>NC_091770.1:97182190-97810610 GCF_029378745.1 Bos indicus | reverse complement strand
ACCAGTACTGAAAAAAATCCCCAGGTCCTTCCTCAAACTTGATGAATCAGATTCTCTGAAAGTAGAGTCGGGGTACTATCTTTGAACACGGACCGAAGTTGGAGGCCCCGGTGACACGGCTCCTGCTTTGGGAAAAGGTTATCTTTGTTGCTAAGCTTTTGTGATTGCCTTGCTGATTAGCTTCCACTTTCAGGTCAGAATCTTGTCTGCAGCAGACAGCTCTTCTCCTCCCTCTTGTGACATGGGACCAAGGCAGAAGGCTGTGTCACCTCCAGAATCGAGAAACACTAATGTCACGAAGGAGCCAGGCAGAGAGGGAGTGGCTTCCTCTAAAACCTGGAATAAGGTGATGCCTAGGAGCCACATCCCTGTGATGACTGCTTTCAAGCGGTAGGGGGGAAATCCGGGTCTCCTGCGAGGACAGCCCCCTCCGTGCTGACTCCTGCCAGGGGGCAGTTCAAAGTGCTTTCCCTAAATTGGCTCTCTACTCTTCAGAAAATCCCCAGGAGTCAAGCAAATGGTATGTGCTCCCTTGACAAGAGGGAGCAGGGACTGAGCCCTGTGGCCTCCTGCTCCCAGCCAGCATCACCCCTCCTCATATAAGCAACAAGGTCCTATTGTACAGCACAGGGAGCTATATTCAATATCCTGTTATGAACCAGATTGGAAAAGAATATGAACAAGAATATCAATATGTATAACTGAATCGCTTTGCTGTACAGCAGAAATTAACACATTGAAAATCAATTATACTTCAATAAAATTAAAAAAAAAATTTTCCTTATGGTTCCACAATGACCCTAAGAGAAGTGACAGAGCTCCTCCAGGAGTGTGCAAACATAACATTCTTCGCAGAAGGGCCAACTGGTTTGGATGGACTCACAACTCTGTGTCTTGCACAACAGATGTCAGAAAAAAACCCACCTGTCCTATTCTAACGAACTCTGCCTGGCGGGCCTCTTCTTTCTTCCTCGCTGACTTGGGCGATTCCGGTAAGACGTCACTGAAAGATCGTCTATTAAGCATGTTCTGAAAAAGAAAGACAAGTTATGAATTCCAAAGATGGTTATCAAATCTCATCTTTGCCTTCTCTTACTCCACAAACCTATTTGTCCAAATAGTCCTACTTCTGCCGCCTCTATTCATTCACTCAATAAGCATCTATGGAGCACCGCTCAAGTGTCCGCCCAGGTCTGTGTGAGCCGCAAGGGATTAAGGAGCCAACAGGGGGAGAGACAGCCCCTGGAAGAGCCAGCCCCTGGAAGAGCTGAGAGCAGGGGCTCAGAAAGCAAGCAAACCAGCAGCTCCACTTACTAACCGCCTCCCAGAGTGACTGGCCGCTACGCTGCACAGCTCCAAGGATGCCGTTCTCAGAGAGGGTACCCCCAGAACATGACACACTCAATTCCATGTGAACAGGGCCCCTGGACTTGTCAACTCTGTGGTCTTCTGGGTAATTTTGGGCAAGGAACTTAATTTCTGAGTCTCAGTGTCTTTGTGTGGCTAATACCTGTCTCTGAGGTGTGTTATAAGGACTAAGGAAGGAAATGTATGGGAGGTGCTTGAGCACACACTCAGTAAATGTCAGTTTTCTTCCAGACAGCAGTCAGAGAACTGGGTGCATGCTTGCAGTTAGCACGTAGTGGCTGATCACCTATGCTCTGCTGGATCTGGGCAATGTGGTGGACACAATCTCTGTCCTCATGGAGCAGAGTCTACGGGAAAGCTAGATTAAGTAACTGACTACACGACTGGCACATGGATAACTTCTATGAAGGGGAGGTACATAAAGCATCTGGAGGCATTAAACAGGGGCACTAGGCTTCAGCTGGGCTGGGGAAAGCCTGTTAAGGCAGTGATGCTTCAGCTGAGACCTGCAAAGACATCACATACTTCTCTTGGTACCCTTTCTTCATTGGAAGGACTGATGCTGAAGCGCCAATACTTTGGCCACCTGATTCAAAAAACCAACTCTTTGAAAAAGACCCTGATGCTGGGAAAGGCTGAGGGCAGGAGGAGAAGGGGGCGACAGAGGATGAGATGGTTGGATGGCATCACCAACTCAATGGACATGAATTTGAGCAAACTCCGGGAGATAATGAAGGACAGGAGAGCCTGGCGTGCTGCAGTCTATGGGGTTGCAGAGAGTGGGAGATGACTTAGCAACTGAACAACAATAACTCTCTCTTCATCCTTCTTTGACCTTAAGGAAATAAGGAAATGGGCAGATTGCCAATTATGGCTGGCTATTTAGGGCCCTGGGGTTGGTCTGGCCCAAGCCCTGTAAGTAGCTGGGTGTAGAGACCGGCTGGAAATCAGGGGTACCTCTAAGAGGGCGGTGGTCACTGTGCTGAAGGGAAAGGATCACACAGTTTGTCTGCACCAGTGTGTTCTGATGTTCTTCGTCTCCCCAGGGTGGGGGTGGGGGGCACTTGAGACCAGACACTGCATTTATGTTCACATTCAGTAGCAACTCCTGTGGCTGGAGTTTGTGGCCCCACTGATTCTAGGGGAGTGTTCCCACTTGTTCTGTGTTCTTTGTTAAATACGAGAAATGCTTCTAAACAATGATGATTTCATTCCGCATTAATACTTATTAGCCACCATGACACACGGCGATCTTGTACTGAGTCCGGAGGCCTCTAAAGAGTGTGGGGCCCTCGAGGTGCTGGGTTCCTCAAAGGAGGTGCTGGGTCTCATCAGTGTGGATACACCTTCAGCCTAGGAAGTGTCTGGCGCAAAGTGGATTTTCAGTAAATGCACAGGCATATTTCAGTGCCTAAATATGGTACTCGCCAGTAAATCTCCAGAAAACCTTAAGAGAGCGTAGTCTCTCTCCCAAATCAATACTTTGCCTGACCATCAGCTCCATGGCACAGGCAACACTGAGCGGTACTCCAAGGCCAGCCACCCCAAAGCACTCTACTGCCCCACGGACTGCTGACTGACACTCGTGCCCCAGCCTGCATGGTGACCTCTACAAGATTTTTATGAAAATCGCACTCCTTTATATGGACATTAAACGTCCCCTCTTCCCATGGTATCCACGAGAGAGCCCCAGCCCATGGCGGCCACAGTCCAGTGTTGACAGCAAGGATCAGGAGATGTTACACTCTTCTAACCAGGACTCATCACAAGGACTTGTGTTCTCAAGTCAGACCCCATGGGAAAGAAAGAAGACCATGGACCCAGGGTTACCTTGTGCAAATCTGGCATCAAATCCTGGTATAAAGATCGAATCAACATATCCAGAGTTCGTCGACGTTTCTGGGCGAATGTTGGGGTTTCCAAAGTGGCTTTTTCACCGTTAATTACTAAGATAAATCAAGTTACAAAGGGAATTACAAATGTTAGGTTATTGAAGAATGTCCTTCTCAAGGAAACTTTTCACAGTAAATGCCACCCATTTCCTAATACTGTTATTACCCTCCTTTCATGGAAGAATCCTTAAAAACTTGCTAAATTTCTCTGTACAAAGTCATACTCCATAGGTATATCTATCTTGCCTTTCCTGTTGGATTACAAGATTCCTGAGCAGAGGGTATAACTAATTACTTGAAGACCTAACTCGCACCCAAACCTGCCCTCATCCACCATTCCACCCACCTACTCACCCATCCACTAATCCATCCATCCATTAATCCACCTACCCACCCATTCACCCATCCATCCAACACATGGGCCAAACCATAGGATGCCATTCAATGGGATTAAATATATATTTGATGGATTGTGTTAGAAAAAATAACACCACCATTGCCCAAGCAGAGTACTGGAATTCTTAGCCCAATGAAAGTTTCTTCTGGAAGAAAAAGCTGGTGGTTTAGTGGACTACAGACACTGAGAGTCAATGAAGTGGAATGTCCAGTTACACATTAGAGCGCAGAATGCAAAGTGTGCAGTAGTTAGGAGCTTGAGGCTGAGGCAGTTATGGGTTTGAATCCCAGCTGTGCTGCTGTCTGTGCATTCTTAAGCAAATTATTTAGATCCTTGGGCCTCAATTTTCTATTATGTAAAATGAATATAACCATATTTCCTTATGGGGTTGTAAGAATGTGATAGAACACATAAAAGAGCACAGAGCTAGGCCTATTGAACTGAATAAATATTAGTTATTTGGTGGCTAGGATGCTAGGTATAGATGAGAACCCAGGAGAGACCTCCAAAACACCATCAGAAAACTAAATACGTTTCTCATGAAAAATTAACAGAACGTGGAATGCAATCAATGCTTAAACGATGATATCTTCTTTACAGTATCTTGCAAGAATTAGAAGAAATGTATTTTGATGTAGAACAAGGTACAAAAACATTTCAAAATAGAAACTTACATTTCACTAGCAAAAAGTCCCTGAATTCCTGGTGGTCTGTAAACACTGGTGGGGATGGCAAGGGTGGGCCAAAGAGTGGTACGCTTTCCTCTGAAAATATTTTCAGCCTGCGTAGAGAACATTGTAGAGTTAGTTGGTTTTTCTTAAAAGATCATCAACATCTGGATCTTAAATTTCTCCAGTTGCCTATGTGATGTCTTAGGAATACTTCCACAGGAGGAAGGCATCCTCTGTTCTTCCAGAACCTTGGCCACCATGCAGCAGTCCTATCTGCTTTAGGGCAAAGATCAGGTCTTCCTGGATCCTTCATGGTCCAACCCACCAAGCGGCGGGCAAGGTCACCCACTGCAGTAATGACAGCAAAAACCACCACTTGCACCCACTGCACAACAGGGAGCATACTTGGTATTTTAAGACATAGTATCCACTGATTCTCAGCAGCCTGCCAAAGTAGAGCTGTTACCTTCCTTCCACAGACAAGCCTGAGGCTCCAAGAAGATAAACACTTTTCCCCTAAAGCTTCCAAGTTAGTAAGCGACAGAGCTGGGATTCCAACCCAGGTCTATTTGCCTCACAGTTTATCCTCTTTTCACAATATCATGATAGCTTTTAACAGATTAATTTTTGAGAAAAGCATAAACAGGCAAGGATGTAGCCTAGGAAGGAGGGTGCTCTGGGCAAGATCAAACATATCACATTTGTGCCCTCTGTGGAGCACAATCACATTCCAAGCTAGCCCTGACCCTCGGGTCTACTGCACAGAGCAACACTATACGAAACAGGGGACCTCCCTGGTGATCCAGAGGCTAAGACTCCACGCTCCCAGTGCAGGGGCCCAGGTTCGATCCCTGGTCAGGGCACTAGATCCCACATGCTGCAGCTAAAGATCCTGAGTGCTGCAACTAAGACCCAGCGCAGCCAAATAAAAAAACCCAAATCAAAACAAAACACTATATGAGACAAGCTTTTCCTGAAGACACAGTCTTTCAAGTCAATCAAGAAACAGGTAATAAATCAAGAGTCTCATAAAATGAATGCCAAATTAACATGTAAACATGAGGATTAGAACAAGCCATCAAGATAAAGTTGTTACCAACCTGTAATTGTCCTTTTGCTGATCATACCTCACTAAGGCAAAAATATCTGTGGTGATGGTTAAGGAAATCAATTAAGGACCCGATGCGCACAGTCAAAAGCTTGTGTTTGGTAAACCCCGGGTACAGGATCATCTTGGACCTGCTCTCCTGGGGTCAGGGCACCTGTCACCCTTAGGTTGAGATGGAACTTTGTCTTCTATAAAAGAGACAGCCGGGGGAGACAGGTTTGACCTCTGCATGCTCGTCCTTTTGGGAAAGGGCTTCACCTCCAAATCTGTCAGAAAAGCAATGTAAATAATGCTATGAAACCACTACAACAAAGCAAAACCAGAGCAAAAAGATCAGTTCCCTTGCCTGGAAATATATACAAGATCCCCAATGAAATTAACCAGATATGTCGTCTCAAACATTTTGAAAGGAAAAGCAGTTTAAATGTATCCACTGTATACTTTCCCTCTCTCTCCTTCTGGCTTTTAGTAGACAAAACAAACCCAAACAAACCAGTGTAGCTGGCGGCAGTCTCTAGGCAGAATCTACTTTGCTCGTGTTGGGCATGTTGAGTCTAAAATAGTACCACCTCCACCAGCATTTTTTTTCTTCTCCCATTCCTCCTTTTCCCCCAGCATCTCCCAGCCCTAGCTTCTCTTAGCTAGGGTTGAAATACCACCCTCCTCAATCCCTCAGAGTGCTCCCACTCTTAGATTTGTCCCTTTGGAGAAACAAACAAGCCCAGTCCCAAATCTAAAACTCATAATGAAAGGAAATTCTAAAAATAATGATGATCTCTCTGTTACTCTGAGTCACCTCCCTCTCCCTCTTGGAATTTTCTTTCTGTTCTGTAAGAAGAACTGCTGCACAAAAGGGGAAATATTAGTCCTCCATGCCAGTGACCAGAATAAGATATCACTTATTATTAATGTGTATGTGCATACCTGTTTTATTCCCTGTCCTCATGGCAATTTTCAGCTTTTAAAACTTACATACTGGGACTTCCCTGGTGGTCCAGTGGCTAAGACTCTGCTTGCAATGCAAGTGGTCTGGGTTCAATCCTTGGTCAGGGAACTAGGTCCTGCATGCCACAACAAGGATCAAAGATCTCGAGTTCCACAACTAAGACCCAGTGCAGCCAAATAAATAAATGTGCTCAGTTGCTTCTGTCATGCGATCTCATGGACTGTAGCCCTCCAGGCACCTCTATCCATGGGATTATCTTGGCAAGAATACTGGAGTGGGTTGCCAGTTCCTCCTCCAAGGGATCTTCCTGACCCAGGGATCAAACCCGTGTCTCCTGCAGCTCCTGTATTGGCAGGTAGATTCTTTATCACTGAGCTACCTGGGAAGCCCCCAGATAAATAATTTAAAGAAAAACTTACATTCTATAATGTTAGGACATAAGCGAACAAGCTAGAGGATGCAGAGCAATCTACTTGTAGATGTCATGAGTCACAGTGGTCCTAGCTCCCAGCATCTTTACTGGGGTCTCCAGGGAATATGAATAACTAGACCAGAATTTATTCTGAAAAACACCTGTAGGTACTACTACTTGCCTTTACTTATTATGGCCAGCATGACAGCTGGGTCTCACTGTCATGGCCAGTAGCCCAGGACAATGGGGCCATGGTTGGGGATGTGTCGGGCTGGCCATGCTCATGCCCCAGGCCTGTCTGAGTGCACTGAGCTTGGGCATTACTGAGAACTTCAGGTCTTTGGTGGCAAAGTGAGCTAAAGATGCACGAGAGGAAGTGGAGGGAAAGCAAATAAAAATAGGATTAATTCTATCACTTCTCAAATGTTAAGAGATGGTAATACAGCAGCCATTCCCAGGACTTAGAATCAACAAAGGCACATTATTTTGGCTTTTTATCTCAGCTTGCAAGTTTTTTATACCTAAAGCAAATTTCTCAGAGGATTCACTACCTATAATTCTTCTAATTCCCTTATTATCAGTGGAAGGTAGGAAGTTCCCTTCATTTCATAGATACTTGAGGAAAGGAAAAACAGTTGTGAAGTGAAGAATTCTCTGAGAATAAATAAGTCCATTCATCGCTGCAGTGGACAGAGAGAGTGGCTCTTAGGGTCTAGCAACCAAAACAATCAGCACGTGCCAGTCCACCATGACATCAGGCTTGAGGGTCATTTAAGGTCCAGCGAGGCTAACTTGGGAGGGTTCACTCAGGCCCAGGATACGTGTGAAGTGGGAGCGGATCATGGAAGGCTTGAAGGCAGGAGAAGGTTCCTCTCCTTCCTGGAACACTATGGTGACGATGTCGTTTCCAATGTGGCGCTTCCTTTCCACCTGGATGTAAATGAACAGCATCACTGAGAAGGCCGCTCACACACGGCACGTTCCCAGAGTTAATGCACTAACGCAGCAAAACAAACTCCAATGCTCACAGAGCCCTGAGCTTCATTATCTTTGTCTCCTTGCCTCCCAAACTTCTCCAGCCCATCTCCTGGCTCATCTGGCAGTCTCCTCCACTCCTCTTCCAACTCAGGCCTGCATTTAATCTTCACTACCCTCCCCCAGGAGCCTCCAGTCTCCTTGCCTCTATTCTTTCACACTTTACTGCTCTGATCAGGTTCACCTTCACTCCTGCTTCATCTCCTTAGCCTGGAGTTCAAGGCCCCTAGACCAGAGGCATTGCCTCAGAATTCCCTGGGGACGGGCTCAAATATGCATATTTAAAAATATAAATGAATGCCTTCACTCGTTCTGAAGCATATACTTGATGAGAATAGTGCCCCTATCTAATCTGACCCCAGCTGACCTTTCCAAAATGATCTGCTAGACCTAGGGCCAATAAATCTTTTTTAAAAAAATTATTTTTTAATTGAAGGATAATTGCTTTATAGAATTTTGCTGTTTTCTGTCAAACCTCAACATGAAGCAGCCATAGGTATACATATATCCCCTCCTTTTTGAACCTCTTTCTCATCTTCCTCCCCAACCCACCCCTCTAGGTTGATACAGAGCCCCTGTTTGACTTTCCTGATATATACAGCAAATTCCCATGGCTATCTATTTTACATATGGTAATGTAAGTTTCCATGTTACTCTTTCCATACATCTCACCCTCTCCTCCCCTCTCCCATGTCCATAAGTCTATTCTTTATGTCTGTTTCTCCATTGCTGCCCTGTAAATAAATTCTTCAGTACAATTTTTCTAGATTCTGTATACATGCGTTAGACTATGGTATTTATCTTTCTCTTTCTGGCTTATTTCACTCTGTATAATAGGTTCTATGTTCATCCACCTCATTAGAACTGTCTCAAATGCATTCCTTATTATGGCTGAGTAATATTCCATTGCATATATGTCAGTAAATCTTTTCTGTGAAGGTCCAGATTCTTGGCAGTCCCTTGTACTTCAAGGAGATCAAACCAGTCAATCCTAAAGGAAATCAGTCCTGAATATTCATTGGAAGGACTGATGCTGAAGCTCCAATACTTTGGCCACCTGATGCGAAGAGCAGACTTGTTGGAAAAGACCCTGATGCTGGGAAAGACTGAGAACAGGAGGATAAGGGGGTGACAGAGGAAGACATGGTTGGATGGCATCACCGACTCAATGGACATGAGTCTGAGTAAACTCCAGGAGTTGGCGATGGACAGGGAAGCCTGGCATGCTGCAGTCCATGGGGTCGCGAAGAGTTGGAGACAACTGAGCGACCAAACTGAACTGAACTGAGCAACTGAATGACAACAATGAAGGTCCAGACAGTAAGTATTTTGGGGTTTGCAGACCATACTCTTTACAACCATGCAGCTTTGCTGTTGTGGCAAAAAGCAGCTGTAGACAATTCATAAATTAACGGGCAAGACTGTTTTCCAACAACACTTTATTTAACAAACCACGCAGTCTGCTGGATCTGGTCCATGGGCCATAGTTTGCCAAGCCCTGTCCAAGAACTTTGCACAACTGGCCAAGGAGAATGATTCACTTTTCTCCGTGGGTCTCTCATGTGTCCCCTATTTTACATTGTAAGCTCCTGAGAACAGGATCTCTACCTGACCCATATTAGATATTACTCTCATTTTGCAAGTAAAAAAAACTAAGGCTTAGAGATGCTCTGATAATTTCACTTCAATTCAATTCAACTCAAAAAGATTTTTGGCAATTACTTCTTAGATATGACACTAAAGGCATAGCCAATGAAAGAAAAAATACATAAATTTGACTACATTAAAATTTAAAACTTCTGTTTACATTAAAAGATACTATCAACAAAGTAAAAAGACAGCCCAAAGAATGGGAGAAATATTTACAAGTCATATATTCAATCATACATAAAGAACTCCTAAAACTCAACAACAAAAACCCCAAATAATGTGATTAAAATATAAGCACAGGACTTGAATACACAATGCTTTAAAGAAAATATACAGATGGATAATAAACACAAAAGATGTTCAATATCACTAATGGTTAGAGAAATGCAAATAAAAAGCACAATGAGATATCACCTCACACCCATCAGAATAGCTATTTTAAAACAACTCAAATAACAAACGTTGTTACAAATGTGGAGAAACTGGAACTCATGCATTGCTGGTGGGAATGTAAAACAGAGCCACTGCTGGGAAAAATATTTAAAATTAAACACAGAACTACCATAGGATCCAGCAATTCCAGTTTTGGGTATATTCTCCCCAAATTGAAAGCAGAGACTCAAACAAATATCTGTACACCAATGCTCTTAGCAGCTGTATTGATAATAGCCGAAAGGTGGAAATGACTCAAGCATCTACCAATGGATGAATGGATAAAGAAAATGTGGTATAAAAATATGGAATACTACTCAGCTTTAAAAACGAAAGAAATTCTGACACATGGTACAATATGGACGACCCCTGAGGACACTGTGATAGTGAAATAAGCCAGACAAAAAGGAAAAATGTATGATTCCACTTACATGAGATTCCTAGAATAATCAAATTCATAAAGACAGAGAGGAGTGCGGTGGTTGCCAGGGGCTGGGGGAGGGAGGAATGTGGATTTACTGATTAATTGGTACGGGCTTTCGGTTTGAGAAGATGATAAAGTTCTGGAGATGGACCGTGGCGATGACTGCACAACAATGCACTTAATGGAATTAATGGCACTGAACTATAAATTCAGAAGTGGTTAAAACTGTAAATTTTATATTAAAATGAAAATAAGTAAGTGCTCATCCATCAGTTGATGACTGGATAAACAAAATGTGTCTATAAAATAGGAAATTATCCTGCAATAAAAAGGGATGAAATACAGATACAGGCTACAACATGGACAAACCTTGAAAGCATGCCAAGTGCAAGAAGCTAGTTACAAAAGACCACACATGACGTGATTCCATTTGTACAAAGTGTCCAGAATAGGCAAATCGAAAGAGAAAGCAGGTTGCTAGTTACCAGAGGCTACGCAGCGGGGAGTGGGAAGTGACGGCAAAGCCGCGAGAGATTTCTCTTCGGGGTAATGAAATATTCTAAAATTGACTGTGATGATAGCTGAATAACCATGTGAACATACTTAAGTGGGTAAAGTGAATGGAATATGAAATATGTCTCAATAAAGCTTTTATATATTTTTTGTAAAGTAATTATTTAGCTTCTGCTCTATATCAGGAACAAAACAGACAAAATTCCTGCCTTCATGGGGCACACACTCTAGCAGTAGGCACAGAAATTACACAGTAAACGTAAACAAGTGTTCTAAATAATATGTGTCATGTTAGGTGACAATATGTGCCATGGACGAGCAGGAGCTGTGCAGAGGGGCCTGGGGGCGCTGGGGGCGCTGGGGTTGGGTGGGTTGTGGCTTTAATTCAATCATGGGGTCATTTTAACAGCTGGCATTTGGGTAGATCTGAGGGTGGTCAGTGAGTCAGCCAGAAGATACCAGGTAGGAGAGAGTTCTAGGCAGAAGGAAGGGCAGCTTAAAGCCATGACGTGGAGCAGTATCTGGTGACTTGGGACAGGAAAGGAAGACGATATGACTGGAAGGGAGGAAACCAGGAGAGCAGTGGGTGGGGGGACCAGAGAGGTACGGAGGTCACTAGGGGCCTTCAGCCACTCTAAGGATCTGGCTTTGACTCTGAGTGAAGCGGAAGGCACTAGGGCTTTGGGAAGAGGCTGACGTGCATTTCTAAGGATTGCTCTGGCCAGTGGATTGAGAAACACTTTGTCAGGGCACCAGGGAGGCTGAGAGGAACTTATTCAGCATGGTAACTGAAGTGTGACAAAAGCTCAGGTGTCACCTGAAGGTCGAGCCCACAGGATTTCCTGACAAACTGAATATGGGATGAGAAGGAGAGACAGGAATCAAGAATGATTCTAAGGTCATTTTGCCCCACACACAGGAAGAGCAGAAGAGCCATCATCAGAGATAAGAAAGACTTTGGGAGGAAGAGGTCTGGAGGAGAGTAGGGAATTCAGCTTTGGACAGACTGGGTGTGAGACGCTGAGCCCAGGGGAGGCGTCAAGAAGCCTGCATATTTGGTCTGGAGTTCCCCCTAGGCTGGCTGGAGATGTAAGTTTGGGTGTCTGGGGCATGGGATGGGATATGAATGGGTGTGTGAGTATAGAAAGAGAAGAGAAAGGAGCTGAGAACTGAGCCCTGGGGCTGTCATCACACACAAAGAGTCCAGGATCCCAGAGCCACTTTGAGGCAGAGCTGGGGCTGGGCCCAGGGCTGACACAGAGCCTGTGCTTTTATCTGGTCCTGAAAGCTGTAGTCAGGTTCTGGAGCACTGGGAGACTGGGTGTTAGGGGCGAGGACATCACAGATGTTAGGGAGAAGATAAGCCCCAGAAAGACAAATATCAATACCCCCTTCCTTGCCCCCACTGTGGTTTACTTCGGTGATAGAAGAAAGAGATGAAGGAGTTATTGTAAAACCAAAATCTACAAAATCTTTGTGAAAGTTTGTTTCTTTACATCAGATTTGGGATGTGGCTCAGACTGTTCCACAAGTGTTTTAGATGTTAGGAGATCAAAGAGCCACCAAGATCTTATGAGCCACCAAGATTTTCTGACCGTTACCTTAGGCCCCAAAGAGACCATGGCAGGTACAGAGAGAGGCTTGCGGTTACTGGTCCTTCTCTGCACCGAGAAGGTTCACTGTCATTCTGCACTTCTTTGGCTCTCTTCCCCACTGCTTTATGTTTCTGGTAACAGAGAGAAGGTTCATAGTTGTGATTTTCTTCACATCTACTGATGCTGGGCAAGTGGAAGGCCCAAGCACTACCCACAGATCCAGCCAAGATGTTGAGAACACCAGAGTTCATCTGGGAACATTTCAGTGCTTCTGGTGAGCCTGTTTTCTCTTAATATGCTAACAGCCCCTTCAAAAAGATAAGGTTAAAGTCTGGAGCTGGGCAAAGGTTGAACTGTCACATTCATTCCTCCTGTCTCCGGCTAATGCCGTCATTTGTCACAGGACACAGGCTATTTTAGTGAATGTACGGGGCTGAAAAGGTCAGGGTTGGGGGAGGAGGAGGGTTATGAAATATTTCAGTGGAATTTTTTCCCTAGCATTGTTGAGATGTAAGAGGTCAACATAATTCATGATGAGTTGGAGGGTCAGCTTGGTCTCTCTTTTCCATGTGAACCCAGGGTCCTAAGAGCTTCAGCTCCTAAGAAGTGGAGCCTGGTAGTGATAATATAGGTCACCTCAGCCACACAAGGGAAGAAGCTTGCAGAAAGGAACTCTTAGACACTTAAGCAAGCCTACTGGGCCGAGGCACTTCCTGCTTACGCCTGTCACTTGCCAGTTAGCCTTCTAAAATCAGAGCAAGCTTAAATTCTCCAGAGGGTCTCCACTGCCTGTAAGACAATCCACCAGCTCCTTATTCCAGGCCCCAAACCATCAAACAGAACTAGCTCTTCCTGAGCCCACCACCTGCATGTCCCCAAAGCATCGCTATGTCTCATGATCATAACATCACTTTTTAGCCCAACCATCTGCTTTGTGTCTTTCTCCTACTGGAATCTCATTGAAATAAGGATTATAAGTGTTTAGAAAAAATCCATTTTAGCACTCACGTACTGGCTCTAGGTTCACATTTCTCGCAAATCTTTGCTGAACAACTGTCGATTCATGTTTGTGATATTTACTTACACAGATGCTTTCAATGTGTAATAAAGGGATAAGAATCTCATACAAAGGTAAATGGAACCCCCCAAATCCTTAAAAAACCAGCAGCATGTATTTTTGTTATATCTGGATTTCATCAAATGGGCAAGTTTTCTCTGGAAACGGCTAATCTCTGCAGTGGCAGAGTGTTCTTAGGTAGTTTTTTCCGCAACGGGGCACAGGCCACTGGGGAAATGGTCAGTGTTAACCTCCTGCATTAACCTGAAAAAATGCTTGCAACCATTCTGACAAGACACAGGCACGTGGAGAGAAGTCACAGGATGCGTATATGCAAAACCGTCTGTCAGGGGTCTAGAAAACCACACTCACACACAGGCACACACACATGGTCACACAGACACACAGGTGCATGACTGTCTGAGCCTTTATCTCCTGAAGGGGCCAGCACCAGTAAGGGTAGTTCTTCCTAAGCCTTGGTGAAACTGCAAGCAAACAGACTGGAAACAACATCCCCAAACTGGTCCTGAAATTCGGCTCGTGTATGAACATCCACAGTCTCGGGTTCTATGAAGTTAGCAATGCGCTCTCCACACTGAGGTCACTGCTGAATGTTCTGCATGTTCACACGTACCTGCTGTTTGTTTTCTTTGGAATACGGCAACATGGTAGAAACATGAAACATGATCTCATGCCCTTGGTAGATGGTATAAACAGAATGAATCCCTGTGGTATCATCTGTAAAAATACAATACGCATTTAGTGGGCACAGGGAGTTCTGAGGCCGTAAGGAAACAGTCTTTATCTGCAGGCTAGAGGAATACAGAACAGTTAGCACATTCCAAAGATCCTATGATCATCCACCTGAGTGGAGGCAACAGTACGGATCCCTCTCCAGCTGAGGCAAGGCTACTGCCCACGTGGGGGCCTCTTCATCCCCCTCTAAGCTCTCTTGCTGTCTCATTCATGCCTTGCTTAGAGCAGAGGAGATCATGAGAAGTCTGAGCCCCAAAGGACAGCATGTTACAACTCCTTGCCTTCTAGTTACTGCTGGTCCAGGCCAAAATGAACACAAGATGACATACAAGTAATTATCATGTCCATAAAACAAAAGGAGCTATATCCCTGGCAGCATTGGATACTGACTAATAGCATGGAGTTTGGAGTTGGGCAGACTCAGATTCGAGTTCTCATTAGCTATGTTCCTTCTGACACATTACCTCACCTTTCTCTGAGCCTCAGTTTCTTAAAATTTGCAAATAGAGATAAAAGTAGTGTCTAACTCCTAGGGGTGTCTATCAGATTATCCCAGGAAAGGGAAATGAGGCTGATGGACTCCAGGAGTGACCATGGGCACACAGAGCTTGTTTCGGGGTCATGGGAGTGGGAAGCTGGGCCTGACCACTGGGGCTGAATACTTTATCCCAGCATCCACCAGTTAAGGTGGATAAGGAGAGCTCAGGGCAGCTCTCACAAACCGCCTGACCTTCCTGTATTCAGAATTTGTGAAGTGACTTCAGCATGGGCTGGTGGAGAGACGAGGCCCCCAGAGGCTCAGGACACCTGATTTGAAGTTTATCAAATTTAGGCCAATGAGCCTCACATCACCTGCCTGGCTTACCTCCAGGACTGGCTGTGAAGAGCAGATAAAACGACAGAAGTGCAAGCACAAGAAAAAACCCATAAATGCTGTATAGTTATAAGACAGCACACTCCACCCTGGGTATACATTCAAATTCAGATGAGGCTGGCAAACAAAACTTCTACAAAACACAGCAGAATGGAGGAGGAGGCAAGCTTACTTTTGGTGTCCAGACCACCACGGTAGCCTGTCCAGCCCTTGAGAGTGATGGTGTCACCCAGCAGATTTAAAAATTTTTGAAAAGCGTCACTTCCGATTTCTGTAAGAAGAGGTCAAGTGTGAACAAAGTGCAGTGTCCACAAGGTCCTAGTTTCTAGCTATGTACTGAAATCCTTTGAAGATTAACTAGGCTCCACGGACATTCCCTCTTCTGGAGACTGTGCAGGAGGCCCACAGTTCCCAGAATCTGAGGAAAGGAAAAACTACAGAGTCAGTCTAAGCAACCTGAGTGCTGCCAGGCTGGGGTCACAAGGATCTAGTAATGCAGAAGGAAAACATCATTACTACTCCTGTTAATAAGGAACAGGCCTCTAATATGAAAAGTGCTAAATAACAGGAAAAGAGGGCCATTTTCTAATTCTCTTAAGCATAAAAATCACAGAGAAAAGTTTCCCCGTTGCTCCTGAGATAACAAATCCCCATGTAATTTTCCAGTTACACTGAATCCCCCATGCCAGTGCTTGGCACAGATTCAGTGACCAGTGAATATTTGTCAAATGAACGAAACTGGGAAAACATATGTCCTACCAAATTTACCCTGAAAATTTACCCTTCAGCTTCATAAAAACTACTGGCTGTTTCTTTGCATTAAAGACTGAGCGGGTAAGATGAGTTGCAATTGTCTAAATTGCAATGAGGCGGGGCAGGGTTTCTGTTAGAAAAAGGGGGAGACACTCACCGTTGCTGAACATGTCATCATCTGTGAGCTGGCCGTCTTTGGCAAAAAGAACCCCGAACTTGAAATTCACAGAGCCCTTACAATGAGACAACAAAAGGTGCTGGATTTAATTTTCTCACCAAAGCAGACACAGTTATGTGATGTGCTGGTATTTAGGGACCCTACAGGGACCTCAGTGGCGACTTGCTGGATTACTTCCTCCCCTCCATTGCAATTTTGACCCATATTAACAACAATTATTTGTTGATTTTTATAGATTTTTATAGCTTACGAGGAAACCCTGTGTTCTTCTGTGAGGTCACTGGAAATTTCATTACCAATGGAGCCTGCAGGATGCCAGGTCCATTCTGCAGCAAAACAGTGCTCAAAGTAAACAGACCCCAGGAGCTCACAGGACTGGCACCATGCTCCGATCAGCCCAGCAGTGGCAGTCTGGAACCCAGCTAGCAGAGAGCTCAGGGTGATTCAAAATTTAACCCAACAATCTCAGGCTAAAAACTCGTGGACTATTTTAGAAATAGAAATGGAAACTGAAGACAATGTGGTCTAAAAGCTCATTTGCCCCAACTCCTAAAGCTATTTAATCTCAAGAAGTCACAAAACAGATGTGGGGAGAAAAAAGCAATCAGGAAGTAGCCAGTATAAATGTTCAGTCTACTATCCTCAACATTAAATGTAGGATTAAAATCAGATGCTGTGGGAGTGATAAATACCAAATGCAAGATGGCAGCTTCTACAGGTAAGAGAGAATAGGATCAGGGAGCTCAATTGTATTTATTTATTTTTTGGCTGTGCCACTTGCCTTGCAGAATTTTTCCTGACCCAGAACTGAACCCGGGTCACCACAGTGAAAGCCCAGAATCCTAACCACTAGGCCACCATGAAAGTACTGCAATTGTGTTTTTCATATAATTTTTTCTTAAACTGAGTAATAGGTTCATAGGTCTTCATTATATATAGTCTATGCTTTTTTTGTGTGCCTGAAATATTGCATAATTTTTTTTTTAATATTGCATAATTAAAACAAAAATCTGAGGTTGGAAAAGACCAACTTTTGCAAGGCTGTCTGATGAGGGGATTCTCAGTTGCCAGTTAAGGAGCCAACAAAGAACAAAGGTGAGTAGAATACTGCCGGCCGTACGGGAAAAAGGCATCCTTCGATGCCTCTGCCATTTGACCTCACAGAGATGGTTTCTGAACTCAGAGGTCGCTTCTGGAAAATAGGCCCTAGAGAAAGAGCGCAATTCTTAGGTGGAGGAGGGAAGGCCATTTGTGATTCCTCTTCTCCAACCTGTCACGGGCTTAGGCAAGGGCAGTATGGGCAGACTTGGCCTTGGGAATGTGGAAACTATTGAGACTGTAGAAAAACTAGCCTTGTAGATTGTTGCTGTTGGAAACAGCTAGGGAGTGGGATCCATTAAGATTAAAATGTTCAAAAATGACACATTATTATAGTGATTTGGTATTAAAAGAAAATTAATATCAAAAAAATTAATAACCCTATCCTCCAAAAAAGAAACTATACCCCACTTGGATTTTTAATGCAAGCCATTTCACTCCTGAGGCCTGGGAAGCAATCAGGGTAAGCCCAGCCTTTGGCAGAACCTAACCTACTTTTCTCCTTCCCAAGCCTTTGCAGGGGATCTCTCAAGTCATCTAGGGGAAGACCAAATTTAGAGAGGTTTAGTCCATTTCTCCATCAAGGTGTTCCCCTGGAGAAGGAAATAGCAAACCACTCCAGTATTCTTGCCTGGAAAATCTCGTGGACAGAGGAGCCAGGTGGGCTGAAGTTCATGGGATTGCAAAGAGTCGACGCCACTTAGTGACTAAACAACAACAAAGTATTGCCAATGGGTCAGAGGTGGGTGGGTCATGGCAGAGCACAGAATTCAGGATGGCTGGTCTGGGAGCATTCAAACTCTGAAAAGCCAAGGGGCTAAGGCTGTACTTCTAAACATTCTTCTGTCCCCAGTACATCTGAAGGACAGATACATACCCATCAGTAGTAATAATTTTCTATCTAGTGGTTTTCTCTGTAGAGTGAGGAAGAGGGAGGTAGCTTTCAGGATGGTGCCTCCACCCAGGGCTCTTGCCCACCATGCGGGTCTCAGCTCACTTTCAATTCAGAGAGGACTTCCTGATCTCCTAACATGGTCACCCTCCCTGCACTGTTATTCTCCTTCATGGCCCTTTGTTTATCTTCTTAACAGGCCTATTCACACTCTGTAATTCTTTTTATTGAACTTGCATATTTGTCTGTTTCTACCACTAGAACTTGGGCTTCTCTGGAGGCTCAGTGGTAAAGAATCTGCCTGCAGTGTTAGAGACGAAGAAGACCTGGGTTCGATCCCTTGGTCAGGAAGATCCCCTGGAGTGGGGCGTGGCAACCCACTCCAGTATTCTTGCCTGGAGAATCCCATGGACAGAGAAGCCTGGCAGTCTAAGCCTGGCAGTTGCGAAGAGTCGGATGCGACTGAAGCGACTAAGCACGCACACACCACTAGAACTTAAGTCCCATGAAGGAGGGATGGTACATATCTTGCTCTCTGTGGAATCTCCAGGGCCCACTACCATGCTGGGTATTTTGGAGAGGGTTAATAAATATTCATGGAACAACTCTGTGTGTAATAAATGAGGAAAGAAACACAAGTGGTCAGATACAACTTATTTTCCACAGTTCAGTTCAGTTCAGTTCAGTCGGTCAGTCGTGTCCGACTCTTTGCGACCCCATGAATCGCAGCACGCCAGGCCTCCCTGTCCATCACCAACTCCTGGAGTTCACCCAGACTCACGTCCATCGAGGCAGTGATGCCATCCAGCCATCTCATCCTCTGTCGTCCCCTTCTCCTCTTGCCCTCAACCCCTCCCAGCATCAGAGTCTTTTCCAATGAGTCAACTCTTCACATGAGGTGGCCAAAATACTGGAGTTTCAGCTTTAGCATCATTCCTTCCAAAGAAATCCCAGGGCTGATCTCCTTCAGAATGGACTGGTTGGATCTCCTTGTAGTCCAAGGGACTCTCAAGAGTCTTCTCCAACACCACAGTTCAAAAGCATCAATTCTTCGGCGCTCAGCCTTCTTCACAGTCCAACTCTCACTGGTCCAACTCTCAGTGGTCCATACGTGACCACTGGAAAAACCATAGCCTTGACTAGACGGACCTTTGTTGGCAAAGTAATGTCTCTGCTTTTGAATATGCTATCTAGGTTGGTCATAACTTTCCTTCCAAGGAGTAAGCGTCTTTTAATGTCATGGCTGCAGTCACCATCTGCAGTGATTTTGGAACCCCAAAAAATAAAGTCTGACACTGTTTCCACTGTTTCCCCATCTATTTCCCATGAAGTGATGGGACCAGATGCCATGATCTTCGTTTTCTGAATGTTGAGCTTTAAGCCAACTTTTTCACTCTCCACTTTCACTTTCATCAAGAGCCTTTTTAGTTCCTCTTCACTTTCTGCCATAAGGGTGGTGTCATCTGCATATCTGAGGTTATTGAGATTTCTCCCAGCAATCTTGATTCCAGCTTGTGCTTCTTCCAGTCCAGCATTTCTCATGATGTACTCTGCATATAAGTTAAATAAGCAGGGTGACCATATACAGCCTTGACGTACTCCTTTTCCTATTTGGAACCAGTCTGTTGTTCCATGTCCAGTTCTAACTGTTGCTTCCTGACCTGCATACAAATTTCTCAAGAGGCAGATCAGGTGGTCTGGTATTCCCATCTCTTTCAGAATTTTCCACAGTTTATTGTGATCCGCACAGTCAAAGGCTTTGGCATAGTCAATAAAGCAGAAATAGATGTTTTTCTGGAACTCTCTTGCTTTTTCCATGATCCAGCAGATGTTGGCAATTTGATCTCTGGTTCCTCTGCCTTTTCTAAAACCAGCTTGAACATCTGGAAGTTCATGGTTCACGTATTGCTGAAGCCTGGCTTGGAGAATTTTGAGCATTACTTTACTAGCATGTGAGATGAGTGCAATTGTGTGGTAGTTTGAGCATTCTTTGGCATTGCCTTTCTTTGGGATTGGAATGAAAACTGACCTTTTCCAGTCCTGTGGCCACTGCTGAGTTTTCCAAATTTGCTGGCATATTGAGTGCAGCACTTTCACAGCATCATCTTTCAGGATTTGAAATAGCTCAACTGGAATGCCATCACCTCCACTAGCTTTGTTCATAGTGATGCTTTCTAAGGCCCACCTGACTTCACATTCCAGGATGTCTGGCTCTAGGTCAGTGATCACATCATCGTGATTATCTGGGTCATGAAGATCTTTTTTGTACAGTTCTGTGTATTCTTGCCACCTCTTCTTAATGTCTTCTGCTTCTGTTAGGTCCATACCATTTCTGTCCTTTATTGAGCCCATCTTTGCATGAAATGTTCCCTTGGTATCTCTGATTTTCTTGAAGAGATCTCTAGTCTTTCCCATTCTGTTGTTTTCCTCTATTTCTTTGCATTGATCGCTGAGGAAGGCTTTCTTATCTCTCCTTGCTATTCTTTGGAACTCTGCATTCAGATGCTTATATCTTTCCTTTTCTCCTTTGCTTTTCACTTCTCTTCTTTTCACAGCTATTTGTAAGGCCTCCCCAGACAGCCATTTTGCTTTTTTGCATTTCTTTTCCATGGGGATGGTCTTGATCCCTGTCTCCTGTACAATGTCATGAACCTCATTCCATAGTTCATCAGGCACTCTATCTATCAGATCTAGGCCCTTAAATCTATTTCTCACTTCCACTGTATAATCATAAGGGATTTGATTTAGGTCATACCTGAATGGTCTAGTGGTTGTCCCTACTTTCTTCAATTTAAGTCTGAATTTGGTAATAAGGAGTTCATGATCTGAGCCACAGTCAGCTCCTGGTCTTATGTTTGCTGACTGTATAGAGCCTCTCCATCTTTGGCTGCAAAGAACATAATCAATCTGATTTCTGTGTTGACCATCTGGTGATGTCCAAATGGTCACCTCTTCCATATAAATGTATTTTTGGTAAATTTCTTGGGATTTTGACAAGGATCTCTGTCACTTTGGGGTTCTTTTTTTTTTTTTTTGTAGCTCTTCTTTCTCTGTTTTTGGAAATGATGATAGCGATCATATGTCTCCATGACTCTGACACCTCTTCCACTCTCAGTGGTCCCTTAACAAGCACCTACAGTGGTTTGGGGTCTGACAGATAACCTTCTTAGAATAACAGCACAGGGATTAAAGCAGTGGTTCTCCAACTTGAGCAGGCATCAGTATCAGCTGGGAGGCTTGTTAAAATAAAGATTGCTGGTCCCAATCCCAGGGCCTCCAATCCCACAGGTCTGGGGTAGGGTCCAAGAATCTGTATTTGCAACAAGTCCACAGGTGATGCGATGCTGCTGGCCCAGGGGCCCCTGTCTGAGAATCACTGGACTGGAGGACCCAAACAGCAGAAGCAACCAGCTCAGGGTCATGTCCAGCTGGGATGACAGCTAGCAAGCCAAGGGCAGAAGTACTGGGTCAATGACTGAAATGATGAGCCATGAACTAACCGCCCTATGCTCCACTGAATCCACGCTTTCACTTTACAGACAGGACAACGGAAGCCCAGGGAAGATGCAATGTGCCCAAGCCTGGGACTAAGTGGATGGCAGGACTGGAGCTGGAAGTCGGGGCTCCTGACTTGCGATGCAGTGCTCTTTTCAACACAGGGCCACAGTCTTCTCAGGATGGTTTTGAGTTGAGTGAAGCTGAGAGTTACAAGCAGAAATAGGGTCCATTGCTGCCTGATCACTGACTGAAGCTTTGGAAAGTTTTTCTGGGGCTTCTCTGTCATTGGCACCAGCATCCTTGCTGAGAGGACCCCATCCACTTCAAGTTCAGTTTAGTTCAGTTCAGTTCAGTTCAGTCACTCAGTCGTGTCTGACTCTTTGCAACCCCATGGACTGCTGCACGCCAGGCCTCCCTGTTCATCACCAACTCCTGGAGTTTAAACTCATGTCCATTGAGTTGGTGATGCCATCCAACCATCTCATCCTCTGTCATCCCCTTCTCCTCCTGCCTTCAGTCTTTCCCAGCATCAGGGTCTTTTCCAGTGAGTCAGTTTTTTGTATCAGGTGGCCAAAGTATTGGAGTTTCAGCTTCAGCATCACTTCAGCCTCCACTTCAGGTGGAGGCTCCCAAAAGACTGGTGTTGCAAGGCCTTGGTAAGCACTTGAAATTACAGAGTCTCATTTAGGTAATTTTGTTTCCAGGGCTTCCCAAATGATGTCAGTGACTAACAGAGTTGTCTCCTATCTCCAGAAATCAAGGTATCACTAAACAGAATGCACGGTATTTCTGGAGGAGATAGCTTTTATGAGGGGCTATTTGAGGAGGGCATCACTTGACTTGGGGCTACCTGACCATCACGGGTCATATTTTAACAGCGTTGAACTTGCTGTCATCAGTGCTTCATGAGGCTGGCTGCTATATGCAGCAGGGGGCCTTGCGGGATGGCTAGGAGTGCAAAGTCTCAAGACCATACCTGGGCCCCTGGAGGGAGGTGACTGGTGGAGGGAATCGTGGGAACTGGTTTTCTTGGGACTTCAATCCTGCTCAGACACTCACCATAGAGATAAGGTCATATTTGTAATTCCTACTTGTATGGGACTTTACATTTTTAAGTTCCAAATTTTATGAGACAAAACTCAACATGATTATAAACCAACGTATAGTCACATTTTGGGGAATTAATAGTATGCTAGGAATTATATTTCTTCTGAGGAAAGTGAAGTATGAGAGGGAAGAATAAAGGAGGAGATGGGGACAACAGAGGACGAGATGGTTGGATGGCATCACCGACTCAATGGACATGAGTTTGAGCAGGCTCTGGGAGCTGGCAAAAGACAGGTGGTGTGCTTCATTCCATGGCGTCACAAAGAGTCGGACATGACTGAGTGACTGAACAACAAGCCCCACGGATTCCAAAAGAATATTTTGGAATCAAGATATGATGTCTTAATTCAGCACTGGATACCCTCAGCTCCTCGTTACTCTTGTCTGGGCAATGCCTCCATATTTCCATGTTTCACATGTTCCTACACATCTGTCAACCCCTCCATGTGTGTTGCCTGGGACACCATGTTTTCTCTTGCCGGGGGGAGAGGAGGCTCTCCACACAATGGATTTCAGGACACCAACAACACTTTACCAAATAGCCAACCGTTCAGAAACATCACTAGTGTTGTTTATTTTTTCCCTGCTCATCTTTGCAGCTGATTATCACTATAATTGGGAAGAACCGGGATAAATTCAAGAAGCGGGTGAGATTAAAGAAGAGTGCCTTGGCCACACAGCTCTCAGGGAGGCTGCGAAGGATGCTAATCACTGGTCACACCTCCTCAAGTACATTATAATGAGTGCCCTTGGTGCTGCTAGCAAATATGCCCTGGTAAGGAAATAAAATTGAGAAATAAAGAGATGAGCTACTCCTTTTTCAAAATTTGGGAGGTTCAAAGATAAGTACGAGAGAATAAACCAAACAGCAACAGGGGTTCTTCAAGAGAGGGTGGAAGTGGTGAAGTGGGGGAGCATTCGTGTTTCCCACCGACGTGTATGTGTGCTTAGCTGCTCAGTCGTATCTGACACTTTGTGATCCTATGGACTGTAGCCTGCCAGGCTCCTCTGTTCATGGAATTCTCCCGGCAAGAACACTGGAGTGGGTAACCATTCCCTTCTCCAGGGGATCTTCCAAACCCAAGATTGAACCCAGTTCTCCTGCATTGCAGGCAGATTCTTTACCATCTGAGCCAGCAGAGAAGCTCCTTCCTGTTTTCCACTGATACATTTCTGTATTGTTTGTCACAAAGGGCAGGTGCATGTACTGTGTGGGTGTGCAGTAAATATTTATGAATTAGGAATTTTGAGACATAAAAACTATACATGCATACGTGCTAAGTTACTTCAGTTGTGTCCAATTCTTTGTGACACTATGGACTGTAGCCCTCCAGGCTACTCTGTCCATGGGATTCTCCAGGCAAGAAGACTGGAGTGGGTTGCCATGCTGTCCTCCAGGGGATCTTCCTGACCCAGGGATCAAACCCACATCTCCAACGGCTTCTGCACTGCAGGCAGATTCTTTACTGCTGAGACATGAGGGAAGCCTAAAAACTATACATGGTATAACCCTAATCTTAGATAAAATATAGAAAATATATCTCAAAATGTGATACTCTACCAATACTAGTTTTCTCTGTGATTTTAGGTGATATTTTGCTTATATCTTTTGTTCATTTCTGCATTTTTAAAATGTTTATCAGAAATGTGTATGACTTTTATCTTTTGCCTTTTACAAGTTACACATGGAGTTCATGGATTCTTCAGCAACAAGCATGATTGTACACGGATAATAGGTAGATTACAATGTAGATGTCTCCTTTTGCCCATTCTCTGCCACATCCTGCCCGACACTTCCACTAACCTGCCCATGGCGACTCCTGCCAACAATGTGGGGGGCAGCCGCTCAGCCTCCCTCCTCGACTTTACATTGCCATGTTCAGGAATCATGAGGTGTCGCTGCCTCAGAGAAACCTTCTGTTTGGCCAGTGGGTAAAATCTACTCCTTATGCTGTGTTACTATCTTGTTTACTTTCCCCAGAGCTCTTGGAATTGTCAGTAGGACTGTGTTTATGCTTGTTTATTTTCTTGCTTAGTTTGTCTCAGCCCAGCAGATTGTAGCTCCATGAAGAAGGGACCTTGCCTTGTTCATCAATGTATCCCCAACGCCTCAAATAGTACACAGTCAGAGGTCAGTAAACATTTGTTGAATCAAGGAATGAATGAATATACATAGAAATCTTTGCCTACAGAAACAACTAGGCTTATACTGTATTGCCCCACAAATTGTTTTTTCCTCGGTAAGTACTACGTTGTGGAAATCTTTCCATGCCAGTAAATAAAGATCTACCTCATTTCTTTCAATGGCATCATACGATTTCATTATTCACTCAGTCAATGAATAATTCACATATTCAACCAAATATTTACTCTGTGTCCTCTATATGTACTATCCTAGGCTCTGAGGATACAGCAGTGAAGAAAAATGGAAGAAGTCCCTGTTCTAGTGGGGGCAACAGATAAAAACTGAATAAATGAAATCCATGTGTTAAGAAGATCAACAAACAGTGTAGAAGGGCAGTGGGTGAGAGATATTTTAGTTAAGGGACCGGAAAGTCCTCCCTGAGCAGAGATGCCAATCAAGAGAGGGTGTGACCCAGGAGACGTCTGGGACGAGCATCCCTGCAGTGGGAGTAGCAGGCTTCCTGCAGACGAGGAAGCAGGAGGCCAGTGGCTAGTGTGGAGCCGAGGGTGGAGCAGAGGATGGCCTTATTACACAGGCCCTAGCAGGCTGCAGTGAGGACCTTGGGCTTCATCTGAGTGGGATAGGAAGCCAGTGAGTTGTGAGCAAAGGGAGCAGATGGCTTACCATGTTTGGATGCTCTATGAAAACTAGAAGAGAGGGCAAGAGAGGAAGCAGGCAGAAGAGCAGGAGGCTCTGCAGAATCCAGGTGGGAGATGGTGGGACTGGTGTCGATGGACTAGAGTGGTGGTGGTGGAAGCACTGAGAAGCGTGCGAGTCAGGGGTATGTTTTGAAACAGTGTCATCGGAATGTGCTGATGGATTAGATGGCGTGTGAGAGACAGGAGGTATTAAGGATGTTTCCAAGTCTGGCCTCAGCAACTGGACAGGTGATACTGCCGTTTACCAACAGGAACAGTGTACACACACTCTCATCGAGTAAATACTCAACTGTTGAGTGATAGTATTTCAGATATTTCTCTACGTTAATCATGCACTTGTAAAACCTAACATTCTTTTTCAAGTGGGACAACAGGGAATAGAAACATGCACATAATATGGCATTCTGAATGTGCTAACAAAGTACCTCAGCTTTAACTGAACGAAAATGAAAACCTCATTCCTCACCCTGATCATGGGATTAAAATTTGAATGATTCCAAGCAGATTTAAGCAGCTTGATTGTTTCTCTATCTTTATGGCTAGCTGCAAAGAAAATTCTGAAATACACCGGAGAGAATATGTCAGTCAAGTCTTTCAGTGATAAGAGACTCGCTGTGCAAATCCACGGAGAGGTGTGCCTGAGGGAAAGGCTGTGTTCCTGGTGAAGGGGAAGCTCATTGACAAACATCAAGGTGGGGTAGCAGGACCCGGCATCTCGCAACACTACTTACCTCTTGTTCTTCAAGGACCAGCAAGTCCTGTCAAATGAAGTTCAAAAAGTCAAGTCCAGGATTAATGGTGATCATTTTATGTTGACTTTTTGTGAAAGCCAAGCTTCATCTTCTGTCACTAACACCACTTTTCTCCACCTCAAAATATTCCATTTTTAAGCTAAAGTTTACTTATACTGTGTACTTTTTGGATCCAGTGATTTGTCAGAACTCTTTTCCCTATGCTGGAAGCTGGTTGCTCAAGCTTCCTAAGAGAAACCTACAGACACCTGATTACAACAGGGGAACTACTGCTGGTAAGTTTTACACATGCATGCATACACACACACACACACACACACACACACACACGGACACACACAGAGGATAGAAGGGAAGCTCATGAGTGAAAGGGAGAGTATGACAGTGTCTTTGGTGAAAACAGGCATAGAGGTATGACATAAATAGGCAGAAGGTTGCTATATCTCGTTTTCAGATATTCCTCTGCAGGATGATTCTACTGGCTGCCTGCTGCCTCCCGGACAGAACCCAGCCAGGCTGCCTCTCCAACCTCTTCCCATGTCACCCCGCCTGGCAGGCCGGCTCCTTGAAGCTCAGCTCTGACACACAACTGTCACACTGTTAGTGACGGCTGCATTTATGAGTTTCAAGGGGAGAATTTAGAAGCGAAATTGATTGCAACTGCGAGACAAAAGTCTAGCTGCCATTCTTCTGATGGACCATTACCTTGATTATGACTCTAAACATTTTTCTCCCAAGGCAGACTGATTTCCTTTAACAGTAAGTCCTAAGAAAACAGGACAGCTTTCTGGATGCCTGCTATCCTCTGAATTTCTGAAAATGACAGACTCCCAGCCTCCATCTTAGTCAGTTCCCATCGGACTCTCAGGTGGGAAGTTCTGCATGATGAGAACCACTGGTGATTCTGGTTGGGATCCTAGGCTAAGAATCACTGATAATTTGCCATTTCTAACACTGTGGGCACATTATACAATTATGAAGCACAAAGTTCTGAGTTACCTTTTGTATCTCAGGGTGAAAAATTTCCCTGGGGCCTTTCTCGAATTTGTCCAAATTCATGGCACTGCAATAGAATGGACAGAGTGAGCTGCAGTGTGGTGGAAACTTAAATAATGTGGAGCCAGTCTTAGGTCCTCAGAAAAGCCAAGTATTATACCCTAGAAGATCATAGCTGGATTTCTAGAGGGGCCAAAGGAGGTAGGAGCCAACAAGGAGCGATCAGTGAAGGAACATATCTGAGTAACCAACCTCAGAGGCTGCCCCTGAGCACACTCACAGAGAGAAGGGAGAAGTGGGGAGCACCTGCTGTAGGCAACCCTGGCTAATCTCCATGATTCTTACCTTTATTTACCAAAAAAAGAGATCCATTGACATTTACATAGTAATGAATGATAAGATGAAATGTAATTAAGATGACCTGACATGTCTTTCTTCCTTTGGTAATTCCTCTCTCACTAAGGACAAAAGGTTGTTCTTAACAAGATTATTCTTTTATGTTTTGCTTTGACCAAGCAACTTGAATTTCCTTGAGCTAAGTTCCTCTAGGACAAAACAAGGTAATTGAACAAAATGATCCCTGACCTCTTCAGCAAGAATCCTCATATCTGTAAATGAAAGGTAAAGCTAATAGCTATATTTACAGAGCATTTACTATATGCCAGGCACCCTGCTAAATATTTCACGTGGATTATCTCATCCAATCTCTATGAGGCAAGTACTATTTTATCCTCACGTTGAGGATGAGGATATTGAGGCACAGTAGTTAAAGAACTAGTTAAGGATAACAAAGCTGTTAAGTCATGAAGCCAAAATTTGAACTCAGCTTATCTGACCCAATAGTATGTATATTTTAATTTTTAAGTTTTCAAGTTGATGACTGTAACAGAGAATATCTTTTTTTCCATTGGCAGCAACTGTAGAAATTTTAATCTTTGCAACTTTAAAATACTTTCTTGCTGCAGCTTGCTGTGGCTATGAGTGGTGGGCCGAAAAGTGAAGGTCTCCTCAGATAACTAAATGAAATTAAAATTCATTGAAACCCCCAGTCTTTAAATATACAGAAGAAAGGAGCTGGAGAAACATCATTTTAGAAGAAGAAAATAAAAGGATTTTCAGAAATTTAGGCCAATATAATTCAAAGTATGACTCTTAAAGTTCAGATTTAGAAGCAGCAAGATACTTCAGTGCTCAACAAAAAGGTTAACCTCTCCATGGAGTCATTCTTAGCTCGGGCTTCAGACTGGCCAGGAGAAAAACCAGGGGGCCTACAGCAGAGGGGAGATGGTCTGCAATTCAAAGACAAAATCAAGCTTGAAAACAAGATACAAATGTTTTATTTGTTAATCTCAGGACCCTTTCATCAGGCAGTTGCAATCACTAATGGACAGTCAAGTTCATCACTGTAAGAGACATGCTGCCAAGTAACAGTAATAGGTGGGAACATGGAAAATGCCATCTCTGACCACCACCTGGTTGCAGATGAATAGAGACTAAACTACCAGGCCACTGGGATAAGCTCTCAGAGTCACACAGGACTAGTGTGTGACATTAGTGGTTGACAGCCCAAGCCCTGGAGTCACACGGATCTAGGTTTAAATCCCAGTGCTGTGGTCTACCAGCTGTGAGATCTCTGTAAAATCCCTTCACCTCTCTGAAGCTCCAATTCCTCCTATGTAGAGTAGTGGTAGTAGGTGGTAATAATAGATCTACTTTATGGAGCCGGCTTAAAGATTTCCTGACAATGCTTGTAAAACATTCAGCACAGTGCCTGACAAACAGAAGCTGCTGTTACTGTAACATCTTAGCTGGTGACAAAGCACCAGGCTGACCTGAGTGGCCACATTGCCAAGGGGAGGCTGACACCCAACATGGGGGAAAGAACAGAGGGAGGTGGAAAGGTGGGGGCATGAGAAGCAGCTGAGTGCCGAGAAGTGAGCAGTTCCTTCCATTCATTTAGCTTTCTGTTTGGTGAAGAAAAAGCACGTTCTTCTCTGAGAAGCATTTGCTGACATCTGAGTTTCTATTTCCAACAAGAAAAATGAAAGGAAAAAATATTTCTTGATTTTCTTTACAAAATCAAAGTATTTGCACACGTGCAGGGAAGAAACAGGCAACATATGCAGGACGGAAATGCTTGACAGCAAATTTCAGAACCAGCCAGACCTGGACTTGAGCCTCAGTTCCACTACACAGCAGCTGTGGCTTTGTCCTCTTAGGCCTCCATTTCCTCACCAAAAAATGGGATAATAGTACTACCTGCCCTACAGGGTTACTGTGACTACTGAATTAGGTACTGTGTGCCAAGTGCTTAGCAAAATGTTTAGTATATAGCCAAGGCCCACGGAAATAGCAAGCTGACATCAGAAAGTTCATAGGATAAAACCCATTTATGATTGCCTGCTGTTGGGTTTCTGCTCACACATACTCACCTTAAGATGGACTTCACAGAAAGTGTTTTCGTGGGGCTGTAGGGAAGGCATATTTTCTGAGTACCCTAGAAAGTCAAAACAGCAAACCAGTGAGAAGCTTGGCAATTTCCATCCCTGGAAGAGTCTTACCTCGTCACATAAAAGAAACCCATGACTAGTCTTGTTCATGTTTCTTTAAGAGGCACATATATGAATAAATGTATCCTACGTTGGAAAAATTCTTAATCAGGCTCAACAGCACAGGCTCAACAACACCCCCCATCCTTCCAACCCCTAGGCATTTACGCTTTAAGCATCTGGACTGCTGGTCTCAGGTGTCTCTGGCATTGTGATGAGCAGATGAGCTGCCTAAACCAGAGAAGGGGTTTGGTCTCTGAGCCAAGAACTGGATCAGCCTCAAAGATCAGAATAAGAAAACAGTCTCTATGTGTTCAATAGGACGCAAATATGATTCCTCCAGGTCAAAAACTTTTCAAACTAGAAATCATCTGGCGCTTTCCAAGTTTTCATAATGTATACTTTGATATTTTTCTGTGTTTACTTATTTAAAGTCTGTTTCTTCCTCTCTGAATGAGTACCCACTGTGACTATATCATAGAAAGTACTCAGTCAATACTGGCTGAAGGAAAGGGACTAAAGGAAGGCTTGCCTGAATGGTTCAGTCCCATGTCTAAGCACCCAGGACAGACAAGGCTAGCCTCTTTATAATCTCCCAAAAGTGGCAGCCACGCGGCACTGGAGCAGTGAGTGACGGAGAGGAGATACCCAACGTCCAAGGTCAGGAGTGAAGGCCATGAGGAGATACCCCACGTCCAAGGTAAGGAGCAGCAGCTGTGCTTTGCTGGAGCAGCTGTGAAGAGATAACCCATGTCCAAGGTAAGAGAAACCCCAGTACTGAGAGAGGGCATCAGAGGGCAGACAGACTGAAACCACAATCACAGAAAACTAGCCAATCTGATCACATGGACCATAGCCTTGTCTAACTCAATGAAACTAAGCCATGCCATGTAGGGCCACCCAAGACGGACAGGTCATGGTGGAGAGGTCTGACAAAATGTGGCCCACTGGAGAAGGGAATGGCAAACCACTTCAGTATTCTTGCCTTGAGAATCCCATGAACAGTATGAAAAAGCAAAAAGATAGGTCACTGAAAGATGAACTCCCTAGGTCGGTAGGTGCCCAATATGCTACTGGAGATCAATGGAGAAATAACTCCAGAAAGAATGAAAGGATGGAGCCAAAGCAAAAACAACACCCAGTTGTGGATGTGGCTGGTGATAGAAGCAAGGTCCGATGCTGTAAACAGCAATATTGCATAGGAACCTGGAATATTAGGTCCATGAATCAAGGCAAATTGGAAGTGGTCAAACAAGAGATGGCAAGAGTGAACGTCAACATTCTAGGAATCAACAAACTAAAATGGACTGGAATGGGTGAATTTAACTCAGATAACCATTGTATCTACTACGGTGGGCAGGAATCCCTTAGAAGAAATGGAGTAGCCATCATGGTCAACAAAAGAGTCCAAAACACAGTACTTGGATGCAATCTCAAAAATGACAGAATGATCTCTGTTTGTTTCCAAGGCAAACCATTCAATATCATGGTAATCCAAGTCTATGCCCTGACCAGTAATGCTGAAGAAGCTGAAGTTGAACGGTTCTATGAAGACCTATAAGACCGTTTAAAACTAACACCCAAAAAAGATGTCCTTTTCATTACAGGGGACTGGAATGCAAAAGTAGGAAGTCAAGAAATACCTGGAGCAACAGGCAAATTTGGCCCTGGAATACAGAATGAAGCAGGGCAAAGGCTAATAGACTTTTGTCAAGAGAACGCACTGGTCATAGCAAACACCCTCTTCCAACAACACAAGAGACGACTCTATACATGGACATCAACAGATGGCCAACACTGAAATCAGATTGATTATATTCTTTGCAGCCAAAGATGGAGAAGCTCTATACAGTCAGCAAAAACAAGACCAGGAGCTGACTGTGGCTTAGATTATGAACTCCTTATTACCAAATTCAGACTTAAATTGAAGAAAGCAGGGAGAACCACTAGACCATTCAGGTATGACCTAAATCAAATCCCTTATGATTATACAGTTGTCATGAAGTCACTCAGTCATGTCCAACTCTTTATGACCCCATGCACTGTAGCCATCAGGAATTTTCTGGGCAAGAGTACTGCAGTGGGTTGCCATTTCCTTCTCCAGGGGATCTTCCCAACCCAGGGATCGAACCCAGGTCTCCTGCATTGCAGGCAGACGCTTTACCATCTGAGCCACTAGGGAATAGCTACAGACGATTATACAGTAGAAGTGAGAAATAGATTTAAGGGACTAGATCTGATAGACAGAGTGCCTGATGAACTATGGATGGAGGTTCGTGACACTGCACAGGAGACAGGGATCAAGATCATCTCCAAGAAAAAAAAATGCAAAAAAGCAAAATGGCTGTCTGAGGAAGCCTTACAAATAGCTATGAAAAGAAGATAAGTGAAAAGCAAAGGAGAAAAGGAAAGATATACCCGTTTGAATGCAGCATTCCAAAGAATAGCAAAGAGAGATAAGAAAGCCTTCCTCAGTGGTCAGTGCAAAGAAATAGAGGAAAATAATAGAATGGGAAAGACTGGAGATCTCTTCAAGAAAATTAGAGATACCAAGGGAACATTTCATGCAAAGATGGGCTCAGTAAAGGACAGAAATGGCATGGACCTAACAGAAGCAGAAGATATTAAGAAGAGGTGGCAAGAATACACAGGAGAACTGTACAAAAAAGATGATCACGATGGTGTGATCACTCACCTAGAGCCAGACATCCTGGAATGTGAAGTCAAGGGCCTTAGGAAGCATCACTACGAACAAAGCTAGTAGAGGTGATAGAATTCCAGTTGAGCTATTCCAAATCCTGAAAGATGATGCTCTGAAAGTGCTGCACTCAATATGCCAGCAAATTTGGAAAACTCAGCAGTGGCCACAGAACTGGAAAACGTCAGCTTTCATTCCAATCCCAAAGAAAGGCAATGCCAAAGAACACTCAAAATACTGTACAATTGCACTCATCTCACACACTAGCAAAGTAATGCTTCAAAATTCTCCAAGCCAGCCTTCAACAATACGTGAACCGTGAACTTCTAGATGTTCAAGCTGGTTTTAGAAGAGGCAGAGGAACCAGAGATCAAATTGCCAATGTCCGCTGGATCATGGAAAAAGCAAGAGAGTTCCAGAAAAACATCTATTTCTGCTTTATTGACTATGCCAAAGCCTTTGACTGTGTGGATCACAATAAACTGTGGAAAATCCTGAAAGAGATTGGAATACCAGACCACCTGACTTGCCTCTTGAGAAATGTGTATGCAGGTCAGGAAGCAACAGTTAGAACTGGACATGGAACAACAGACTGGTTCCAAATCGGGAAAGGAGTACGTCAAGGCTGTATATTGTCACTCTGCTTATTTAATGTATATGCACAGTACTTCATGAGAAATGCTGGGCTGGAAGAAGCACAAGCTGAAATCAAGATTGCCAGGAGAAATCTCAATAACCTCAGATATGCAGATGACACCACCCTTACGGCAGAAAGTGAAGAAGAACTAAAGAGCCTCTTGATGAAAGTGAAAGAGGAGAGAGAAAAAGTTGGCTTAAAGCTCAACATTCAGAAAACTAAGATCATGGCATCTGGTCCCATCATTTCATGGGAAATAGATGGGGAAACAGTGGAAACAGTGTCAAGACTTTATTTTTTGGACTCCAAAACCACTGCAGATGGTGACTGCAGCCATGAAATTAAAAGACACTTACTCCTTGAAAGGGAAGTTATGACCAACCTAGACAGCATATTAAAAAGCAGAGACATTAGTTTGCCAACAAAGGTCTGTCTAGTCAAGGTTATGATTTTTCAGTAGTCATGTATGGATGTGAGAGTTGGACTGTGAAGAAAGCTGAGCGCCAAAGAATTGATGCTTTTGAACTGTGGTGTTGGAGAAGACTCTTGAGAGTCCCTTGGATTGCAAGGAGATCCAACCAGTCCATCCTAAAGGAGATGAGTCCTGGGTGTTCATTGGAAGGACGATATTGAAGCTGAAACTCCAACTTTGGCTACCTGATGCAAAGAGCTGACTCATTTGAAAAGACCCTGATGCTGGGAAAGATTGAGGGCGGGAGGAGAAGGGGATGACAGAGGATGAGATGGTTGGATGGCATTGCCAACTCAATGGACATGAGTTTGAGTGAACTCTGGAAGTTGGTGATGGACAGGGAGACCTGGCGTGCTGTAGTCCATTGGGTCAGAAAGAGTCAGACATGACTGAGTGACTAAACTGCACTGAACTGAACAGATTTATAATCTGCAAAGGATTTATACTACACGTTTATTTAGCAAAAGAGATTATGACGTGGTCCATATGTAAAATTCCCTTTTTAACTCTAAAAGAATCCGCCTGTCAGTGCAGGAGATGCAGGAGACATGGCTTCCATCCCTGGGTCAAGAAGATCCCCTGGGGGAGGAAATGGCAACCCACTCCAATATTCTTGCCTGGAGAATCCCATGGATAGAGGAGCCTGGTGGCCTATAGTCCAAGGGGTTCACAGAGTCAGGCATGATTGAAGTGACCAAGTGTACAGCACCATGGAATAGGGAGGGAGGATTCAGCCCAGCCTGGATGCTGGTAACATCACCATAAGCTGCCAACACAGATATAAAGCCCAGGGCTCATGGGATTGTGCCTCTATACTTTTCTTCATGACAAAGAGGTAAAGCTCTTCTTCCCCATCACCTTTGTTTTGTGGCTTTCCGGGGTCACTCCAAGAAAAAACACCTTCCAGTCTATGTTTTCAGTGGAATTAACAAACGCACGGGAGAGTCAAGTACAAGTGCATATCCGGCTATACTAAGTGAGCACAGGAGGATACATGCATGCGTGTCAACATCAATCCATTTACCTAGCCTGGGTGTGTGTGTGTGTGTGTGTGTGTGTGTGTGTGTATGTGTGTGATGTCAAGAAGGACACTGCAGTGATTATCTCTGAGTACTTGAATTTTGATCCTCTCCTGTTTTACTTGCTGTATTGTCTGGATGGAATTTTTACAAGGGTGAATCATTTTTTTCCTTTGCATTTAGAAGGAAGACATTCAGAGATGCGTGAGACAGTTTCGAGCAGGGTTTAAACATTTAGCTGTGTTTCTGTTTAACTGGAGAATGTGAGCTCAAGGGAAGAGGGAGGGAGCGCTGAGTCACCTGCATCTTTGGATTCCCCACAGCCTCCAGCACTGGCTCTGGGCCACCAGGGGCTCAGTAACTCACCCCCATGCTGACATCCTGCTTTGAAATGTTCAGCTCCTCACTGCTTTGCAGTGGGCAGCGAACACCTACCCGGCCCTGCAAGATTCAGGACTGAGAGAAGAGTTCTGGATTTGGGCGCTGGCACTACTCAGAGGGGGTTGAATGCTCTTTCTGCCCATCCTAACTCCACAGTGGTCCCAGGTCTCAATCCCACCTCCCTGACTTCTCTCACCATCCAAGAGTCGTCCCAGAAGGCTCCTGTTCCTTCTGACTGCCCCCCGCCCCTCCCTCTACTCTCTACGTGGCCAGTTCCCTTGCATCCTCTGGGTCTCTTGAACATCAGCTCCTCAGGAGACGTCCCTGGACGAGCTTGCTTTGGCAGCCTCCCATATCATTCTCTGTCTTCATTTCCTTTAAGCGCTTACACAACTTATAAGGTAATCTAGACACTATCTTTGGAAATTAAAATAAGCAAAACTTTCCCTTGCATGTGCCCTACTCTTCCTCCGCAGAACCTGGCAACCGTCCAGAAAGTGAAGGGACAGTTACTTCCTGAGGGAAGAAGACCGGATTGAGAAACTCTCATTCCAGACAGAGGCAGCGGCAGTGTGGCACGACCCCTGGCTCCTGAAAGGGAGGTGGAAGGAAGGCAGAAGGAAGACAGGCAAGCTGAGGGGTTAGGCCCTGGGGCCCTGGGTGCCTGCCTCCTGAGGACAGACCTGGATGGGGGTGGGGTGGAGGGGCCGCAAGGACATCAAGGTAAGGCCTGGAGGCACCTGGACTAGCAAACTTCCCAGACATGGCCTTCCAGAGGATGTTCAGGTAGAACCTGTTTGAACACCCTGAGGGGTAGCTTCAGGCATGGCTGGTCAACAAGATTAGATATTGGAGATAAGGCCCCTCCCCTTCTGGCCCCAGGCCGAGAGGCTGGAGCACTTCCAGCAACTGGCAGAGACCTGGGATCAGGTCAGAGGCTTCCTGCATTTGGTGACTTCACTACAAGGAGCCAGTGGCCAGGACAAGGACTTCACGGACAGGCGTTCTCCAATGACCCCCTAAAAGCCAGGAGATTAGTTACATCTCAGAGGTTGCTCTTCTACAACAGAGACCAGAAAGAACCCAGAGGGTCCTGGGTGGCCTCCGGCCACTGTGAGGTCTCAGAAACCCTCTCTTATTGCACCCAAATATCACCTTCAAGAGGAACAGGGTTAGTGGACAGAAATCCGAAAGGCTGATTTTGTCCAGAAGAGATAGTCATCCAAGGAGAACGTTTAAGCCAGAAGAGACTGGAATACTGTAGTAGGCAAGCATAAAATAAGTCAGTGGAGGAGGGCAGAAAACAGTGTTTTTCTGCAGAAGATAAGAGGCTTTGGATGAAGGCACCCTCACTTCTCAGTAGGGAGCTAAGGAGAAAGATGATCATGCACGCTCTTGGGGAAAACTGGCACATGTCCCCCAGCACTATCTTATAAAACTGTCATTCAAACTTGGTTCAAGAGCAGCCATGCTGACGGCGAAACTAACCCCGATTGCACTGGCATCGGGGGAGTGGTAAGGCCAAAATTCTGCAGGAAATAATTCATGAGTAAGATCTAACTTTATTTTATATCAGATTTTTACCTTAAACCTGCTTAAAATTTTCTGAAACATAGATGTTTATATAAATAGCAGCAACAGAGTACACTGGTTAAGCTGGACTTCGTTAGTCATTAATCATGTCATTAATCATCCCATTAATGTATTCAACAGATATTTTTTGAGCTCCTCCTATGTACCAGGCACTGGGCTTGCTGCTAGGGATACTGAGGACCAAGCAGTTAAGTCCCCTCCTTTCATGGAGATCACAGTCTAGGGAGAGTGACAGCACGGGTCAAAGAATGACATCTAGGATTAACTGGGCACAGTGATGACAGCTCAGCATGAGCCTTGGGTTCTGCCTGGTCTGCCACCTACTGGCATGTAGCCTTGGCCATGTTGGTTAAGCTCCCTAAACTGTAATAACACCTACGTATTCGGAGGACTTAGCTAGCATATGGCAAGTGCTCAGTAAGTGTTAGATTTCACTGTTATTACTATTACTATTTTTAATCATTACAAGAAGTTCCTAGCCACAGTTTACTCTGTAGTGGTTACTGGAAATCCTTTTTGAAGTTGCTACTTTATTGCTCTCTATGTATGCATGTGTGCAAAAGTGCGTATATGTATATAAAAATTGCTGTTCTTTTAAGTTTCTGTCATGTCTTTTCTAAAAAGATCTACATAGCAATTTAGATATCCTATGTAGCTGAGACAAAAATCAGCATGTGATTATTTAAATACTGGATTTCAACAAAGGTACCCATCAAGTGGGAATACCAAATAAGAGAACTAACATTTTCTAAGTGCGGTTTGTTTTATTGTTTGTTAAATTATATGCTGTACTCACCAATCCAAGAATAAAATGTTTTAACCTTCAGGCATCTAACCAGTTTAAGATTTGATGGCTTGGGACACTGGGTAAATTTTCAAGATCTCACTTAATGTAGTCTTGTTAGTACTCATCATTCTGTCAGCTACATCCCAGAACCTTCCCTACTTTACAAAGAAGAAAGTGGAGGCTCAGAGGGCATGAGAAATCTTCTCAAATCCAACCCAGATGAACTTGTTATTGAGTTTTTTTTTTTTTTTAACCCTACTTTGCTTAACTCCAATGCTTTGCTCTTTCCAGGGTCCATATTATCTCTAAAAATTTCTCTGAGAGCAAAGAAAAAAAGACCAAGAGAAGCAGAAAAGGTAGAAGATGAAAGACAGAGGTCAAATCTAAGAATTACTAGAAAAAAAAAATCAAAACAGGAAAGAAGCAACATTAATGAACATAAAAAAACTTTCCTGTGTTAAAGAAAGACCTGTGCCTTGAGTTGAAAGAGTCTGCTTTCAGCTCAGTGTCCAGAGCCCACCGTGGGCAGCAGGTATTTGTTAAATCTCAGGTTGCTTTTCTACCTCGTGATATTGATGAAAGGAGCTAAGCCTCTAAGAAATCCTAGGAGCACAGCTGATTCAGTGGTTGAGATTGGCTGGTGGAAACAGGGGTCCCCTAGGGACTGGGCCCGTGTAACAGTATTATACTCCACTAAATTTTATTTCTTTTAGTTGAAGGTGAGTCAGCTTATCACTTTCAGTACCAGTAACAGCAAAGGTTAACACAGTCCTGTATTCCCAGAGGGCAGAGACTGAGGGGGAGGTACATGTCTGCTTAGTGGCTTATGTAGGAAAAGCTGAAATTCAACTCAGAGCATGAAGGTCTCTCCTGCGAACAGAATAATCCTCAATAGGCCCTCTCAAAAATCCTCGTAGGAAAAAAGCCAACAACGACACTGATTAAACTCTGGAGTGGTGCTGAAACTCCAGGTGCAGGTCAGACACTCACTGTTTTCCTCCAAAGGATCGCACGGTATTGAGGGACACGCTGATTGTTTTGGTCAGAGAGGGTCACGGACAGGAAGAAGGGGCTCTTCTCGGCATCGTTTCCAATGTAGTTCTGATGGACTGGAAAAGAGGAGGATTCAGAATGTGAAAACGCAGCTGGCTCCTCTGGGCACTGGGAGCAGTGGGCACTGCAGGTGGAAGCCAGCCCTTCCCACAGGATCAGAGAATGGTAATCTCCAGCCCAGCTCAGGACAGAACCTGGCGACTCTATCCTAATCATGCTTTCCAGGTATGGGCTCAGGAATGAACATATGACCCGATTCTGGCCAGTGAGACAAGGGAAGAAGTGTGTCAAGGGGTTTCTGAGAAGTCTTCCTCACTGCTGAAGATGGCCTTCCCTTTTCCCTTGGAGATGGTGTCTAGAAATGATGCCTGGAATTACTGCAACCATCTTGTAACTCTGGGGAGGGCCAGCACAGACAACATCACTGAGCCTCTGACTCCAGCAACCCCAGAGCCTGCCCTATCTCTGGCCTCTTGCTCTCTCCCTTGAAATTTAAGCCAGTTGAGGCAACTGAAGGCATCCAAACTGATGGCACCACTTTTCTCAGAAGTTCTCACTACTCCAGGCAAAGGCTTTCAAGTAATTGGGAAGATAGCAACTCTCTCTCCATTTCTTTCTTTATAAAGAGATATGTCTTGCCAAATATATGAACTTAGAATAATACAGTGTCTGATTTTTAAAAAGATATCATTTGGGTCCAATCAAATAGCTCAAGTATCACATCTTCTACAAATAAATCAATAAAAATAAATTAACGAGTTAGCCTGACAAGCAATTTCTTCAACTCATTTCTAATCCTGCCATAGTGATTACTCTTCCATTCTCACTACCATCTGTTGCTAACCATGCTCCTATTTTCATCTTTCCATGTATCATCACGTGAGTCCTTCATGTCAAAATGTACACCACTATTCATGACAGAGTTCTTGGTATGTGCCAGGCACCAGGCTTACTGTGCCTCATTGATACTTCTGTTCAAACCTCCTAGGCATATACATATTAGTAACATCTTTGCTTTAAAGATAAGGAGATTAAGACTCAGAGAAGTGGGAGTAACTGGTATAGGGTCCTATATGGATAATACCAGACCCAGGAATCAGTCTGTAGTCCCAAGGGCAGGGATCATAACTACCTTTGCCAGAGCACAGTGTCTGGCACATGGCAGGTGACAAATAAACCCTGGTCACCAGAACCTATAGCATAATGCCTCTCTGTTCTGTACTGGCCCTGGAGCTCAGGGAATCGTTTCTCTCCTCATTACCTTGAATCAAGTGTTCAAGACCCACTGCAGACTGAGTACAGGCTTTGTTGAGTCTAAAGTTTTTTGTGCCCTGCAAATTTTTCTCATCTTGCAAATCACTTATTCAGACTACTTAATCCTCTGTAACTCCCCAGGGTCAAAAACAACTGGCAAAAAATTAAATTAAAAAATTAAAAATATAAGTAATAAATTTAAAACTGAGAAAATTTGCTAGGGCTGAGACTCGGAATTGAATCCTCAAATCTATAGAGGTTACAACTGACCTTGAAATGAACTGCCCTAACCTCAGTATCCTCTAATCCAATAAGTTTCACATATACAGGGTACCAGAAATTACACTGGCACTAATTTTCATTCTGAATATCTTTTCTTCCCAACCACTGGAATGGCATAATTACCTTGTCCTAAAAAATACTTGAAATACCATCTGGTGTGGTATTCTGGGTTCTCTAAGTGCACGTCTGTCCTTCGCCAAGTACCTGGCAGAGCAGTTGCGTTCTGTAATGGAACAAAGTTATGCCATTAAGAGACTTAGAAAGTAAACAAGGTAGCAATGAACCAGATGCCAAAGAAGCAGAAAAGTCACTGTTAAAAGCTTACGAACAGGGCTGTAACCACATGTTCTTATTAGAAAAGACACCCAGTCTAAACCCACATCATATAAATTTTCTGGAGGTCCTTGGGGTGGAGGAAAAAACACCAGGTGAACCAGTGAGTTAAGCGACTTCTAACTTAAATATAACTTGAAAGTTTTTTTCCTTTCTGGTAGGAAGCTTCCAGGATATCTGGAAGCTGGTGCCCCCTAGAGGCAGGCCCTTCTGATTGTTATCCCTGTAACAGGCACATTGCACCTGGAAAATATCCTGGCATCTTATCTGTGTTCATATTTTTTGTAAAATTTTAAAAAGTTATCACAAGTAACTCAATTGATGTGGAAAATATGGATAAACATAATGAATAATCTGAATCATTTGTCCAAAAATAATCATTATGAATGACTTGATATGGTTCCTTCTAATTTTTTCCCAACATTTTCTTACCAAAATGGAATCATACTGAATGTACAGTTTGAAACTCTACTGACATCTCTGTTGCACCATGTGCCAGACTACTGGCAGATTCTTTTCGCATTCTGACATGCCTCTAGAGATTTACTAGACATTTGTGGTCAGTGGTGCTTTCTTTATCATGCTGAAGAAGTTCCCTTCAATTCCAAGTTTATAAAGAGGCTTTTCTGAGAAATGGATATTGAATTTTACTGAAAGCTTTTTTTGGGCAATGATTGAGCAAATAGGTTAAATGGGGAAAATCACAGTAATGTAATGAATTACCCTAATGGCTCTTCTGATACTGAATCGTTCTTAGATTTCTGAAATACACCCTTCTAGGTATTCTTCTGATATACTTACTGCTGGATTTTAAAAAATGGCTATGTATCATATTTAGTAGATGAATCTATAGGTTTCTTTTCTGTATGTATTTCTGGCATGCCTTCAGGGTTACATTACTTTATAATGTAAGTCAGGATGCTTTCTGTCTTGCTCACTGCTCTGGAAATACTGATATTCACGGAAAGAGCTCTACATGCCAGGTCCTAGGCCACACACTTTACATACATCACCTCCATAGTGTCTCCACCAACTCATGAAACAGAGTTGATTTTAGCCCCCTACTTTCAGATGAGGAAACTGAGGCTTAGAGAGGCTAACTATGTTGCCTAAGATGGCAGAGATAATAAGCAGTGGAGCTGAAACAAATCAAATCCAATGTCAGAATTTTTTCTTTTTTTTAATCTTAACCATTACATCATCTTCTGCATGCTTTATTTAATGTTCTGCCTTTTTAATCTACCAAGGGGTAAAAAGTAGGCTAAAATTTCATATCTATCTATCTATCTATCTATCTATCTATCTATCTATATATATCTTTATACCCAGGTGTGCCAGTTGGTAAAGAATACGCTTGCTAATGTAGGAGACACAAGAGATGTGGGTTTGATCTCTGGGTAGGAAATATCCCCTGGAGTAGGAAATAGCAACCTACTCCAGTATTCTTGCCTGGAAAATTCCATAGACAGGGGAGCCTGGTAGGCTATATTTCATGGGGTTGCAAAAAATCAGGCATGACTGAACACACACACACACGCATCCACACCCATATATATAACTTTCTATTTGGCAATAATTTTAAACTTACATAAAAACTGCAAGAATAAGAAGAGTGCAAAAAGCATCTGTCTTCCCTTTACCAAATTTACCTACTGCTAACATTTTACCCAACTATCCACTTGTTCACTACTTTCCCTCTACACACACACACACACACACACACTTTTTCTGAACCATTTAAGACTAAGTTGCATAAATAATATCCCTTTATTCTTAAATACCTCAATGTGTATTTCCCAAGAAGAAGAATATCTTTTTACATAACCCACGATACAGCTTTATCAACAATTGTAAATGTAACCTTGATATAATCCTTTAATCTGTTATCTGTATTCCAGTTTTGTCAATTGACTCAACAGTATTGCTTGAAGCATTTTCATTTGATTGTCATGTCTCTTTAGACTCCTTTAATCTGGAACTTTTCCACAGATTTTCTTTGTCATTTGTGACACTGACATTTCTGAAGAATGTAGCACACACATACCTCTTATTTTTCTTTTTCTTTTTTTAAATAAAGCACTCCTCATTTGGGGTTTGTATGATGTTTCTCTATGATTAGATTCAAGTGATGTGTGCTTGGTTGGAATACAACATAAGCAAGGATTGTCCTTCTCAGCAGATCAGATTTCAAGATGTCCATCTGTTTCTCATTGGTGACAGTAATGTTGATCATCTGCCCAAAATGTTGCCTCTCAGTTTTGACCTTCTGATGTGATTCGAGAAGAGCATATAATTGGATTTTGTTCCTCATAGAATCTCTGGCTGATTCATTGTCAAAAGCTATTCGTTTTATAACCCTAAACCACGGGCAGTGCTCCTGGTCCACAGCTCTCTTCACTCTGCCACCATGTAGCACACAGCTATGACATCACCTGGAGTCCAGCAGTCAGCCTCAGGCATCATCTGACCAGACATCGGTGGGGTCCAGCCATGGCAACTGGCCTTACACCATCAGACCCACAGTGTACGGTGTGTGTCATGGTTCCAAGGCCCTGGATCCTAGAAAGCATCAGCAGAGACTGGAGAGGAAACTCTTCAGTCACCAGGACACTTAAGCCTCTGGAACCTCCAACACTTGCATGGCTCAGAGAGCTTCTTTAGCATCCCCAGTGATTTCTGATGGGCATTGAGAATCAATGCTCTATACCAAGGGTTCTAACAGAACCAAGAGGGAGCATGAACTTGGTTGGGGAAAAAAAAATCTTTCTTTTCCCTAGCTTTCAACTAAAATTCAGCATTTCATTCAATTATGAATGTATGCAAAAAAAAAAAAAAGTAGAAGGAACAGCCTTCATAACCATGTCACCAAAAAAAAAAAAAAAAGAAAAATCACAGATACTTTCAGAACTCATCCCAGTGAGTGCAGATCTCTCAAAATACTGCTCAAAATTACAACAGTTATGATATCTGCTGCTGAATTTGTTATTTAATATATTCATTGAAAAGCATGTATATTACAGTATTATAAATTAGGTTTAAAAGTAATTTTTATAACTATTTCAATACAACTGTTTTATAATTCCATGTATCTTGTTTAAAGCATAAAAAAATATTATTCTGAGGAGGGGGTTCAAAGGCGTAGAAAATGTCCTCCGACTCTAGACCCTCTGCAGCCCTGAATCTGCAGACTTGCCTCCTAGTGCTCTGAGTGTTGGCACCAGCGGAGTGGTGTAATACAGGTGAGGCAAGAGGCAGCATGCACCTGGGAGTGAGAGATGGGACTCTGGCCGGTGTCACACCCCAAACCTCCATTGAGTACAAACTGTCAATTATGAGTTCTTTTTTTAATGATCAAAAAGATACCTATTTAACTTTCATCTTCACAGAATACTAAACTGGGGAAAAACAACACCCAAAAAGTTGTGAGTCTCGTAGAGCAAGACACTTCCTGTCCCTTGTTAAAAGCACATATGATGAGGTGTAAAGACAAGAGTAAAGACAAGAAAACATGCAGGAACTGACAAAAGAAATGGAGGCTAAGCAGAAAACAAAAAAATCCCTCTGCTCAGGAGCCCAGAAGAAAGACTTTGAAAACCAGTTCCAATTCCTGATAATAAGCAGCAGTAGACAGGAAAGTGCACAAGTCTTTAGTGTACAGTGAAATGATTTTCAATCGGGGAAGGCAATGGCACCCTACTCCAGTACTGGAAAATCCCATGGATGGAGGAGCCTGGTAGGCTGCAGTCCATGGGGTCGTGAAGAGTGGACATGGCTGAGCGACTTCACTTTCACTTTTCACTTTCATGCATTGGAGAAGGAAATGGCAACCCACTCCAGTGTGCTTGCCTGGAGAATCCCAGGGATGGAGGAGCCTGGTGGGCTGTCGTCTATGGGGTCGCATAGCGTCGGACACGACTGAAGTGACTTAGCAGCAGCAGGATATATATATACACACATATATATATATATATCCTTGTGGGCTTCCAAGTTGGCATTAGTGGTAAAGAAACTGCATGCCAATGCAGGAGATGCAAGAGATGTGGATCTAATTTCTGGGTGGGGAAGATCTCCTGGAGGAGGTCATGGCAACCCACTCCAGTATTCTTGCCTGGAAAATCTCATGGACAGGGGAGTCTGGTGGGCTATAGTACATGGGGTCTCAAAGAGTTGGACAGGACAGAAGCAAGTGAGCACGCATGCACATACACCCTTTGTAACTACCTGATCAAGACAGAGAAGCTTTTCAGTACCCCAGAAGGCTCCTTCATGCATTTTCCCGGTCAACACTCAATCACACTCTGAAAGGTAAGCACTGTTGTGACTTTTATCACCATAGATTAGTTTTACTTACTCTTGAACTTCATGGAAACCAAATCATATCATCTGTATTCATTTGAGTCAGGTCCTTTGTTCTTAGACCTTACGTGTGTGACATCCACTTTATCAGTGAAGCAGTAGTTCAACCTTGCCTCACTGCTACACAGCAGTCCACGTATGAACTCCAAAATTCATGTATTCACTTTCCAGTTGATGGACATATGAATGGTTTCCAGTTTTTGGTAATTAAGAATAAAGCCATGATAGGGACTTCCCTGGTGGTCTAGTGGTTAGGACTCTGTGCTTCCAATGCAGGGGCCACAGGTTTGATCCCTGGTTAGGGAACTAAAGATCCTACATGCCACATGGTATGGCCAAATTAAAAAATAAATAAAACTCACACACAGAAAAGAATATAGCCACAGTGAACTCTCTTTTCTGTTGGGTGTACATCCTGGGACCCAGAGGATACAGACATTCAGTTTGAGTAGATATTATCAACAGTCTCTAAGAGGAAGGCACCAATTTACACAATTATCAATAAATAGAAGACTTCCAATTGCTCCACATTCTCTGGTCAACTCTGAGCAATTCAGTGCTTTAAATTTTAGTGGTTCTAGAGTAGGTGTGCATGTGTGCCTGCTATGTCACTTCAGTCATGTCCAACTCTTTGCGGCTCTATGAACTGTAGCCTGCCAGGCTCCTCTGTCCATGGATTCCCCAGGCAAGAATACTGGAGTGGGTTGCCATGCTTTCCTCCAGGGGATGTTCCCAACCCAGGGATCAAACCCACGTCTCTTATGTCTCCTGCACTGGCAGGCAAATTCTTTGCCACTACCACCCTGGAATGGGTGTAGTAGTACCCAATTGTTGTTTTAGTTTTACAATAAATTTTAACCATTTTAAGTATGACCTAAATTTTAGAGAAGATTCCAAAGATATAGAAACTTCCTACAGCACTTCAAGGTGATGATGAAACATTATTTACTTGATATCAATCAAAAAGAAAGTTAGGAGGAAATATTCCGATGAATACATTTATCAGACAACCAAACTTTAACATTGCAAATACCCATACTAATTGTATCCCTTTTTAGATAATCATTTGCTAGAAGGTATTGTGGAGCAATTAACTCAAATTCTTCTATACTGCAGACTTGCCTGAACACGTCAACAGGGTTGAATGAGTCTTGAGACTGAATCATTTCTGCATTAGATTCCAAAGCCCACAAAAGCTCCTTGTTGAGTTCCTTGTTTTGTTTTGCTTAACCACATATACTTGTGGGATGTGAAGGAAGATGACTGTATATGGCCAAGATACTGTGAGGAGAACTTAATAAAAATCCATGTGTAATACACCCATTTTATCTGAATGCTCTCTAATATTTGACTTTAAGCAGGGAGTCCACATAACACAAGCACTCCGACTACAAATGAGAGCCACAGTTTCATGTGATGCCTGTCATTTTTCAGAGTTCTTTCTAGAGTGAGTTTAATTAATGAGCAAATGTTTTAAAACTGACTTGCCCTCACTTTCTAGGCTAAATTGCAAAAGAACACTGGCAATAAAAAGATGGATCTTTAAAATAATAAACTAAAAAATGTCAACTTGCAAATATAAATATAAGCTGGTTGAAGAAAGTGAAATCACATGAAATTAAAATCCTTTCTTTCTCCCAACCCCCATGTCCTAATCTACTTTCTTTGCCTATAATAACCATGTCATCGGATTGGTTTGGATAGTCTCAGGTCCTTTTATGCATTTACAAAAATGTGTTTATACGTATGCACACACATTCACACACATACATATGAACATAGACACACATAACCCACTTTCATAAGTGGGGCAGGATTATAGATACTACACTGAAACTTCTTTCACTAAGAAAAAATCTTAGATTCTTGTCAGTACCTACAGATCTACCTTGTTCTTTTTAACGATTACATAGCTTTTTAAAAAAATTAAACACTTCAGTTGAGTATAGATGCAAAACCTATGTAAACATAAAAGGGCCTAAAGTAGAAAGTTAAGGTCCTCTAACTTCTTCCCTGACCTCCCATTTCCACTCCAGAAGCAATTACTATTAAATTCTAAGGTGTCCCTTTAGAAATTTTCTTGCATATTGGCAAGCATGCTTACCTTTTTTGTTTGTTTTTAAGGAAATGGGATATCAAACAAACCATTCTGGAGTTTGCCTTTAAGTCTAGTGCTGTATGGTGAACGTTTTCCTACGGTATTACATTTACCGCTACTTCATTCTAACAGCTACTAAGCATTCCATTGTATAAATGTATCATGATTTTCAAAATCATTCCTCTACTGATGGAAACTGAGGTTGTTTCCTGGTTATTTTTTTCCTATTTTAAAACAAAGCTTCAATGCACATCCTAGCAGTAGAACTGCTGACCAAATGGCATATGAATTTTTTCTTTTTCTTTTTTTTCTTTTATATTTTGGCCATGCTATGTGGCATGTGGGATCCCAATTCCCCAACCAGGGATCCAATTCACACCCACTGCATTGACAGTGCAGAGTTTTAATCACTGGACCACCAGGGAAGTTTCAGTATATGTGTCTTTAATAATTACTAATTGCCTTCCCAAAGGATTGTACTCATTTACATGTCCCCCAACAGTGTGTAATCCCATGGACAGAGGAGCCTGGTAAGCTACAGTCCACTGGGTCCCAAAAGAGTCTGACATGACTTAGTGACAAACAACAGCAGTGTGTAAGAGAACCATTCCCGTGCTAAGGAAGATAACTGTAAAAAGCTGAAAGACTGTCCCCCTGATTCATCATATACTAATTGCTACACACAAGTGAGCTGTAAGGGAGGTCTCCAGTGATCTACCCGAGGGTCAAATTCATTTTAATTAATAACCTGAATGAGTACGCAGATGGCAGGATAAGCACATCTGAAGGTAATACAAGATTCTCAGGGGGGTAAGCCTATTGGCTAACAGATGACAGATCAAGATGTCAAAAAAAATTTGATAATTAGCAATTATGGGACACATGAATAAGATTAAATTCAGCCTGGACAACTGTAAAATCCTACACTTAGGTACAAACACAAATTACACAAGTACATGGTGGAGAAGGCCAGGTGCTATAAAGTAGCAATTCTCTCTCTCTTTTTTTTATCCAGTAGGAGATGGAGGCTCAGCAACCTTGAATCCTTATCTGGTAAGTGGCGGAGCTGAGGTCTGAACCCAGGTTTGTTTGACTCCAATACATCTCCACTGCAGCATGAAGTTGCCTCACAGTGAAATAACAGCACACATGGAAAAGACTGGGGTGGGGTAGGGGTGGGGTTAGTATACTGTAGGTGCCTAATGAGTCCTCAGGCTTCGTGAAAAGAGGAGCGTGTGCATAGCAAGGAAGAGAAGGAGTCAGCCTCTGTGGCAGTGTGGGGCGAGCCCGGAGCTAGCTGCTCATTCCTGAGCACTTCCCCCTAAAAGATCCATTAACATGCTCCTCACATGTGTCAAGGAGCAGTGGCAAGGGTGATGATAAGTGGAACTGAGTCCACGTCTTAGGAGAAAAACAGCAGATGTCCTGGAATGCTGGAAAGCCTGTCATGTGGAAGAAGGCTCAGCCTTACACTACAGGCTCCAGAAACCATAAATAGAAACTCTGAGTGGAAAATAAAGACGGATGGATGCTGTTCAATAGAAAAAACTTTCTAGCAAAGAGAGATGCAGAAAAACGTAATGAACTTTAGAGTTGTGGTACGATGGGAAATATATATTTGGTCTTTGGTTCCTGGCACAGAGCTCCTAAAGCCCTTGGAACTTCCTGAGTAGTAAAGGTGACATGGGTATCTTTTGTCCAAATGAGGCAACTCTTGGTGGGCACCCAGCTAGCTTCAGGATGGGGCTGGCAGCTCGAAAGACCAAGCTTGATTAGAAGCTTGGAACTTTCAGCCCTACGCTGCAAACTTTGGGGAGGGGAGAAGGGCTGGAGATCGAGTTAATCAACAATGGCCAATGATTTAATCAACTACACCTAAGTGAGTTTCTGGGTTGGTGTGACATCAAGGTGCTGGGATGATGGTGGACTCAAAGAGGGACAGGAGCTCTATGCCCCACCCTCGATCCCCTGCCCTCTGAATCTCTCTCGTTTGGCTGTTCCCGAGTTGTATCCTTTCTAGTGAATGAGTATGGTAAGTAAAGTGCTTTCCTGAATTCTGAGAGTCACTTCAGTGAATTACTGAACATGAGGAGGGGGGTTATGGGAACCTCTGACTTAGTAGTCAAGTCAAACGGATGTGTGGGGACCCAATACTTGACACCGGTGTCTAAAGTGAGGGCAGCTGGTGGAACTGAGCCTGAAGCCCATGAAGTCTGATGCTAGCTCTGGGTTGTCAGGGTTAGAATTGAACTGAACTGTAGGAGACTCGACTCAGTTGGTGTCAGAACTGATTGGTATCCAGAGAGAACAAAAACCTATCAAGGAGAGATCAAGTTTCCATTCCTGGAGATAGTATATATTCAGGCAGGGACAGATGAGCTGACTGTTCACAAAGCTGTCACAGGGATTCATGCCTTGGGTGGGGGATGGGCTTAGCTGAACTCTGGAGCAGGAAGGTATGGTCCACGGACTGTGCTGATGTGCCAAGAGTCTGTGATGGAGTCGACAGCAGTGGACAGCAAGTCTTAGGGGATGTAGCCAAATAAACAAATACATATTTTTAAAAAAGAACCATTTTTTAAAAAAGAGTGAACCAGAAAGGACCACCTCTTTCCCAAAGACTTCAAGGAAGGATGCCACTGTGCTGAGTGGAGTGTCTCTGAGGTGCTGAGACCACAAGCCAGCCTTCATGTAAACCTGCAGCTCCATTCTGTATTACTTGGGTGGCTTAAAAGTCTCGAGCTGGGAATTTAGTTTCAAGGTGTCTGGCAAAAGCAAAAGCAAACCCCTCCTCTGATTCTGAGAGTGATTCTAATATGTGGTTTTTCCCCACATGGCCTGGGTTGTTTGTGAAAGTGAAAGTTGCTCAGTCGTGTCCTACTCTTTGTGAACCCATGGGCTATACATAAGTCCATGGAATTCTCCAGGCCAGAATACTGGAGTGGGTAGCCTTTCCCTTCTCCAGGGGATCTTCTCAACCCAGGAATCGAACCCAGGTCTCCCACACTGCAGGCAGATTCTTTACCAGTTGTAATTCAACTCAATTCTGACACTGTCTGCCTAGAGATAGGGTCGGATCCCAAAGGTTAAGGGATCAGTCCCACAAGACTGCTTCTTCTCTGCAACTTCACATGCAAATTGCAGATCCCAGTTGTCACCTGTGCTTCTGATTAACTGGCTGTAGGTTGAAGGTTCTGACAAATCTCCCCTTGGGTTTGATTAATTTGTTAGAGCACAGACCTCAGAGAAACACTGTACTACCTAGATTGCTGGTTTATTATAAAAGAACATAACTCAGGAGCCGCCAGATAGAAGAGACACACAGGACAAGGTATGTGGATGTGGGCAGGTGTGGAGCGCCCATGCTCTCCAAGTGTGCACCTCTTCTGGAATCTCCATTGTTCATGCATCTGCAAGCTCTCCAAACCCTGTCCTTTTGGAGTTTTATGGAGGCTGCGTCACATAGGCACAATTGATTAAAGTATTAGTCATGGGCGATTCAGCTCAATCTCCAGCCCCTCTGCCCTCCCAGAAGGTTGGGGTTGAACTGAAAGTTCTAACCCTCTAATCACGTGGCTGGCTCTAGTGACCAGCCCCCATCCTTAGGAAACTTAGGGGCTTTCCTAAAGACATCACGATCACCCTCACTAGAAAATCCCAAGGGTTTCAGGAGCTCTGTGCCAGGAAGAAGCTCAAGGACCAAATGATATATTTCTTATTATTAAATTGCAGTATCACACGCTCTACCAAGGGGCAACTCATCCTACACCTTCCATTATTCCTAAAAAGTCATCTTCAAGAACAACAAACAGCACACAATGAGGCTGCTGCTGCTGCTGCTGCTGCGTCGCTTCAGTCGTGTCTGACTCTGTGCGACCCCATAGACGGCAGCCCACCAGGCTCCCGTCCCTGGGATTCTCCAGCAGCCAAGCACAAAGAGAAATAGTACACCATGAGCGTGTGCCAGGAGAAAAGTCTAACAGACAGAAGGTCACCAAAAACCTCACATATGGGAATTATCAGCCACAGATAATAAAACCATTATACTATGTTTAAAGAAATAAAAAACAAATTTGACATTAACTGAAGGGAAGAGCAAACTATAAAAAGTGACCAAAAAAACCTTAGAATAGGCAATGGTTTCTTAGATACAACACGAAAAGCACAAGCAACAATACAAAAAAATAGATGAACTAGATGTTATCAAATTAAGACACTTTTATGTTTCAAAGGATACAATCAAGAGAGTGAAAAGACAACCTAGAGAATGAGAGGAAATTTTGGCAAATCATATCTGATAAAGCCCTAGTATCCATACTGTATCGAGAACTCTTAAATTGTAATAATAAGAGGAAAATAACTCAATAATGAAATTGCTTTGTAATTTTTGTTCACCAGCTTGAAAAACTTCAGACAGCTGTACTGAGCCTTTTAAAGCACTAACTGCTTTAACAAACTCAGAGCCTGCAGGTTTGTTTCCCTCTGAGTCTCAGGTTCCTCCATGATCTTTTATCAGGCAGGGTGCTAGCACTGTCCAGCGCTTTTAACTGAAGACCAGCTTGAGACTTTTTAAACCACCCAGGTGATACAGGATGGAGCTGCAAATTACAGGAGGGCTGGCCTGTGGCCATATAAAACCAGCCAAGGGGCTCCAACAGAGCACTCACGCTCATGGCTTTGGTGGAAACAAAACATAAGACAATAGCTGAGCCTTGGTATCGTATTTCCCACAGAAGCAATCCGAGACGGGACTGTGTTTTAAACACAACAGACGACAAGGATTTATTAAATCAGTAACTCCACCAAATGGTTTCAAGGATGTTAAGTGAACCACACAAGGCTGTACTACTGGTGAATTGTGGGGCAGGATTTGAACCCAAGCAGCCTGACTCTAGAACTACTGCTGCCCATGATCCACCATAGGTGAGTTGCAGTCCCTGACCTTGTCCTCTGGTGTGAGGCATGGCCAAGAGACAGGGCCAGGTGAGGAGTGTTTGATAACCAAAGTATGTGGTGATCTTAGGACCACATGAAGGCTCCATTTAGGTCTTTCTGGGGAGGTATGGATTTCCTCTAGACACTGGTCTTGCTGCTGCTGCTGCTGCTAAGTCACTTCAGTCGTGTCTGACTCTGTGCAACCCCATAGATGGCAGCCCACCAGGCTCCCCAGTCCCTGGGATTCTCCAGGCAAGAACACTGGAGTGGGTTGCCATTTCCTCTCTTGGGGCCAAAGATGTGTTTATGTCTGATGGGACAAGCCAATGCAGTTTGTTCATTTCAGGCTGGGCTGAAGTTCTGTAAAATGTTGGAAGCAGAAAGATGTGCTGTGGTATAGTAACCTCTGGGTTTTCTGGGACTTAAGTTCTCCAAGTAGATACTCGGTGTGGTGGCCAGTAGATTTCCGAGCACTGGATAAAGAGCACTTGAGGCTTCTTCTCCCGACTTAGCTCCTGGGACACCCTTGGCGGCTTGACTCTGTGAGGATAGGACTGTCTTGTCTCACGAGCAGGACCACCAGGCGATGGCTGTTTCCAAGTTTCAGAAGCAAATTTCCCTGGGAGTTCTTTCTTCTATGCAGGTCAGCTGACATCATTCTGGACAAGAAGTATGTGGGCAGCTACTCAGGGGTTTAGCCCAAGTGGGGACTACCCCTTCTGCCTCCCAGCAAAGGCAAGTTACCACGTCTGGGTGAAGGGCTTTGCTAAGATAAGGCAAAGGTGAAGATGAGCAACAACTTACTGAATGCTGTGACTTTCAAGTTAAATTCATAGCCCATCACCAAGAACATGATTAAGGAGGCAGTCAGGAGGGCAAGGCTGGCCACCCAGCACTATCTGTGGGATCGACAACAACCATGATTACTATTACAACTCTCACTCACCGAACTCTCACTGTATACCGGGCAGAGTGCTAATGGCTTTACAAGCTCAACTCGCTGAATCCTCTCAACAATCCCAAGACTGTTTCCTTCTCCCAGATGAAGAATATGGGCTCAGAAGGGGTCACACAACTAGGAGACGGGGGAGCTGGCATGTGAACCCAGGCCTGCCTGATGCCAAAGCTGGGGCTGCTGAAGCACTGCAGTGGGCCACCTCTCAGAGAGGCAGCAAAGAAGAAAAAGCTGGGGGGCTTAGCACTCTGCAGTTCTGGGGGTAGGCATTTAGGGATGGAGCAGACAGTGGAAGATTTATTTATTTATGGCTGTGCTGGGTCTCTGATGCTGAACGTGGGCTTTCTCTAGCTGCGGCAAGCAGGGGCCACTCTTCATGGCTCTGCACAGGCCTCTCATTGAAGTGGCTTCTCTTGTTGCAGAGCATGGGTGGTCTCAAGTAGTTGTGGCACATGGACTTAGTTGCTCCTAGGCATGTGGGATCTTCCCAGGCCAGGGATGGAACCCGGGTCTCCAGCATTGGCAGGTGGATTCTTTACTGGACCACCAGGGGAGTTTGGCAATGGAAGTTTTAACAGAGAAAGGCCAGTGAGGCAAGGCCCTGTGGCCTATGGCACGGATGACCAGCAGAGCCTAGGAAGAAGGCTAGGGCCTCAGGCAGTGGCAGACAGGGACGGTCTCCTTTCCTGCTGTCCTCTGAATAAAGATAACGTTTTGTAATCACAGTCATTTTGCCTCTCTCTCCTGGACCTCGGCATTGCTCACATGGCAGTGCCAAGCTGACCAGTCCAGGAAAAGGGAAGAGCTAGGGTTCCGGGGACCGTTCACAAAGGATTATGTGAATTTGTCTTTGGCCCCATTCTGGCAGACCATCTTCCTGTGTCTCCCTGGCTTTATTACAGATCTATCAAAGGGTACCTTCACCCTATTAATAGCACCTTCCATATAAAGAACAATGGTACTTTCCCTTCCAGCAAAGCTCTGAAGAGCCCTACTGACCCTTCCCGGGCTCCCCTCAGGCAGGTCTTCTGTGGAAATGAGGATCACAGGCTGCTCACAGCTGTATCTCAGGTGCCATGATCAGGTGCTCAGTGATGTACAGGCCTCCTTACCTCATCTGAAGAGCCGTTTTCCACTCGAAACCTTCCGGCCCTTTGGATGGCTCCATCGGCATCACTGGAAATAAGCTGGGGAACAAAAGAGGACTCAGTTAGGAAGCTGTTTGCAACGCCCCTTCCATCTGTCTGTATCTGCCTAGAAGTTAAGTCAGATCCGGCAAGAGCTGGAGGGCCCAACCTGGAAACTGACCGTCTCTCGGAAGCTGTCAATCACGTTCTCACACAGGTGGCCCCATAGTCTTTAGGAAGCTGAAGAGTGAGGAACACCTAGCCCATGAGAGTGGACAGTAAGAGCATCAAATCTAAATTTGAACATATTCCAACATGGAAAAGCACTGAAAGGACGCTCCCTGAAAATCAACCTTAATAAGCGTCATAGGCGGACAAGTGCAGCTCACAGATGGCAAAAGGGAAAGCCAAGTCTCAAGTTCATCTGCCTTCACAGGAAAGCCTAAAAAACAATTAATGGCTGGCAGAAACTCAAGGCTCTACTAACATCACAGACAGCTCTTGTGCTTCATTCAGTTTCAGTTTCCAAAAGGCCAATTAGCCCTTTCCAAGGCAGGCAGACTGTATTTTAGCTCCAGCAATGTGATTCTTGCAAATAGTCTTCATTCAAGGAGCTCGAAGCCAGAAAGAGACATGCTTGTGTTCAGTCGCTTCAGTCCTGTCCGACTCTTTGCGACCCCATGGACAGTATCCCACCAGACTCCTTAGTCCACGGGGATTTTCTCCAGGCAAGAATACTGGAGTGGGTTGCCATGTCCTGCACCAGGGGATTTTCCCTGGCTAGAACCAAGGCTAGAACCTGCGTCTCCTGTGTCTCCTGCGTTGCAGGCAGATTCTTTACCACTGAGTCATCAGGGAAGCCCAGGAGTTAAGAGGAAATCAGGCCTTGGGCATCATTCCTCAAATCACTGACTCAAGATTTAACTTACTTTCTCCTAAATTGTCTGAATTTCTCAGTAGCAACTTGAGAGAATGACATGTCTTTTTTTCAACTTTTAAAATCTTCCCACAAATTTGCAGCAAAGATCTGCCAACGATTTCCATATCCCAGACCCATTAGAACATGCTTGCCCAGAGGGGCACTTCTCACCACTCTAATGCAAGACTCACTCAGTGAAAAGATACAAGGTTTCTTAAGAATGATTATCTCATGTTCTAACTTGTGTTTAAGAGACATGAAGGTGTGAAAATATGTGGAAATTTTTCACTTATCTTCAAGGAAACCTGTTTGTTTGAAAATGACTGATATACTTTTCCCATCATAAATACAAAAATAATAGAATATAATATTTACTGAGAGCTACTATGTACCATATATTCCTCTGGCCTTAATATTTGAGTCTCATAAAATAATACAAAGTAGATTCTGTCATTATTCTCATTTATAAGTGAGGAAGCTGAGGCAGAGGAAGGTTAAAATAACTAGGCAAGATTACATTTAGTCTGTGGTAGGCAGGCAGTGTGAACACAGGCAGTCAGATTCCAGAAGCCTGTTCTCCCCTGACCTCTACCCTACTTAACCATCCTCCATGGAATGTCCATAATAAGGTACAGTTTTTATACTTAACCTATATCCTGCAAAATAACTTTAAAAAAAAACATGAAGAAGATTTATGTATATGTTTAGCTTTGATGTTATCTGATCATTACACTGTTGATAAACTGAAAATGGGCAATAGAGGCTTTGTAGTAAAGAATTTAATTTACCCAGAGAGAGGTCTGGGGGTTTCCCTGGTGGTCTAGTGGTTAAGAATCCACCTTCCAATACAGGAGACTCGAGTCTGATCCCTGCTTAGGGAACTAAGATCCCATGTGCCTCGGGGCAACTAAGCCCAGGTGCTGCAAACTACAGATCTGCACACCCAGGAATCCAAGGGCCAAAACTAGACAGAGAAGCCCGTGTGCCACAATGAAAGATTCCGCATGCTGCAATGAAGATCCCATGTGCTGCAGCTAAGACTCAACATAGCCAGATAAATAAATACTTTTTTTTTTTATTTTAAAGAGAGCAATACCTTTGTTCTGACCTTTATTCTCGGCTCCTGGGAGGTGATCTCTAAGCCCTGGGAATGTCCTACATGACTGTTTCTCTGGTGACTACTGAGCCACACGAGAGAGTATGGTGGGGGCGTTGGGTCTCTCGGTATCAGATCTACCTCTGGATACCAAGACTGAGATGGGCTTCCCTGGTTGTCACTACTCCACGTGTAGATCACACACGGTTGCCAGGAGGTGTTGATGCTGACCATGACACCATGGGAGAGGACAGCTGGAAGACCTGCATTTGGACTCTCCAGGCTCTGTCCCATGCGTTTGTTTCCTTGGCTGATTTTAATCTTTTGCTGTAATAAACAGTAAGTGAGCTTAACAGCTTTCTGCACACTCTGAGGTCACATCTGGATTTGGCAAGAGAAAGTGAAAGTCGCTCAGTCATGTCCGACTCTTTGTGACCCCATGGACTATACAATCCATGGAATTCTCCAGGCCAGAATACTGGAGTGGGTAGCCTTTCCCTTCTCTAGGGGATCTTCTCGAACCCAGGTCTCCTGTATTGTGGGCAGATTTTTTACCAGCTGAGCCACAAGGGAAGCCTTGGCAAGAGGAGAGAGCCGCAATCAATTACTAACGTCTGCCACTGGTATATAAAGAGAGAGGGTGATGCACACATCCTTGCATTAGAGGTTGGTAGACATACTCCTCACTCTAGCAGCGAGTCTCATCAGGGACTCAGAAGCTTGGGAGAAGGGCTGATCATCATTCACTGATTCACTCATTCATTCGCATAACAAATGTAAAGAGTGGTGGACTATATTCCAGACACTGCCGGGCACAGGCTATGATGACCTTTTCCTTGGCTGAGATTAGAACAAGAAGCTTATTGCTCATCTTGATTGACAGGTTCAAGAAGAAGAAAGGGAGGAAATATTGAATGATTTGATGGTTAGAAAGAATTCAGCTCCCTCTGAACAATCATCACAAAATTCTTGAAGACCCTGAACTTCCGCCTCCATCTAACACATTTAACGCTATCACCGTCACTCTCCCTACCACCAACCATCACCATAAGCTTGCTGTCATCTCTCCCTTGGGTGACTGCAACCACCTCCTAACTGGCCTGAATACCCCCCACCATCGCTTTTCTCCAAACCACACTTCATACCAAAGAGCAGGGATTTTGGCATCTACAAATCTGATTGCCCCGTGATCCCAGCTCCATCCTGGCAGCCCCTTCTTTCCCACCAGAGGACAAACACGCACGGGAACCCCTCACTTAGAAGGTCCTCCTCTCCCACCTTCCCCTCGTGAACTCCTCATCCTTCAATTCCACCACAGTCCCCACTTCTCAGACCCCTTCCCTGACTTCAATGCCCACGAAAACGCCCCCAGCAAGGCTCAGGGGGTGCTCAGGGTCCTGGTTGACGTTCTTTTGTGCCATTACCAGATTCATGCCTGTCTCTCCTCACTCCCTCTGAGAAACTCAGGAAGACTATTTTCTCACCGCTGTATCCCCAGAGCTATGCTCATTGCCTGACACAGTACTGATAATAAATATTTATTACACAGGAAACCCATCAATAGATGAATGCCAAATGCTATGGAAATGACCAAATGGATAGAAGACTGGTGGCAAGAGCACTTCCAGTCCCGGAAACCAAAGAAAGTTCGTTACTCACATACACGATTTCAAAGAGATTCTACCCAGTCTGTCATGAAAGAAAGACCAAAGGGAAGGACAGACCAAATCACAAGGCTGTGCAAGGGAAAGGCAGCCTGAGTAGCAACAGTCCAACTCGGCAGGTCGGACTGACGCTGCTGAGCTCACACTGCCAAGGCCTATCTGCCGTGAGGGCAGGTGTTCAGGCAGCAGGTGAGAAGGGGACCTACCAGTCCCACTGGGGAAGTGACTCTTGCTGGCACATGGAATGGCAGCCCCAGAGCTCCCCTGCCCTGCCACCCACCCCCCACCTCACAGCGGGCTCGGGTAGCTGGCTAAAAAAGCCAAGGGTGCCGTGGAGGCTGGTGCGGATGGGGACTGGTCCAGCAGCTGACATGAAAGGCGACAGTGCTCTAGTGAATGAGAGGTTGAAAAAAATAACACCGCAGGGGAAAAATAAATCCTTTTAATATGACAGAGAAGCTGTTTCCCTCAGTAGTTATCCTTCTATTACTCCTCATAAGCCTCTGATCCGGCCAGTTAAAACTTAAAAATCTATAAACTCTTCCATTTGTTGGAAGGAGATTGGACTTCGGAATGACACAACATCTACCAGAACCCATCTAAATGTCCAGTACTGCACAACCAAGGAGCCTCCCCCGAGTCTCTCCACGTGGTACAGAGTTCTGGCTGCCACCAAAATCCATTCTCACCATCTTCCACAGTAACGGAATTGTAGCCAGACACATAGCTAGACTACATTTCCCTCAAGGTGGCCATCTGACTTCATCTCCCCACTTGCAGGAGGGTCAAAGTCTCAGAGGCATGCAGGAATCCCAGCCCTTTAGAGAGGGGGTGCCCCCTGCCATGTGCTCTCTCCATCTCCATGGTTAAACCTCAATGGTGAAACCAGAGAGATCTCCAAGCCCACACTGAAGACAGAGGGTTCATTCCAAGCCTGACTATGTGGGACAGAGGCATCTGACAACTTAAAATGCTTGGCTAGTTGTGACAGATAAATATGCTTGTTTTTAACTGCATTTTGATATTCTAAACCATCAAGGAACAACAAAGAAAAAAATAATTAAACCTATGACAAGTCCATAATTTAAAATGTGGAAACTGATCTGAGGTATACGAACACATGTTCTAGAAAATATATTAACTACAAAAAGCAAAGGAAATTTGAGGCCATAGCTAATTGTAATAATTTGGGAGGATACTTGATCTATGAATATGAAACGATCTGTGATCAGCTTTCAGATGTAAAGCACAGTTTCTGAATTCGGAAATGGAAATCGCATCTCACAGGGACTACAGTGAATTCAAAGTTAGATACTGAGAAGAAAATGCCCCCCCCAAAAGTAAATTAGAATATCAGTTTGAGATAAACAGAGAAAAATGATTAGCAAAAGCACAGAGAACATACCTGGGAGGAAAATGCAAGGAATAATGGACCCAGGTGTTATTAAGATGGTCTTTGGGTAGACAACACAAGACTAACTAAATCATTACCTAGACCAACTCTCTCTGGTAAGGTCCCCTACTAGTGAGCTAGACCACAACTAGAGAACGCCTTTATTTGCTGCAGAACAGCCTGAGAGGTTCAGACACAAAGCAGAGAGCAGGCAGCCTGAGGTCTCGCCCCTCGGAGGCCAGCAGAGAGGAGGGAGCTGGCCAGTCTCCTCACACAGGAATATATCTGGCTCTTTGTTATTCTTTGGGAGAAAGGTCCAAAAAGGACATTCCCAAGCATGCTCTGACCTCTGCAAGTGCTCTGCTGACCAGTTCAGTGACCATTAAGATGTTTTTTATTGGATCAATCCAATAAAAATCCAAACTCCTGAAGGATGGAATGAGGTAGAGGGGTAAAATGAGGACGTGGATAACGAGGCGACCGGAACTCCTCCTAGAGGTCATTAGAGAAACAGCACAGACACTACAATAAATATCAGCAGGTTACTCTCCCTGATAAAGGAAAAGACTCAAGGGTTGGGAATATAAATGAAACCCAATTCGCTGCGAGAAGCAACAAAATAGAACAATACAATAAGACAATAAATTATGAAAAAGAAAGGCAAAGTAATAAGTATTCATGGTAAGTTGTGGGGAAAATGGTGAGAGAATAATAAAATCAGAAGGTAGAACTTAGGAGAAAAGTATCTAATTTTAAAAGTAATGATACATGGGTAAAGAGATCTACTCACTCCCAACATATAATAATTATAGACACTCATTCTAAGACAAAACTATTATAAATAGATGGAGTTTCTAAAGTTATAATTATAATAGGGGATTTAGTATATTTTTCTCTGATAGGTCAAAGCAAAACTAGTAAGAAATTACAGAGAAATCAAATAATAAAATGAATAAGCATGATTTAGTAGACATATACAGAATTTATCAAGGTACAAACAGAAAAGACATACCTTTTAAGGGCGTCTATTAAAGCTGTAAAAACTGACCAAATACTGGATAGAAAACAAGCATGAATAAATTCGACAATAGAAACTGTACAGATGATTTTTTAGTACAGTGCAACTAAATGAGAAATCAGTGTCAAAAGGATACGGAAAGGGAATTTTAAAGCATACATCTGAAAAAACTCTTGGGTCAAGTAGGAAAACTAAGATAGGACACTATCCAGACATCAACAATAAGAACAGTACCTACCAAAACAGATAATGGGAGAGATGCTGTATTTACAGGAAAATTCATATTTCTAAATGATTTCATTGTTAAACAAGAAAGAATAAAAACAATAAACTACAGCATTAACTTCTAGAAGACACAAAAAGAACAATGAGATACACCCAGGGGAAACAGGGGCAAGGAATCAATAAAAGATCAGAGCAGAAATTACAGATTTAGAAAGACAGTAGAATCAATAAACACATCAGGCCAGGAAGCCTGATCCTGAAAAGCAAAGAGTGCTCACTTTGGGAGCACATATACTAAAATTGGAACAGTACAGAGAAGATTAGCATGGCCCCTGAGTAAGGATGACATGCAAATTTGTGAAGCATTCCATATCTTTATAAATTCAGACTTTGTGATTAACAGATACACACTGCTGCTGCTGAGTTGCTTCAGTCGTGTCCAGACTCTGTGCAACCCCATAGACGGCAGCCCACCAGGCTCCCCTGTCCCTGGGTTTCTCCACGCAAGAACACTGGAGTGGGTTGCCATTTCCTTCTCCAATGCACGAAAGTGAAAAGCAAAAGTGAAGTTGCCCAGTCGCGTCCAACTCCTAGCGACCCTATGGACAGCAGCCTACCAGGCTCCTCCATCCATGGGATTTTCCAGGCAAGAGTACTGGAGTGGGGTGCCATTGCCCTCTCCCAGATACACACTACTGTACATAAAACAGAGAAACAACAAATATTTACTGTATAGCACAGGAAACTATGTTCAAAATCTTATAATAATCTATAATGGAAAATAATATGAAAAAAATATATACATAAATATATATATACATAATACGTTAGGTCTGTGAATCAAAGCAAATTGGAAGCGGTCAAACAGGAGATGGCAAGAGTGAACATCAACATTTTAGGAATCAGTGAACTAAAATGGACTGCAATGTGTGAATTTAACTCAGATGACCATTATATCTGCTACTGTGGGCAAGAATCCCTTAGAAGAAATGGAGTAGCCATCATAGTCAACAAAAGAGTCCGAAATGCAGTACTTGGATGCAATCTCAAAAATGACAGAATGATCTCTGTTCGTTTCCAAGGCAAACCATTCAATATCACAGTAATCCAAGTCTATGCCCTGACCAGTAATGCTGGAGAAGCTGAAGTTGAACAATTCTATGAAGACCTACAAGATCTAGAACTAACACCCAAAAGAGATGTTCTCTTCATTATAGGGGACTGGAAAGCAAAAGTAGTAAGTCAAGAGATACCTGGAGTAACTGGCAAATTTGGCCTCGGAGTACAAAATGAAGCAGGTCAAAGGCTAACAGAGTTTTGCCAAGAGAACAAACTGGTCATAGCACACACCCTCTTCCAACAACACAAGAGACGACTCTACACATGGACATCAACAGATGGTCAGTATAGAAATCAGACTGATTATATTCTTTGTAGCCAAAGATGGGGAGAAGCTCTATATAGTTAGCAAAAACAAGACCAGAAGCTGACTGTGGCTCATATCATGAACTCCTTATTACCAAATTCAGACTTAAATTGAAGAAAGTAGGGAAAATCACTAGACCATTCTGGTATGACCTAAATCAAATCCCTTATGATTATACAGTGGAAGTGAGAAATAGACTTAAGGGACTAGATCTGATAGAGTGCCTGAAGAACTATGGATGGAGGTTCATGACACTGTACAAGAGGCAATGATCAATTCCATCCCAAAGAAAAAGAAATGAAAAAAGGCAAGATGGTTGTCTGACAAGGCCTTACAAATATCTGAGAAAAGAAGAGAAGGTAAAGGCAGAAGAAAAGGAAAGATACACCCATCTGAATGCAGAGTTCCAAAGAATAGCAAGGAGAGATAAAAAGCCTTCCTCAGTGATCAATGCAAAGAAATAGAGGAAAACAACAGAATGGGAAAGACTAGAGATCTCTTCAAAAGGATTAGAAATATCAAGGGAATATTTCATGTAAAGATGAGCACAATAAAGGACAGAAATAGTATGGACCTAACAGAAGCAGAAGATATTAAGAAGAGGTGGCAGGAATACACAGAAGAACTGTACAAAAATGATCTTCAGTACCCAGATGACCATGATGGTGTGACCAGTCACCTAGAGCCAGACATCCTAGAATGTGAAGTTAAGTGGGCCTTAGGAAGCATCACTACGAACAAAGCTAGTGGAAGTGATGGAATTCCAGTTGAGCTATTTCAAATCCTAAAAGGTGATGCTGTGAAAGTGCTGCACTCAATATGCCAGCAAATTTGGAAAACTCAGCAGTGGCCACAGGACTGGAAAAGGTCCGTTTTCATTCCAATCCCAAAGAAAGGCAATGCCAAAGAATGCTCAAACTACCACACGGTTGAATTTATCTCACATGCTAGGAAAGTAATGCTCAAAATTCTCCAAGTCAGGCTTCAACAGTACATGAACTGTGAACTTCCAGATGTTCAAGATGGATTTAGAAAAGGCATAAGAACCAGAGATCAAATTGCCAACATCAGTCGGATCACTGAAAAAGCAAAGAGAGTTCTGGAAAAACATTTACTGCTTTATTGACTTTGCCAAATCCTGTGACTGTGTGGATCACAACAAACTGTGGAAAATTCTGAAAGAGATGGGAATACCAGACCACCTGACCTACCTCCTGAGAAATCTGTATGCAGGTCAAGAAGCAGCAGTTAGAACTGGACATGGAACAACAGACTGACTCCAAATCAGGGAAGGAGTACGTCAAGGCTGTATATTGTCACCCTGCTTATTTAACTTAAATGCAGAGTACATCAGGCAAAATTCCAGGCTGGATGAATCATAAGCTGGAATCAAGATTGGTGGGAGAGATATCAAAAACCTCAGATATGCAGATGACACCACCCTTATGGCAGAAAGTGAAGAAAAACTAAAGGACTTCTTGATGAAAGTGAAAGAGAAGAGTGAAAAAGTTGGCTTAAAACTCAACATTCAGAAAACTAAGATCATAACATCCAGTCCATCACTTCATGGTAAATAGATGGGGAAACAATGAAAACAGTGAGAGACTTTTATTTTTGGGGACTCCAAAATCACTGCAGATGGTGACTGCAGCCATGAAATTAAAAGATGCTTGCTCCTTGGAAGAAAAGCTATGATCAACCTAGATAGAATATTAAAAAGCAGAGACATTACTTTACCAGCAAAGGTCCATCTAGTCAAAGCTATGGTTTTTCCAGTAATCATGTATGGATGTGAGAGTTGGACTATAAAGAAAGCTGAGTGCCAAAGAATTGATGCTTTTGAACTGTGGTGTTGGAGAAGATTCTTGAGAGTCCTTTGGACTGCAAGGCGATCAAACCAGTCAATCCTAAAGGAAATCAGTCCTGAATGTTCATTGGAAGGACTGATGCTGAAGCTGAAATTCCAATACTTTGGTCACCTGATGCTAAGAACCAACTCATTGGAAAAGACCCTGATGCTGGGAATGATTGAAGGCGGGAGAAGGGGACAACAGAGGATGAGATGGTTGGATAGCATCACCAACCCGATGGACATGAGTTTGAGTAGGCTTCGGGAGTTGGTGATGGACAGGGAAGCCTGGTGTACTGCAGTCCATGGGGTCACAAAGAGCTGGACACGACTGATCGACTGAACTGAATACACATAACTGAATCACTTTGCTGTACACCTGAAACTAACACAATAATGTAAATCCACTATATTTCAATAAAATAAAAAGCAAAGAAAAACACAAATATATGGATTGATAAATAAAATATAATTGCTAAAAAGAAAAGAGATTTTTTTAAGATGTGAGAGAATACAATATGAGACTATGCAAATATTACCAAAAACTTCAGTGAAATGTAAAATTTCTAGGAAAATACATATAAAGAAGATTATTTGAAAAAGGAGAAAGAAACCTGAATATAGTAGCAACTATAGAACTGAAGAGGTTGTCTGCCCCAAAGAGGCAGCCCTGGCTCAGAGAGCCTTTGAGGAGGGGAAGGGTCCTGTCCTCACCTGCCAGCCATACCCTCACTCATAGTAATGCAGTTTCCCTGGAGAAGAAGCAAATAGCAGAGTTCTTTTGTATTTGTTTTGGTACACAAGTTCAGGGAAATGTATTAATGTACATATATATGTATTTTTTTAATGCGGACAATTTTTTTGAATGTTTTACAATACTGTTTCTGTTTTGGTTTGTTTGTTGGTGTTTTTTTTTTTTTTTTTGGCCATGAGACGTGAAGTCATAGCCCTCTGACAAGGGATCGAACCCTCACCCCCTGCGTTGGAAGGCGAAGTCTTAACCACTGACTTAACCCACCAAGGGTCAGGGAAGGCCCTTAACAAATATTCAACATCAGTAATGTTAAGAAGAAAAGACAAGCTCTTTATGTTATTTTACTTTGTTTTGTCTAACGTCTCTAATCTGGTCATACACCACATACACCAAAGGCTCAGTGCTGGGGAGCACTGAGCCTAAGAGAGAAAAGGGAAAAAGCAAATCATCAGTTAGGCTCTGCCCAGCCCTGCAAGGGATTCCTTTAGAGATCCTGCACTGGCCAGTACTGGGACCACTAGCCCCATTCAGATCTAATTTTAAATTAATTAAGATAAAGTAAAAACCACTCAGTTCCTCTGTGGCACTGTCCATATTTCAAGTGTTCAGCAGCCCCAGGTGGTGGCTACACTGGACAGAGCAAATGACAAATTTCCACAGTCGTGGAAAGTTCTAATGGACAGGACTGTGTGACATGCTGGACCTTGATGCAACTCAGGGTGACCAAGATCAATTCAGTTTCTCAGGCTGAATCACCTTCAGCTAGTTGAGTACACTAAAAATGGTGGAAATTCATGTAATTTAGTATCTGCAGTAGAGGCTTTGTTTCAATCTCAGCCAAACTGATTCATTGAACACTAAACAGTGTTTAATATTTTAGATGTTTTATTTCTGGTAAAAAGTAATCTCCAAGCACTTATAACCATCTGTATGATTCAACAAACTAACGTAAAAGAAAAAATTAAAAACAGGAATAATAAAGTGGTATTCATTAAGTACTATAAATAAAAGTATTATTAGCTTAATATTAGAGGCAATTAGATGAGAATATTTCCTAAATTAATACAAATACATAAAATTTCAGAAACATAAGGCTCTTCTCTCCACTGAATTGCTTTGTTTCTTTGGGCTGGTGTCTGTTTCCACACCTACAGAAGTGCTAGGATTCCCTGTGATTCTGCTTATCACACACTGGGTACTTGACATTCAGGTATATATAAGTCACAGAAACAGTATTTTAATCTAGGGAAAGATCTTTTAACATTTATGTAAGTTATATCTTTAAAAATAAGATTTCAGATTTCTATCCCCCATCCCCAACTCCTTTCTTTGACATGAGTGGTTACAAGTGTGGATTTTAGCACCCAACTTATCAGGTTCAGTTCCACACTTACTAGCTGCGTGACCTTGGGCAAATCACTTGATTTTTCCTCCCTAAATTTCATTTTCCTTATCTCTAAAATGAGGACAAAAAATAAAATGAAGACAATGACTGTAGCCACTTCTAGGTTTGGGGAGAGAATTCAACAATATAAAACATGGAATGATCCTAGAATAGTGCCTGAACATAGGATGTGTTCAATCATGTTATAACAACATGTATTTTAATAACATGTATGGTAATGATTAATATAAAAGGCCCTGATTATTGCTAGTATGAGTAAAACATTTCAATGCTGCATTTAAACTCTTGGAAAGTCTGTTTAAATGTTTGTCGCTCTTCCAACATTATTGAGAACCTATTTCCCCAGGCCTGTACTAACTGCTGGATTTATAAAGACAAATGCAACATGATCTGTACCCTAGAGGAGCACAGAGCCTAGTGGGAGAGACAGATACACACACGTAAACAGATAAATCACACACAACCTGGTTAAATGCCACGGCACAGAAGAAAGTACGGAGCACACGGGGAGGTCAGATGCTGCAGGGATAACTGCCTGGGGGAGCTGAAGGTCTCATTGCTATCATGCAATTTATTTATTTATTTTTAAAATATGTACTTATTTATTTGCTAGGCTGTGACGGGTTTTAGTTGTGGCGCTCGGGATCTTTTCAGTTTGGCATGCAAACTCCTAGTTGTGGCATGTGGGATCTAGTTCCCTGATCAGGGATAGAACTGGGCCCCTTGCACTGGGAGTGCAGTCTTAACCACTGGACCACCAGGGAAGTCCCACTATAATGCAATTTATTCTAGAAGATGTATAGGACCTTTAAGAAATGATTTCCAACATAAGCAGATTTTAAAAACTACCAATACTGGTCAAGCAGACCATCTGCATATGCAAATCAGACATGTACACACACACACACACACACACCTGACTTAGAAATACTCAGAAGGGAAGAAATAGATTCAAAATGTTTGCATCAAAAAAAGGTGGGGAGATAACGCCTGAACATGGGTGGAAACAGCCATCCCCTGACTGGATTCCTTCTCCTGGTGACTCTTGGTCACTTCCACTGCCTGCAGGGAGAGGTCAGAGCAGGTGTTCTCTTCCTCCCACTCTTTCCTTCATCCTATTCTGCCCGTGCAAAGGGGCGGGGAAAAGACTTGGGAGGTTGGGTGGCTGGAGTGCTGAGCACCAGGGTGCATGTCAGAGTACCCAAATCAGTTAGAATAGTCTCCAACTAGGACGATAAACGTTGACTGAAGAACCAGCAGGGTCCTGGATCTGGGCTCAGACTTATCATCCACATCTCTGGCCACCATCCTCAGCAAACTCTATATCCATCACAGTAATCTCTCTGATGTCTTGAGCTCGCACCCTTCTGCTTTCTCAAATCTAATGACCTCACTTGACTTCATGACTTTGTCATCCATTCCCAAGACCCCAAACCCATTCTCACCCACACTAGTAGAGTGTTGTCATCATAGTACCTGACATAAACCCACTCTGGCTCTCTCTGGTATACATGTTAGCTGGGGATCTATGGTTATTCACGTCAACACTGCATTTACAATCCCCTGAGTCAAATCCCAGCTCTCAATCACCCCCTACTAAGTAAACTCTCACTCTCTCCTTCTCTGTTCAAAGAAACAAATTTCCATGTGGCTAGGACTACGACAAGCTCATGCTCCTTGACCATGGCTAGATCCTCACTACCACTCTCCAGTTCTTTTACCCATTTCTTTTTTACTTCCCATTATATCTCCCATCTTGGTCCTGACTTAGCAATCACCAAGTCATCACTCCAGAAACACATTTTCTTCTAAGCAGTGACTTTTCCACCTGTTCTATTGAGAAATCTGAGGTAAGTCAGCACAAGTATTCTACTCTAACCTTTCATCTCAAAGCATATCTATCCATCTTGGCTTCTTCATTAAAATAATATCTGACTAGCAGTCTCTGATACTCAAATTCCCAGTAAAATATTTGGGAAGATTCAGCACAAAAGATGACAATTCATGAATCTGAGACTGATTTCCCAACCTACGGCCAGAATATTAGGACATTTTTTACCTATTCTATGGCCAATGGAGAATAACTGGGAAACCTATTTGGTCACTGACTTTGTTAGCTGAAACAGAACAAATCTCTGGTCATCACAGAAAGCTGGATGGCAATTTATTTTCTCTTCCCCATCTCCTTTGGGCTAAGAAACCCTGGATCTATATAAAGAATAACAATAAAACACTGGAAGTCATCTTTCTACTGCACGAGCACTGCATTTTAAGGTAGCTCTAGCCACTCCAGCACCTCTTTTTCCTCTCTAAGAAAACATCCGGTTAGATGGGGGCAGGGAGAGAGACAAAGTCTATGTTAGAAAATGCAGCCTTAGGACGTCCCTGGTGGTCCAGTGGATAAGAATCTGTGCTCCAAATGCAGGGGGCCAAGTTCCATCCCTGGTCAGGGAACTAGATCCCACATGCCACAACTAAAGATCCTGTGTGCTGCAGCTAAAGATCAAAGATCTCGAGTACTGCAACTAAGACACAGTACAACCAAATAAACAGATAAAAAGACAGAAAATGCAGTCTTCATAAGTGAAGGGCCATAGGCAGGGAGAGAGACAGGAAGGGTCCTGGTAGCAGAGCACCCTGGGGGACACAGTTTTGTCAATATGCCAAGCAAGTGGTCACACCAAAGTGTGGTTGGGTATGAGGGGATTTCACCTTGGTAATCTCCAACCAATTCTTTACACAGATGGTGTCTTCTCAAGTTTATGTAAAGAGCTAGGCAAACATTAATATTCCTCTTCCAACCAGACTGCTACCCATAGCCCTCTAAGTCCTGGCTATATGTATAAATTCTAGAGCCACCGGTTCAGAGAAGCAAAAAGCCAAGCATGGAGGACATCCTATCCCTTTCCAGCAGAGCTTTACTAGAGAAACACCAACTATACCCTGGACAGTGATCAGGGAGCTTTGAATAACCACCAGCCATCCAGACGTTTGGTTCAGAAAAGCTTCGGGACCCAAAAGGACGAGAGCTCAGGGTCAGTTGTACATTTTGTCTGTTGACAATAAAAAGTCTGAATAACTCTTTGTGTTTTTCTCAAGATTCTGTATTATAAAAAGGAAAAAAAATCACAAACATGGGAGTTATTTAAAGTAATGCTACATATGATCCTGAAAACTGAAAAAAAGAAGCACATCATTTTTTACTATGAAACCAAAATAAAAGATTTAAAAAGCAGCTGTTGTCCTCAGTAAGACAGAGGACAATTTTTACAATAAGTGGGTAAAGGTTGTGGAAGTGGGCAAGATAAATGAGGACCAAAAAATGCAAATGTAGGATCAAAATTAAAAATCCTCATTGGAGGAGGAAAGCAAAATGTTTATTGTACAAAACAGACATAGCAATATGTTTATCATTTGAGATGCCTTCCCAGAATGAAGAGGAACAAAATATAAAATAATGAGAAAGAAAAGGCAGTGATAGAGGACAGAGAAAAAGACCTTCCTTACTATTTCAAGAGGGAAAATGAGAAATAAACAAATTTACATCTGAAGAAAATATTCATCCATGACATAAGACCTGGGTCGAAGAATCACAAAGATGCAATGTTTTAGGCAAAATTGCTGAGAAGACATAGAGAAACTATGGGAAACATTTTAAAAATAAAAGAAGAAAGTCTGAGAAAGATCAAGATAGGAAAAGTTACCAAGAAAGAAAATAAACTAAACTGTCACAGGCTTCTTTCTGAACACTAAAAGGCAGAAAGGAACTGTTCTGGCTTGAACGGTGTTCCTTGTGCTCCCACCCCAATCCCCGTCCCCCACCCCAAACACCTTTGCATCCACCTGGAATCTCAGAAAGTGAAAGTGAAAGTGAAAGTGAAGTCACTCAGTCGTGTCCGACTCTTTGCGACCCCTTGAACTGTAGCCTACCAGGCTTCTCAGTCCATAGGATTTTCCAGGCAAGAGTACTGGAGTGGGTTGCCATTGCCTTCCCGACCCAGGAATCAAACCTGAGTCTCCCGCATTGTAGGCAGACGCTTTACCCTCTGAATCTCAGAATGTGCCCTTATTTGCAAAGAGGGTCTTTGCAGATGTAATTAGATAAGTTAAGATGAGTTCACTGGATTAGGGTAGGACTTAAGTCCAATGGCTGGTGTCTCTCTCTCTTTTTTAAAATTAATTAATTTGGTTGCTCCAGGTCTTAGCTGTAGCATGTGAGATCTAGTTCCTTGACCAGAGACTGACCCATACCCACTGCATTGGGAGCTCGGAGTCTTAACCACTGGATCACCAGGGAAGTCCCAGCTGGTATCTTTATAAGAGAAAAGAGGGTGATGTAGATACAGAAATGCAGGCTAGGAGGCCATGTGATGCAGAGCAGAAACTAGAGTGATGCAGCTACAAGTTAAGGATGTCAGGGATTACTGGCAACCCCAGAAGCTGGAAGAGGCGAGGGACGATTTTTCCCTCAAACCTTCAGAGGGAGTGCAGCCCTGCCAACATCTTGACTTCAGACTCCTAGCCTCCAGAACTATGAGAGAATAAATTTCCGTTGTTTTAAGCCATTTTTGTGTTCATGCTAAGTCGCTTCAGTCGCGTCCGACTAAGGATCTTTGATCTTTGTTGCAGCAAGGAAACTCTTAGTTGAAGCGTGTAGGATCTAGTCCCCTGACCAGGGATCGAACCTGCGTCCCCTGCATTGAGAATGGGAAGTCTTAACCACTGGACCACCAGGGAAGTCCTTTATTGTTCTTCTTTACTTAAAAACAAAGTAGTCTCTGGACTTCCCCGGATGTCAAATGATAAACTTGTAAGAAGTTCAGTCATTTTCACAATGGAAGATTGTGGGGGAAAAAAAGCACACTATTTGGCTCGTTCCAGATATGCCAAATCAGAGCCGGAATCTTAAATAAATTCCGCAAGTGATTTTTATGCACAGTAAGGGGTACTAGAGGCATCCCAGGTGGTGCAGGGGTAAACAATCTACCTGTCAATGAAGGAGACACAAGAGACAGCGTGGGTTTGAACCCTGGGTCAGAAAAATCCCCTGGGGGAGAAAATGGTAACCCACTCTAGTATTGTCTGGAGTCTTGTCTGGAGAATCCCATGGACAGAGGAGGCTGGTGGGCTACAGCCTATGGGGTCACAAAGAGTTGGATACAACTGAGCATGCACACATGATGATGACAACAAAGGGGCATTGGAGCACAGCTTGTAACAATGGGGACATCACAGAACTTTTAAATAAGTACAACTTACTGTGCATAAGATGGGAGAGGGGCAGGCTCAACAACTTACAAGTTGTGTGACTTTGGACAAGTTAATTCATCTCTTTGGACTTTGGTAACCTCATCTATAAAAAGGGGGTAACAAAAGTATCTATAAAACTATCAGGTAGTTGTGAAATTCATATGAGTACATGTGAAAAGTGAAAGTGTTAGTCGCTCAGTCGTGTCCGACTCTTTGTGACCCTGTGACTGTAGCCTGCCAGGCTCCTCTGTCCGTGGAATTCTCCAGGCAAGAATACTGGAGTGGGTAGCCATTCTTTCTCTAGGGGATCTTCCCGACCCAGGGATCCAACCCAGGTCTCCTGCATTGCAGGCAGATTCTTTACCATCTGAGCCACCAGGGAAGTCCCATGAATACATAATACATATTTCCATTCATACATATATACGAATCTATGTCTATCTCTCTCTTTTCTCAAAAGACTGTTTGGCATTGTACACGCACATCAATGTAAGAGAAACTTAGCCAGGAAATCTATTGAGAATATAAAACCAACAGGATTTGGTAAGAGACTGGATGTGGGCTTTGGGTGATTTCCTGGTTTCTGAAATTAGCAATGGTTAAGAAGGTAAACGGAGAAGGCTATGGCACCCCACTCCAGTACTCTTGCCTGGAAAATCCCATGGATGGAGGAGTCTGGTAGGCTGAGTTCCATGGGTCGCTAAGAGTCGGACATGACTGAGCAACTTCACTTTAAATTTTCACTTTCATGCATTGGAGAAGGAAATGGCAACCCACTCCAGTGTTCTTGCCTGGAGAATCCCAGGGACGGGGGAGCCTGGTGGGCTGCCGTCTATGGGGTCGCACAGAGTCGGACACGACTGAAGCGACTTAGCAGCAGCAGCAGCACCAGCAAGAAGGTAAAGCCATTCCCTAGCGGTGTGGGAGGGTAAAGAGGGATGACTGAGTTCAGTAGTGGGCCTTTTAAGGTTCAGTTGCCCACAGGGATGTCCTGTGGGCATATGAACAGATGGCATTAGATGTTGTTGATAGAGACCTGGAAAGAATATATGGATCTGTGAGTCACCAGCCTGAAGACGGTACCTGAAACCATGAGGGTAGGAAAGATCACGAGGAAGAGCAGATCAGGTGAGAAAGGTGTCTTGAGACAGAGCCCTGAGAAGCATCCAAATGGGAGGACCAGACGGGAAAGAAGGACTCCCTAAAAGAAGCAGAGGAGGTATAGTAGAGATGCAGGAGGAAAAACACGAGAGAGCAGAGGCACAGACACTGGGGGAGGGGAACGTGTTAAGAGGGCGCATGCGCAGAGTGGGCCGTGAGCTAAAGCCTGGATGCGTCACCTAGACTTGGTAGCAGGAAGGTCTTTAGCGACCTTGGCAAGTGCAGGCTTAGTGGGAACAAGAAAGGAGAGCGTTCAAAGGCAAATTAAGAAGGGAATTTGTAGAACTATCGCAGGGATCGAAAAGGGAATTTAGAGTGGCTGAAATGTATTCCTAAAGTAATGGTCAAGTCTTCACATCTATTCAGCAAACACAGCTTGAGATTATATTTTAAAACACTGCAACATAAAGATAACGGCAAAAGACCAATTAAAAGACTGAGGCCAAAAAACATACGATCCTTTTCTTACACATAAAGGAGCCCAAAGTAACGGCTTTAATATGTAAAATACTTCAATATAAAAAAATTAGAATATTAGTTGTGGCATGAAACTGGAGGCCCTTTTTGGTAAGTTGGTCACAGCAGGTGACACTGGGTTTGGGCATGATTTTCCCTAAATTCACCCAGTGGAGGGAATAGGGGAGCAGATTTTAGACCTAACAGATCTTCTTTCTACCAAGAGAGTGAAGCTGCCACCAGGGGATGGAAGGAAGGAAGGAAACAGGACTTGCCCTGAGACAGAAGAAAGCTGAAGGCAAGGGTCTCAGCTTGGGGCTGCTGAGACTCAAATGAAGCCTCAGATACTCTGGATCCCGCAGCCCTGGGGAAATCTGTCCCAAGTTGTCTTCGAGGAGGCAGCTAATAAGTTAAAAGTTCTAGACTTAGTTCTGAGGGTCTAACAAAGAGCTATAAATGTTCAGAGACCATATGGTGAAAGGTTGGCAAAAAGGTAAAATTCCTTTTCAAGGTAATACTACAAAAAGAAGTAAAAGGGTGGCTTTCAAATCCTTGGGTGTGTGTTCATGGTTGCCAAGTACTACATCAAGAAAAAGTTATTTGGCTGCACTGGGTCTTAGTTGCAGCATGCAGGATCTAGTTCCTTGACCAGGAATTGAACCCAGGCCCCTGCATTGGGAGCTTGGGGTCTTAACCGCTGGATCACCAGAGGAATCCCAAGTACTACATCTTTGATCATGCATGCAAGCATGCTAAGTCGCTTCAGTTGTGTCTGACTCTTTGTGACCCTATGGACTGTAGCCTGCTAGGCTCCTCTGTCCATGGGACTCTCCAGGAAAGAATACTGGAGTGGGTTGCCATTCCCTTCTTCAGTCTTTGATCACAGACCTGCCTAAATAAATAAGTAAATACTGGTTCTTAAAAATACCTTCCAGAAAAGGAAATACTTTGTATTCATAAAAACAGTATTTGTTGTTCAGTCACTCAGTTGTGTCCGACTCTTTGCGACCCATGGCCGGTAGAACACCAGGCTTCCCTGTCCATCACTATTTTCCAGAGTTTGCTCAAACTCATGTCCATTGAGATGGTGATGTCATATTTTTGCTCAAGCTTAAATTTTATTTTTGCTACAACTGATGATATATACCACCAAGCCTTGTTGTACTAAAAGTTGAGGTGGGCACATGACAGGACCTGGTGTAAGGCAGAGGTCACTTTGGCACAAGTGAGAAGTGAGAGGCAATAGATATTATCAAGCAGGCACCAAGAAAGACTGGGTGTCTGAGACACACGTGAGAGTTTTCCTCCATAGTATACAAGAGATCACAGGTAGAAAACTCAATTTGCTGTGAAGAATTAACCAATAAACAGTATGCCAACAGTTTGTATCTCTGGTTACACAAAATATAAACTGTTGTATTAAACACTGACCAAAATTTGAAAGTATTTATTTGTGTTTAAATATTTATTTATTTGGCTGTTCCGGGTCTTAGTTGTGGCATGTGCGGTCTAGTTCCCTGACCAGGAATCAAACCCAGACCCCCTGCGTTGGGAGCAAAGAGTCTCAGCCCCTGGACCACCAGGGAAGTCCTGAAAGTATTTTTATAGTGCACCAGGGACCTATATCCCACCAGCTGAAGACCACTGGAGTCACAGAACAAAGACCCCAGGGTTCCAGCAGAGGGTGCAGAAGCCAGAGATTATGAGCTGAGCTGACAGTGCAGTGGCAGGAGGGAGGGTCACCCCCAAGGAGGACGTGGGGCACACAGGAATGGGAGACTTGTGTGGCCACCAGCAACGTGGCATGAGCTGCCCAGGCCTGCGGAGGGAGGGAGTGGAGCGTTTGCAGTTCTAGTTTTGAAACTAGAGAGCACACTGGTGCCAAAAATCCCTGGAGTGGCTGTTTCCAGGGTTGATTTTGCCTGGAAAAACTTGGAGGACTTGTCTGATATTCTTATTACGGTATGTGTTTAGCTAGTTGATTTGGAAGACTTTTGGACCCCAATTAACACACGGCTCAGTGCTTAAGGCAGTCACCAAATAGCTGGGCAGGGGATGCTAATTCTCCCCAGGTGTAGTTGATCCTAGGAAAATAGGTCATAGGTCCCTGATCAAAAAGTAGGGGAGGGAGGAGACAAGGGTCAAAACCATTCTGTGAACTAGGTTACCCTCAATGGGGGACAGAGGATGTGCTGTTAAGAGCTAGAAGCTGAACACAGAAAATATTTTTTTATGCTCTACCTTACTTTTTAGAAAAGATTTAAAGCATCTTACTGAGATATCTCACTCAAAGGAGAAAATTAGATACAAAACAAATTTAGAACAAGGGAAAATTAGGTGTGGGTAAATAAACTGAAAACAAGAGAATAAGATTAGGCTGCCTGTTATAGAGTCCTTTAAGGCTGTTCAAGGCAAGCCATAAATAGGGTCCTGAGCATCCCAGAGGCCAGAGCAAAGAGGAAAAAGTCCATTTATTTAGAGGATTTCCACTGCATAAAAGGTTAACAATGAAGCTGCTTTTTGGTCCTGGGAGAACTTTTCTCACAGGCTTTCTTAAAGGAGACACTGTGTGACAGACCGAGAAATCCTCAAGAGCTTCCTTGCAAGCAACACACTCCAGAGTCACATGGCTCTTTTCTGATATGCCCATCAGTGCAAGCTAAAGGCATAACACAAGGGCACAGATCAAGAAAAACTCTTGCTTTTCTAAGAGGGGCCAAGAAAAGTGGTCCCTTTAAAGTGCGGGCCAAGTGTTTGTAGCTACGTTATGGTTGGGCCTAAACCAGGAATTAAATTTAAAACATTTATCGCACAGACATTTCTTAGGTAATTTTTTTTTGAACATTCTTCTTAAAATCAAACATTTGTTAAGATTTGGACCTAAGAGAGTTTGAAATTATATATTTCAGCTAAGACTTAAAGCAGAGCTACTCTATGCTGTTGATTAAGGACAGAGATGGGTTTCCCAGGTGGTGCTAGTGGTAAAGAACCTACCTGCCAATGCAGGAGACGTAAGAGACATGGGTTTGATCCCTGAGGCAGGAAGATCCCCTAGAGGAGGGCATGGCAACCTAATCTGGTATTCTCGACTGGAGAACCCCATTGACAGAGGAGCCCGAGGGGCTGAAGTTCATAGGGTCGTACAGAGTCGGACACGACTGAAGCAACTTAGCACACACGCATCCAAGGGCAGAGATGTGTGCTCTAACAATCAACCCAATTTCCTTATAAAACAGCCTAGGCTCATAGGCTGAGAGATTAAGTACAGGGGCTCTTAGAGTCAGACAGATCTGGGCTTAAGTGTTACCTCTACTAGCTGTGGGATCTCTCTGAGATCACCTGATAAATGGGAATCCATTCAATGTCCACCAACATTTCCTGAGCAGCCACAGTGTGTGATGAAATAAAAAACTGCCGATGGTCGTTTGGGAGAATAGGTAAATGAATCAAAAGTGTTTAGCTCATTGACTGGCACATAGTAAACATTCAATAAACAGCAAAACTAATAAACATAATAAAAGATTTCCAGTTCCATTCTAACACATAAACATGACTAAGGTCTCAAAGTTCTGCATTACTAAAAATGGTTGCAATAATTTTAGCCTGGAAAATGTTCAATGTAAGCATTACCAATCATCCACAAAGGCATCGAAATATCAAAAAGAGCACCATAGTTTCTAACCATGTTAACTCACTGATGCACGCATATGTGCAAAGTTGCTTCACACTCTTTGCAACCCCATGAACTGCAGCCCACCAGGCTCCTTTGTCCATGGTATTCTTGAGGCAAGAATACTGGAGTGGGTTGCCACATCCTCCTCCAGGGGATCTTCCTGACCAAGGGATTGAACCTGAGTCTCTTCTGTCTCCTACAGTGGCAGGCAGGTTCTTTACACTAGCACCACCTGGGAAGCCCCAGCTCATTGATAATTCCAAGATAAATGTTATGTCTTGCGGTACCTACATGAGTCAACCTGCTATCAAAGCCTTAGATATAAGCCAGTTAAATAGAGAACATCTGCCAAAATTATGATTCTAGTTGTAGAAGACAGAAGTCGTGATGTTTTGATGTTCCTAGGGGAGATATTCTGGAACCTTCACTCATTTCTCAATTTGGTGATACTACATAGAATATAATTCTCCCACAGAATGCCTCTGAAAACAAAAAGCCTACTCAACCCTGAATAGAGAACAAAACTGTGCTGTATTAGGGATGCTGGGCAGGCAGCTAAATCACTCATTAGCCAAGAATCATCTAAAACACAACAGTCCCACAGGCGTAATTCAAGTTCGTGCCTGAGCAAAAATACAAATGACTATATATTAGACTTCAAAAGTTGTCACACAGTCAAAACCTCAGATATTAAAATCTGCAGATGCCAATCAAGTTCATGACAAACCTTTCTTCTGGCTGTACTCAGTATAGCCAGGTATCCTTTGAGGCCACTCTGAGTTCAAAACAACAAAACCATGCTATCCTCACGGAGAGACATTTATACATTTCTTTCTGATATACCAGGGGAGCAGGCAGCTGGTCCAAATGCAGGCTTGACTCATTTGAGTGCAAGTTTAAAAAGGAATGGACAACATGCATGTGTGCTAAGTTGCCTCAGTCATGTCTGACTCTTTGTGACCCCATGGACTGTAACCCACCAGTCTCCTCTGACCATGGGATTCTCCAGGCAAGAATACTGGAGTGGGTTGCCATGCCCTCCTCCAAGGGATCTTCCTGACCCAGGGATCAAATCTGAGTCTCTTACATCTCCTGCACTGGCAGGCTGGTTCTTTACCACTAGTGCCACCTGCGAAGCCCAATGGACAACAAACCCTCCTCTTTTATCCTGGATTTGAAATTACCTGCAGATCGTGGCTTCCCTACAATTACCCAGATGTGGGCTTATGTGAGGATCAGCAGCTGGGCTTGGAAAGGAGAGGCCCATATGGTGCCCATACCATTCATCATTTGTAACACATCAGTTTCTTACCCACTGAGTCAAAGGCCAAGAAAAGATCAATAAAAGCTACAAATAATCTTATGCTTTTCCTGACAGATTTCGATATGAAGTGATGAAGAATGGTCAATGGGGTAATAGCTGTGCCTTGCTTAGAATGCTGCCACGAGAGACCAGACTTTCAATTCATCAAGAAGAAAAACGGCAAACATTTCAGATGGAATGCACTGCAAACTGATGAGTCTAACTATATTGGGGAGGGGGGAAATCATAGAAGCTTGTTTTTCCTTTTCTTTCTTTATTTTTGATGGGTTAGGCTATTCTCTAATTCCAACCAAACTGAACCATTCATTCATTCAATTAATTTTTACTAAGTAACTAAAGCTAAGCACTGTGGTTGGTATGAGGGACACAGTGGTAAATCAAGAGCCTTAATTCCTGTCTTTAGAGGGTTTATAATTCATATCATTGTTTATGGAATTTTAAAAAGTGCCAGGGATAACAGTCCACCTGCAGAAGATGACATTTTAACCAGGTGCTTTTAGATGGAGCTTTTAAATCATCTGCTCTATGAGGAAATATTATAGACATATTGAAGCTCCCTTCTCAGCTCATGCTCTTTGAAACTGACTCTTCCCCATATCCTTTCCAAAGAGAATCTGCCCACAAACTTTGCTGAGGGGGTCTAGGAGGCCACATTTATACCACATGACACCCCCCCAAACCACCACCCTACCTTGAACTCAACTGTTTGAATCAGGGATAGATAACTGGACCTGCGGAACCAATCCATAGCATTCTTTTTGGAATTTGAAATTAGGGTCCAAGAATGAATAGACTACAGTGGACACAGGGACTGCAAGACTAGGGATAGGGTGGGGGACTAGAAATCAATTTAGTAATTAAAAAAAAACTGAATGAGAATTTAGTATATGCCAGGGCCTAGAAATCTCAAGAAAGACACAGTTTCCACCCTCCCCTCTAGTGGATGAGAGGATAGTTAGTAAACAAATATTGATTGTGATAAACACCATTAAGTAAATAAAGAGGATGCTGAGTTAGAGACCTCCATAATGAGGAGGATGACTTCAGCGAGGGTGATCGGGGAGGCCTCCCTGAGAAGATGGCATTTAAGCTGAGATCAGCGGTGAGCAATGCTGGGAAAGCCCATTCCAGGAAGAGGGAAGAGCACATGCAAAGGACAGGTAGGAACTCAAATTGTTCTAGAGAGGAAAATCAGACCACCGAAGCACAGTGAGTGAGCAGCTCGTGGGAAGGTGGGAGAGGAAGGCAGAACAGGGACCATGAAGGATCTCTTTGGGCTTTGTAAAGGGTCTGGGCTTGCACTGCAATGGGCCACAGAAGAGATTTATGAAAGAAAAGATACTATGTTGTCAACATTTTAAAACATCTCTTGAGCACATACCTGTATACCAATGTTGACAGTAACATTATTCATAAGAACTAAAAAGTGGAAACAACCCAAGAATTCATCAATAGGGGAATGGAAAAACAAAATGTGGTATATATACACGATGGAATATTATTCAGCCAGAAAAAGGAACGGAATTCTGATATATGTGACAACATGGATAAACCCTGAAAATATTGAAATAAATCAGACAAAAAAGGGCAAAAGGTGTATAATCCCACATAGAATAGGCAAATTCATTGAGACAGAAGATAAAACAGAGGTTGCAAGGGAGCAGGGGGAATGGGAAGTCATTGTTTAATGGATACAGTGTCTATCTGGAATGATGAGAAATGTTCTGAAAGTAGATAGTACTGATGGTTGCATAACCCGGCAAATATACATAATTGGCCTGAATTGTACACTTAAAAATGGTAAATTATATTTTGTGAATATTTCACCATGATAAAAAGAAGTATTAAAAAAAACAAGCAAACACTGCTGCTAGGAGAAAATGGACTGGAGAGAGGCAACTGTGCTGTCATGGAAGCTGGCGTGCAGAGAGGAGACTGGTACTGACATGCAGAGCAAAGTGAAGCTGAGAAACCACAGGGGCCGAGAGAAACGAGAAGAGCTGCTTGATGGCTTCCCAGTCACATGCAGCCCAGCTGTGCTTCCTGCAGTGCATTCCGGCGAGATTCTCCCACACCCGTTCTGCGAATTACATTATACTGGATCTGGACTGAGTGGATCTCCATCCCTTGCAAGGAAACCATCCCTGATTCAGGCAGGGAACACAGCTAAGATGCAGCCTGGAGACTCAAAATTTGAGGCCGCTGGATTCTAAAGCCAGACTACCTCCAGCTCCAGGAGAGCAGAGCAGTTGGCTTTTTCCTCCCCGCTCAGTGTCAGGCACCATGCCTGCCCCATGGTGGGAGCCTTCGACCCACAGCTGTTGAATTAGGGCTAAGAAACTCACCTGTGAGTCTGTAGAGTAGGTGTCTGAGTGCCATGGTCTCTCACCAAATGTATACTCAACTGAAACCTAGGGAACCAAGCCCCTGCATCCCCCTCATTGCTGATTTGAATGGTCAATTTCACTCTTCACAAGGACTTCTATCTAATTCACTGAACATCAGAAGAAGTTTATGCTAAAATTTCAATTTTACAGAATCCCAAGGACCCCTCTACAAACACCCAAGATTGACTGGGTTCCCAACAATATTCATCAAATCAAGTGTAAGAAAAATTGAACTGGCTTTCTCACGAACATAGGACACATAATATGGTTTTTAATTTGATAATACTCTGTGTTCATAGATGGGAGAAAACATCTCCTTCCTTAAAACACTGGAGTCAGAATCTCAAGAGACCCTCACACGGCAAAACTGGAACTTGCTCACTGCATCATTCCCAACCCTTGCAACCTCTATTGTTGTTCAGTCACTCAGTCATATCTGACTGTCTGTGACCCCATGGACCGCAGCACGCCAGGCCTCCTGCCCCTCAACCATCTCCTGAAGTTTTGCAACCTCTAGTACACGTCATTTCCAACTTGGGAAAACTAGAAATGACTTGATTTTACATAGGGAGGAAAATGGTTCCACAGATCATTGTTGATCACCTTACTGGTCTATCTATCACACATGGATTAAAATGGTAACTATATAACAAGAAGATACTTATAGAACACAGTTAAATGAAAAAGGAGGCATGCAAGAGTAAATATATAATTTGATTACAACCATGTAGAAATAGCACTTATAGCTATACAATTTGGAAGGTATCAAAGGCAGGTGAAAATACTTGCTGCAAGGTGGTGAAATTATACATAGAATTTTAAAATGTATTTAAAATTTACTTTAAAATATTTAAAAAGTCAGTTATAAACACACACACACAAAAACTGAGCTGGTCAATGAGCTGCCTCATCAAGCTGGGGACAACTGATGACCAGTTGGGGATTCTGTAAAGCAGGGTTTTTCCAAGGGTGGTTCTGGCAACAGTGGCATCAACATTACCTGGGAACTTGAGTTAATCCCGACTCACTGTATTTGAAACTCTGGGGATGGGGTCCAGCAATTTGTTTTAATAAGTTCACCAGGTGATTCTGATGCCTGTTCAAGCTTGAAAGCACTTCTCTCATGTATGTTCCCAGTCTGATATTCTGTGATTTCCACAAGTCTATAAAGGGTCCATCCTACACACCTATGTTGTCTCCCCCAAACACCACTCTCACTATTTATAAGCGCTCCATACTACTTACTAGATCAGGTTCAAAGTCTTCACCTGAGAGTCAACATCCTACTTGTGCTATCAAATTTCATCTTTCCTACTTTGGGTAGTTAACAGGGACTGTGCTTCTGTGCATCACCTCATACAGTCCTCCTGACAATCCTATAAAATAGATAATACTAATAAACCCCATTTCATAGATGAGAAAACTGAGGCCAATCATACAACTAGTAAATGCTGGAACAAGAATGACTTCCAAGCACAAACTCTTAGGCACCACTGAGGTTCAGCGATGTTTACAGAGATAATAAGTAAGGGAACTGGTATATGAAGCCAGGCCTGTCTGATTTCAAAGCCTACCTGCTGTGTAACCACTGAGCTCTTTAGCCCTATACTCTCTGCTGGGCAGGACCATGTGCTCATTGCCCTTCAAATCATCGTTGCCAAGAATCATGCTGTTTGCAAATATCCTCTATCTTCCTTGTCGCCAACTCACATCCCACAGCCTCCAGAAGGCCTTCCAGGCTGCTTCCCCGAGATGCCTAGCCAGAAGGGGTTGCTCCCTCCTTCTCCAACCCCCACCAGGCCCTGTCTGTGCACTTCTCACAATATTTACCAATTCTGAATTAGTTATGCACACGCTTCTTCAGTAGAGGTGGTGTTGGCATGGTATCACCAGTGACTGACATAGAACACACACTAACCAAGTCAACCAGGGTGTCTTTTATGTGACTAAATTCATTCTTTAGATATATTATGTATCTTATCTGCCCAGCAGGAGGACAGTAGGAGCCTTAAAAACAAGGACCTAATCTTTTACTTAATGCATATTTCCAAGAATATACCTGGGCCAGATACACAGTCAAATCTGTAATATATAGTTGAATTCAAGTAGAATGCTACTTGTACATGATTCCGGTACATAAATTTTTCTACTTTTTAAACCTGTAATTAATGTAGCTTATATTAATACTTTACAAATGGATCCCATCAACTCAGTTTTTGTAAATAGACAGAAATAATAAATTTAATGTTTTTAATAGTTAAATATTAACCAAGAGAATTTTATGAGCATATTTTCCTAAAAATTAGTTCAAATTTCCATGTAACTGGGGAAAAAACTCACAATTCTGTCTTGTAAAAAACTGAGGCTATGATAAAAAGAAAATGAGGCTATGATATATCTTCACTATTCCTCTTTTAAAATGAAAGCATACCCTTTTTAAAAAATCATAACACAAACCCCAATCTCTCTCATTAAGAAAAATATGAATATTTTCAATCCAGATATCTATTACCTACACAGACATTTATCTAGTCCAACACATATACTTGTAACAGGGGGGGAAAAAAGAGCTCACAGATATTCTAACTCCTATCACATATCCAGAGATGAAGGGTACAGAAAAATTGGAATATGTATTATAATAATATTTAAACCTCAAAAACTAGATTTAGAAACTTTTAGGAACAAGATAACATAAAAGCTAAATGCTACCTTTCCTAATACATAAATCATTTTATTTAATTACATAACACCATGAACAGGGAAAAATACCAAGCCACAACATATTTTTAACACACTGAAAGGCACAGATTAAAAGTACGTAACAGTAAAAACACAACAGATAAAGATGATCGATATTACAGCCTTTCAATAGTCATTCATTCCCATCCAGCCCTTATACTGTACCCACATGGTCTAACGGTAAATATACAACAAAAGATCTGAAGAGCTTGGCGATCCTCTCTAAATCGAAATCAATGTACTACCACTGAACAGACAGTGTAAACTTACCAGCTCCACAGATCCATAATGTTTCCTACTGAAATCCCCACGTCTACAGCCTAGGTCTTCCGAGACAGAGCTGGAACAAAAATGCTTCATCAGTATTATACATAGCGATCTGGCCACAAACCTTCTGCAAAAATCCACTACCATTTGCAAAAAGGGCTGCTATGGAACAGGCTTGCCCAGCTCCTCACTGCAGGGGAGCCTCCTTGCAACAGACACAGTCCTCAGCAGCCATTGCAGAGCCCGGCTTTCATGGAGCCCTCAGTAAGAAGAAAAACACCCGAGTCATCCTTGGAGGTATAGGCAATGATTGAATTAAATATTTAGTCATTTGGAATCGATTGACATTTCCCAGGCTACTGGTGGTTTATAATTTCATTTCTGTATAACCAGAGGGGAGAGAAACCCTGCAGTAAACTTGAGGCAAGAGACAAAGCTTGCAATTATCTTTCGTTTAAAGAGAGCCTCTTTGTCCCAAATATTCTGCATAAAAATAACCAGCATTATGGGATGCTATCTAGGAGACATAAACTTTAAATAGGAGGAAAAAAAAAACTTCAAAATTCTGGTAGGCCCCACCCCCCTCCCCTTTATGACAACATCACAATATGGAAAAAAGACTAGGACTAACAGAAAAATCTCAAAATCTAACTTCCAATTATATTTAGCTTTTTTGATGTGGCAGTAGCTAATACTTTCCTACCCCCTCCCCTTGAGAAATGCTTAAATCAGATAAGAAAAATCACATGCGTCTTTGAGGAAAAACAATTAAAACCAGGGCAAAATTGTTACTGCATTTGCATCTTGAATGCACAGTTACACACTCAAAAGACACATATCTTATTGAATAGTTGGTACAGAGAGGGCCCTGAGCAGTACTCATGAAACCACCAGAGATCCACAAATACAAACAGTTTTATAAGTTCTGTTCTAATATGTCATGCAAATAACTCTAATAAAACAGAAAATAAAATTTCCCAGGAATGACACATTTAATATATCCCAAATATTTGGGAGTTAACATGCAAAGAAAGGTGCATTTAGTACCTTTTCATCCTTCCTTAAAAGGTAGGCTACATTTTCTAAATTACAGCCCTTCTGGCACGTTCAGAAAGAGACTGACTCTGATGCTTCACGGCCACAGAACTGACTCTCTGCCAGGACACTGTTTGATAGGCTCCAAGAAGGACAGCATGAGAGAAATGAGATTAGAGAGTCTAATGGTATTCCGCTTCCTCCATTTCACAGGGATGGCTGAGTTCATCGTATAGGAGAGATTTAACCTTTTGTAGTCCTCACTGCCTTAGAAGAAACCGTGCAACAAATTAATGAAGGCAGCTTGGAAGGGTGTCCTAGATACTTACCTAAGCTACCTTCCTGCTGCTAGTGACATGACTTTCTACCGAAAAATCTCTGAAAGAGATGTAAAAGCTTCCCTCCATGGCCAGCTCCAAGGTTAGCTATGTCCTCTACGCCCATTTTCTTGGCCCTTTTTGAAAACCCTCCTGGAGAATATTGCTGTTGCCTTACATAACAGTTTCAAGATCCTTCTCCAGCAGCCCTGAGTTACCAAGAGCAAGTGGGCTCCTGTAAGGGGTGCATCCACGCTCTTGAACAGGGGTTGGGCACAGAGCTGATGCTCAATGGTGGCTGACTGAGAGCTGTCTGCCTGGACCTCAGCCAACACCTTCAGTTAAGTCGGGCCTGTGACTCAGTCATCAACAGAAGCAGCAGCAGCGGTTTCTAACCCAAATGGCCAAAAACATGAAGAGAGCAGGGATGTGGGGATCTGGGCCCCTCCCTGTGCCGCCCTCAGAACCACAGAGGGGGTTCCGAGACAGTGCCAGCTTCCTAACTTTGCCAATGCCAACAGCCAGAAACACACAGAAAACAGGGTGATGACCCTACATCTGGAGCAACCGCCTCCTTAGAAGCCTCACTGAGGGCAGACGATGTCCTAGGAAAACAACCGAGAGAGATAAACAGAATATCTGCTGTGGGCTTCCCTTTTCCCCTTCTAATTACATTTCGTCCAGTACACCGCAGAGAGGGTGCTTGCTGATGACAGGGCCACGCACAACTGTAAGGGAAGCATTTCTAGGGCTACAGGAGGCACTCAAACCAGCCGTAGTAGAAAACCCACTCTCTTCCCCAACTCCCTGGCCCCTTGGCATCCAGCACAAGGGTTGTGTTTAGGAGGATCACCCAGAGCTCTAAGAGGAGCTTGGTTCTCCTCCAGGTCCCCAGAGTCTGGCCCATTGCTAGGCACAGAATGGACACGCAGTAAACGTTTGTTGTTTACTCGCACATCTTTCGGATCTCACTAGCTGTTGCCTGATAGGGCCCCTAGTGATCACTGAGGCAGGCCACCTATTGACTTTCTCCCTGATAAGCCCCTGGATGTCACTCCATCAGTCCAGACAGTCCTGACCCAAGAGGCAGATATGGCCACATGTACACCAAAACCTCCTTCCTTTCCTCTGGGACTTGTCACTGGACTTCATCTCCTAGCCCCTCTTTCAGGGAGTGTGACCATGTGACTGATTTCTGGCCAAGAGAATACAGACCCAAGTGATATGCCATGGGCTCCCATGGGAAGCCTGCCTGCCTTCCCCGTGGCCAGCAAGAGAGGACCACAAGGACCCATAGGAAGGCAGAGGTTCGAGATGGAAAAAAGCCAGGTCTCTGAATGACCAAATGGAAGGTCATGCCTCCAAGAACATCTGTATTAGAATGTGATGTGAGCAGGAAATAAACATTTAGTTGTGTTCATCACACACATTTTGGGGTTTACCTGGTGAAGCCTCTGTGCTACCTGGACTAGTACAGAAGTTGGTATCTTGCAGTGGGGTGCTACCATGGCAACAACCTAAAATATGTGGTGCAGGCTTCACAGGCAGGCAGCAGCCAGGGAGGAAATGGTCTCAGAGCCTAGAGAAATGGAGATCTCGGTTACACAGTAGCAAACTAGGTGATAAAACTCACACCTACAATAACTGAGGCGGTGGATCTGTGCCTTCTGAGCCTGCAGCCCTAAGGAATGTGGCTGGACAGGTCAGAGTGAGGCCATGGGCTGGCTCCTACTGACTGACCTTAGCAAGGCTTTTTACAAGGAAGAGATGAGCCCAGGTTAGAAGTGGATGGATTTCAAGCAAAGATAGAAGGGACTAGAGAAAGTCTTGAGACCAAGGGCCTCACAGCCTTGAGAAATTGCTATTTCAGGACCCCACGCAATGAGAATTCTGGCCAGTAAAGTATGGGTAGAAATGCGGGGCACCTCTTCCAGACCAGGCCCATACAGGTTTCCCATGAATAATCCTGGCTCTCTTTCCTCGTCCACTGGCTCTGAGGATGGCTGTGAGAACCAAGAAGGATGAAGCTACACTATGAAGGAGCCCAGGTCCCTAAATGAAGAACACAGAAGAACCCAAGTAGGCAGACTCTCACTGGGCTGTGAGATGAGAGGACAGAACTTGTACTGCTTTAAGTCACAAAGATTCAAGGTTTATCTGTTACAACAGGTGATTTTATCTTCATAGATATAGCTCTCCACAGGCAACAGAAAGTACTGTAAGAATAAGCCCCACAGAATGTAAACTGATAGAGCCATTATGGAGAACAGCAGGGAGATTCCTTAAAAAACTAGGAATAAATCTACCATATGACCCAGAAATCCCTCTAATGGACGTATATCCTGAGAAAGCTACAATACTACAAGACACATTTACCCCAGTGTTCACTGTAGCACTATTTACAATAGCCAGGACATGGAAGCAACCTAGATGTCCATCTACAAATGAATGGATAAAGAAGGTATGGTACATATATACAATGGAATATTACTCAGCCATTAAAAGGAATGAATTTGAGTCAGTGCTAGTGAAGTGGATGAACCCAGAACATGTTATTCAGAGTGAAGTAAGTCAGAAAGAGAAAAATAAATATCATATATTAATGCATATATATGGAATCTAGAAAAATGGTACTGATGAACCTTTTTGTAGGGAAGATATGGCGATACAGAGACGCAGATGTACAGAATGGACTTGTGGACAAGTGGGGGGAGGAGAAAGTGGGACGAATGGAGAAAGTAGCATCAACATATATACACTATCCTGTGTAAAACAGATTGCTGGTAAGAAGTTGCAATATAATGCAGGGGCCCAGCCTGGCACTCTGTGATGACCTAGAGGAGTGGGATGGGGGACGGGAGGGAGGCTTAAGAGAGAGGGGATATATGTATAATTATGGCTGATTTGCACTGTCATATGGCAGAAACCAACACAACATTGTAAAGCAATTTTCCTCCAATTAAGAAGAAAAGAAGTCCCGCAAAAAAGGGGTCATCAGAGGGCTGGTGGGCCAGGACAACTACTGAGGTCAGCACACTGTGGCCTCCCCTGCTGAACACTAAGCTTTACTGAGATGCAGCCACACCCTCTGGTGACAGGCTGTCTGTGGTTGTTTCCATGGTTCAGTAGCAGAGCTGAGAACTTGCAACAGAGACCTGCAGGGCCTGCAAAGCCCAAATCATTTATGCTCTGGCCCTTCCCAGAAAGTTTGCCCAACCCCTGCCCATAGACGCACGAATCCCTTTTGCTGATATCAGCTCTACCCATAAACTGTGATTAGGATGCCAATGAAAATAGCAGTGTTTATTAGAGTCCATCAGAATCCCTGGGGGAGCTTTCTAGAAATGCAGATTCCCTGGCCCTTTTCCCAGAGGCTGTGATTCAGCCTGACTGAGATTTTAATAAGCCGTGGTGGTGATGCAGGTGGTTCACAGACAGTGTTTTGAAAAATACTGCTTTTCCAGATGACTCTGGAATCCCTGGGAAACCTGTTAGCCATTCTGTGGCATTTTTATAAGGAAGGACAAGGCCTTGATCAAGTTTTCCCTGAATGGGAGGAGATGTCACATAGAGCCTCAGGGCAAGGGCCTCAGTCACAGACAGGGGTTCTTAAGCCCCCTGGGCATTAGTTCCCATGTGTATAAAATGTGGCTGATCATATCAGTTATTTAACAGGGTTATACAGAATAAACTAAAAAGAGCAGATAAAAGTTTATTCTACGCATAATATCTATTACATGAAAACTACTCAATAAATGTTAGCTATTATTATTGCTCTTTTTATTAGTATGAATTCTTCTCTGGTTGTTAGAGAGTCCTGGAAAGTGGCTGCAGCCTACCGGATTACTATTAATAACTTTTAAAGAACTTAAAACAAGATGCCTGTTTTTTCCCCGCTGTGGTAAAACGCGAGATCTGGGGCCAAGCAGCCCCCTAGGGCAGGGCTTAGGGCAGCATCACAGCCCAGCAGACCATCCCCTTCCTGAAAGTGTTGGCCTAGCAGTGCGACCTCACCTAGAAAATCCTTGGGCCTGAGAGCAGGTCACCAGAACAGGCAGGTGCAAAAAAGAACCAGTGGGTTCAAGTTCCTCATAGACAAGGTGGTCTGGCTCTAAATAGAAATTCTGTTTTAGCAAATTAACGTGTGAGGATGCCGGATCACGCTTTGCAAGCATGAAGAGAGCTGAGGACCATCATGTTACGTCTCTAAAGAAGGCCTGGGATGAGAGCAAATATTTCCAGCCCCACACAGAGGCTAGAGAAATGACCATTATGTAAATCAGGATCCCAGAAAGCAGGACAATCCCCTGCAAAGAGTAGATGTTATGGAAACTGAAAAAGGCAGGGTGGGGAAAGGAAGCTGAAACTCAGCGATATAGTTCCTTACTCAAGTGGCCCGGAGATTAGTGACTGACCCTAACAACTGGCCAGACCCCGCTAATCCAGGCCTCAGTCATCTCCAGCCCTGCTGGCAGAGTTAAAGCCAACAGAAGAATGAGATTCTTCCTGGATCAGCTGAAAGAAATAGTGAAAAGCAACAGGCTTACTAACAGCAGAGCTCAATGTCAAGAGTGCCAGGGCACCACCTCCACCCCCTTGATAAACAGATAGTAATAGACAGATGGAAGGGATCCCCCTATTTGAGGGACAGAGGAGCTGAAAAATGTGCCAGCTGACAGACTGAGGCTTAGAGGGAAAGCAGGGCCTCCTAACAACAGGTACTAGAATAGCTTATTGCACATAAGGGAGCAGTTGTCTCTCCTTCTGGAGATAATGACACAAAAAAGCAGAGCTGCAATTATACATTAACTTCTAATGATGAAATGGAAGAATCTCATCCTCTTTTGAAAAGATTTCAGACACCAGGAAGTAGGAAGTAAGCAAGAGGATTTCTGGAATGTTAGGGTCTCAGAAAAATCTAAGCCCCTGGATTCTTGCTCCAGACAGCATCCTGTCCCTCCACTGAGGTTCTGGGTTCCCAGCATCACATACTCCTGATCTTAAGTTTAACATCCATTAGCAAACTCCACCAATCATAAAGTGGTCAGACATGCCTGGATCTGAATGTCAGCTCCATGGCACAACAGCTCTGTAGCCCCTGGCAAGTTACTTATCCTCTCTGAGCCTGTTTCCTCATCTGTAATATGGGCTTAAAATAATCTGTTTCTGTGGGAGGATTAAAAGATATCATAAGGTGCTTAGCACATCTGACACATAAATAAAAGCTAGCTATTCTAACTGTCAGGGACCTTACCTACCTTGGTCATGACCATGCCCCATGTGCCTGGTTCAGAGCAGGCTGCTCCATGAATACTTGTTGCATTAATGAGTTATGAATTAATGATAACCTCTTAGGGCTTCCCTGGTGGCTCAGATGGTAAAGAATCTGCCTGCAACATGGGAAACCTGGGTTTGATGCCTGGGTTGGGAAGATCCCTTGGAGAAGGGAACGGTTACCCATTCCGGTATTCTGGCCTAGAGAATTCCATGGACAGAAGAGCCTGGCGGGCTACAATCCACAGGGTGACGAAGACTCGGACTGAGTGACTTTCACTTCACTTCTGCTGGTTTTTGCTCTTGCTGAATGCAGATGGGTTCCTGTCCCCTTCCCCCTTTCCCTCTTCCACCATCCATCTGCCATTGGATATTCTGACATTTCTTTCAGTATATTTGATGCTACTTCCACCATTATTCAGCCATCTTTCTCACTTTAATCTTCATTTCTGTAATATTGTGAAATGCATTCCTCCTACAGTATTTCTGTGCCCACTAAGTTTCTAGCACAGACAGGTGTCCCCAGAACTTACTGGATTCTCTGCTATTACTAAAGTCTTGTGGTAATTCACTGCAAGTTTCCTTTGAATAATGACCTCTACCAGTGTCCTTAGAGTTCTAACTAAAAAACAGCAACCACACCAAACACTGGCGAAGACACAGAGCAACCAGACCACTCATAAACTCTGGGTAGAAATGTGCAAGGTAAGCCAAGCCTCTCTGAAAACCAGTTAGCAGTTTCTTATAAGATTAAACATGCAGTTACCATATGACCCAGCATTTGCACTGTTGGGCATTTATCCCAGAGAAATGAAAATATATATTCAAAATACCTATACACAAATGTTTACAGCAGCTTTATTCATGATAGCCCTAAACTGGAAAAAGCCTGGAAATCCTTGGAAGGGCCAACGGATAAAGCACCTGTGGTGCATGCACACACTGGAATGTCCCTCAGCCCAGAAGAGGAACACAACACTGACAGATGCAGCAGCTTGGACAAGGTCCAGGAAGTCGTGCGGCGTGGAAAGGGCCAACGCTAAAAGGTTACATGTTGGGGGCCAGAGTGAGGTACTCCGCCCGTGACAAAGGTCATGAGGAAGGAGGCTCGACATACGCAAAGGCGGGATCGAGCCTCAGGAGTCCCCCTGGAACTCCTCGAGCATCTACCCCCATAACCAGAGCCTGCCTACTTTACTACTTTGTGCTCACCTACACCTCTGACTTTACGGGGGGCTGTCCCCCACCACCTCTTTTGGAGAAGGAGTTAATTTAGAGCTCCAGTTTATAATAATTCCTGGGCGTGATAAGAGTGTTTTAACCTACAAACTCCTCTGAAGGTTCTCTAGCCTGCCTGACAGGCTCGTCCGGCCACATGTGATTGCTCACAGCCTCCCAACCGTGAGAGGCACAAGATGCTTTAAACCCTCTAAAAACGGGTTCTTTAGAGAAGTTAGAAAACTATTAGTATAAGTATAACGGGCTGATTAGAAATTGTATTGGTGAAGGGTTTTTCATTTGTTGAGCCAATGTTTGTTGCTAAGTCTCCACATCCCCTGCCCTTACACACATTAATGAATATATAGAAGAAATAAGTATTAACCTTTGATATTAATCACGTTAGACCTTAGGCTAAGTAAATTCTTTCCTTAGCTAAAACCCACTACACCCTCACCCTGTAGGAATGTAACTTTACTTGGGTGGCGTCTGTTTTGAGAATAATCAGCCCTGGAGAAATAAGTGTCCTGATTGACTGACCGCTGTCACAAGGAGAGGGTCGTAAATTGTCAGCAGGCCCCCCTGGCCAGAAGATGATGTAACACCCCTAAGACCTCTGTATACATTTGTGTGAAGCACCTGACTTTAATAAAAGTCAGGACTGCTGTCCCCACGTGACTTTTGTATAACATCTCAGTGTATAAAAACAGACTCTGGAAAATAAAGAATTGGGATCAGTTTCTCGAAATACTGGTCTCCCCATGTCGCTCTCTCTCTCACTCTGGTTGAGTCTCCATCTGGAGCGCGGAACCCACCATGCTTACTAATTATGCCTGGGCTTCTAAGATCCGACCGGGGAGGCCTCAGTGTCTCCTCTCCTTCGGGAGAACGGAAGGACGCCTGCGGCCTACGTAAGTGGTGCAAACTTCTTGTCTTGAAGTTTTATTGGTCTCCCGCGTAAACCAAGCTACTCAGCCTCTTTTCTCCACTGAATTTTCCTACTGAGCTATCCTCATCCTATTACTCTTTATATCTTTGATAAAATATTTAAATAAATAGGTCGCCGACGCCGTCCCCGCTTCGAATACCCTGGATCAGCCGGGGCAGGTCCCCGGCAGGTGGCGCCCGATACAGGGACGATTCGAAGGTAGGTCCCCAACCCTTTCCCCAGTGTTGAATTTTAGGGACGGATAGGACCCCATTCAGGGTGCCGCGGACCCCCCTGTAGGATAGACAGGGCGAGTAGGAGTGGGAAGTGTTGAAAGTGTTAAAGAGTTAGAGTTAGAGAGAAAAAATGGTTTCTGAAGTTAAAAGGCCAAAGAAAAGCCTGATCTTTTGAAAGCTAAAAGCTTTATCTTCTATTATATTTAACTTTCTGACATGGATAACACTGAAACTAAGAATGGCAACTCTTTATACAAGTAATCTTGAAACTGTTAAAGCTACTGTTAATTTAGATACTTGGGTGAAGGTGAAAAAAACAACTGAACACTTATCCTATAAATATGATTAAAAATGTTCTGGACCCTCATCATGAGGCTGTGGGATGACCTATGGGAGAGGCTATAGCGGTGGATGGTAGTGGGTCTCCACCTTCTGCGCAGATCATATTTTCTGCCATTGACAAGGAAGAGGAGGGACACTGTGCTCTACCTCCCGAGGAGTGAGAGGGCTTACAGGACGCTGCGGCCGGGCGCCCTGGCGAGCCCCCTCTCCCTCTACACAAACCTTTAAAAATTTATCCAACAATTTCTGATTTAAGGCGACTACTCCACCTCCGCTTGCACCTCCCAGGGCCTAAAAATTCCCCAGTTTACATCCAAAGTCTCCCAGAGCATTGCCTAAGGTTGAAAAAGATTAAAAAGTTTTATTTTTAAACAAAGGAGCTTTTAAAAAATACACAATATACAGAGCCTGCTCCTTGCAGAAAACCCCCTCTGGGGGGGCCTCACCCAAGCAAAAAAGAGAGAAAAATAAAAAGAAAAAAGAAAAAAAGTGAAAAAGAAAAAAGGAAAGAAAATAGAGAAAGATCTAAAGATAGAAAAAGAACTAAAGAGTGAAAAGGAGAGAGGATCGGAGGAGGAAGGAATCAGGGAATGCAGCAAGATAGAAAAAGAAAAAAAAAAAAAGGAAGTTAGAAAAAGAGACACAGAGAGAAAGAGAAGGAGGAGGAAAGAAAAAGTTAGAGAGAAAGAGGGTAAAGGAAAAGAAACGAAAGAAAGAGAAGGTAGTAAGAAGGAAGAAGGGAGAATGAAAGAGGGAAACAAAAAGGAAATGATAGAAAGTAAAAGAGAAGAGAAGAGGAAGGAAAAAAGATAGAGTGAGGGAAAGAAAACTTGAGAAAGATTTAAAGAGAAGAAGTAAGAAAAAATCAGCAGAGGAGAGGAGAGGACTTACAGGACACTGTGGCCAGACGCCCTGGCGAGCTACCTCCCCCTCTGCACAAACTTTTAAAAAAAACTTATCCACCACTTTCTGATTTGGGGCGATAGCCGCCGCCTCCGTTTGCGCCTTCCAGGGCCCAAGAGTTCCCCACTTTGCCCCCAAAGCCTCTCAAAGTGTTGCCTAAGCCTGAAAAAGATAAAAAGTTTTTTAAACAGTGGAGCTTTTAAAACAGACTGCATGCACAATATGCAGAGCCTGCTCCTTGGAGAAAACCCCCTCAGGGGGGTCTCACCCAGGCTAAGAGAAAAGCCCAATGGTAAGGGGATTTAGCAACAATATTAACCCTTGACGAGGTTACTCCAATTCCAACGGGAGTGGCTGGCCCCCTACCTGAGGGCATTGTAGGACTTGTGCTAGGGCGTAGCTCGCTTTCTTAAAATAAATAAATAAATAAATAAATGAAAGAAGAAAGAAAAAAAGAAAAAGAAAATTTCGGTGGTGCATGGTGTAGTAGATTCTGATTATATTGAGAAATTAAAGTTTTGTTCTCACCGCCTACTAAAACTGTGCAAATTAATAAAGGTCAAAGAGTAACACAGCTTTTGCTTTTTACCTTATTATCAGACAAGAAAAAACCTTGACTTCTCAGGCTAGGAGCCACAGAGCATTTAGATTTAGTGATCTAGCTTTTTGGGTGCAGAAAATTACAGCTCCAAGGCCTTTAAAAGATCTTCTAATTCAAGAAAATAAAATGTCAGGGCTATTAGACAGAAGAACAGACGTCTCTTAACATTGCTGGAAAAGACTGGCCCAGTTCCTGGCCCACACATACTACTAAAAATGAGTTGGTGGGATTAGAGAAAGTGATATGCGGGGTGAGAATGCTGTAGAAAAAAAAAAAAAAAAAAAAAAAGGGTGAGGGAGAGTTTAAAACCTTGAAGAGTAGTGAGTTTCCTGTTGTTGGAAGTATTCAAGCAAAGATTAGATGGTTACTTGTCATCTAAAAAGCTATAGACCAGATTTGGTTTACAAAACTAACTGGAGAAGCTTATAAACATGTTGTGCAACACCTCTTTACTTGCTTCTCATATTTAGGTGTGCCAAAAGTTTTAAAAACTGATAATGCCCCTTTGAAGCTGTGGAGAGATTGTTTACTAACTTTAAATGATTTCCAAAAATTATTAGGGGACGTTAATTGGATACGCCCTCATTTAAAACTGACTACTGCAGATTTAAAGCCTTTATTTGATTGCTTAAAAATTGATCCTAATTCCAGTTCTAAGAGAAAGTTGACTAATGAGACAGAGTTAGCTCTTGTTGAAGTGTATGAGACTTTAAATGGTCAGTTAATTAGGATTAATATTACCAAAAGATGAGATTAAATTATTCTTGCCATAAAACATACACCTACAGGATGCTTGTGACAAAAAGGCCCATTGGTTCCATCTACCAGTGACCCCAAGAAAAATAGTTTTATCTTATCCCAGCTTGGTGGCACAATTAATTATAAAAGGAGGAAAAAAGAAGCGTGGAACTTTTTAGAAAAAAAAAGTAGCAAATATAGTAATTCCATTCAATAAGGATCAACTGCAAGTCTTTTACAAAGTAGTGATGATTGGCAAGTTGCCCTGATAGATTTCAGGGGTCAAATTTTGTTTCATTTGCCCTCAAGCCCCCACAGTAGTTAAAAGTTCAAAAATGTTAGATTGGCAGTTTGAGGGTACCTGTGGAACTTTCCAACCCTATGTAGTTCCTACGCTCCCCTTTACCCTATGGGAGAGGGATGTGCTGTCTCAAATAAGAGATACTCAGAGAAGGGTTTTCTCAATTTCTTAGTTATCAACAGGTGGTACAATTAACAATACTTTATATATTGTTATAAATACATAATATATTTGCCTAATTGCAGTTCGCCTAATTAGGTATGGGTATAAATAAAATATAATAGAGATATACCTAATTCTATTTATGGATCTATACTTAATTAATCTGTATATAAATTAGTATGTATACTGTATATGCATATTATATATATACTGTATAATCAAATATATATTACAGTAATATAATGTGTGTGGCTGATATTAATTGGTATGGTTTGATGTGCTGTGATGATATATGCTCTATATACTGTATAATTATACATGTGTGACATGTATTATTGCAGTACATTGGTTTGTGTTGGCTGGTATTAGCTGTGTACGTGTTGTATTGCTGTAATATATATTAATTAACATATTAATTATAAAGATTAATTCAAGTATATTGATTATGTCAATAAGTTTATACTTGTTGCCATGTATAAATACATATATAAATACATTTTGCATTTAGATATATCTGTATACCAAAATGAGATAAGGAGGTTATGCATTTATTATTTAAATTTATACAAAGACCTAAACTAAACATTACACCTAAATTAACATATCCCAAAATTTATGCTGTTAAAATGTAAATTTTAAAAATTTAAAAAATTAAATTGACAACTGCTTGACAATTCTTTTACCATAAAACCCCCATAGGTGTAATTGGGGTAGCCAGACAAAAAATTGGTTTTATGGCAAAACGGCCCCCTAGAATGGGTCCATCTCCCCGCCCAAGCTAAAAAAGTAGTGGCTTCTTATCCAGGATTGATAGCTACTTTGATATTAAAGGAAAAAAGCAGAGCATTGAATTATTTGGTAAAGAGCCATCAGAAATTGTAATTCCATATAATAAGGAACAACTTGATGCTCTTCTAATGTTTGATGAGGACTGGCAGATTGCCGTAGGAAATTATTTTGGTCAAAATTTTTGCATCATTTACCCTCGCATGTTTTGCTGAAATTTTATATCCAGACATCCAGTTATTTTCCCTGTCAGATGTAAACAATCTCCTGTTCCAAATACTCAAATAGCCTTTACTGACGGGTCAGCAAATGATAAAGCCTCCATAGTCACTAAAAATCACCAAAAGGTTTTAGAAACACGGGAAACTTCAGCTCAAAGAGCTGAAATAACAGCAGTCATAGAGGCTTTTGCTGTGTTTGGAGATGAGGAATTTAACCTTTATTCTGATTCTCAGTATATTGTCAGGTTGTTTCCACACATTGAAACTGCGTTTTTTGTCTAAAAATAAAACTACCATATTTCATTTGTTAACTAAATTACAGCAACAAATTTGGAAAAGAAATAAAATATTTTTCATTGGACACATTCGGGCTCATTCCGGATTGCCCGGCCCTTTAAATGCCTTTAATGATTTGGCTGACTTAACCAGAAATATAGTGGCTACTGTGATTGAGGAGGCCAGAGCCTCTCACTCACTTCATCAATACACTACTGCTTTAAGATATCAATTCCAAATTCCCAGAGAAACTACTAGAGAGATTGTGCGCTCTTGCTTACACTGCCCCACTGTTTCTATGGGAGTTAACCCTCGCGGTCTCAAACCTAACATACTCTGGTAAATGGATGTAACTCATATCTCTTCATTTGGAAAACTTTTCTTTGTTCATGTAACTATAGATATCTTTTCTCATGTGCTTATTGCAATGTCTCGTACCGGAGAGGCAGTTAAAGATGTTATACAACATCTCTTTACTTGTTTTTCATATTTGGGCCTACCAAAAGCTCTGAAAACTGACAATGCTCCTGCTTACATTTCTAAGTCTTTTCAGGAATTTTGTTTACAGTTTCAAATTAAACACAATACAGGCATCCCTTATAATCCCCGGGGACAAGCCATTGTGGAAAGAGCACATCAAACATTAAAGCTTCAAATTCAAAAATTAAAAGAAGGGGAGTTTAAGTATAGTTCTCCCCATCAAATCTTGCAACATGCTCTTTTTGTAATAAATATTTTAAATGCCGTTTCGGCCGGAACTACTGCAATGCTTCGCCATTGGTGCCCAGAGCAATTGAATGCAAAGCCATTAGTCAAATGGAAGGACCTCCTCTCAGGACAGTGAAAGGGTCCTGACCCATTATTAACTAGCGGTCGAGGATGTGCTTGTATTTTTCCACAGGATGCAAATTCTCCAATTTAGATCCGGGACAGGTTGATTCTCCATGTTGCAGACCCCCAGACATCCAGTTCCCCCATTGCTTCGATCACAAAAGAGGAGCCCGCCGGCAGGGGAGACAAGATAAACATCGAGATCCCGGCGAGACTGACAGGGCAGCTGCAGCGTGAACGCCAACCAGAAAATAATTCTACTTATTCTGTTTTAGCTTATCCACCCTTGCCTTATGTTTTCCTTTTTACTAATGACTCCAACAAACTTAATGTAGGCATGAATTATTCAGGTGGACCTAACGTAGTGACTTGTGAACAATGTATGCTTTCATCTTATTTAAACCCTCAATGTAATGTTTGCTCCTTTGTGGTGTTAACAATGCCCATCCTATCTTATGGTGCCTATATGATAGCTATGGTCTTACTGTGTTACAACAACTGCAGGATTTAATGCGATCGCGATGGTTTGTGGTCTTGCTTATCCTAGGAATATCAGCTTTGATAGCAACAATTACTTCTGTTACTGCGGCAGCAATATCATTGACTCAACAAGTGCATACTGCCCAATATGTTGATACCATGTCTAAAATTGTTTCTTTAACTCTAGCAACACAGGAAGCTATAGATAGGAAATTAGAGATGAAGAGTAGACGCCTTAGAAGAAGCAATTATGCATATTGGGATTGAGTTACAGGCTTTAAAGGTGAAGATGGTTTTGACGTGCCACGCTGATTACAGGTGGATATGCGTGACATCTTTGAAGGTAAACGAGACAGATTATGAATGGGAAAAGATTAAAAATCATATCTCAGGTGTTTGGAACAGTTCTGATATTGGCCTGGACTTAGGGAAACTTCATAATCAAATACAGACCTTGGAACACTCTCGACTGGATTTTACCGCCACTGGAGCAGCTAATGACTTTTTTCACACCTTCTCTAACTTTATTTCTGGAAAAAATATTCTGTCTAATATCCCTAGTCTCTAATTCTACTTCTCATAATCACTCTTCCTTGAATTGTCAGGATTCTTCGGCAGAGCATTCGGAAGCTCGCGACTGAGCTGCATCTGGTTGTTTTAAGAAATAAAAAAGGGGGAGATGTTGGGGGCCAGAGTGAGGTACTCCGCCCGTGACAAAGGTCATGAGGAAGGAGGCTCGACATACGCAAAGGCGGGATCGAGCCTCAGGAGTCCCCCTGGAACTCCTCGAGCATCTACCCCCATAACCAGAGCCTGCCTACTTTACTACTTTGTGCTCACCTACACCTCTGACTTTACGGGGGGCTGTCCCCCACCACCTCTTTTGGAGAAGGAGTTAATTTAGAGCTCCAGTTTATAATAATTCCTGGGCGTGATAAGAGTGTTTTAACCTACAAACTCCTCTGAAGGTTCTCTAGCCTGCCTGACAGGCTCGTCCGGCCACATGTGATTGCTCACAGCCTCCCAACCGTGAGAGGCACAAGATGCTTTAAACCCTCTAAAAACGGGTTCTTTAGAGAAGTTAGAAAACTATTAGTATAAGTATAACGGGCTGATTAGAAATTGTATTGGTGAAGGGTTTTTCATTTGTTGAGCCAATGTTTGTTGCTAAGTCTCCACATCCCCTGCCCTTACACACATTAATGAATATATAGAAGAAATAAGTATTAACCTTTGATATTAATCACGTTAGACCTTAGGCTAAGTAAATTCTTTCCTTAGCTAAAACCCACTACACCCTCACCCTGTAGGAATGTAACTTTACTTGGGTGGCGTCTGTTTTGAGAATAATCAGCCCTGGAGAAATAAGTGTCCTGATTGACTGACCGCTGTCACAAGGAGAGGGTCGTAAATTGTCAGCAGGCCCCCCTGGCCAGAAGATGATGTAACACCCCTAAGACCTCTGTATACATTTGTGTGAAGCACCTGACTTTAATAAAAGTCAGGACTGCTGTCCCCACGTGACTTTTGTATAACATCTCAGTGTATAAAAACAGACTCTGGAAAATAAAGAATTGGGATCAGTTTCTCGAAATACTGGTCTCCCCATGTCGCTCTCTCTCTCACTCTGGTTGAGTCTCCATCTGGAGCGCGGAACCCACCATGCTTACTAATTATGCCTGGGCTTCTAAGATCCGACCGGGGAGGCCTCAGTGTCTCCTCTCCTTCGGGAGAACGGAAGGACGCCTGCGGCCTACGTAAGTGGTGCAAACTTCTTGTCTTGAAGTTTTATTGGTCTCCCGCGTAAACCAAGCTACTCAGCCTCTTTTCTCCACTGAATTTTCCTACTGAGCTATCCTTATTCTATTACTCTTTATATCTTTAATTAATACCTAATTGAAGCTATCGTATCCTGACCCTCGCCGACGCCGTCTCTCCTTCGAATACCCTGGATCAGCCGGGGCTGGTCCCCGGCAGTTACATACTGCTGTGATTCCATCACACAACATTCTTGAGGTGACATTCTCAAAAATTATAGAGGAGGGAGGTGGCTTATAAAAAGGTATGTGGTGACGGAGCCATTCTGTGTCTGTCATCTGTGATGATAAATAAATGAACCTACCCAAGACAAAATTGCATGTGACGCCAGGGAAATCTAAGGCCAGCAGATTGTATCAGTGATAATTTTCTGGTTGTGACTGATCCTGCACTAATGTTATTATGCCAGATGTTACCACTGGGGGAAACTGGGGAAAGGATACCTGGAATCTCTCTGTGTTTTTCTGACAACTACATTATAAGAATCTATGACGCTCTCAAAATAAAAAGGTTAAGTTTAAAAACACGTGTATCTGAGTTGAAATTCTTTCACTCATCCCATAAACAGTTCCTGAGCACCTAAGCAGAAATAGATGCCTTTCTAGAACTCTCTTGCTTTTTCCATGATCCAGCGGATGTTGGCAATTTGATCTCTGGTTCCTCTGCCTTTTCTAAAACCAGCTTGAACATCAGGAAGTTCATGGTTCACATATTGCTGAAGCCTGGCTTGGAGAATTTTGAGCATTACTTTACTAGCGTGTGAGATGAGTGCAATTGTGCAGTAGTTTGAGCATTCTTTGGCATTGCTTTTCTTTGGGATTGGAATGAAAACTGACCTTTTCCAGTCCTGTGGCCACTGCTGAGTTTTCCAAATTTGCTGGCATATTGAGTGCAGCACTTTCACAGCATCATCTTTCAGGATTTGGAATAGCTCAACTGGAATTCTATCACCTCCACTAGCTTTGTTGGTAGTGATGCTTTCAAAGGCCCACTTGACTTCACATTCCAGGATGTCTGGCTCTAGGTCAGTGACCACACCATCGATGGGAATACCAGACCACCTGATCTGCCTCTTGAGAAATTTGTATGCAGGTCAGGAAGCAACAGTTAGAACTGGACATGGAACAACAGACTGGTTCCAAATAGGAAAAGGAGTTCGTCAAGGCTGTATATTGTCACCCTGTTTATTTAACTTCTATGCAGAGTACATCATGAGAAACGCTGGACTGGAAGAAACACAAGCTGGATTCAAGATTGCTGGGAGAAATATCAATAACCTCAGCTATGCAGATGACACCACCCTTATGGCAGAAAGTGAAGAGGAACTAAAAAGCCTCTTGATGAAAGTGAAAGTGGAGAGTAAAAAAGTTGGCTTAAAGCTCAACATTCAGAAAACGAAGATCATGGCATCTGGTCCCATCACTTCATGGGAAATAGATGGGGAAACAGTGGAAACAGTGTCAGACTTTATTTTTCTGGGCTCAAAAATCACTGCAGATGGTGACTGCAGCCATGAAATTAAAAGACACTTACTCCTTGGAAGGAAAGTTATGACCAACCTAGATAGCATATTCAAAAGCAGAGACATTACTTTGCCAACAAAAGTCCATCTAGTCAAGGCTATGGTTTTTCCTGTGGTCATGTATGGATGTGAGAGTTGGACTGTGAAGAAGGCTGAGCGCCGAAGAACTGATGCTTTTGAACTGTGGTATTGGAGAAGACTCTCGAGAGTCCCTTGGACTGCAAGGAGATCCAACCAGTCCATTCTGAAGGAGATCACCCCTGGGATTTCTTTGGAAGGAATGATGCTAAAGCTGAAACTCCAGTACTTTGGCCACCTCATATTAAGAGTTGACTCATTGGAAAAGACTCTGATGCTGGGAGGGATTGGGGGCAAGAGGAGAAGGGGACGACAGAGGATGAGATGGCTGGATGGCATCACTGACTCGATGGACGTGAGTCTGGGTGAACTCCGGGAGTTGGTGATGGACAGGGAGGCCTGGCGTGCTGCGATTCATGGGGTCGCAAAGAGTCAGACACGAATGAGCGACTGATCTGATCTGATCTCTGATCTGATCTGAGCACCTAAGATGTACCAGGTACTGGGCCAGGTGCTAAACCCAAGATGTGTGGTCCCCACAGTCATAGCACTTACGGTTCAGTGGGAAAATATAAAGGACATTGGACTTCACAGAACAAAAAGTGTGCAAGCACATCACACCTGTGGGTAGCAAAGCTGGTAACTTGTACAACAGTCCCCTTTGTCCCCTTCTTAAGCAGCATATGTCGTCTTGGGATGTGGGTGTGCAGAGCAGAAGCCTGAAGGCTTGTCATTCTGCTCAGCTCAAGCCCCACCATCCAGGATTTCCCTGGTGACACAGTGGATAAGAATCTGCCTGCCAATACAGGAGACATGGGTTTGATCCCCAAAGATTCCACATACCCCAGAGCAACTACGCCCACATACCGCAACTATAGCATAGCCCCTGCTCACCGCAACTAGAGAAAGCCTGCATAGCAACGAAGACCCAAGCACAACCAAAATTAATTTTTTAAAAGACCCACCATCCAGAAAACCTGGGAGCTGCTACTTACAAATGATTCCTACAAAGTGTAATGTCCACACGTCTGCTCCCTCCCTCTCCACTCTCTAGTGACCTTGGATTCTTTCTTATAAGGTCAAGGCTGAAGGGATTTCCAGCTGAGTATAATTTGGTTAGGGAAACACTGCTCCACAGGACACCTATACATGCATGACCACAAAGCGTTAAACAGAAACTCGTTTAAGAAGAAAAAATCAGCAGACAACATATGTTGCTGCAGACCTGCCTTGATCACCTGCAGATTTAACTTCTTTGGGGAAATCCCTCCAAAGTCTGTCTCCCTAGGTTCTCCAAGCTTCTCTTCTGAGATTGCCAAACTGTGCCTCCAGCTGTACCCAGACTCTGAAGGCAGGCATGCTGTCCAGAGCAGCATTTCTGAGCAGTACCCTGGCTAGCAGGAATCCTAGAGAACGGGAATCTCCCATCCTCACTACTCAGAGGGATAATTTTCCCTGAGTTGGTTAGAAATTCAGACTCTTAGGCCCCACCCCAGACCTAATGAGACAAAATCAGCATTTTAACAAGATCCCCTGAGGATTCAAATGCATGTTGAATTTTGAGAAGCACTTGATTCTGGTTCTCAAACCTAGTTGTATGTCAGACTCACCTGGATTTCGTCTGTTTTATTATGAAATGGTTTAAGATGCAGAAAAATGAATATCATGAACATTATAGATACACTGAAAACCCCTGTGTACCTGTCCTTGATCTCATTTTCATCTTTCTCTCCTTTGACACAATTTGACTAAACAATTTGGTTCATACTTCCTACTTATCTTTGACATTTGTACCATGTAGTCATAAACCATTTGCAGTATTGTTTAGCATGACTTTAAATTTTATACACTTGTATATCAAACCATGACTATCTCCCTGCAACTAGCTTCTTTGAACACTGTGCTTTTGAGGTTTGTACACGTTGACAGCCGTAACTCTAGTCATTGACTCACAGTGCTGTGTAGCCTCCTGCTGTGTCAATATCCCACTGATCCTCCATTCTCTTACAGCTGGACATTTCATCAGTGATCATCTCCCATACTCAGCCAGCCAAGTCCTTCCATCTCATGGGTCCTCACTATTTGATGTCCAGATTCCTATAACAGCCTCATCAGTCTTCCAGCCACTTCAACATACAATTTTAGGGTGGAAGAGACTTCCAGAAATGTCCAGAGACTTTCAGGTCCAGAGACTCAAGGATCACTTGGTGTCCAACCTGCCACCTATGGTAGTGTATTCTCTACCAGATACTTTAAATATGGCTAACAAGTCTCAATTACACGCTATCGTTGTTGTTATTGTTTAGTCTCTAAGTCATGTCTGACTCTTCTGCAACCCCATGAACTGAAGCCCACAAGGCCCAGGGCACTCCATTCTCCCTGTCAAACAATTTTGTTTCTTTTTTTTTTTCTGTATTGAATTGAAATCCATCACACTTTAATTGCCACCAGTTGGTCCTACGTCTTCACCCTTTCACTTCTTCTTAATTTCCTTATGATCACTTCCACACCCCGGTCAGTGGTCCTGTCTGGCCCACTCTCTCCTCATCTCAGCAATCCAGCCACACTGCCCTTCTTCCTTTCCTTTAGCCTGCTGAGCATCTTTCTCATCTTAGGACCTGGAAAGCTGTCTACAAACTGCCTCTTCTGCTTCTTCTTCTGGACTTTACCCCTACTCCCCAGACTAGAAATTATTAATACAAAGAGGATACTGGATTAACATCTGCCACCCCTACTAGAATATAAGCATCCACAATGACAGGTTCTCTGTTGGTTTTGTTCAGTGCAAAATCCTGACATGTTACATAATTCCTGGCACAGATATTAGCTCTTAGTGGGGTTTTATTGAATTATGAATGAATGAGTGAATGAGTGAATAATAGTCAGCCAGCCAATCCTTTGGGGCCACATAAAACAAGATCACTTCTACAGGAAAGCCCTTCAAATGTCTGAAGAAAGCCACCAGGTCCCCTAGGATTTTCCTTCTTTGCAAGGGGCTGGGAGAGACACAGGAGGGTGAGACCAGCCATACGGATAGGGACCCAGAGAAGAGGCAGGGCGAGCACAGGGACCACGTCATAGCTTCCTCAAGGATCAGGCCTGGAGAGACACCACCAGGCGCTCACAAGTCCGCTGTCGGCTGGTGCTGGAAGTGAGCAGCACTGTACAGCATGTTTGTGAAATTCATTTCTGAGTCAGACCTGAAAATACTGTAAATGTTGCCGCAGGTTAATCTCAATAAATTTACTTCAGAAGTGAATACAATGCCAGTAATATGAGCAAACAAAGAAAATGCTGTGGGGGCCATCACAGTGAATACATTGTGACATCATTCACTAGCCATTAGCTGACGATGAGGCTGGCATTTCCTATGTCTAGTGGCTGGCATCCTTCAATAAACAGGTAATACAATTAAGTGCAACAGATCACACTGTAACATTACAAAGTGGATCAGCTGCAGGTGTCAAACTTATCCAACTGTGAACTTAGGATTCTTGCATTTTATTGCATGTAAATTATAGTACAATAAGAAATTACTTAAAAATGTTATACAGAGTAAAAAAGAAACTCTGATCCTAAATTTAAATAAATTAACATCTGTATGTATAGAGAAATTCCATGTGCATAGGGTTGCCTGATATTTACTCAGCCCTGTGATAACCCACCACTCATTTACTGCCTGATTTTTGGCAAGAAACAGCCTTTCATGGGGCCTCAGTTCTACAGCTGTAACATGGGGCTTGATCTATGAATTAATTCAACAAATACTGAGAAACATGGGACAGTCCTCATGGGGCTGTTGGATTTAAAGAGAAAACACACATTAGCATGGCGAATAGTCGGAGCACAACAACTACTTGAAGAAACAGCGACTGTGCATCCATGCCTCTCATTAGCAAGAAGGTATGTGCATTTGAACAATACAAAGAAGGAAAAAAAGTCTCTTTGTGGAAATCCAGAGATAAGCTAGGCTCTCTTGTGATCAAAAATGCTCTAACTTTAAGAAATAGCAGTTAGGGAGGAAAAACTTTCCCTTTACTCTTCTATGTTCTGTAGCTGAGCCTGTGAATGAAGTTGACAAAAGACAGATGAACAGAAGAAAAGGCATACAAATTTTATTTCTAATTTTACATGCACAAGGGCTGCACAGAAAAGAAAACCCCAAATAGCAGTTAGACTCAGAGACTCATATACCATTTAAACAAAGGGCAATAAATTATGGAGAAGTGACTAGACATAAAAAAGGGGGCCAAATTTGGGGATTCTGGGAGGGTCAGTCATGGGAAGGGAGCCACATGGGGGAAAGCAATGATAGATAGGGTTACTTAGAAAGGTTTGTTTATGTAGACTCACCTTTGTGCAGTCTCTGTCTCTGGTAGCAAGGGCTGTTCTCCTCCTCTTCGTAAAGAGAGGGGAGGGGGTACCTTCACATAGAGAAATTAATGCCCTGCTTTTAGGCAGATGGGGGAGGGCAGACAGTTCTTCCTCTATCTGCCTTTTCTCAGCTTCCTTCAGCTCAAAATAATCTTTATGCCAAAGTGGCATTTTTGGGGTGGTGTATCTTGATCTGCTTTACAGCCCCTATCAATATGTGAAAAATTCTTAGTCTCAAATGTAGAGGTAAATGCTTGTGGAACTGACTGAATTTTCCCTTGAAATAACCTAGGAGAGGGGGAAGGCTCCTCCCACTGCTTTTTAAATGACCTCTGTATTTTATTCTAATTTTTAGGACCAATTTAGGTCCCTTGTTATTTAGTCAGTCATGTCTGATTCTTTGTGACCCCACAGACTGTAGTATATCAGGCTCTTCTATTCTCCACTATCCCTGAAATTTGCTCACATTCATGTCCATTGAGTCGGTGATGCTACCAAACCATCTCATTCTTTGCCGTCCCCTTCTTCTTTTGCCTTCAATCTTTCCCAGCATCAGGGTATTTTCCAACAAGCTGACTTCGCATCAGGTGGCTACTCCATACTTACTTGTGCTCTGTTTTTCTCCAGATACATTCAGACCATGTGCTGGAAGAAAAGCAGCTTACTCTGTGCTTTTAAGGTCAAACTATATTTGTGAAAGATTTTCTAAAATGTTAACTTCACCAAGGTACTCTGATCCTGAGACAGTCTACAAAAATGAGACTTTGAGACCAAGGGTGAGAGAGTAGACAGGGTGGGCGGGGGGGTGGGGGTGGAATATTCTTCAAAGAAAGCAAAATAATAGATAGACCAAATTTACAGAAATACAGAAGGCAAAAGGATTTTAACCAAGAACATTTGTTAATATAGGAGATGACAGGAAAACAACCAGCCTCCATCCAAAGCCAAATGGGATTTATAAAAATGAGGGTTAGTTTAGGTGAATTTAGGGCATGGCAGCCTGAACTATTTCCTTCTGCTTCTTATAAGCAATGATTACAAAGAGTCCTACTATCTACCACTATTTATAGTGTGCCCTCATGGTGTACTGTACTGTACTTTGAGATGAGGTGAGCACCAAAAATGGGTTGCTGGCCCTTGAGGACTGTAAAATTTGAAAGAATAGAAAATGCGAATAGTCAAAGGAATAAAATTTTTAGTAATGGCATAACCTCCTTGAGGAAAAATGATTGCTGTTAGTGATTGTTCCTCCAGGGGATGTGGGGCTCAGTGGTGCAGCTTCCATTCCCAGAAAAGGACCAGGACATCCTGGCAGAGGGACACCATACTCCTCCCTGACTTAGATCACACAGAGCAGCAAGGCAGCACTGAACCTTAAGCCACCCTTGAAAGGTGAATGTGGGTCCACATTCGTCTCCCTTCCATTTGAGTCACTCACCTCCCTGGGGACCTCACTACTCCTGTACCTTCAAATACTGCCTCTATGCTAACCCAAAGCAAATCTCCAACTCAAAACTTTTTCTCCAAGTGCAAGTTCTGACTTCCAACTGCTGGACGTGGTTCTGTGAACCCCCTGGGAGCCCCTAAAACATAACATGCCCCCAGGCACCCTCACTCCCACTCCTCACTCACATCTTGGTCAGCAGCACTGCCGTGTTTTTCCTACTCACTTGAGGTTCAAGTTCAGGGTCATCACCCAGATTTTCCCCCATATCCAACATCTAATCAGTCTCCAAGCCCCGGTACAGGCCTGCACAGTGTTGCTTTTGACTGGTGCATGTTTGTATGTGTGAATTTGTATTTCATTATTTTTAAAAATTTTAGTCATGCATATTTTTGGTGTCCTTTTTAAAATTTATTTTTATTTGGAGGATAATTGCTTTACAATGTTGTGTTGGTTTCTGCCACACTACAATGTCAATCAGCCATAAGTATACATATATAAGTATACATATATCCCCTTCTTCTTAATCCTCCCTCCCATTCCTCACCCCATCCCACCTGTCTAGGTTGTCACAGGGAGCTTAACCCGGTACTCTATATGTCATTCTTTGAAGAGATAAAGCTCACTTCCTTCAAAATTCACAGAGTCCAAAGGGCCATACAGGAAAAAGTCTCTCGTCTCCTCCCTCTTGGCCCCACCCCCCTCTCTCATTTCCTCTCCCCATCAGTAGCCTCTACTGTTTGGTGTGTGTCTGCCAGAGATGCTGTGTGCACTTACAAAGAAAGAAAAACATATATTCCTTTTTGTCTTTGGTAAATACATCAGTAGTAAACCATTCACAATTCCATTCTTTTTGTTATTTTTTCATTTAATGTACCTTGGCAAGCTTTCCAAATCAGTACCAAAAGAGCCCCTGTAATTTTTTCTTTTGGCTACATACTATTCCATTGAGCAGACACACCATATTTTATTTAACCAGTTTCCTAGGTAAATGGTTTTAAACCTTTTGCTACTACTAATAAACTGCAATGCATAACCTGTACATGCCATTTTGCACTTGAGGATATTTCCAGAATTATACCATGTCTCGTAGTCCTTTGTCACTCCTTCTCCTTTTCATTTCCTTTCTCTGCTTTAGCTTAGACCTTCATCATTGCAGAAGGCTTCTAACTGGCATCTTTGTTCTATTATCTTTAACTTCAGTTCGGTTCAGTCACTCAGTCGTGCCTGACTCTTTGCGACCCCATGGACTGCAGCATGCCAGGCCTCCCTGTCCATCACCAACTCCCAGACTTTACTCAAACTCATGTCCATTGAGTCAGTGCTGCCATCCAACCATCTCATCCTCTGTCGTCCCCTTCTCCTCCCGCCTTCAATCTTTCCCAGCATCAGGGTCTTTTCAAATGAGTCAGTTTTTCACATCAGGTGGCCAAAGTATAACCTTTAACTGACCCAACAAATATTTAGTGAGCACTTTCTATGGGTCAGACACTTTGTAAAGACCAAGAAGAACAAGAAATTTTAAAAATAAATCAGGGGCCTTGTTTACCGAAACTTGGTCTCACCATGTCGTTCTTTCTCTTACCTTCTGGCTGAATTATTCAGCCTCTTTTCTACACTGAATTTCCTCACTGAGCTATCCTTATTTCAGCCTCTTTTCTCCACTGAATTTCCTCACTGAGCTATCCTCATTTTATTACTCTTTATATCCTTAATTAACGTTTAATTAAGCAGTTGTTTCCTGATCTTCGCCTACGCCGTCTCTCCTTCGAATACCCTGGATCAGCCGGGGCTGGTCCCCGGCAAATCCGTATTCTGCCCCAAATCCAAAAAAATCTGCAAGGGAAACAAACATGGGGACGTGACGGCAAGCCGACACGGAGCGGTGCAAGCGTGCGCAGCATGGGGACGAGCTGGCAAGCGGACACGGAGCGGTCAGGAGTGTTTGGGGCATGGCCCGGCCTCTCTGAGAATCCCCCAAGAAGATCAGTGCAAAGACTTCTCCATTTAGAACTACTGCCTTCAGCCATTTGAATAACACTGAAAAGCACTGAAGCATGTGAGACCATAGCACCCCCATCAGGGATCAAAGCCGTGCCCCTTGCAGTGGAAGCACAGTCTTAACCTCTGGACTGCCAGGGGACTCCCGAGGTTCCTTTGCATTTTAAGTTTGGGATCAGAGTAGAGGACCATGTCTTAAAAAGTGTTTAGGGAAACTTAATCTAAAATTATGCTAAGTTGGGTTGGTGGAGGGTGAGCCATACATAAGGGGATGAAAGCCCTATTTCGGGTGGGCTTGATAATAATGCAAATGAAGATGGATATGAGAAAGAAGGTGAAACAAGAGTAGGGTTAGTATTTGATGAAATAAAACAGAACAAAACTGGAAAAAAAAATAAAAATAAAAATAAATCAATAAAACCTCCTTCTAGCCAGACCCATACAAATCCTAGCCTGCCTCACAATTGTCTGAGCTTTAGGAGGCTTTTAATAAATCAAACTGCTCTCTTCTCTGTATTTGGAATCAGTTGAAAATTAGTGACAGGAGTCAGGCAAATGGAAATTGAAACATCAATTTCCTTATTATTGGAGTTTCACTGGCAAATGTGGCCAAGACCAACAGCCACCTGGGCTTCCTACTACTTCCCCTCATTTAAACCCAGAGGCTTTCTCTCCAGCTCTGTGTTTTTAAACCAAGTAGACTTTTATTCAGGAGCAAACTAGGTTTTAAATAGCTTTTGAAAGCTATTTTAGAGTGTTTAAATATGTACTGTGGTCAGTTGCTCAGTTGTCTCTGACTCTTTGCGACTGCATGGACTGTAGCCCATCAGGCTCCTCTGTCCATGGGGATTCTCCAGGCAAGAATACACAAGTGGGTTGCCACGCCCTCCTCCAGGGGACCTTCCCATGTTTAAATATGAAATTGCCTAAATTTGTATAATGCTTTGATTATAAACTCTTTCAAACATGACAACTTTCTCCAAAAGATCAACAAGTAAACCACTGCTAATTCAGCCTAGTGATGGAAATGAATCTGAATTGTACTTTAAAAAAAATCCACTTGTTGCTAGGATATTGTAACTAATCATAGGAAGGACTGATGGTTTAAAAAAAAAAATAGGCAGGGACTTCTCTGGTGGTCCAGTGGCTAAGATTACCAAGCTCCCAATCAATGCAGGGGGCCCAGGTTCTATCCCTGGTCAGTGAACTAGATTCCACATGCTGCAACTAAGACCCAAGGCAACCACATAAAGAAATAAATAAATATTTTTTTTAAAGAGTGGGCAGATAATTCAGACGGGATTAAAAACTCTTCAAACTTTCTTTCCTCAGGTCCTGGTTGACATCCTTTTAAGGCAGAATGGCCCTGAATAACCATCTTTTCTATAGGTTTCCTTTGTCTTTTCCTAATGTATTGAGCTAACGAAGAGACCGTGCCTCTTGTTACTGGTGTTGATACTGGCTCCTTTCCCAAGCGGAGGTCACAAACGTAGTCACAAAGCTGCTTCAAGTCCTTCTCCGGTAGGTATTTGCATAGCCGCACTATCTCCACGTACTTGTCCTAGTCCGGGGGTGCCATTTTAGAAATACGAAGCTCCAACGGAGGCGGCAGTATTGGTGGTGGTACTAGACACAGCAGCGGCGGAGGCCTGGAGGCCGAAGCTGGAACCCTCCCTACCTCACATCCACCAGTGAGAGGCATCCGGCCTGTGAGAGGCGTCTGCGTCTATGTATGGATGTGAGTTGGACCATAAAGAAAGCTGAGCACCCAAGAATTGATGCTTTTGAACTGTGGTGTTGGAGAAGACTCTTTTAAGAGTCTCTTGGACTGCAAGGAGATCAAACAGGTCAATCCTAAAGGAAATCAGTCCTGAATATTCATTGGAAGGACTGATGCTGAAGCTGAAGCTCCAATACTCTGGCCACCTGATGAGAAGAACTCACTGAAAAAGAACATGATGCTGGGAAAGATTGAAGGAAGGAGGAGAAGAGGACAATAGAGGATGAGATGGTTGGATGGCATCACAGACTCAATGGACATGAATTTGAGCAAGCTTTGGGAGTTGGTGATGGACAGGGAAGCCTGGCATGCTGCAGTCCATGGGTTGCAAAGCATCAGACATGACTGAGCAACTAAACTGACTGACTTTGCTTCTTGTAGGGTCGGACACAGCCCTGAAATGAGGTTATGAATGAGGAGACACGAGGATGCAGAGAGACTTGTTGTGTGCCTCTGCCCTCCCTTCCCAGCTGAAACCGCTTTCTCAGAGGAGCCCCATGGCTTCCTGAATCATCAAACTCAACAGAAGATATCGTTTTGATCTTCAAACTTTCTGTTATATTCAACACCTTCAGCCCCAGGCCTGGGTCCCACCACTACGGATTCTAATTTATTCAGTTCCACCATCCATATTTTTTAAAAAACTTCCTAAGTTATTTTTGTGATTGGTCAGAGAGCACTCTCCTTTTGAAACTGCCCCTCTGGCTTTTCTGACCCCTTCAAATTATGTTTTTCTACTTCCTGAGCCCTCCCACTGCTCACCAGGGAAGCAAGAACTGCCTCCTCTGCCCCTGGTAACAGACATTCCCCCAGAACTAGGAATGGAAATGTGACCCAGGCTGGGAAACTCAAGTCCTTTCCCAGGGTTCCTCTAACTGAAGGGAAAATATATTTTTTAGTTAATTTATTTTTAATTGAAGGATAATTGCTTTACAATATTGTGTTGGTTTCTGCTGTACATCAACATGTATACATCAACATGCGTCAGCATACATACAACATGCCATATAGCAACATGAATCAGCCATAGGTATATACCAGGGCTTTCCTGGTGGCTCAGATGGTAAAGAATCTGCCTACAATGCAGGAAACCCGGCTTCTATCCCTGGGTCGGGAAGATTGCCTGGAGAAGGCAATGGGAACCCACTCTAGTTTCCTTGCCTGGAGAATTCCATTGACAGAGGAGCCTGGGGGGCTAGTCTATGGGGTCACAAAGGGTTGGACATGACTGAGTGACTAACACTTTCACTTTCATACGTATGTCAATGGGGACGATTTGTCCTCTCAAGTTGCAAGTCTGAGAACATACCCCACGCTGCCCAATATCGTACTCACTGCAGTGGTGAAAACTCATGGATGGTAGGAGACATGGAGGTCAACAGGCAGAAAGAAAGCAGGCTAAGGAGTGGGAGCTTGAGGGTGTGGACTGACTGCTCCTGGATCCAGTTGACCCTGAGGCACGATCTGTCCCTTTCCCTAGTTTGGTCACATGAACCCACACATTCTCCTTTTATACCTAAACTATTTTGAGATGGGTTTCTGTCACTTACAACCAACAAGCCCCTCCACAGTTCATCTCTTAGTTGGTTTCTTGGCCTCCTCACTGCACACATCAGTGAAATTAACTTTTAAAAATCAGAGCCCAAACCATCGCCTGTCTATCTCAAAAACCACTCAGTGCCCCACTGTCCTGGGATTAAGTACAACACCTTTCACAATATGTCCCCCCGTCTGACTTTCCAGACTTCCTACTACTCTATACAAGTGGCAAGTCAGGATCTGGTCATCCAGAACACCCTTCTACCTCTGCTGATTAAAATCTATTCAAGAAAAAGGAAAGAAGGAAGGTTCTCCTCCTTTTTCAAGATCCACTTCACTTTACTCTAAGAAGACTCTTCTAATAACTTCCTGCCTCCAAAGATGTAATTATATCCCTCCTCAGAACTAGAAGTTCTCGGTTCTCATATTATTGAAGCCTGCCCCAACAGCAGTATCTAATGATCTCTGTCTCATTCTGTCTCAGATTCTGTGCTGCCTCATCTCAAGACCCTCTCTTTAAGGGCAAGACCATCACTGAGCTGCCAGAGTCAAAACTCTGAGGGTCACTTCCTCACCTCACCACCCATGCATTTACTAGGTCCACTCTAACTTTCCTCTTAATTATTCCTTAACCCAATCCCATTGTTCCTGCCACTCATCAGAACACTTAATATCTCTTACCCAGCCACTCCGATAGGTCTCCCAGCTGCCAACATTTTTCTTCTGCAATCTAGCTGCCCACTGATACCAGTAATTGTTCCAGTATGCAAATCTGATCATGCTCTGCTCTAGCTAAGAGAGTCAAGACCAAACTTCCTAGCAAGGCGGTTAAGCCCCCCACTGCCCAGTGACTTGGCTTTTGTCTGCCATCCCAGGCTCATTGCTCACCACTCCCCAAGAAGCACCAGCCAGACCAGACTGTTTGTGGCTCCCCTCAAATCTTGAGTGCTTTAATGCTGCTGGCCTTTGCACAGATGGTCCCCTCTGTCTGGGAACGCCTCCCTGGCCTCTGCCTGGTAAAGGTCTCATCCTTTAGGTAGTCCCTCCGCTGAGAAATCTCCTTGGACTTCCCTAGGTAACAGCACTTCCACAAGCCCCAGCTTAATCTGGAAGGAGATGCTCCCTCTGCATGCCCAGTGCCTAGAACAAGGCCCAGCGCAGCACACAGGTACTCAGTAAGTTGATTTGTGATCACTCACCTAGACATCCTGGTGACATCCAGGATGTGTGAAGTCAAGACATCCTGGAGTGTGAAGCCAAGTGGGCCTTAGGAAGCATCACTATGAACAAAGCTAGTGGAGGTGATGGCATTCCAGCTGAGCTATTTCAAATCCTGAAAGATGATGCTGTGAAAGTGCTGCACTCAATATGCCAGAAAATTTGGGAAACTCAACAGTGGCCACAGGGCTAGAAAAGGTCAAGTTTTCATTCCAATCCCAAAGAAAAGCAATGCCAAAGAATGTACTCTACAATTGGACTCATTTCACATGCTAGCAGGGTAATGTTCAAAATCCTTCAAGCTAGACTTCAATAATACATGAACCGAAAACTTCTAGATGTACAAGCTAGATTTAGATAAGGCAGAGGAACCAGAGATCAAATTGCCAACATCCACTGGATCACAGAAAAAGCAAGAGAATTCCAGAAAAATATCTACTTCTGCTTCATTGACTATGCTAAAACCTTTGATTTTGTGGATCACAACAAACTGTGGAAAATTCTTCAAGAGATGGGAATACCAGACCACCTTACCTATCTCCTGAGAAACCTCTATGCATGTCAAGAAGCAACAGTTACAACCAGACAATGGACTGGTTCCAAATTGGGAAAGGAGTTTGTCAAGGCTATATATTGCCACCCTGCTTATTTAACTTATATGCAGAGTACATCATGCGAAGTGCCAGGCTGGATGAAGCACAAGTTGGAATAAGACTGCAGGGAGAAATATCAATAACCTCAGATATGCAGATGATACTACTCTAATGGCAGAAAGCAAAGAGGAACTAAAGAGCCTTTTGATGAAAGTCAAAGAAAAGAGTGAAAAAGCTGGCTTAAAACTCAACATTCAAAAAATTAAGATCATGGCATCCAGTCCCATCACTTCACGGCAAACAGATGGAGGAAAAGTGGAAACAATGACAGACTTTTTTTCTTAGGCTTCAAAATCACTGTGGACAGTGTTACAGTCATGAAATTAAAAGACATTTGCTCCTTGGAAGAAAAGCTATGACAAACCTAGACAGTATATTAAAAAGCTGAGATGTCACATTAATGACAAAGGTCCATATAGTCAAAGCTATGGTTTTTCCGGTAGTCATGTACAGATGTGAAAGGTGGACCATAAAGAACGCTGAGTGCCAAAGAATTGATGCTTTCGAATTGTGGTGTTGGAGAAGACTCTTGAGAGTCCCTTGGACTGCAAGGAGATCAAACAGGTCAATCCTAAAGGAAATCAGTCCTGAATATTCATTGGAAGGACTGATGCTGAAGCTGAAGCTCTAATACTTTGGCCACCTGATGCGAAGCACCAACTCATTGTAAAAGACCCTGCTGCTTTCCCTCATTGGAAAGATTGGGGCCAAGAGAAGGGGACGACAGAGAATGAGATGGTTGGATGGCATAATCGACTCAATGGAGATGAGTTTGAGCCAACTCTGGGAGATAGTGAAGGACAGGAAAGCCTGGTGTGCTACCATCCATGGGTTTGGAAAGAGTCCAATATGACTGAAGAGAGTGAACAACAACAAAGATTTCAGAATACTTTCTGGCAGAAAGCAGGCCTTGGATAACCATGGTACCTCACATAAGGCCCAACTTTGTGCTTGGTCAGCTTAACTGATGTGCAGTCAGGTCCTGCTGTATTCTTCACTCCACAGAAGCAAGATACCCTGTGGACACTGACATGCCATTAACACTTTGCTCTTACTTGCACAGCTGAGGTTAGGAGAGTGGCACTGGGACTAGACAGGTGCAAATCTCTGCTCCATCACTTACAGAGCAGTGTGTGTTCTGAACACGTGTTTCTAACTCTTTTGGACCTTGGCTTCCTCATCTGTAAGATGGAGCCAGCAGTTGTTACCTCGTTGGATTTTTTGGTGAAGACTAAAAAGAGAAAACACATTTGGTATGTCTGCACAAGTGCCTGGCACAGGTAGCCAGTAAATCTGTTGAATGAATGAGTTAGTGAATGAACGGCCTGTAGAATGGCAGCAATTCTTAAAGACACATCTCTCTAGTCCGTTTTCCAGAAAACCCAACATCTGGCTCCCAGTGAGTCCAGCCCTGACGCCCCTGAATCTGGGGTGCAGTCAAACCCCGCCCTCCCTGTTCCCGAGGCAGTTTCGCCAGCCCTGCGGCCGCCAATCACCAGGACCGGTCCCACCCCTAAACGTATTCTCCAATAGATCCCGGAAGGCCCCTCCTCGGGCTGCGGCCGCTGCATCTCATAGGCTTCCCGGCAGCTCTGCCCGCCCCTTTGACTACGTCATCCGCTCGGTGTACTGTGGGGCTTGTAGTATAGACAAAAGCAGCGCCCACCGCAGGGTTCACTTTGAGGGCTGTGACTCTGGCCTGGAGCTTGGGAGGAAGGAAGAGCGCCATTCCCCCATCTCACCTTTGGCTGATGAAGCCCACCCAGGTTTCCCTGCTGTCCAGCGTAGAGCGCTGGGCCTGCCTGGACGCTAGTTACCAGCCACCTCCCAAGAAACAGGAGCATTTCGGTCAAATAATTCAGCATTCACTGAAATTTTAGATTTCAGTTTACAGTCGAGGTGACATTCATTTCCCACATTCTCATAAATGGACCTACAGGGCCACTGTGGGAAGAATGGGGGCAGCTCTGAAAAGCCAGCAGTGACTCCAAACTTCTCTGATTTCCTGGAAGAACCCACTGCAGAACTAGCAATCCTGAATTTATCCAAACCCTGTTACTCCTTGGAAGGAAAGTTATAACCAACTTAGATAGCATATTAAAAAGCAGAGACATTATTTTGCCAACAAAGGTCCGTCTAGTCAAGGCTATGGTTTTTCCAGTGGTCATGTATGGATGTGAGAGTTGGACTATGAAGAAAGCTGAGTGCAGAAGAATTGATGCTTTTGAACTGTGGTATTGGAGAAGACTCTTGAGAGTTCCTTGGACTGCAAGGAGATCCAACCAGTCCATCCTAAAGGAGATCAGTCCTGGGTGTTCTTTGGAAGGACTGATGTTAAAGCTGAAACTCCAATACTTTGGCCACCTCATGTGAAGAGTTGACTTGTTGGAAAAGACTCTGATGCTGGGACGGATGGGAGGCAGGAGGAGAAGGGGACAACAGAGGATGAGATGGCTGGATGGCATCACTGACCTGATGAACCTGAGTTTGAGTGAACTCCAGGAGTTGGTGATGGACAGGGAGGCCTGGCATGCTGTAATTCATGGGGTTGCAAAGAGTTGGACATGACTGAGTGACTGAACTGAACTGTGAACTTTGTCTATTTCAAACTGTATTGTCACTTAAAATGATGCAAGCTATCAGTGGCTCCCCATTGCCTGAGATATAAAAATTTATACCCCTCAGGGCTTCCCTGATAGCTCAGTTGGTAAAGAATCCACCTGCAATGCAGGAGACCCTGGTTCCATTCCTCGGTCAGGAAGATCCCCTGGAGAAGGGATAGGCTACCCACTCCAATCTTCTTGGTCTTCCCTTGTGGCTGTGCTGGGAAAGAATCCACCTGCAATGTGGGAGATCTGGGTTCGATATCTGGGTTGGGAAGATCCCCTGAAGGAGGGAAAGGCTACCCACTCCAGTATTCCTGCCTGGAGAGTTCCATGGAGTGTATAGTCCACAGGGTTGCAAAGAGTCAGACATGACTGAGCGACTTTCACTTTCACTTTAGCTAGGCATATAAGTTGCTTCATAGCTATTTTGTATTTATTTATGCTAGGAAAGATTGGGGGCAGGAGGAGAAGGGGATGACAGAGGACGAGATGGTTGGATGGCATCACCAACTCAACGGACATGGGTTTGGGTGAACTCCAGGAGTCGGTGATGGACAGGGAGGCCTGGCGTGCTGTGGTTCATGAGGTTGCAAAGAGTTGGACACGACTAAGCGACTGAACTGAACTGATGTTAAATGTAACTGATGTTACATTTAACATTTCTCAACGTTTGCTGCATATGAGAATTCCCTGGGGAGCTGTATAAACTATTGGTATCTGTGTTCCACCCTGACTTGCGAATCTTGGGTAGAATGTGCCGGCTTTCTGTTTCAGAGCTCCCAGGCTGACTTTGTGCAACCAGGGTTGCAGAACCACTGGTTTGAGAATCACTAGTTTAATGCCTGTCAACACTGCTGGGACCCATTTCCACGGATCCGAGCCTTTGCTCTTCAGTTTCCTCTGTTTCAAGTGGCTTTCTTTCCTTTTCCTGCCTGGCTGCCAGTCATCCTGACTGGCTAAGTGCAACTGCTTCTTGTTTTCCTCCCTGTCCTCCAACAGATTCCTTCCTCCTGTAGCACTTTCTACATGCTCCTTTTCTAGTGGCAATGGAGTTATTAATATTTGGTTACTTTTCTGCCTTCCTGGAAAGGCTGTCCCTGGGTCAGAATCTCTGGGGTGGGCCTCAGGCATCAGCTATTTCTTAAGCCTGATAGGTGATTCTGATCCATGACCCTCAATGGAATTTAGGCTCGCAAAAGCACCAGGTACAGTAAGCATTGATAATTTTTGTTGCATGGAATCGATGAAGTATCTCTTGTTCTTAAGGCAATCATATTGTTGCAGCTAGTTGCCTTTGATTCCCCTGGAAAGCTAAGCACCCCTGTGTTGAGGTATCCTCTTCTTCATTCATTACTTATTCATTCATCCAGCAAATAGTGTACACCCTAACAAAGCCCTGGGGACTCAGGAGTAAATTTAATAAAACATAGTTACCACCCTCTGGGACCTAGAATCTATTAATATATTAGTTATAACATAGTTATTATTATCATTTCTTCTGAATAATAATTGGAATTTTCCCCTTCTAGATACTATTTGATATCCACAGGTGAGGAGATATCTTATTTCCTTATATCCTGAGTATGTTGCTGGCACACTGAGGACATCCTGTAAATGTTTATTGAATCAAGGTACCACATTTCATTGCACTTGTCACAATTTATTTGTGTGATTATCTGATTAATGACTATCTGTTCTATGAGCTATAAATCCCCTGAGAACAGGAGCTGAATCTATTTTGCCTGCCATGCCTGACACAAGGCCTGGCCAGAGTAGGTGTTCAATGATCATGGCTAAGTAAATACACAAATGCATATAAGGCACCATTAAGAAACAGAAATGAAATCTCCCAATCAAATATCCACTCCCTTCTCCCTCCATACTCTTCCCCCCAAAGATAATTTTCTTCCTGAGCATTAGGGTTTCAAGCTAGAGTGAGCATGAGCCCCAACTGAGATGATGCTTCTCTTACTTACTTACAGGTTGACCTGGGCCTCTACTTCAGGGTCTTTAGCCGGCCACGTCTGCAGGGGCTGGATGCCAAAGGACAGAGAGGACTTGGCTTTCCACATGAGGGTCTGTGCCATCTGATTCCTGCAGGGCCCTTTCGTCAGAGGGTCCATCAGGGGGCCTGGAGGCTGCAGTGCTGTACTGAAGCAGAGGGGTTGGGAAAGGCACTGAGGACAGAGTAGAACACGGGCCAGTGCTGGCCTGTTCCCTCCCTGGGGGCCAGCCCGTCAGTAATAAGGGGTGAAGACAAGACACTCCCAAGATCCAGGTGCCCCACCAAGACTGCACCAAACCCTTACTGCACACTGTGACATCACGGCCATAGAACCATCCAAATCCTATCACATCCCTTAGCAATGAGTGGAGGCCTCCACACTCCCAGGCAGTGGAGTCGAAGGTACAAGGAGGACAGTGAGTATGTGAACCATCACAGACTTATTTAGAAAAAGGCAGCATCCGCTGGGGAAGGGAAAGCTCGGTCTGGAGTACCTGCAGAGGATGGACCTCATAGCCATCGGTGTTTAGTCCAGGAGTGCCTGGTTTATCTCCCAACTTCCAATTAAAACAGCCAAGAAGAGCCATAAAAAGAGCCTATGCTGGCAACAACGCTGTAGTCAAAAGGACCAAAGTCACATTTCAAGAGTAATGGCATAGAGGAAGTAAGCAGTAACCACTTGTTGAATTAACGAATGGATGGTTTATGGGAAGAAATTGAGAAATGCATTGCTGAAACAAGCCTGTTTCTTTCTCCGGTGACACAGTGAGGAAGGTGGGAAGGTGATTCTGGGACAAAAGAGGGCAGCTTTGTTAGGAAATGTAAGCATCCCACTTTTTCTGATTGGAATTATTTTCTGAGCCAATCAACAGCATTCTTCCCTCATCTCTATATAAAGTGACACACAAATCCAAAGCAAAGAAAATCCAACTACTTGGAAATGGAAAAATAAAAATCAATCTTAGCTAACACTTATGTCAAAAGGGACTCTTTATACTGTCTTCTCAATAAACACTGTGATGAGGCAAAAGACAAGAGCCTTGGTGGTCTTATTAGTGAGGAAGAGGCCTCTGACAGGGAGCCCCCATCCTGCTGCCGGGTTTAGATGCCAAGAGAAGTGACTCCACACAGCCTGGGTGTTTGGAGCCAGATGGGCACTACCCACTCCCAAGCTGCTACAGTGGTACCAATTATAGGCTGCAGGCATGTTGCAAAAGAAAAAGGTCGCTCTTGCCAAGTTTATAAGTGATGACCCAGCTCCCCCCATCACCTTGCCTGGGTCTGAGAACACAAGCTACATACCTGACCCAGACCGCTGGGTAATCTTACCCTAGCTGGCTTCAGGCCACTTCTCTTGGAAGCAGCTCGACAGACTCGAAAGGCTCAAGCCTTCCACGTACGACAAATGGCAAGGAGGGAAGGTTCTGGTATGTTTGTTGTCAGTTATTCTTTACTCATTGGTACTTCAAGTCTTCCAAAACCCAGAGTCCTAGCGGTTATGGCTGCCTTAGCAATAAACAAACAAACAAATAACGAAGCAGGGTTCTGGGTGAGAGGCACAGTTTTTCTTTGAACCCTCTATAGATTTTTCTAAATTACAAAAATAACAGTTGTATGCAAAAGATTTATTAAGAAAATGTTCCTTTCTCAATTATGCAAGGTTTTTTTTAAAAAGGAAAGAGAGTGCTCCTGTAAGAAACCGGTAAGGGAGTGAAGGAAGCCGGATGGGGAGGTGAGGTTTCATTGTCAGGAGAAGTCCTGTGAAGGAACAGCTTCAACTCAAGTGGAGGCAGGCTGTCCCATGCAGTAGCATCGTGCCACATGTGACCACTGAGCAAGGAAATGCAGGCAGGGAAAGTAAGACATGCGCATGTGAAACACACACCGGACTTTGAAGACTTAGTACGAATAAAAAAGGATGCAGACTGTCTCAATAATTTTTATGTTGACTACATGTTGAAGATAAAGTGTATGGATTTTAATGTGGCTAGAAAATGTAAAATCACATACAGAGCTGGCTTTTCAATCTGCTTGAGGTCGGTTATGCATCAGAGCTGTCCCACCTGCGACGAGGAGCTGAGGGCCCTGGGTCGCGGGGTGGGGGCTGTAAACTCCAGGCACACGGTGCTCTCTGCACAGGTGGGCAGAGCAGCTGCAGTAAGCGCGAGGGTAGCCCACCTAGGAAGGGTGGCCACCCAGGTGTGGGTGGTAGGGCAAAAGTGCACTGAAGAGGGGAGGGGAGAAGATTCCAGAAATGGTGAAGGGATCTGATGGTATGCATGACACCCCCACTTCCGATCCCTTACCTCTCCCAGTTCAGTTTGGTATGATTCCCATCACTCCTCTGTCTACATATTCACAACTTTTATGTGACATATGTACTGAGACTATAATAGCGCTCTGTAATTTGCTCTTCTCTCTAATCCAGTCTTGGATATCTTTGTAAATCAGTAAATACAGATACATCTTTAACATGGAACATTACAGAAGGAAATACCTCCTATATTTATTATATTCTTTTAATCTTTAAATAGATTTTTTCATTGTTTTAGCATGTCTAGCCCTTTCATCTTTAAAATTATGTTTAGAAACACTTAAATGTTAGTTCTTTTAAACCTTTTCCACTGTTTAATTTTGTCTTTTTGCCTAACTTTACTCTTTGAGTTTTTGAGTTCTTTTTTTATACTCTCATCTAATTTTTTAGCTTCATTGTTTAACTGTTCAGATGCTGTCTCATCACTGTTAATTTTAATCCTTTCCTCATTTCTGTTATCTTTTCTAGTCTTAATTTTCTAATTTAAAAAAATGTACGTTCCTCTTAATCGTCTGACTTATTTTATCTTTCTTGTCTCACTATTTAAAATATTCAGCAAAACACAGATTTTACATGTGAACAAAAATGTATGATATATAATACAATTACCAATCAACTGAATCTCAACTTTGTTTGTTTCTAATTTTACTCATTTTATCTTCAGTATGTTTGTGAGTTTGTAAAAGAGAGAAAAAGGAGAAAAGATAATGGTCTAGATCTACTTAAGCTTTACCAAGTCTATCTGTGGTAGAAAAACCAGAATGTAGGCACAGATAACACACTCACTAAAACTGTCTTAAACTTGTTACATATAAAGAGCCTGAGGTAAAAGCAACAGATCCAATTATATTTAGAAATAATTAATTGTCAAATCCTGAGTGAAGGCTATATTTCAATTAAAAATAAGCCAAATACGTTAGTATATGTTCAATAAGTCAAAGAAAGTCTTTCCTGCCAGTTAACTCTATCTGGGTGAGGTCCATTAATTTTCAAAATTGAGCACTGAAACAACTTACAGAAAGCTGCAAATATTAACAAGATCTGCACGGTGTCCTCAGAGATGGTGATCAAGACCTCAGAAAAAATATTATGTGGACATCAGGAATGACATGCCTTTCTGGTTTCTTTTCTATGTGACTAGCACACCTTTAGACGTTCTTATTACTTTATCACTGTATCAGTAATTCTTAGAATCATTTTAAACATCAAAATAAAATATAAGACTATTAAGGAACAGAAAAAAAAAATAAAAAAATAAAATATTCAGCAGAGGAAGAACTTCTTGGAAAGATGGCAGAGGAAGTGCTCATCTGCATAACTCCTTGGAACCCATGGAAATGAGCAAAAATAGCCCAATACACAGAAGAAAAGCTACTGGAACAAGAGAAGGGAGAAACTCCATGCTGTAATTCTGAAGATCTGCTGTATGGGCAAGAACGTTCTAAAGGCCGACAGTGCCTGATCTGGAGGCATGAGGCCCGGAAGCATGAGCAGCACTGGGCAGAAGGTGTTTGTTCTTTTTTCTTTTTCATGGGCCCAGCTTTCTAAAAAGAAGCGGAGGCCTAATCTGAGGAAAGGCTGAAGGAGAGAAGGAAGAGTACATCTTAAGAGCCATTTGAACCTCTCAAAAGATATTACCCAAGTACATTTGAGCCCACTAAACAAAGGCCCGTGAACCATGGGGAACCCCACTGACCTAGGCCCTCTTTGGAGGAGCCTGTTTGCCCTGAAGTGAGTAGAGGATGGAGAGCTGAACATTCAAGGGAAGACCTGCCATGGGGTCACATATACCACAGGCACAGGGGACTCTGCAGACAGGAGGACAGGGTAGGGAGAGAGTAAAACCAGACAGCATGTCCCCATTGCCTCTGTCCCCTTCCCACTTCCCAAGAAACATCAAAGCCAGACCTCCAGCACCAGCTCTGAAAGAGAAGATGCACCATCGCTCAGAGAAGCTGGGGTCAAGGTTAATCTACCCATATTATCAGTGGGTAAATGCAGACCCAGACAGAGGTGCTTCTACCCAAGATGAACATGCAGGAGAAAACTAGCACAGGACCTGTGAAAAGAGGTTTATAAAAGACAGATGAGAGTATAGATGAGAAGATTTTTTTTTAAATAGAAATCAAAGGAAACATAACAATAGCTTGGTTTTCTCAAAAAAAAAAAAAAAAAAAAGAGAGAGAGACAGTAAGAACTCAAAACAAAAGATCAGATGATACCATAGACAGACTTTTCAAGGTTCTAGTAAAAATCCCAGACTGTGGCAGGAAAAGGGTTGGTTCACAGTGTGGAGGTGCTTTCTGGGAGGGGAGTGGGCCTGAAGGGGAGGAAATGAGGGTGCCTGTGAGTGAATCTCCTGCGTGGGGCTGTGTATGTGTGTGCTTTCTTCCTGGACTGGGGATGGTCCTCAGATGCACACAGCTTACAGTCTTCTCCTCTGTGACTCCCAAGCCCTCAGGACGACTCAAGCATCCGTATCATGAGTCTAAAGGGATTGCTGTTGCTGTTCAGTCGCTCATTTGTGTCCGACTCTTTGCGACCCCATGGACTGCAGCCTGCCAGGCTTCCCTTCACCATCTCCCAGAGCTTGCTCAAACTCATGTCCATTGAGTCGGTGATGCCATCCAACACAACTGTGGCACGGGTGCTGTTTCATACGCTGGGAGGTGGGCCCCTGAAGGCAGCAACGTGGCACACAAGGCAACAGCATCTCAGTTCTGGCTCCTTCCACAGGGATGACAGCTCCTTTGGTGCAGCTGCATGGGTCCCTGAGCTGCACCCATAATTCCACAAGGAACATGGGAAACTTCTGGAAGCCACACATACTCCTTTGTGTTCTATTTATTTTTTCGATCTGGGCCATTTTAAAAGTCTTTATTGAATTTGTTACAATATTGTTTCTGTTTCATGTTTTGGGGTTTTGGCTAGGAAGCGTAGGGGATCTTAGCTTCCTGACCAGGGATCGGACCAGAGATTGAAACTGCCTCACCCACACTGGAAGGCGAAGTCTTACCCACTGGACTGCCAGGAAGTCCTTCCCTTACGTTCTTGATCTTGTATCTTATTTCCCGTTCAGATTGTTGGCTGAAGACAACCTTAGTTGCACAAGTCTTCATTCTTGCTTATCGGAAAACCATGATCAGCTTTTGGGGTCTGAGCCGGCTCAGCAGCCAAAGGAGCAGTAATTCCCACAGAGCTGGGGGCCCCGAGGAGACTTCTATCCCGAAGGAAACTGTCTCCTCTCACACAGTCACTCCCCATCTTGCCACTTTCTTCCTCTGCAGCACTCAGTGCCCTGGGAGTCATCCCAGCTACTGGTACCCTGTCTGCCTCCCACCACTCCCCCCATTAAATGTTAGCTCCATGAGAACAGGGCCCCATCTGCCTTGTTCATGGTGTACCCCAAGTGCCTAGCACAGAGAAGGGCTCGAAAAATATATGTTGAATGAATACGTGGCTATGAGAAAATGTAAAAATATGTGGAACGAGTTCATTCGGAATAGAGAGACTTCGTGGGGCTGTTTTGGCTCTTTTTGAATGAGGTCACTGGTGGCCCCGGTCAGAGCGCTGTGGGACCTGCTCTATTTCTTTATCCATCTCTGACAGGCAGCTGGTCCGTGAGGACTGTGACAAGTGCAGGGAGCAAAAGGAATCCGTCTGCCAGGCATCAACCAGGCCTGATGTATGGCACTGATGCTAGGAAAGCCTTAATGGCTGGCAGCGCTTCTAAAGGCACTTTTCTCTCTGGTCATAAAATGTGAGACAGGAATTTATGTCCTAGCTTTCATTTGTATTAAAACTATGGAATCACTGACATTTAACGGTTGTAAAGTCATCTGAGGCTTGATTTCCCAGTTTTACCTCCTCGCCCACTAAGACGGCTCCAAGACTGGCGTGCCAGCTGCGCAGCAGCACACCAGTGTGTACTACCAACTTTGGATCAGTGTGTCTTATTTATGTTTGCTGTGATTGAAGAAAGATGCTGTCAGTGGCAGATACTTCGGAACAATCGCAAAAGTTGGAAGGCTGAGACATAATTTCTTAACCTGGTTGGCAGTTTAGGGTTCTGGATGTGATTTAGAGTCCACACTCTAAATCAGAGGCACTCGTGAGAGACTGATCGGAGCTGGGCAGATGAAAATAGAGGACACAGGGCACCAGCTTGCTTTTGGAGATCATGACAGAGCTGGTGTGGTCCTAGAGTCAGCAGCGTCTTGACTCTCTGGGTTTCTGAGGGAGCAGGGGCAGCTTTGGGGATCAAAGCCGGGTTGGTTCTGCTGCTGGCTTTGGTGGCAGCTGCTTCTTGATCGATCAGCTTCTTGTTATGCAGTGGCAGCCTCCCTGGTCATTGCGGAGCACAGTGGTTTGGGGGACAGGAGTTGTGCCTGGGAGCTCAGGCTAGAGTCTGCTCTCCGGCCCTGCCAACAAGTCTGTAAGCACTTAATTTCCTGTATTGCTATTAAATCTCATTCTGCTTCTACCAGGTGGAGTGGGTTCTGTTGTCTGCAACAGATTACTGACCGATAGGCCTTACATAGTGATGTGTGTCTCACTGGGTTTTGAGCTTAACAGTTCATGTGACCCTGTGCAGAGTGCAGAGTATGCACAGTCTTCAGGTGGGAGCAATGGTACAATCTCCAGTGGGCAAGAAAAAGAGACTGTGTACTTTGAAGGGAAAACATAGGCATTTGGCCTTGAGAATTTAAAAGAGCTTGCTCACAGCACTAGGCCTTTCTGCTCCAATCAGCAAAGAGGTGCTAAAAGGCAACCAAAAGAACACGCACTAACTGTGGACACTTCTAAAGTCACTGCTACTCCAGAGCAATGACTCTGTGATCACTCCCCGCAACTTGCTTCATGTTGTCTTCAGCCTTTTCCAGGTGTGTCACCAAAAACTGTTGTATCCGGAAGTGTACCGAAATCACAGAAGAGTTGAGAAATACCAGTCTATCCTATGGGCTTGCTTCCCAGGCTCCCCAGGTAGCACTAGTGGTAAAGAACCCGCCTGCCCGTGCAGGAGACATAAGAGGAAAGTTTCATCCCTGGGTCAGGAAGATCCCCTGGAGAAGGTAATGGCAACCCATTCCATTACTCTTGCCTGGAGAATCCCATGGACAGAGGAGCCTGGTGGGCTACAGTCAGTCCATGGGGTCACAAAGAGTTGGAAATGACCGAACCAACTGAGCACACACACAGGCTAACGGATAGATGGTTTAATGTCTCCACAATAAAAACTTTACTACATCTCGAGGTCATCATGTTAGTTTAGGCTGCACTGGCCACTGGATTTGTGTATTGAATCCAGTCTGTTTTATTATCCCTTGTACCCACTGTGATTTTAGGTCTAGCCCGGGGTCATGCAGAGAGAGGGCCTAATTCCTTGTTCATATTCAGTTCAGTCAGTTCAGTTGCTCAATCGTGTCCAACTCTCCGCGACCCCATGAACCATAGCATGCCAGGCCTCCCTGTCCATCACCAACTCCCAGAGTTTACCCAACTCATGTCCATCGAGTGGGTGATGCCATCCAACCATCTTATCCTTTGTCGTCCCCTTCTCCTCCTGCCCTCAATCTTTCCCAGCATCACGGTCTTTTCAAATGAGTCAGCTCTTCGCATGAAGTGGCCAAAGTATTGGAGTTTCAGCTTCAACATCAGTCCTTCCAATGAACACTCAGGACTGATCTCCTTTAGGATGGACTAGTTGGACTTCCTTGCAGTCCAAGGGACTCTCAAGAGTCTTCTCCAACACCACCATTCAAAAGCATCAATTCTTCAGCGCTCAGCTTTCTTTACAGTCCAACTCTTACATCCATACATATTACATCCTTTCAAATGTGAGAGGGCAGCTATTATATCCTCTGTGAATTTTCTCTTTTTCAAGTAAAACACCTCCCCCTCCCCTGCCCCGCCCAAGAATCTTTTTTTCTTTACTGGATCATTCCCACCAGACATAAATATCTTTATTAAACAAAAGCAGAACACACCAAAACAAAAAAACAAACAGTTTCAACTCACACCCCCTCCGGCCCTGCAAAGAGCTGACTGGGCTCACTGTTTCCAGTTCTGTCCTTTCATTGTCTCCTGAAGCCAGTCCAGTGCAACTTTAACCCTCATTGTTCTAAAGAAGCAGTTCTTGTCAAAGGCCACCTGTGACCCACATGATGCTAAGTCAATGGTCAATTCCTGGCTCTTCATTGGATGACCCAGCAGCAACATTTGACACAGAAAAATCATAACCTCTTTCTGTTTTTTAAAACTATTTACACTAATTTCCTCCTTCCCCCAAATTAAATTAGATCGTGTAGCCATGCTACACAGTGGTTTCACATATAAGTCTCAAAATCTAACTTTTATTTGGGGCTTATGTGAACAGTTAAGCTAAGTCCATCAAATCAGAGTCATCCTTCTCACTAATAAAGTTTGTTTATCGATTCCCTTTTCCTAAAATCTCCTGGTATTCCACACATTTTTCTCACAATGTCTTTACCTTTCCCTATTTCTCTGCGATTCACAGAACAAAACAAAAACCTTGATGCATTCTTTCACAGCTTTCCCACCTGAGAGTCCACATCTGCACTGTCCAGTAAGGCACGCACAAACCATACACGGCTCTGGAGCACTTAAAATGTGGCCGCTCTGAACTAAAATGCTGAAGCAGAAAATATACACCAGATTTCAAAAAGAAAAGGAAATTACCTTAATTATTTGTAATAATGAGTATATGTTAAAATGGTAATATCTGGGGTATACTGAGTTAAATAAAATAAGTTACTGAAATTAAATTTTATTATTATTATTTTTTTACCTTTTAAAATATGGCTACTACTGGATTTCCCTGGTGGTACAGTGGATAAGAGTCTGCCTGCCAAGGCAGGGGACACAAATTTAATCCCTGGTCCAGGAAGATTCTGCATGCTGCTGCTGCTGCTGCTGCTAAATCGCTTCAGTCATGTCCGACTCTGTGTGACCCCATAGATGGCAGCCCACCAGGCTCCCCTGTCCCTGGGATTCTCCAGGCAAGAACACTAGAGTGGGTTGCCATTTCCTTCTCCAATGCATGAAACTGAAAAGTGAAAGTGAAGTCGCTCAGTTGTGTCTGACTTTTAGCCACCCCATGGACTGCAGCCTACCAGGCTCCCCCATCCATGGGATTTTCCAGGCAAGAGTACTGGAGTGGGGTGCCATCGCCTTCTCTGAAGATTCTGCATACCGAGGAGCAATGAAGCCCTTGAGCCACAACTACTGAAGCCCGTGCACCTAGAGCCCATGCTCCACAACAAGAGAAGACACCACAATGAGAAGACCACGCACCTCAAGAGGAGCCCCTGCTTGCCATAACCAGAGAAAGTCCTTGCACAGCAACAAAAAACCCAGTGCGGCCATAAATAAACACATAAGTAAAATCTGGCTACTAGAAAATCTGAAATTCCATATGTAATTTTACATACTTGCTATTACTAGAAGCTACTTATTCCTTTTCACTAAATAACCATGAACATCGTAGTTATCTTTCCAAGTCAGAATACAGATAGGTATTAATCTTTTTAACAGATGATTAGTATTGTACTGATACATTCCTGATGGACTTTTTTTCCCCACTTTTACAAGCAATCCTACAGCAAACAGCCTTTTGCATACACCTCCTTGGGCCGTCACGCCTCATTGCTAACTCATATTTGCTTCCTGTCCTCTAAGATCCTGGCTCTGGAGACAACCAGATATGTGGTTTATACTTTACAACATCTCTAACTTGCGTGCTGCTTCAGAATTTTTTTCCCCAGGAAAACCAGCAGTGAGCCTCACTGTACAAGCTAAATCTCCTAATTTTCCTATAGCGCTGTTTGTCAGACTTCATCTCTGTTCAGATCTTCAGCTCTGGAAACCAGACAACCAAATATAATTTCTCATATTAACCCTCCAAAGCAAAACTAATTTGACTATTGTTTTCCTCCAAGAAAGGAAGCTGGTTTATATTAACTTAAACTCTTTAGTGAATAATAAAAGTTGTTTTTTCCCTTCTCTTAGGGGAACAGACATAATATGAAAATTAATTTTCGTCTGTTGGCCCTAAGAGCTCATTATGTCAACCCGATACAAGACAGCTCTTAATAGCCTTTCCCAGGAAGACTGCTGTTTTTCCAAAAGAAAATTGACAGTGGCAGATTTATTTGTGATTAAATACTTAAGGGGCTGACATAAACAAAAAGAATAATGACATAATATAGAGGAACAAAGGCTGTGAAAACAACTCACATTAAAATGCTTGTTTACACTACCTGGAAAAAAAAGTTCTCCTGAAAAAAAAAAAAAAAAATCTAAGAGTCAGGGGAAACATAAGGAAGAAGAAAAGGAGGCAAGCAAATGCATAATGGATAATTGTTCTTTTTTGATTCTGTCTTGGCCTAGAAAGCCATCTTCAGGAATAAGAAAGCATTTGTCTTGGCATCAAATTTGTTCTCACAAGGAGTGGGCTCTATGCATTACTAATAAGGAAGTCACTCTGTAGGAAGCAGTATTTGGGAAAGTGAAAAATATGTTTTCTATTTGTAATTCAGAATCTTCTGTCTATGTAGGGCTCTTTTCTCACTGTGGCTAAACTTAGTAAGCATAATTTAACCACTCAACTAAGGTAGTCTTTTACAATGAGTATTTAAGAAATGCAGAAATCCCCATTCGGTGACTCTAGGGTGACATCTGGGAATCTGTAATTTGGAAAGCTTTCCAAATTTAATTGCATTTTTTTTTTGGATAGGGACGCCCATCCAGTATCCATTCCCCTTCTTCTGATGATAGCACTGTGATTTTTCCTTTGGGCAATCACTTCTTCATGGTCTTTGTGAAGTGATCTAACCCCGCTCCGCCCCCCCCAACCCTGCCCAATTCTGGCTTGGGCACATGACCCAGGCCCAGGCAATTAGCATGTGTTATCCCCTTTGGTGAAAATGATTGATTCACAGATGAGCATAGAACCCAAGAGATCCAAAGAATGTCAAGCCTGGGCCGTGTTCTAGAACCATTGAGAAGGAGGTCTTATAATATCTTTCTGCTGGGATAGTTCACTGATAGAAAGTAAGCCTGGAATCGTTCATTTTCTTTGTCCCCAGGTGGAAAGACTTTGAGAATCAAGTCAATCCAGAAAATGAAAAAAGACTCCTGAGGACATTATTTGAGCACCTGGTTCTACTCTTTCCTAAAGCTTGGTCTGGGCTTCCCAAGTGGTACCAGTGGTAAATATGCCTGCCAGTGCAGGAGATGCAAGAGACATGGGTTCGATCCCTGGGTTGGGAAGATCCTCTGGAGAAGGTAATGACAACCCATTCCATTATTCTTGTATGTAAAATCCCATGGACAGAGGAGTCTTGCAGGCTACAGTCCATGGGGTCACAAAGAGTGGGATCCTGCTGAGCAACTAACACTTTCACTTTTTAAAGCTTGGTCTTCCCCAGCATTTTGCAGTTTCATGAGCTGATGATTCTCCTCTGCTTGCCATTTACAGCCTTTGATAATCTCAAAAAAATTTGAAAAAGTGCTAAGGTACTAAACAGAAAAAGTGTGATGTATTACTAGTCCTTCCTGTAGCTGAAGAACAACTGTTCAATGGTGATTATAACCAAGAGGCCAGGAGTACGAATTACTTGACCACAATCCAGCCACCAGTTTTCACCTGGTATCAGAGCCACAGGCATTGCTACTCCAAGTGGCAATGAAAGCAGAATTATTACTACAAATGATGGGTGGTAAGAATAGGGAGGCAAGCTTTGACTTCACTATTAAGGAAAGATAATAAAGCTGCCTGATAACAAATGTAGTTGTGGGCTCCCTGACCTTAGATGTAATAAGCAGAAGTTGGATGACCAGCTCCAAGAGTTTCTGTAGAAAAGATTCCTGTATTATCCTAGAGGACTGGTTTTTAAACATGTCCTTGGACCAGCAATTCGGGCGTTACTTGTGAGCTTGTTACAAATGCATCCACAGATCCATCCTCACCCAGAGAATCAGAATCTCAAGGGGGGATGGGGGAAGGACAGGAAACTGTTTTAAGAAGCCCTCTCTATACAGTCAGCAAAAACAAGACTGGGAGCTGACTGTGGCTCAGATCATGAACTCCTTATTGCCAAATTCAGACTTAAATTGAAGAAAGTAGGGAAAACTACTAGACCATTCAGGTATGACCTAAATCAAATCCTTTACGATTATACAGTGGAAGAGAGAAATAGATTTAAGAGACTAGATCTGGTAGAGTGCCTGATGAACTATGAACAGAAGTTCAGGACGTACCATCCCCAAGGAAAAGAAATGCAAAAAGGCAAAATGGCTGCCTGAGGAAGCCTTACAAATAGCTGTGAAAAGAAGAGAAGCGAAAAGCAAAGGAGAAAAGGAAAGATATGCCCATTTGAATGCAGAGTTCCAAAGAACAGCAAGGAGAGATAAGAAAGCCTTCCTTAGTGATCAATGCAAAGAAATAGAGGAAAACAATAGAATGGGAAAGACTAGAGATTTCTTCAAGAAGATTAGAAATATCAAGGGAATATTTCATCTAAAGATGAGCACAATAAAGGACAGAAATGGTATGGACCTAACAGAAGCAGAAGACATTAAGAAGAGGTGGCAAGAATACACAGAAGAACTGTACAAAAAAGATCTTCATGACCCAGATAATCACAATGGTGTGATCACTCATCTAGAGCCAGACATCCTGGAATGTGAAGTCAAGTGGGCCTTAAAAAGCATCACTAGGAACAAAGCTAGTGGAGGTGATGGAATTCCAGTTGAGCTATTTCAAATCCTGAAAGATGATGCTGTGAAAGTGCTGCACTCAATATGCCAGCAAATTTGGAAAACTCAGCAGTGGCCACAGGACTGGAAAAGGTCAGTTTTCATTCCAATCCCAAAGAAAGGCAATGCCAAAGAATGCTCAAACTACCGCACAATTGCACTCATCTCACATGCTAGTAAAGTAATGCTCAAAATTCTCCAAGCCAGGCTTCAGCAATACGTGAACCGTGAACTTCCAGATGTTCAAGCTGGTTTTAGAAAAGGCAGAGGAACCAGAGATCAAATTGCCAGTGTCTGCTGGATCAAAAAAGCAAGAGAGTTCCAGAAAAACATGTATTTCTGCCTCACTGACTATGCCAAAGCCTTTGACTGTGTGGATCACAATAAACTGTGGAAAATTCTGAAAGAGATGGAATACCAGACCACCTGATCTGCCTCCTGAGAAATCTGTATGCAGGTCAGGAAGCAACAGTTAGAACTGGACATGGAACAACAGACTGGTTCCAAATAGGAAAAGGAGTACGTCAAGGCTGTATATTGTCACTCTGCTTATTTAACTTACATGCAGAGTACACCATGAGAAATGCTGGGCTGGAAGAAGCACAAGCTGGAATCAAGATTGCTGGGAGAATTATCAATAACCTCAGATGTGCAGATGACACCACCCTTATGGCAGAAAGTAAAGAAGAACTAAAGAACTTCTTGATAAAAGTGAGAGAGGAGAGTGAAAAAGTTGGCTTAAAGCTCAACATTCAGAAAACTAAGATCATGGCATCCGGACCCATCACTTCATAGCAAATAGATGGGGAAACAGTGGAAACAGTGACAGACTTCATTTTTTGGACTCCAAAATCACTGTAGATGGTGACTGCAGCCATGAAATTAAAAGACGCTTATTCCTTGGAAGGAAAGACCAAACTGGATAGCATATTAAAAAACAGAGACATTACTTTGCCAACAAAGGTCCGTCTAGTCAAGGCTATGGTTTTTCCAGTAGTCAAGTATGGATGTGAGAGTTGGACTATAAAGAAAGCTGAGTGCAGAAGAATCGATGATTTTGAACTGTGGTGTTGAAAAAGACTCTTGAGAGTCCCTTGGACTGTAAGGAGATCCAACCAGTCCATCCTAAAGGACATCAGTCCTGAGTGTTCATTGAAGGATTGATGTTGAAACTGAAACTTCAATACTTTGGCCACCTGATGCAAAGAACTGACTCACTGGAAAAGACCCTGATGGTGGGAAAGATTGAAGGTGGGAGGAGAAGGGGACGACAGAGGATAAGATGGTTGGATGGCATCACTGAATCGATGGACATGAGTTTGGGTAAACTCCGGGAGTTGGTGATGGACAGGGAGTCCTGGTGTGCTGCAGTCCATTGAGTTGCAAAGAGTTGGGCATGACTGAGTGACTGAACTGAACTGAACTTGGGTTTCCCTGATCGTCCAGGGGTTAAGTATCCACCTAGCAATGCAGGTGACACTGGTTCAAGCTGAAGATTCCACACGCTACAGAGCAGCTAAGCCCGTGCATCACAGCTACTGAGCCCATGATCTAGAGCATGTGCTCCACAAGAGAAGGCCTGGAATGACATGCTTGTGCACCTCAACTAGAGAGTAGCTCTCACACTCCACAACTAGAGAAAGTCAGTGCACAGCAACAAAGAGCCAGCAAAGCCAATACATAAATGATTTTTCTTTTAAAAAAGAAAGGAATCCTTCCTGGTGATTCTCATATATGTCAGGTTTGAGAACATTATTAGACTTGAGAGCACTGATTCTCAGTTTCCTAAGCCTCCATCCCCAGAGATTCTGATTGAGTAAATTCGGGGCTGGGCTTGGGGACTTGCATTTCTAACAAATTCCCAGATAATGCTGATGCTGCTGGTCCAGGGACCACACTTTTGAGAACCACTGTTTGAGAGGGTGACCTAAGACATGTCTGAAGTTCCGTTCAGTGTTGAGATTCTCTGATCTTGAGGACTGACGCTGCAAATCCAGTCCTACTGCACGACCCTGTTAACGCTTCGGTTCATGTGTGGTTTGGCTCCATGCAGTGTTGCCGCCAAAATGACACAGCTCAGCAGTAGAAGAGTACTTTAAAATAACTCAGGTTCATCACTAAGTCACAAAAGATAACAGATGTATTTCTTAAAATATAACTTAGAGCAACAAAAACGATAGGGAAACCTATTAGCTGCCCTCAGACAAAGTAGGTGTTTCTGTATCTGACTGGTCAACGCTTCCTAAAGGCTTTTATTTGAGCAGTCCTAACCAGTGCCCTGTGGACCCACTGTCCTTTGCCTCAGTCCTTCTCTTCCTAAATTTACTGCTTCAAAAACTGCAAAGATGCTGGGCAGGACCCTGCTCTCAGGGCAGGGGAGGAGGAAAAACTGAACAGGCAAAGCTAGAATTTTAATGAGGCATGGGAAGGAAAAGGTTGAGAACTTTCACATAGACATTAATCATTTTTGTCCGTAACAGTTATGATTTAGTCACGCTTTGTGCCAGACACTGTTTTTAGCACTTTGCATAAATCAGTTCACTTAAAGCTCACATCAATATTGTGAGAGCGGTGTTAACTGTCATTTTACAAATGAGTTAACCGAGGCTCAGAGGGGTTAAGCAACTTGTCCAAGGTCACACACAATACAGGTGAGATGTTAGAAACCTGAACTTGGGTCTGTGTGGCTCCCAAGTCCTTGTTCTCGAACACTGCCTGATAAGCCTTCCTACCAATGAGGACAAACACATCTAGGGCAAGCGGCTTCGCAGCACTGGGTTTCCCAGCTAGTCCTTCTCACTGCCACCTGCTAGGAGCCCTCACGCCTGGGCCCCTCCTTGCTCCTTTAAATCCATTATGAGCTGTGTCTGCCCGCAGTTATTGGCGCTGATATGGGAGAGTCAGCAAAGATAGCTGACATCTTGAAAGTAATGCCTTCTTTGCCATGATATCACCAAGATGAATGAATAAATATGGTCAAACCAGATTCTGAAAGGCCCTAAACACGAGGCACCGTCATTTAAACTTGACACAACAGGAAATGAGAAGCAGTAGAGGACTTTGGAGTAGGGAAGGCTAAACCTGCAACACACCCAGAAGTGAGACGGAGGCTCTCTCCCCTGGCTTTCCATCACAGTCATCTGCATCCCACACCCCATCACCATCCTGGACTTTTGGGAACAACAGACCGGGGGGAGGGACCCACACACCTGTTTGGTTAAGATGTTTCACAGGTGATTCTTCTGTTGGCCCTAAAAGTCCATGATGTCAGTCCAGTACAAGACTGCTCTTCATAGTCTCACTTAAAAGTGAGATGATTTGGATTACTGCATGAAAGAGGTAATTTTTTGTTTGTTTTTAAAATTTTTAGTGTTGTGTTGGTTTCTGCCGTACAACCACGCCAATCAGCCATAATTATACAGCATACCCCTTCCTCCCCAGCCTCCCTGCCCCATCCCATGCCTCCAGGTCATTGCAGAGCACCGGGCTGGGCTCCCTGTGCTACACAGCAGCCTCTCACCAGCTAGCCATCTTACACCTGAGAGTGTGTTTATGTTGATGCTACTTTCTCCACTTGTCCTCCTCTCACCCTCCCCCACTGTGTTCAAAAGTCCATTCTCTACACCTGCATCCCCATTGGTGGTGGTTTAATCACTAAGTCGTGTCCAACTCTTGCGACCCCGTGGACTGTCGCCTGCCAGGCTCCTCTGTCCATGGGGAATCTCCAGGCAAGAATACTGGAGTGGGTTGCCCTTTCCCCATTCCTTCCCTGCAAATAGGTTTTATCAATACCATTTTTCTAGATTCCATATATATGTGTTAATATAGTATATTTGTTTTTCTCGTTAAAGAGGTAATTTTTTCTTAAAGGAACAAAAACAACTGGAGAAATTGTAGATGAACCTTTAACTGTTTTAAGGCAGGGAAGCCTTTGGTAACTAAGAATAAACAAGATGAATAAATTAATAGATTTGACTAAACTTAAAAAAATAATTGTCTAAAAGCATTGTAAAGAAAGTTAGAAGGCAAATAATGAACTATAAAAATACTTGCTACATATGTGACCAAAAAATTAATTCCCTTAATAAATATAAAGTATTTCAATAAGGAAAGGATAAATATTCCCAAGGAAAAATGGACAATGTGCATGATATGTATTTCATTTGAAAAAGAAATACAGATTATGAGTTAATGTGAGAAAAAAGTTTCATCTCACTACTAAATGTGGGAATTCAAGTTAAAATAAGGTACCACTTTGGCAAATATTTATAAATAGTAATGCCTTATAAATAATGCCTAGCATTTGAAGATGAAAAAAAAACAGGAATGTTTATATGCTCTTGGGAGAACTGTAAACTGCCACAACTTTCCAGCATTTTGGCCTTATGCTTCAAAGCCTTTAAAATGTTCATTTTCTTGGGTCCAATAATCTCCATCACTGCTATGAATTTCTCTGAAGATGATAAGCTCTTACAGACTCACATACAGACAAATGCATGTGCATTCCATGCGTCTTTAGTACAAGCGAAAAACTGATAATAAACTGCATGTACAATAATAAAGCGTGGCTTAAATACATTGTCCTCCAATAAATTATTTTTATAATCAGAAAAATGGTAATTGTTATTTCTAAGGTTTATATGATAATATCATGGAGTGTTAAATAAAGGGAAAAACCTCTGGAGGCTGTGAAGTCATTTCAGGTATAAGGTCATGAAGACAAAGGAGGAGTAAAAGTGAGATTCCAAAGGAAGAGAGAAACTTTCTAAACCAGTGTTGTCCAATATTGGAAACATTAGTCATAGGTGGCTATTTAAATGGACTCCCTGGTGGTTCAGATGGTAAAGAATCTGCCTGCAATGCGGGAGACCCAGGTTCAATCCCTGGGTTGGGAAGATCCCCTGGAGAAGGAAATGGCAACCCACTCCAGTATTCTTGCCTGGGATATCCCATGGGCAAAGGAGATTTAAAGTGAAATAAAATTTCAAATTCATTTCCTTAGTTGGATTAGCCATATTTCAAGTGCTCAATAGCCACAGGTGGCCAGTGGCCACAGAATCAGCACAGATTATAGAATGCCTCCATCATCACAGAAAGTTCTTTTGGACAGAGCTGCTCTAAACATTCTACCGCAGGCCTGGATCCAGCTTTTGACTCATCTCTTCAGCCTCATTTCTTGGTACACTTCCCATCCTTCGTGCTCCAGCAAGAGTGTAAGCATCAGAAGGGCAAAAACCATACCTGCCTCGTGCTCAGGGAAAAGTAATATCCCAGTAATTATCCTCAGTGATGTGTGGAATAGTAGATCAATGTGTAGACTGCTGAGACAGCACAGAGCTCAGCCTGGGGTTCAGGGAAGACTTCCCAGAGGAGGAGGGAAAGGCATTACCCAAAGACTAAAGAAAAGACTATTTATTCTAAGAGCATGGTATGAGTCAAGGCACAGATGAGAGACAGCACAGCATAGGGGAAGAATCACCAGCTGGTCAGGCATTTATTTACTCAACAGATAGTAAACGTCTGTGATGGGCTAGGTTTGAGCCAGGCTCTGATGACAGAGCAGTGAACAGCTACAGTCCCTGTTCTCAGGAGATTGACACTCTTATCCAGTATTGTGGGAGCACCAAGGGTGAGGTGAGGTGCCCAAGAGCCTGGCATCTCATATTCAGGGTCCTGTTGGTTTCTTTATCCTAGCTTTTCTTCTACAGGAGGGCCAGAGTCCCACTTCCTTTCTTTCTCCCTTTTCTCTGCCCCAGCCCAGATGGAGGCCCTGGGGGATGGAGAACTCTCAGGAGTGGGGAGCAGGGGTAAGGCATGGGAAGGGCAGTGGACAGTGTGGTAAGGCTCTTCCAGTGGACAGCGAGGATGTGGATTGAAGAGGTGGAAGAGGGACTTCGCTGGTGGTGCCAATCCAAGAGCGCTGGGGGTTCGATCCCTGGTCCGGGGACTAGATTCCAACATGCTACAACTAAAGACAGAAGATTCTGCTTGTCGCAACTAATGCCAGGTGCAGCCACGGAGGAAATTTTTTTTGTTTAAAATAAAGAGAGGTGGAAGAATAAAGACAGAAAAGTGTAGTTGGGGGCTGCTAGAGTATTCTAGAAGAGGCCAGAAACTGAAAAAACGGGAGGGCCCACTTCAGCGACGTCTGAGCGGGAGAGAAGGCACTCTAAGTTAAGAAGATGCCCTCCGAGGGAAGGAATCTAGCCGGGCAGACGGAGCGCCACCGAGGCCGGCGGGGAAGCGCGTGTCAGCGGGGCAAGGTTCCAGGGAGAAGGACCCGAACACCTCAGGCGAGTTCCCCAGGGGCGCGGGCGAGAGGGGCAAGGCAGCCCTGGCAGAGGAAAGGCGTAGGCGGGTCAGAGGGGTCGGGCACTTCGGGGCCAACGGCCAGGATGGGCGGGGCCCAGAGGCAGCAGGTGTGCTTACCTGAGGGGCCAGGCGGGGAGGCTGGAGCTGGCCCGGGTCCTGGGGCGGCGCAGAGGAACTCCCCCGGTGGAGGGAGACCTTCCTCCCTTAGACGTTAGGGGGGCTATTTCCCGACCTTGTCCTTGAGCATTTACAAGAGGCGGACAACCCGAAATCTGCATACAGCCAACGGCTTTGCTCGGGGCCTGCCAAGGGACCGACGCTTTTGGGGGCGTCTCGTCGGGATGGGATTCTCGTCAGGCGCTTCTCTGAGGCGACTCCCTCCCGCACCTGCCGCTCGGGAGGCCCAGCCCCCCTCGATTCCCGGCCGCTGGGCTCAGGCTCCTTGCCGGATTCCCCTCAGACTCACCCAGCCCCCGCCGAGACCCCTCCTCGAGCCGCGGCTTCGCGGCCCTCGGTCCCCTCAGACCGCCACCCCCCACGTGGCTGGCTCCCCACTTCCGCCCCTCCCGGCCTCACCCCTCCCGGACCGCTGTACCTGGGGCTCTCGAAGCTGCACCCCCTGCGCCGCAGCGCCGCCCTCTTCTGCCGCAGGAGCGCAGCGGCCGCCCCGCCGGGCTCCGGCTCCATCGCCCCGGGCGGGGGCCGCGGGCTCGGGCGCACTCGGGTGGGCTCGGGCCTCGGCGGGGCTCGGCGGGCCGCTCGGCTACCGCGCCGCAGCCCACGCCCCGCCCCGCGCGCCTCAGCCCGGCCTAGGCCCCGCCCCAAACTTCAGTCCAGTCCGCGCCCCTCGAGTGGGGTGGGGGTGGGGGTGGGTCTAGGCCCCGCCCCTGCCCCGCCCCGAGACTGAGTCCCGCCCATTCTCTGCCCCTCAGCCGCTTCAGACCCCGCCCAACCCCGCCCCGAGCTGCAGCCCCCGCCCACTCAGCGACTGTCTGCAGGGTCCAGGCCCACCCCAGCTCCGCCCCGCGCTCCAGTCACGCCCCTCCCGCACAGAATCCCGCGGGGTTCGCGAGGCAGGCTGTCAGCACCTCGTCTAGGCCCACGAGCCCAACATTGCCATGCAGTCCCCAACTCCGTACGGTCCGTGGCCTCGCTGCTCCCGCTCGGTGGCCCTCAGCACAGACCCAGGCCCCACACACCTACCTTCCCACTACTGAGCTCTTGGTCGAGGCCTCTGCCCTCACCCCCAAAAATCTGCTCCTTAGAGTCTTCCCTCCACGTCCAAGAACCTCTCAGCTCTTTCTAATATAGCGCCGTCCCCCCGAGGGCCGCCTTTCCCCGTGTCCCACCCATAGGCAAGGCCTTGCCTTTTCTCTTTCAGCACCCTCCACCTCCAACCCCACCTCCCCAGCCCGGGACTGAGGTCTCCCAAATCAAGCTCTGGGCCCGCCTCAACCCAGCCCTAAGGCCCCGCCCACACCCCCGCCTACTCCCCCTCACCTCCGCGGGTACCCAGGTCCAGGCTGGCTGGTTACATTTCTGGGTACCAAATCGAAGCTCAATAGGGATTCTACTTTACCGTCTGCGTTAGCTCGCGGATCTCGCCATCCATCAAAAAAAGAGTACTGCTTGTCTGCAGGTGGCATTTGTGACGCCTTCCTGCCTGCCTGTCGCAGTGAGGCCGAGGGGCTGGAGTTTTGCAGGCTACCAGTTGTGGGCTCAAGTCTTGACTTAGTTTCCTGCACTGTCAGATGCATCCATCTCAGAGCCCTCGAACAATGTCCTTCATCTGAGGGCAGCGACCCTATCCGGGTAAAGCTGGCGGTCATCGTACCACGTACTTAGTGAGGAGGAGGTGAGCTAGGGACCCTCAGTCAGGGGGGCATGTCATAGTGAGGAAGGTGTGGTCATGCTGGCCAAGAACTGGTGGAGCAGACGCTGAGGAGTGTGTGTGTGGGAAGCGTGAACTTGGAAGACGCTAGCTGGGAAACTGCGGCAGGTGGGGCCAGGGGTCCCCACAATCAGCTTGGATCACGTTACCCCCTGGTGCACACTCCCTCAACAACTTCATGGTGCTTTCCCAGGTCTGGACTCCTTCACTGCCGCATATTCCAGCAGAGAAGTCAGTCTGGAGAATGCAGGGGAGAGGACAAAATGTAGGGACTTCCCATTTCTCTTTCCTGCCCCTTGAGACTCCAACTTGGTCCTCCCCTCAGATTTCCTATGAGACAATCCTTGTAAGACAGTCTCCCCTACCCCACTTTCCTTTTAAGCAAAGTGAGAGTGGGTTTCTGGGTTTCGTGCAGCATCATGAACTTCCTCCAACATACTTTTTCAGTCTTGGAGCCCATAACACCCCCAAATCCTTGACTCAGCGATACTGGGTTGCCTGCCTCCCCAACCTTGTCCTTTTCCTTCTCCTCTTGCATCTTCCCACCTTTCCTGCCCACCAAGTGTTCAGCTATCTCTGAAATGAATCTGCAAATGGCACTGCCCTCTCTCTAAGGCTTGCCGCAATTCTGTGTGTCCTGCCCCCGAGTGGCAACAGCACTAACTCTGCCCCTCCCTGAGGGCACTGCTCCTGTATGTCATTCATGTTCTAGTAATCTCTTATCTGAGTGCCCATACCTTCTTCACGTCTGTCTGGCACAGCAACTGTTGGCTAAAGGAATGCACATGACTTTAAAAAACTGAGCAATATTCATTGGAAAACACATTTAATTTCAAAGTAAACAAAAATGTTTATACACTAAAGTACTTAATTAGTGAAACAATTATTATCCGCGTAACAAGCTGAAAAATACAGCGACTTGATACAAGACTGAGGTAACAAAATACTTCACCAAAAATCTAAAGAATCCCACAGAGGGCTGATGTTCAGTGGTTACTGCGGGTGAGACAATTCACAAGAATTAGGGAAAGTCCTTACACAACTGCATGCAAGGGGGGTCTGCTGGAAAAAAAAGACAGCTCGGGAGAGTGCAACAGATTGAACAAGAAATGAATTGAAATGTAAAAATTGATTTTCAACTTACTTGGAGGAATATGTAAGAAATTGAAAACTACTCTCTATGCAACATTTTGAATGCTAAGTGAAAAACCATGCATTTTGGCACAAAATTTATTGAAGATTTTACCACACTAAATTAATCACTATTGTTACTGAATGGTCACAGTCATTCAAAAACGGATAAAGAGATGAGTGATTACAGAACTCACAGGTGCTCCATCGTTGCTGCTGCGAGCAGGGGCTGGGGGCTGCCCGTGGCGCACGCACATTTGTGCAGCACCAGTGGTGAGGTGGTCCGCGGGACAAGTTCTCGACACCCAAGGGAAAGCAGCTCTCGCTCAAGCTGTACTTGTATTTAACATTGAAATTAAAACCAAAGAACTTCTGAAGTAAATACTGTAAGCGTTCTGATGTGACTCTCTCGTTCCACCTCGGAATCCTCGCTGTGTCCAGCCATAGCTCTGTGCCTGGCTGTCCTGTGCCAACCGGCCACTCGGACAGTAACTGGACTCGCAAATTGAAGACTATTCAATCTGTTGAGCCTTTCGAAGCCTTTCTGGAGGAATCCACACAGGCTCTACCCAGTGCTGGGTGGGGGTTGTGGGGGGTGGGGAGCCAGGATCTTACTGGGAGAGAGGAAATGGAGTGGTGAGGACTATTTGTTCGTTGAGAGGTCAGCTCCATGAGGGCAGGGCTTAGGTTTATCTTGTTCTGGGGCACTTCGATCCTAGGGAAGAGTCTGGCACACAGGAAGCACTCACTAGAGATGATAATTGATGGACAAATGGGTGGCTTTACACAGAGGGTCTGTTATTTCAAAAGGACTCTTGTAGTTTTTTTTTTTTTTTCTCTTTAAAACGTGAAATTACCCAACATGTCAGAATGATGTGGGACTGATTAAAGTGATTTACCAAGTCACAATAGGTAAGTCAGGCTGTGTTTTCAGCACTGTTCACCTGATTCTCAGCATCAGTAATGTGGGTCCAGAACTCTAGACTCTCCACCTGTGGAATGAAAGCAGAGCTTGCTTGTAAGGGCTTCCTGCTTCGTGAACCATCTTCCACCTGTCAAATGGCATCCTAAAAGACGCACTTCTTGGGCTTGGAAGGTGGGAGGAAGACAATGAAAGAAATACTGGCCACACTGGTAAGGAAAAAAAAAAAAACTTTATAAATTCAGTTGGCAAGAGAGAGTGGGCTCTTTCATAAGCAGAACCCCTTCAATGCCTTCTGTTCAGGGTCCACAGGGGACTGGGTGACGAACTGGCTTCTCCAGGGAAGGGAGGCAGGCCGCACTGTCCCACTGGGCACACTCAGATCAAAATTTCTACAGCTTTCCACCAAATCTGTCCTCCACAAACTTTCAGTTGTCAGAATGCACTTGGTTGACCTTGAGTTACAGAATGCGTTTGACGGAGAGGAGTAAAAATTACTCCTGGGGAGAGGTGAGTGAGCCGTTTGCATGGCAACATGATGATACTAGCCATCTACTCCATGGTTCGTAGACAGCACTCTAGAACTTTCATTCAGGGGTGCCATAATTTCTTTGCTTAAAAAAAAAGATGCAACATATGCATGCAAGAGACACCACCTTCAGTGTTTTCACAGACACTTGTGCACAATGGTGAGTCAGAGAGCAAGACCCAGGAATGCTTCCTTCCAGGGTGAGAACCCACCTGGGGACTTTCCCCTTTGGGGTTTGTGCCTAGCCCTACCTCTGGCCTGGCTTGCTAAGACTGGTGGCGTGAAGGACAAACCAATGTTAGGAAGATAGCAAGCGTGGCCCTGAGCCCCTGCTGGGAGAGCCAGGAGCCTTATAGCTTCATCCGCAGGACTCTTCTGGTAAGTTCAAGGTTCTTACCAGTTCTATGGAGAGTCCAAGCCAAGAATGTTTCCAGGAGGGGACATGGGATCAATTTCAACTAGTGAGAAGACTAGACACTTTGATAAGAACTGCAATTGTGCTATTTCAAAATTGAGCTCAGAAGAAAACATTTGTGAAAGATAAAGAAAATCTGGAAAGGGCAGGGAATGATCTGATTTAGTGGAGCCTGAAATTTAAAGGTTTTTGGATTGGCTTCTATGATATCTCATGATGGAAAAACCAGGACAGTTTGAGGAGTACAGAAACTCAAGGAAAGTAGTTCAAACTTTAGACTTTAAAAAAAAATTAGCAGGTAGAATCAGAGACAATCGGTTAAAGCATTAACACCGCATGGTTCTGGTGAGAGGTGTTGGGGTGTCTGGTGTGTTCATTCAGACTCCAGATGCTAGTTTGAGTAGTTGTTGGTATGAATTAGGTGCATGCATCTGACCCCAGCTGTGGGAGGGTGTGCGAAACACTGATGGACAAGGTTTGATGGCTTCATCTTCCCCATTGGGTGTTTCTCCCACCACCAAAGTATTCTAGACCTTGTTCCAAAGGAAGTTAGTTACTGAGCACAGTAAGGTGCCATCACAAAATAAGACCCCGATGACAATCACTTTCCTCACTAATTCATCTGAATTTTCGGTAAAGTGGTCACCTTTTGATCAAAATACAGGGGTGGGTTCTTTGGCAGTTTTTAAATCAACCTATTACATTTAGTGGTTAAGGTGTTGTTTTGAAGCATCTTGCCCAGAAACTCTTTTAAGAGTAGTTTGCTGTCTGATCAGTGTGAGCTCTGAAACCACGAGACTGACAAGGACCCAAAAATCCAGTCTCTTTCAAAAAATCATTCAGGTTTCCTTCTCAGAATCAGGACACCCAGATTAGAAAAAAGAGAGAGGGAAAGAGGAGGAGGAAGAGGAGAGGGGAGAGGGCAGAAAAGGGCTGAGGGGAGAAGCTACAGTGATAAAGCTACCATAAATAAAGCTAATCTTTGTTCATGACTTTAAATAAAAATGTATTTGTGCAAAGTAAGTCACTTAAAAACATGACAAGGAGTGATAGGTGAAGGATGTTGTTCACCTGAAGAGCTCTCAGCCAAAACCAGAGCTCTGACTGTCTGCTCCCCGGGGCTTTGTTCTCTCGTCACCATGGTCATCAACTGTTGTGCCCTTGGACTTGGATGATGGAGAATTTGCTGGTGACTGTGTCTGGGGGCAAGAATGGGGGAGCTTAAGGCCTCAGTGTCACTCAGGCTCCCCAGTGTAATCAGGAATCCCAGAGGCCCCGCCCTGGCAGTGGAGGCAGAGAGATGAGGAGGGGGGCAGCGAAAGCCTGGCCCTGTGGGGAGAGGTTGGTGCAGAGTAGCTTCTGTGCAGCGGGTCAGGTCACCGCGCACAGCTGGCTTCGAGAAGCTGGCAGAAAGCGGCTCCCATGCTGGCACAGGGCAGGGTGGGGGGAGGGGGGAGGAGCAAGTGGGGGTGGGGGGGCGCCTTCAGACCCTGCGGGAGGGGGCTGGGAGGAAGCAAGCAGGCCAGCGGCTGGCCCAGTCCATGGTTCGGAAGCCGGGTCCTATCTCAGAAGAGCCGACCGCAACAAGGCCTGGGAGGGCCTGCGGGCCCAGGGAGCAGGCCTTCCGGATGAATAGCACCCATAGGAACAGAAAACAAGACACAATTTAAGGCATTGTTTGTTTACAGTAAAAGAATGCGAGGGACCCTTAACACAGGAGGAAACTGGGCTCTCACTCTGACCTTCCTCGGTGGATGAGTCTATCGCTTAAGGTGAAAGCAGGGCCTCAGAGAGAATGAAGTGTGTGATGTCACGAGTCTTGTGCCAAAATGCATGTTTCTCGGATAGTCCACGCTCGCTCGCTTGCACGCACACAGACACGGCACGCACACGCAGAGGACGCTTCGGGTATACAAAATCTGAGGCAGCCCTGTGGGCAAGCGACCCCACGCGCTGGGGTGAAAAGAGCCAGTCCCCAGCCTGTCTTGTCCCTCTGGCCCTCACATGGGGGTCGCCGTCCACTCTTTGTGCAGGAGAAAGCCCTGGGGACCCAACGTGGGCCGGGTGCTCTCTGGTCGCAGCAGCAGCTGGTGGACAGACATGGGCCCAGGCTGGGCAGGCGGGCAGGCAGGGTGTACAGTCTGCGGACCGATCAAGGCCCTGCGAGGTGGTGCTGCAGAATGAGGGGCATGAGGATGGCTGGGGATCGGCAGGTGGACCCCACACCGGCAGAGCCCTCCGGACTGTGAGGCCGTGTCCCCTCAAGCCCAGGTCTGAGTCTCCCAGCACCCCGCCAGCGGCCTGTGCCCCGATGTGCGCTTGGCCACCAGTCCCAGGCTGGGCTCCCAGAGGCCTCCGAAGTCACGCCAAGTCCTGCAGAGACTTATTCAAATGACATAAGGTTTGCAGGTACCTAGAAGAGAAAGCTCAGTCTCTTGTCAAAGTTCCGACCTTTTGGAAGGGGCTGGGGCTGGGGGGTGGTGGAGGGGTCCCTAAGGGAAGGGTTCAGGCCTCTCCTAGTCAGTCTGTGAATGAGTGGGTGGGGATGGGGAGAGGACACAGCAATAGTAACAGCCGCCATATGTTAAGGGGCCACCATGTGCCAGGAAGGGCTCTGAGAACCCCATCAGTATTGTGTCCTGTGTCCTCACAACAACCCCAGGAGGCAAGTACTGGAATTATTCCCATTATAAAGATGAGGAAACTGAGGCTTAAGGAGGTGAAGGACACAGCGGGTGAGTGACAGGGCTGTGACATCACCACCCACGCTCTCAACCACTATCCTTGGGTCAAAGCACAAGTGCATTTGCAGGAGGAGGTGACTGAGCCTGTAGGGTAAGCCCATGCCTCTGGAGAGAAGAGGGGTGGTTAGCGGATGGTAGGAGTTGGCAAGTAGAAGCACAAGCAGAAGGAGGAAGTTTGGGGATGTCAGGAACCCCAAGACCTTCCCATGCTGTGTCCCCAGGACCAGATCCCAGCTCCCTTTACTGGGGGACCCTCAGCCCCAAGATCACGGTGCTTCTCCTTCCCTTCAAAGCTGCTGACATGCCCCCAGCCCCAGGCCTCCTCCCCAGCATGGCCGTGGGGTTCCAGGAAATTTGATGAGAAGCAATTTCATCAGAAACAAATCCATCTTGGTGTCAATTTGGTCAAAATGATGAATTGGAAAAAATGCATCTCCTTGCACCAGGAGACAGTTAAAAGAATGGTCGTGGCAGCACTGTTCAAAATAGCAAGAAGCAGGAAATCCTTCTTGGGATCACGGACAGGAGAAGTGATAAGAAATTACAAACAAACGAATCACAGCTACACACTGACACAGAGGAATCCTAGGATCATACAGTAGGAGAAAAGCAAGTCACAGAAGAAGCTATGCAGTAATAGCTCTGTGAAGAATCCGCCTTGCAATGCAGGGGACATGGGTTCAATCCCTGGCCGGGGCACTAAGATCTCACAGGCTTTGGGGCAGCTAAGCCTGTGTGCTGCAACTACTGAGCCACGCAACACAACTAGAGTCTGTGCGCGGCAACGAAAGATCCCGCCTGCTGCAACTAAGACCTGACACAGCCAAATAAACACATGAATCAATGAATGAATAATGAACATTAAAAAAAATTAAAAGTGCGCCCCAGATAATGCATAAAGCAATCAAATACGAGTGCCAATGCTTTACAGCAACAGTAAACAAACAAATCAGGAATGCGGTTATGGGGTGCAAGTGGGTGGGAGAGAGAGAACTTGGAAGACCCCCCTGGGAGGGAGGTGTTCTGAGGCCTGGGAAGTCTTGCCATTAGGCTGGGTCGGGGCACATGGTTATTTGCTTTATCGCTGTGGTTTACACCTTATATACATGCCATCAGTAAGTTTAAGTGTACTCGCTATTGGGCTTCCCCAGTGGCTCAGCGATAAAGAATCCACCTGCAATGCAGGAGACGTGGATGAGGGTTTGATCCCTGGGTCAGGAAGATCGCCTGGAGGAGGGCATGGTAACCCAATCCAGTATTCTTGCCTGGAGAATCCCGTGGACAGAGGAGCCTGGCTGGCTACAGTCCATAGGGTTACAAAGAGTTGGACACGACTGAAGTGACTTAGCACACACACGCACGAACGCACATATTCCCTATTATCACAGACGATTTTAAGAAATGCAATTCCACAAAAAAGTCATTCAGGCACTGAGAGTTTCAACGGGAGAAGATGCATTTCTGTATCACCTTTCTCTGCAGCCCCTTCGCGTGCCATCGCAGGCAGGTATTGTGGCTTGTTTCAGTAATCCCCTGCTGTGGAATATTTAGATGTTGCCATTTTTATTACATACAGCAGACAGCAGGAATATTTGGTTGAAAGTAAATTAGAGATAAAAAGTATTAAAAAATAGAAGACCTTCTCCCTTAGGTCTAAAAACTGGACAAAAATACTTCAATGTTGCAAAACCTTGCTGCGGGAAGACAGCACTTGCCAGACATGGTTTGCAATCCATTTGTCCTTCACACAAAACACCTCCCCTGCTAAGTGGGTTTGACCCAGGTCCCAGCTACCTGCTGCGGGGCTGCTGCCTCCCTCAGGCTGCCCCCCAGCCCCCAGATCAGGACACAGGCTCTTGTTCAGGGCAACCATCCCGCTCCTGACTGCCCATCTCCTCAGAGCCACGACTGTCTTTGTGGGGCAGACACCGAGGAAGGGCCTGCCTCTCTCTCCGCCCCACCGACTGTGGGGCCCACTTCAGGGCTTCAGTTCTTGTCACTCCTTGGGGCCACCTGGGTACAGGTGAGCTCCAGGCGCCGTGCCCTCAGAGCCAAGGAGGGGCCCTGCAGGCACTGTGTAACCAGAGCAGAGGGGGGCAGGAGGCTCTTCCTCTCCTAAGGGGACCTGAGGTGGCACTTTGTTTATCACCTTGAGGTGACTGTCAACCCAGGACCCTGGTCTCCTCATCACGGGGACGGGCAGTTACATTTGCTTAATGTGAAAAACATGCTCTAGAAACTTCAAAAGTGTAGTCTCCTGTATGCTCTTTCACTAACGTTACGTGCACCACCATGCATAGGATAAATATGCATGTGTGTTTTAATACAAATGAGATCATCCTGACATGCATTTTTACACTTAAGCTTTCTCACATGTGACTTGCAGCAGCTTTTAGGTAATCACACACACATCAGGGGCTGCACAGTAGGGACATACTGAGGGTCAGCAAGGTTTCCAGTGGCTTTTCTTTCTCTCTTTCTATTAAGGACAATGCTGCAGTGAACACTCTGACCACAAGCCTGTGTGTGTATGTGTGAGCATGTGCCCAGGGACAAATTCCTAGCAAGTGAGTGCTGCTGCTGCTACGGCGCTTTAGTCGTGTCCAACTCCAAGCGACCCCATAGACGGCAGCCCACCAGGCTCCCCTGTCCCTGGGAATCTCCAGGCAAGAACACTGGAGTGGGTTGCCATTTCCTTCTCCAATGCATGAAAGTGAAAAGTGAAAGTGAAGTCGCTCAGTCGTGTCAAACGCAATTTATCTTGAGTTTCCCTGTGGGGCCTCAAGTTTATCCCTGTGTCAGTCTTGCCCTCCTGTTTTAGTTTGTCGAGGACTTTCTGCTAATTCTACCGTCGAGCTTCTTATCATGTCTAATTTGATCAGCTTGTCATACATTTCCACATCTATGTTACAGATGAAAATACTGAATGAGCCCACACTGAACACAGAATCACGGGACATGCCACTAGAGACCTCCCTCTGCTTCGTGAGAACCACCCTGGGGGCTGAGAAGTCTGTGACTGAGCTGCGACCAGCACCACGGAAGCCCTGGCCCTCCTGGCCCCACACGTCTGGTGTGGCCTCCGCACCACCATCCTCCTCCTCAAAGCTGCCTCCCTCTAGTCCAGCTCCGATGCTGGCTCTCTAGACAGAGGAGAGGGACCAAGCTCCTCCACCGCCACCCTCTTCCAGCTCATCCTGGGGAACAGGTCAGGGAAGTTCAGGGCCGGGAGCATTGGTTCTGGTCCCAGAGGCCCACACGCTGCCTGGGCTGGTGTGAGGGTTGGGTGGCCACCTCTCTCACAAGCCTGGACAGTGGAGTCTCTGCTTCCAGGCCTCTAGCTCGATGGCAGGAGGCTGAGCAAGTCAGGGGCCCTGGGGATGCCTGTGGTGGAAGAGCTCAGGGGTGGCAGGTCTAGACTGTGCTGTCAGGCAGGAGGGGGTGAGACCTCACTCACCAGGGGGCCCTAAACCAGGGTCAACCACTTTGTGAGCCTCAGTGACCTCAGCATAAAACGGGGACAATTCGGGAACCTACCCCACAGGGATGCTGGGAGGATTCGGCCAATTCCTACACGTAAAGCATCTCGCCTCAAGCCTGGTCCTGGGAGCGGTGGCATCGGGGTGGGAGCGAGCCTCAAGCCAGGGCCTGGCAAACCAGCAGTCCCATTGGTTCAAATATGCCAAGGAGTGGGGAGCCCCACTCACCAACAGCCATGGCTGGCTCTCAACAAGTTAGCTATTATCCTTATTCCTAAGGGCTGTGGGGGGCAGGGAGACCCTTTGGTCAGGTTGGAGGATGCCCAAAAATCAACTTTCAGGGGGATGACCTCAATAGATGCTGTAGCCTGAGCCATGGGGCAGTACCCCACCTGTCACCTGTCTCTGATGGGATGTTTCTGTGGTGTTTCCTTTAGTAGCAAAGACATGGGAGACAGGTTCAAAGTTCTAGTCTGAAGCTGGGCTTAGTTGTAAGCCAGATGGGGGGTGCCCTGTCTCATGGGGAAAAGCTGATCAAAAGAGAGTCCCTGGGAGCCTCGCTGATAGTCTCTGGGGGAAGGAGGAAGGTGTGTTTTCTGTGGACCCTTGCCCGAGGGTGGGAGAGGGTATTTCAGGTGACAAGCAGGACTTTGGTGACTTTACCTGAGGCCTGTTGCTTTTACATGCATCATCCAAATGCTTGTGCCACAGGATTGCATGGAACCGGGAGCCAGTCTGGAACTTGTAAACATTGCCTGGTGGTGGAAAGGCCACTGGTTGAGAGGAAGGTCACATGGGAGGGTCTGCCCATGGTGTGAAGATAAGCGGGAACCTGGGTGACTGCCTTGGGGAAGGTCAGGAGCAGCCAAGGTCGGGGCGCGTGGATCAGGAGGCTTCTGTGCCCCTCCCGCCCCCATCTCTCTCAACCATTTTCCCCGCCATGGTGTCTTGGGCTCTGGGGAAGCCCGTGGATCCTTCTCAGAATAATGTGTCAAATGCATAAGATAAAACAGACTCCTCCAGCTTCAAAGTCACTGCCTTATCCAGCACGATGCTATTTATTCCAAGACCCCAAAGCCACAGCTCCAGGGGAGATGGGCCCCAGCAGCCACAGGTGAAAAGGATTCCTGCAGCCACTTGCCATGCGCACTGCTCATTGGACACACCCACCACGGTCTAAGCAGCTTTTAGGGACTAATGGGACCCTGTGAACATCAGTACCTAACGTGAAGGGAAAGCAGCAGCCTCAAAAGTTCCTACTTTTGTGCATTTCAAAACGCACATTTAGCCCCAGAAGGAACAAGGCAGAGAGAGGCTACAGGCACCAGCTCTGGCCTGCCACCTACCTTTGTCGGGGTTATTCAGCTGGAATATGTCCGGGTGCTCAGGGTCGTCGGGCAGCTGCACCATCCAGCCCACGACGGAGACCTTCTTACCAGGTGTGGATTTATACTGCAGGGGAACAACAGCATAGCTGGGAGGCCCGTGCCTTCCACTCCCCTAGGAAGGCCCACCTGGGCCAGGCAAGCTTCCCTCCCATCCCCACCACCTTTCCCCACCTTCCCCCCACACCCCTTGCAGTTCACACTACATGAAGGCCCAGCACAGGGAGTTCTTTCATGGAACGTACATGTTTTCTGTCTGTGCCCCGCAAGGACTTGGCTCCGTAGTACAGGAGGGTGGATCCTGAGAGTATGACCCAGTACCTGGTCCATGAAGACAGCTAGGGAGGAAGGGGAGGCAGAGTGACAATGTCACAAGTGGCAGGGGTGGAGTCCCCAGGCTGCCTGATTAGAGACGCAGGCACATGGGCGGAAGCGTGGCCCCTTCTTCTGAGCGGGGCCAGCGTAGGCCTCCTCTTTTCCCTGCCCTCCACCCCTCGGTGCCACGCCTCCAGGGCCCCGAGCAGCCAGCGAGACTCCTCAGCAGATCGTCAGCCCCAGCCCTGCCTCCCCTCCCTGGCTCCTTTCCTCCCAGAGCCCTTCCTTTTCCCACCATGTTTAGTGCCAAGGCATAACTTCTGTGAGTTTGGGTGACCTGAACCCAAGAACGTCCTGGGGAAAAATGGACAAGTGGAAACCACAGCGTGGAAGAACTGGAACGTCTGTGATGGGCACTCTTGGCTGAGGGTGAATGGCAGCACCTCGAAAGCATTTATGGCTAGAAGGGGTGATGCCCAGCAGGGCCAAACTGCTGGTGTAGCTTTTGTTTCTCTAGGCATAAGGCCTGGAATCCCCGGTTTGGGGCTCCACTCATTGGTTTGGAAAAGCCAGTTCTGCAAAAGCGAAGCAAATATCCCATCGCGGAAGGACAGAGGTTCAGCAGACTGCCCTGCATCACAGCCTGGGGGGCTCCTCTTCACACTGGTAGGGGCCGGGGTGCTGCGTTGTCTCAGATGATGAAAGCAGTGGCTTTCAGACCTTTTTGACGACACCCCCGCCAGGTGTGTACGACACACAAGCATGGTGTTGTGTGTTGACCAAAAGAAGCTTCATGAAACCATACTTGTCTTTATTATGTGTAAGAAACTCCAACATTTTCCAGTCTATTCTGTTCAAAACTATGGGTCAGGACCCCCTGGACTGCCTTCATCGCTTTACCAGTGGGCCAACCAGCATTTGGGACAACAGTGCTTTTAGGATATTGCCTCGCTCTGGCTTCAGGATGACTGGGGCCTGGATGTAGGTACACAAGGGTGGCAAGCAGGTCTGTACAGCAGACCAGGTACAGGGCCTCACGTTGCAGGGTGCTGCGTGACACTGAGTCCAGGGGCAGAGAGTGGCCCAGGGCTGGGGTGAAGATGCTTCTCCTCATCCGAGAACTGCCTGGAACCCGAAGATGGGGAGCTTTTAGACCGGACCCCAGACTACGGGCCTGGCATCTTCACACTGGGCATCAGTGGGAGGGGGCATCTCCAAGTGGCCTCATGGGCAGTGGATGAAGGCAAACAGCAACCAGAGACGGAGAGGGAGGCCAGAGTGGACACTGGCAGACGAAGCCTGGAGACTCAGCTCACAGGCAGGTTTGTGGGCAGCCAGTCATGGGTGTCCCAAAGAATGAAAACAGAGGCCTTTGCAAGGGGCTGAGGGGTCATGGAGCCAGGGGTCTCTGGGTTTGGCACCTGGCAGCTAGTGCTGGAGCCTGAGAGACCTCTTGATCCCTGGTCCCTGTCCTTCCCACCACATGTTTCATGATGGTGCTGAGCGGGTAGGGGATCTGCACTTCCCAGGCCGTGCTGACCATCTCAGGCACAGCATCCACCCTGACTGCCGGGGCCTCCAGGCTTCCACCTGCCCTCAAGATAATCACACGGCAACGTCCACTGCCTGCTCGCTCTGTGCAGGGCCACACACATGACCTTCCTGCCCAGTCCTCCAGGAGGTAGGGACTATTTTATTCCAATTTACAGATGTGGAAACTGAGGCCCTGCCCACCCTGTGGCATAGCCAGGGCTGGGACCCTGGTTGGCCTGTCTCTGGAACCCACGCCCTCCCTCCCCTCTGCACTCACCGCGGGCTTCCGTCCCTCCTTGAGCAGAGTTTTCCTTCTCAGAGGCCCCTCCATGGTGGGGGTCGCCGCAGAGCTCCCCAGTGTACAGATACATGGACCGGTGGGGCTGGGCAGTGGGGGGAGAACATGGGTCAGACATCACCCAGAGGAGCTGGGGTCAGGCACCCTCTCACCCATGGGGCCAACAGGCCCCCCACTGCCAGGTCCAGGATGCCACCACAGACTGAGAACTCAACAGGGCTGGGCCAGGCCCGGGAGGGAGGGCTCTGTGGCCACAGAGAGCCTGAAGGAAGATGGCTCTGGGTTTGCCCACAGCTCGGAACGTGCCTCGCCCTTGTCTTTCTGAGCGCTGAGCAGCTCTAGGCTTGGGGACCACGCTCGCTCCCTGTAACCCAGCTCCTAGCGTCACCCACACCGCATCCTGCTTCCTCTCCCGCTGCGGATCTTGGGACCGTGCAGCACCCGCTCCTCCTTGTGTTGGCAGGAGCTTGGGAGGAGCAGTGAGGAAGTAGGAGGGAAGGGGATGGGGGGACCCCAAACCCCATGCCCCGCACCTTTGCCTCAGGACGCCTCTCTCCCGCCTCTGCCATGGGGATTAGGGCGCCACCTGCAGGTGAGGAGGGCCAGTGCGGCGCCGGTCCAGGCCTCCCTCCGAAGCCCTGGCTTCGGCTCCCTGGCTCCCTGGATGGCACCTCCTTCAACGCCCCACCGAAGCCAAGCTGCTATCCCTCGGCATCCCAGAATCACTGATCTCATGCCCTAAATATGCAGGACTGCCCAGCTCAGCCACCCCACCCCCCACCTTACAGCAGAACTTGGTCATCCTTTGAGCAACTTCCCGACCCTCTCCTCTGGCCTCCCTGCGTCCACTCTTGACTTCCATGCGCTCTGCACACCGCAGCCAGGATGACCTGGGTCCTGCCACTCCCTTCCCTCTCCATCCCTCACCCCTTCCATCCCCCTCCCTCATGCAACCCCTCCAGAGCCTCTGCGACCACTCTCCTCACCGCCTGCTGGACCTGGCTCTGGTCCACCTCTCTGGCCTCACCCGGCGCCCTCTCCCGTCTCTCACTTCTTACAACCTGGACTCTCCTTCACTCCTGGAACCACCCTGCTCCTCCTGCCTCCTGGCCCCATGGACTATCCTTAGGCTGTGGGTCTTCTTACCCCAACGCCTCCCTTCCCTTTATCTGGCTAGTTCCTATCACTCTTCCAGTCTTTTCTCCAGGTTAGCCTCCTCTCTGGACCAGCGGCACCCATGATTTTCTATTCCATTTCTGTCTCAGCCCCATGGACCGAGGCAGAGGCTGTATCCGTCTCGTCGGCAGCCTTGAACACAGCGCCTGGCGCCCAGCAAGCGCCCTGGAACTACTTGTCAAGTACATGATCAGATGAGTAAATGAGTACCTGTAGACGCAGCTCCGGGTTCTGGGAGAATTCCGGACTGGAACGCGCCAGTTGGGCCCCAGCGTGGCATAGAGACGTCCCCTGCTTCAGAGGAAAGGAGCTGAGTTTTAGCAACAGCCTGGGAAAACGAGTCCCTCCGGAAGAGGCGAGGGCATCTCAGACCATGTGGTCATGAGCTCCAGAAACCTCAGCCCCAACTCCTCCCCTGGCCTCCTCGTTCACACTGCAACACATCCGGGGTACACCTGGAGCACAACACCCCTGGAGCCTCCATCAGTGCGGGTCCCCAAGTCTCCAGGTAAGTGCTTCCTCAGCCTTAAGTGTTCAGCTTTCTTCCAGTGACAAGGGGATGACTAAAATCTGGGCACACCCCTCATCCCAGTGTGAGGTTGAGAGAAAACACTGAGTGAGTGTGAAAGTCGCTCAGTTGTGCCTGTAAAGTCCCAATATTCCATGGTCAATCCAATTAAATGTGTACACTTATGGACACAGAACTGTGGGCTGTCCTGCGTGTTGGTCCAGGGCAGAGGGGGCGGGGCATGTATCTACCAGCATCAGTATCTACCAGGTGCTACTGAATTCCTCCGTTCCAACCTAGATAGCATATTGAAAAGCAGAGACATTACTTGGCCAACAAAGGTCCGTCTAGTCAAGGCTATGGTTTTTCCAGTAGTCATGTATGGATGTGAGAATTGGACTGTGAAGAAAGCTGAGCGCCGAAGAATTGATGCTTTTGAACTGTGGTGTTGGAGAAGACTCTTGAGAGTCCCTTGGACTGCAAGGAGATCCAACCAGTCCATTCTGAAGGAGATCAGCCCTGGGATTTCTTTGGAAGGAATGATGCTAAAGCTGAAACTCCAGTACTTTGGCCACCTCATGCGAAGAGTTGACTCATTGGAAAAGACTCTGATGCTGGGAGGGATTGGGGGCAGGAGGAGAAGGGGACGACAGAGGATGAGATGGCTGGATGGCATCACCGACTCGATGGACGTGAGTTTGAGTGAACTCCAGGAGTTGGTGATGGACAGGGAGGCCTGGCGTGCTGTGATTCATGGGGTCACAAGGAGTCAGACACGACTGAGCGACTGAACTGAACTGAACTGAACTTCCATCGGACAGGCTCCTTGCTGGCCCCAGACGGTCCCCAGCAAACCTGCTCTGTGATCCGTTTCAGGGTCTAAGAGTTGGTGCTCCAGAACCCTCCGTGGGCTCCCATCTGGCCTCTTTCTCACCCGTAGTTCCCCTGCAGTGAGCCTTTCCAGGGGAAGGTGTAGCGTCCAGGGCAGGTAGGGAGCTGAACCTATTTGGGGGTCAGGCTTCCATCTCTCTCTCTTTGCCCTTTCCTCTCTTAGCAGAATGACTTCCTGTGTCTACCTGGTTCTCAGTCTTCTCCTGACCTCTGCAGGGGTCTGCTGCTGCTGCTGTTTAGTTGCTAAGTTGTGCCTGACTCTGTGACCCTGTGGACTGCAGCCCACCAGGGTCCTCTGTCCATGGGATTTTCCAGCCAAGAATATTGGAGTGGTTGCCATTCCCTTCTCCAGGCGATCTTCCCAACCCAGAGATTGATCCCCCATTTCCTGCTTGGCAGGTAGGTTCTTTACCAACTGAGCTATGAGGGAAGCCCAATAGGTAACTCCTATCTTATTTAAACTGTTTCACTAATAGTCTGTCCCTGGGCTATAGCCCTCCATTGGCCAAACAATGATGCAACTCAATTTATAAAGCCAGACAAGGTCCACACTCTCTTTTCAACTATTCCCTCTATTGTCCACTGCCAGTCCCAGGTTCCTGCACGTTGCCCTGTGGCATTGGACACCTGGGTGGTATGGGGACGTCCTCATTCATCACCGCAGGTGCATCACACCATCTCTGAGCTCAGGTTCCTCTTAGGGGTGGCTGCATTGCTCCCTGCCCCTCCATCCTCTGCTCAAGAAGGAACAGTTCTTGACGACAATCTTGGGTTTGCTTTCCAGAGGCCCAAGCTCAAGGTTGGTGGGAGCCTGATGGTCATCCAGGTCGACTGCCCTGGGACCCTGTCCTTCTCATCCGTCAGCCACTCCTCTGTAGGTGACAAAGAGCTGCAGCACGTGCTCGGTCCCCCAAGTCCTCAAGCGTAATGAGTCTCAGCCCTTTCCCCAGCCAACCCTCATGATATGATGGTTGCAGGCCCACCCCGCCCCCACCGTGCACTCAGAGGCCCTGGCACCTTCAACCCCTGGCCCACAGGCCAGAGTGCCTCCTCTCTTTCTTCACAACTGGGTGTGACACCATGGCATGTCACAGCCCTGTGCTTGAGCAGGCAGCGCAGGGGCTTAGAGACTGCCTCCGGGCTTGCCTCTCTCCCAGCCATGGCCAGGATTCCTTATGAGGCAGGGCAGGGTCTGACAGTGAACTTTTCTGCAGCAACACTCCTGGGCCCAGAGGATGCCCCCTGGTTTGATGTGCATTGCTGCTCTGAGCTCTAATCTCTCTGGAGTTGAGGATGGAGCCTCCCTTTGCAGAGCTGGATCCTCTGGCCCCTTCTTCTCCACATTTCTTCTCATGAATCTTTGCTCCTGGCATCCCAGGAAATGTATGACGACAGTGGACTGTTCCAAGACAGGGCCATGTGGTGGTGGGCGCTGCCGCCTCTTCTCCTCTTTTGTGAGACAATCCATGGCTGGAAGGACTGACTATTGATAGAGGGCTTTAAAGACTTCTGTCCTCCCATGGATGGAGGAGCCCAAGGCTACATTCCATGGAGTCACAAAGAGTTGGACACGTCTGAGCAACTTCACTTTTCTTTCTACTTTAAGACCTGCATCTTCCAACCAGTTTAGCCTTCTAAGCAGTCTTTCCTCCTGTTCCTCCTGAAGGAGTGAGGTGACCCAGAGTGCAGTGGACTGGTGGGATGTGCAGGGATGCCGGGGGTCACTGGGGCAGCTCGTGGGAGAGTCACTAGTGAGTGACCGCTGCTATGCATCAGGCCATTGATTATCTCAGGGGAGCTTTGTTTTAGCATCGCCGAACGGGGTCCTGAGGCTCAGTTATGTGAAAACACTGAACTGAGGCACATTCAAAGCCAGGGTTTGAACCCAGGTCTGACCAACTCTCCAGGCTCCTTCCACACTTTTCAGGGTGGGAGCCAGGCTGAGCTGTCACCTTTGGAGGAGTTTGCCAGGAGGACTGGGTCGTGTTTGGAGCCAGCATCCTGTGGGTGGCTCCCTGGCCTTCTGTTCTCAGAGGCACCCTTCTTGCAGGTTTCTGCCACAGCACACGGTGAACGGGCTCTGTCAGTGTCTGAGAGGCGGGATGACCACAGATTCTTAGACCCTGGGTCTCCTGGGGTGGGGCCACCTGCCAGGTCCATTGACCCCCCGACAGTCTTCTCCTGGTGGTTTGGGCTGCCTGGCACTTAAGAGCAGCTGCCATCGATCACTTGCTTACCATGAGATGGCTGAGTGCTCTCTCACCCTGCTCCTCCCAGTTCCGTGGGGGGAGAGGGCACTGTTCTCACCCTGTCTTAGATGAGGAAACGGGCTCCAGGAGGGGTAGCCACCTACTGGCCTGTCATTAGGGATGGGGACACATGTGCTCACAAAGGGAGGATGTCTTTCCCACAGGAAGCCGAGTGCCCCTGTCAGTCAAGCTGCTCCAAGTCGGGGGGTTGGGGGGGCGGGGGTCAGAGCCCACTCTGCCTGGAGCCTGGGGAATGACCCTGGCCTTGAAGGGCAGTGGAATGGTGACTTTTTGCCAAGGCCAGCTTTTAGGAGACTAGAGGCAGGGTGGTGGCTGGCCTTTCCGCCCAAGGCAAGCCTTGCCAGGCTGGAGGAGGGCTGTGACAGGTGGGTTGGCTCTGGCTAGGCCTAGTACAGAAGAGCCAGGATCTTCAGCCACTGGAACCAGACCATCTGATCACATCCCTGCTCTGAGAATGTTATTTGAATGTTCAGGACCAGAAAATGCAAAACCAGTGGGCAGAGGTATTTAGTGAACTCCAGAAATCATGGGACTCTCCAACTGACACAGGGAGCTCCCAACTCTAGAATCACAGACACCTTTTCCAGCAGCACGCTGGGAACAAGTGGCTGAACAGAATGCATCTCAGGAAGGCCATTCTACGGGCCCCTCTTGGGGACAGATCTTGGTGGGGTGGAGGCCTGCAGTTGGCCACCTTCCTCATGGGAAGTTTGGTTGGGGGAAGATGTGGGCTCACAACCAAGCAGAACCTCAGTTCCAAAGGGTGTTCAAGAAGATGACAATGAAGAGGAGGAGGATAAAGATGATGGGATGATGGTGATGATGGGATGATGAGTACCAGATGCTAAGCAGTCCTGGGTCATTATCCTGTTTTATCACAGCACTGAGGGGCAGGCACTGTTCTTATCCCGCCTTATAGATAAGGAGTCTGAGGCTTAGAGAGGTGGAGTAACTTGCCCAAGGTCACAACACTGGGAAGAGAAAGATGGGAGGTGCCAATGAGGTGGAAGCAGCCAGGGGCCTGTCTGGACCAAGAGTATCCTGAGAATTCAGAGCGGCCAAGACAGGTCTGAAAGGCAGCTTTCCCTCAACACACACTAGGTGTTAGGTATCTCAGGGGTTAGATTTCATAAAGCTCTGAGTCCCTGTTGCTGGTCCAGGAATGGGTAGCAGGGAGGAGCCTTGGATAATAATCACATTGAGGCCTCAGTAATCTTGTCTTAGCAGAAGTAGCACACCGCCTCCCCCGTTCTTCTATCTTACATACAGAGACCCTGGTCAGGTGTCCTGTGGAAGGGTCCACACGATGCTGTCCATCAGCAGTGTCCACCTGCACCAGCAAACCCTTGCCCACTGGGCCAGAGCTTGGCCCTGGCCACTTCCTAATGACTCATCCTCATCTGCAGGCAGGAAGCTGCCTCCCTGAGTCTGCACAGCCATGCTAAGGACCACACATGTCCCCCGGCTAACAGCCCCCTGGAGGGAATCTGCAGCAGGCTCTCTGCTCTGCAGGCTTTCTGCAACTCTCACCAAGCAGAGATGCTGAGCCCCGACACACAGGCACCATGAGATACCTCGTGCTCCCTTGATGATGGTCACAGTGTTCCCGGGCCCCTGGGGTTTTCTTTCCACGAGGAGGCACTAACCGAGCTTGGGCAAACCAGCTAAAGCCCACCACTGCCTCCCTGCCCTTCCCTGCATGCCTCCTCCATCAGCTGCTGAGCCCCAGAGACCCAGCACCAGTACACAGGCCACGCAGCCATGGCCACCCCTGCCCTTCCTGAGCCCGTGCCAGCCTGAGGAGGGGGCTCCAGCCTAGGAGACCATGAACGCCCATCAGCAGCTCCCAGACGGGCAGGGGAGGCCCGGGTGGGCTGGCATCCCCAGCAGCTCTTCAGCCCCCTCCCCATGCTCGGTCCAGCCCCGACCCCGGTGTCGGGGGCTCACAAGGTCACCCACTTGTTGTCCAGGCTGAGTCCTCTGGGACTCCCTTCCAGTAGTTTTTGTTAAAGGACTTTTGCTGCCTGGTAGTCAAATTCTTCTCTAGGCAGTGTCCCTGATCCACTGAGTGGGTCCCTAGGAGCTGTATTTGTACTGGATGCTTAAGTAAGGGGACAGAACAACCCCTGATCCAAGCCAGGTCAATCAGGTTTAACTCTGGCAATGAGGAATCAGATAGGAGAGGCTGACAGTCAGGCTCTGCAGCTCAGTGAAGCTCTAACATGTAAATTTGGAAGCTAAGAGGCATCATCCCTAATGTGATCTGAGAGGTCTAGAAATCTGGGCTGCAGACACAGCGGAGAGCACAGTAGATATGCACAGAGAAGAGTAACTTGAGATGGAAGGAGGGGCCTGCCCACCTTGCAGGTCCCGACCCTGAGGGACTTTAGGTGCTGGACACAGAGGTCGTGGGCAGAGATTTCTCAGCTACCTGGGAAGCCGTGGCAGCTAGCTGGCAGGGCCCAAGGACAGGGTCAATCAAAAGGTCAGGGGCTGTGCCCACTCTTCTCTCCCAGAGGAGCCTGAGCTCCTGGGTGGAGACTTGCTTGCCAGACTTCAGTGCCTGATGCTGAGAGCAAGGCAAGCGATGGCACCTTTGGGGGGAACCAAAAGCAGAAGCTTGGCGCATCACCCAGCTGGGCTTCCACCCAAGGCAGAGCAGCAGAATGGAGGCACAGAGCGGGATGGGCCTGGGAAACCAGACTGAGGGGTGGGCAGGTGAGGGACACGAGCCTCGGGGTGGGGCTCCTGGGCCTCAGCCACAGGGGGATGGGGTGGGGTGGGGGTGGGGCAGCGAGGCCCTTGGTGAGAGTCATCCTGAAACATCACCCTTATGCTTGCACTTCAGTCGAAGTGAACCCCTCGCCTCCAGGATCACCCCCCAGAACCTTGCCTCCCTTTCCCAACACATGGCAGTTTGGGGCCCAAGAGGCACCCCTGAACCCTGGCCCATCCCAGGGCATCTGCCAGAGTCCCCTAACCTTCTCCAGGAGGGAGAGGACTGTTTTCAAAGGCTCTACCTTGGGAGTGGCAGGCCTGGGGCTCTGCTGCCATGATTCCATTTTCCTGGGACCTCCCAGAGGATGCTGGGAGATTTCAGAGGCTAAAGAGAGTACAGAGGCTAGAGAGAGGCAGAATCTGCATTATCGAATCTCCTCTACACCCCAGAGCACCTGTGGGCCCAAGTGTCGACAGCTCCCTCTTACAAGTGCCTTCCCCACAGTTTGGTCACCCTAGAGGCTGGCAGGCATGTGGACACCTGCCTTCACTGCAGTTCATCCATCCCAGGATGACTGAACTGCCACGTGGGGGACTCTCTCTTCACCCTACCCAGTCTTAGACTCCAGGATCGCTTGCTTGCTGACAAGAGGTTCCTACCGAGTGAAGTTCATACACATCCCAAAGTAAGTTCCCTGACGGAGCAACTGCACCTACATGCCCAGATCTTCCTGTGAGCATCCTCCCTGTAGAGTTGGGGGAATCCAAGTTTCAGAGAGGTTGAGAGACATGCCCAGGGTCACCGAGAGCGCAAGCAGCCCTGACCTCAGCCTCCCCCTCCCCCAACACGGCTGACAACATCCAGAAGCCACCATGACCTCCCCCTGCAGAGGCACACCCAGAACTCCAGAGACCAGGTTCATCGCGGGCCCTACTGCTCCTGCAGAGACTCAGGGATGCTCAGCATCGCTGGGCCACCTCTCCTCCCAGGACATGGCTCAGGCCTCGCAGCCTCCTCAGGTCCCTCGACCCCCGCCCTCGAGGGCCCACTCTAGTCCTTTTCACTTGGTGTCCTTGGGCTTCTGCTGAACCATCATCTCTACAGAAGTCACCCCTGAACCCGCCGTCTGACTCGATTCCCCCTGCTAGACTTTGCCATCATGTCCTCTTCCCGACCTTCTGTGCACTTGGCGTATCGACCAAATCTGTCTCCCACCCTGGCCGTGAGCTGTGACCAGCCCCCTGCTGCAGCCTCCCCCTCCCCTAGAAGGCAGGGTTTGGGAGGGCGGGGCGGAGGTTTGTGGGGCCGGGGCGGGGTTTGGGCGGGCGGGCGGGGTGGGGCGGGGTTTGGGAGGGAGGCCGGGGCGGGGTTTGGGCGGGCGGGCGGGGTGGGGCGGGGTTTGGGAGGGAGGCCGGGGCGGGGTTTGGGCGGGCGGGCGGGGTGGGGCGGGGTTTGGGAGGGCGGGCGGGCGGGGTGGGGCGGGGTTTGGGAGGGAGGCCGGGGCGGGGTTTGGGCGGGCGGGCGGGGTGGGGCGGGGTTTGGGAGGGAGGCCGGGGCGGGGTTTGGGCGGGCGGGGTGGGGCAGGGTTTGGGAGGGAGGCCGGGGCGGGGTTTGGGAGGGAGGCCGGGGCGGGGTTTGGGAGGGAGGCCGGGGCGGGGTTTGGGAGGGAGGCCGGGGCGGGGTTTGGGAAGGAGGCCCGGGCGGGGGCGAGGGGCGGTGCACTTTCTTCACCTGCTCCCTTTCCCTCTCCCTCCAGAGGGGGCTTCTTCCAAGGGCCCCTCTGCCTCCCAGGCTTTCCACCACCCGTATTTTGGCCAGTTCGTCCCGTGAGAAGGCTCTTCCTCACAGGCTAGAGGAGACAGGAGGCTGAGTATTTCGTAATGAACTTTGTGACGCGCTTTCCTATTTTACCCCTTAAAAGGTGACCCATAAGCCTTTCTGATCATGTCCTGTTTTAAAAAAGTTAAATGTTACTTTTTCCTGGGTGAAAGAGAAACATTTACCACTTGTAGAAAATTTGGAGACTACAGAAAAAGAAAATAAAAGAAACTCACTCAATAACTCTAGAAGCAGAGATAACCAAGATGAATGATCCCATGCACTTTCTCTCTCTCTCTCTCTCTCTCACACACACACACACACACACACACACACACGTGTTCATCCCTGTCATCCACTCTGCTTTCTCTAAAAGCCTCACTTAAAATGTTTAACTCCTGGGCTGATACTCTTGTTCTACTCAGGCACAAAGAAGCAGCTGTTACCCCTTCCGGACAGGCCTGCCTAACAATCCCACTCTCCTTCCCCTTCGTGAGGATCCTGAGGTTGGCTCGAGGCCAGCCTGGGGCAATGTCCACAGCCCCTACGTTTCAATTCATCATGGAGTTTCAATTTATCAAGGACTTGCTGCGCTGAAAATGCCTTCCAGGGCCGCCCCCTCCCTCCTTGGGAAGGCAGAGGTGATGCGGGGCTCTCTCGCCTTTGTCCCACTCCCAGGATGCCTGAGGTGAGAGAACAGCAGGTCTGGGACATAAGCTGGGTCCCACGCTTGCCCCCTCCCCAGTGACTCTCTGGCCTCTGGTTCCCTGGAGCTCCCTGAGCCAGGACCACCACTCTGTCCTCATTCTGGGCCCTGACGATAGGGGAGGGTCTTTGGGGGTCTCTGAGGGCTAAGAAATGACCCACACCACCCAGGGTCTGACCACTTCCGGGCTCTCATTTCTTCCCATCCCTCCCCAGCACCCAAGCCTGTGACTCGCTGAGGCTGAGCTGGATGAGGGACAGGAGGTGAGCAGAGCTCGGAAGTGACCCTTGAACCCCCATTCCACAGGCCCAGCAGGAACAGGACCCATTGGCCACACCTGGCCCACTCCCACAGAGAGCAGCCCAGAGGGTCCCCAGGATACTGGGGGCTCCAACACGCCTGCTCTTTAAGACTGGCCACTTCAGTCCAAGCTCTGGACTGCAGAGGATTGCCCAAGGGCGCCTTGGGGCCCCGAGGCTGAAATATCCAGGAGTGTGACCCAACCCGGAGAGACACTCACAAAATGGGCCACATGACCACCCCCTTAGCCAGACAATAAGAACCATCCTGCCTGTCCGTTCACATGGCCTCCAGGCTGACTGATATGGCCTCAGACCAATGGAGGGGTATGTACTGGTGGTGGGGGGGTGGTCACTGGCCTGGGCCTCCCTGCCACGCATCCTCCCATCTGCTTCCATGTGTCTCCCTAGCCAAGGCCAAGTTTGTCACTAGGGTTGGGGGACTGGTGGGCAAGTGAGTTGAAGGTTGTACCCTGTAAGTTTCAGGGCTGTGGGGCAAGGTGCCTCCCCTCCAGCCCCTGCCTTGCCTCTGGGGACTGGAGAACTAGGACCTCTTCCCCTGTGGCCCAGCCCTCTCCTGCACCCTTGTCTCTGGTTCCGAGGTCACTATCTCCTCACGCAGGTATAAGGATGCAGGGAGAGCGCATTCTTACAGCGTCTGCCGAGAACAGCAGGCGGGGGTCCAGGAGGGGAGGCTCTGTGGGTGCACCTGCTGGCCTCTGGGCCCAGGAAGAGTGAGGTCTGGTTCCTGGGGAAGAGGGAATCCGCTCCCCTTCAATGAGCAGGAGCAAAGTGGCATGGGGGAGGCCAGGGTGGAGGGGGGTCTGGTGGGTTGGGCTCCAGGTAGGCAGAGCCCAGGGGAACTTGTGGTCACTGCACTGTGAGAGAAAGAGCAATGTTTTGCAAAGATTTCGAAGGTGAGGTAAAGCTTCTCCAACTCTCCCGTGGGGTCTTTAAGAAAGTCTCGAATGTTCACATGCTTTTGAGGGAGTGGACTCTTTCTGGGGGACATGAGAAGAGGCCAGTGCAGGACAGCAGTGGAGGCTGGAGGCTGGGCCACGGGGGGTGGGGGGGTACCTGGTGTCTGGATCATCAGGGTCACCTTGAATCTCTAAAGCAGGTGGTCTCCTGTTCCCCTCAGGAAGGAGGGGCTGGACTGAGAGCGGGGTCCCAAGTAGATGAGAAATGGGGGTGGGGTGCTGTTCTGAGGGCCCTGGAGGCAGGCTGAGCATCTGCACAGCGGGCTGCGTGGGTGACAGTGCTTGCCAGGGAGCTCTCCAAAATGACCTATTAGAGACACTCAGATGCAGAGTCAATCCACCGCTAAGCTCTAAGTTGAATCTACCGCTAAATCCCAAGTGGAAGAGAAAGAAGCGAAACACCAAAGCGTGTGGAGTTCCCCTCTGAGTGGAACACGGCACTATGTCCCTGAGGCAGGAATTCTCTCACCCCCTTCCTCCCTGGCAGCTCCCATCTCAGTCGTGGGGGCTCAGCAGGAACCGTGTCCGCCACCCTCAGAGACTAGTGAGGTGTCTGGCAGGGAGCACCTGCTTAACACACAGCTTTGAATGAATGAGTGAGCGAAGGAAAGAACAGATGAGTGAATGAGTGAGCAAATGGAGGAGTGAATGAAGGAATGAATGAAGGAATGGAGGAGTGAATGAATGAACAGATGAATGGATGAGTAAATAAAGGGATGAATGAGTGAACGGGTAAATGACCGAAGGGATGAATGAGCCATGAGCAGGTCCAGGTCTGGGTGCTATTCAGGATAACTGTCGCCTCGTTGGCTTGTGTGTGGTTGGGGAGACGCTGGGTTGCCCCAGGAGTCCCCTGACTGGCGCTGAGAAGAGTCAAACTTCCGCCAGTCAGATCTGATGTCTGCCTGCTATCTGTCTGGCTCTCGCCCCGCCGCTGGGGTGGGCAGAGAGAGGGCAGCGGGCCCACAGAGAGGGGGCCTATGCTCCCCAAATCAGAGCCCAGCAAATGTCCCTCCAGGAGGCCTGGGGAGGGACAGAAAGAGGAGCTCCTCCCCCAACCCAGCCACCCACCTAGGGTATCACCAGGACAGACAGACAGGCTGACTGACGTGGGGCCAGTCCCTGCAGTGTCACAGAGGCTCTGGATGAGGCATGGTGATGACCAGGTGGGTCCTGCAGTTGGGGGAGGTGGACGTGGGTCAGCTCTGCCCCGCAGGGGCGGGTGAGGCAGGACCACGCCACCTGTCTGCGCCTTGCTGTCCACAGATATGAAACGGGGACATCTTACAGCTAACCCCCGTGCCGGAGGGCTTGAGGACTGGGAGAGACCAAGACAGCGCCTGGCACATGGGGAGCACTCAACAAAGCTCACTGTCCCCGTATCCCATCCCTCTGCCCTGTGCCCCTGCCCTGCGCCAGTGGGCTGCACCTCCTCTCTGACCATTTATGATTGTGGGGGCTGAGCACCACGGGAGGGGCGTGGGTGTGGCTGTGTATAACTGAGGGTGTGCCTGTGTGTGCCTGTCTGTGCATGTGGACCCCTGTGTACACAGGCTAGAGGAGGGGCTACTTTCCAGGACGATGCAAGCATACCTCTGTGTCACTGGATGCCCCCCGCTCTCCTAAGAACTTGAGTCCCCACAATGCCTGTCACCATCGGCGGTGCCAAGGTTGCAGGAGCTCCCTGTTCCCAGGGTCCCTGTCTTCCCAGAGCCCACCTGGTGCATGGCACAGAGAAAGTGCCAGCATGTAGAGGAGGGAGGCACAGGGAGGACTTCCTGGGGTGGACGGACTGGCTGCAGGGAACCTTGGGCAGAGTCCCCTTGGCTCACCAGCGCCCAGGAGGGTGGGTATCAGCCCGTGGCCAGAGGGGTGCAATGCTCTCAGACCCCACCAGGCGGAGCCACATGTCCATCTCCAGACCCATTTGTCAGGCTTCTGCTTTCGAGAACCCACATCTCAGACCGTATCTGTGCTCGGAGGTCTCCTTGGCAGCTCGGCCTGAGGGAGAGGCTCCTGGGACAACTCTGGACCCGAGGATGAGGGGTCCTGCCAGAGCAAGGGGCGGGACCCACCACCCCACGCCCATCCTGTTTGGGCAGCCTCCCTGCCCCTGGGCTGCGCTGACCTATGGAGCCATGGGGCAGCCCCCGACAGGCTGGGTGAGGAGGGTGGGGCTGGTCTCCAGCTCCCTGGGCCCCCCCTGAGCGACTCCCCCGGGAGGGAGGCCCAGCCCAGGCCACACTCACCTTTCCAGCCCTGAAGACATCTCTTCACTAAACTCTGAGCTCTCACTACTGCCTGGAAAAGGAACATAGATCAGTGAGCGGGGCGGCCTCGCAGGAGTGGGGCCACTAGAGCGGCCTGTTCTCCGCCGGGCCCAGGCCCCAAGCTGCACGAACATGCTGGAGGGACACCGCCTGACCCCGGGGGTGTCAGTGTGGCTTGGGCTCTGCTCTGCTGCTGCTCTGACACTCGGCCCACCCCGTCCCACGGTTCCCAGGTGGGCCCTCCTCTGCCTTCCCTGCCCGCTCAGCGCTGCGGCTGCCCACACACCAGTCCCCTGGGATCAGGACCCTTAGGACTCTGTCTTCCACAGGCCCCACCCCTGCCCTCCAGGGGCCAGATGACAACTTCTCCCTCCAAAGGTCAGGGCTGGACTAAATGCGGGCCACGGAGCAGCTACCTAGCACTGGACAGAGGCCCCCACGGAGCACCCTTTCAGAGCCCGGGGCAGTGTGCACACAGAGGACTCAGCTTTCCCCTGGCCTGCACCCCGAGGCTGACTGGGACTCACCAAGGCCCAGCTTCAGCCACAAGGAAGCAGAGAGATGTTCCTTGGAGGCGCCTGGGTTCTGCCCTCTCTGCCTGGGCTGCCTTGCTGGCACCACAGCCGGGCAGTGCGAGTGGGGAGAAAGAGGGGGAGGTCCCAGGCCCCTTGGCAGTTCCAGGACACAAGGACCAGTTCAGTCTCAAGCAGGGCACAGGCACACAGGGCAGCGAGCTCCCAGGCTCCAGCTCCAAACAGAAAAACCTCTGAGTGTTCGGAGTGGAGAAGCTGAGAGCCGCAGCGCCTGGGGATCTCCCGCCTGGATGCCGGACAGCACAGCGTCTGACTTGGTTTCTGTCTCAGGAATAGCAAGGCTTGGGCTCAGGCACAGCTCAGAAAGTTTCCTGGATGTAAAAGAGCTGTTCTACTGCTCAGCCCAATGCTCTCGGGCCGGCATTTCCCACGCAGGTTCAGAACCCCACCCCATGGGATTCTCCAAGGAGGAGGGTTCCGGCCCAGACAGTGTGGGAACCTTCGGGCTCAGCTGCCTCCTGGGAGACCCACGATGCCCATCAGTATGGTCCAGTTTCTGGGAAGAGACCTACTGCCCTGGTTTAATCCAGCCTTTCCCCAACTCACAGACCCTGAACTCTTCTCCCCAGGCGCACCTAGGAAGCCTGGGCTACACTGTCCCGAGCTGGCAGAAACCCCTGGCCGGGTCCAAGGAGAGGATCTCCTCCCTGGACGGACAGCAGACACAGGCCTTGCTTGTCACATGCTTTCTAGGAAGTGGGAGCCAGGTGCCCCCTCGCGGCGACGCTGCCTCAGAGACTGGCCCCGTTTCACGGGATGCGAGATTCCCGCATGATTTTCCTGCCTGTACTACCTCTTCTTTCCCATGCGCTGGGGCCCTCCACCCTACTGGCCTCTGTCTAACCTGCTGCCAGCCCCGGGAGGGCTCCCTGTTAGGACAGACACATGGACACACAGACTACAGAAGCATGGCACACTGAAAGGACAGCAGTGGACAGTACACCTGTCTGACGGCAGAAATGACCGGGTGGCCTGGACTCCACAGGGGCTGGGCCTGTGACCAGAGCTCACTGCCACCCTTAGGTCTGATACCACCCCTGCCAACCCTGGCCCCAGCAGCTCAGCCTCTGTCTTTCTATTGATATAAGCACCATTTCTGGCTGGAGTTCAGACATACATTTTCATCCCAGAAGGTCAATTTTTCATCCTCCCTTATTTTGGCTTCTTGGTATGAAGACAAGTGCATGGGGAGCACCCCGGGGCCGCCTTGCTGCTGTCCCCAGGCAGAATCTCCTCCTTTGCCCTGTGGGCCAGGGTTTGTGGCTCCCCAGGGACGGAGCCCCGCGGGGGCAGCAGCCACAAGGCTTTGACAGTCGCCTGCCAAGGACAGTGGGTCTCAGGTACGTGTCTGTCCCCTCTCAGAGCCACTGGCAGGATGAGGACCCATGGCCCTTTGTGAAGTGGAGACCGGGAAGCAAAGGCCTCTTTGGCCCTGGCGATGCCTGTAGGGAGCCCTCTATGCGGGGGTGGGGTGCGGGGCCCCCGGGCACGGCAGTGACGGACACAGACACAGACACGCCGGGCCGTGGCCCACCCGCTGCCGTGTGCAGGCCGGGGACGCTTACCGAGGGAGAGTCCGTTGGTGACGGCGGAGGAGGAGGCAAGGGCGAGGCCCCTGCGGGGGCTGCGGGGCTCTAGGACACTGTCATCCAGCAGGTGCCTCGCTTTCTCCGACGGGAATGTCGCGCTTTTACTCTCAACTACACTCAACTGACACATCATACTGGAAAATGGAAAGGAAGAAAGAAGGCAAAGCTCCTTATCTACAGAGCAACAGTGGTTCCACCTGCCCCGGGGGCCTGAGCAGAACAGCACCGCTGCAGGACAAAGACCTTCATCCAGAACCGCGGTCCTATCTCCCCATGGCGTGACCTTGGGCAAGTCACATCATTCTTCTGAGCCTCAGTTTCTCTGGCAAATGGAGACTCACGCTACTCACCCTGCCTGACTCCTAGGATGACTGTGAAGCTCAAGTGAGTGGATGGTGCTTTCGAGTGCTGGGGCCAAACAAGCCAAAAGATGGCTGACCTCGTGGTCAGCACTTCTGCTTCTGGAGTCATAGACCTGGTCCAAGTCCTTGCTCCAGCCTTACCCACTGCCCAGGTACCCAGCACCACTGCCAGGTGCTTCCCCTGTTGGACCTCCTGGCCTCATTCTTACAACACGAATCAGGCAGGTACTCCAGATGCCTGCAGGGGCCCAGTGAGAGGATGCTGGCCAGGCACGTGACAGTGTAGCCAGCACCGAGCAAGCCCCGAACTCTCGGAGAAGCAAGGCTTTTCTTCTCCAGGGCTAGCCTGTGCTGGCTGAGGCTTGTGTCTTAACGGTAGGAGGACGAAAGGAAGGAAGGAACAGAGAGGAGAGAGAGGGAGGGAGAGAGGGCAGAAGGGACCCAACTGCTCAGGGATCTGTGCCCAACATCCTGGGGACACGCGCACATCTGCCCAGCCATGCTAAGGACCACACATGTCCCCCAGCTGGTCAGCCCCATGGAGCCGGGGGAACCTGCAGCAGGCTCTGGGCTCTGCAGGCTTTCTGCAACTTTTAGCAAGTGGAGATGCTGAGCCATGACACACAGGTGCCATGAGATATCACATGCTCCCTGGAGGACTATCATGGTGTTTCCTGGACTCTGGGGTTTTCTTTCTACGAGGAGGCACTAACCAAGTTTGGGCAAACCAGCTAGAAGCCCACCACTGCCTCCCTGCCCTTTCCTGCACACCTCCTCCATCAGCTGCTGAGCCCCAGAGACCTGTCACCAGTACACGGGCCATGCAGCCACGACCACCCCTGCCCTTCCTGAGCCCATGCCAGCCTGAGGAGGGGGCACCAGCCCGGAAGACCAAGAACGCCCATCAGCAGCTCCCAGACAGGCAGGGGAGTCCCGGGTGGGCTGGCATCCCCAGCAGCTCTTCAGCCCCCGCCCCATGCTGAGTCCCACCCTGACCCCAATGTCGGGGGCTCATGCGGTCACCCACTTGTTGCCCAGGCTGTGGCTCTTCCTGTGTCTCGGGACCGGGGGTGTGGGGAGGCTGCCGGCCACAGAGGCGTCCGGACAGGTGGGCCGCCGGCTGAACCTTGCGGAACTGGAGCCACTGGATGGGCCTGTGAACAGAGCACAGAGAGTGAGGCGAGGGGCTGGGGAGGCTTAGGGGAGGTGGGTTTGCAGGGAGATCCCTGGCTCGGCTGACAGGAGAGGGCAAGGTTCCCCAAGCCCTATAGCTGTCTACTCATGAGACCCTGACCCCTCACCCCCAGCTGCCAGGCACATTGTGATACACATAATAAGCCTGATAACAGGCCATCAGGATGGCCAGCATCCTGCTGTTCAGTGTCCCTGGCCCGACAGCCCCACTGCTCACGTGGAGGAGAGCGCCATGGATGGACAGGGCAGGGGTGGAGGCAGGGGTCGGCAGCCTGGCCTGTTTTCCCTGGGGTGGTACTTCTCCATGGCCACCCCGCTGGGGGACAGAGTTGAACCTCACTAGTGTGACTTCCGGAGAAGGCAATGGCACCCCACTCCAGTACTTTTGCCTGGAAAATCCCATGGACGTAGGAGCCTGGTAGGCTGCAGTCCATGGGGTCGCTCAGAGTCGGACAGAACTGAGCAACTTCACGTTCACTTTTCACTTTCATGCACTGGAGAAGGAAATGGCAACCCACTCCAGTGTGCTTGCCTGGAGAATCCCAGGGATGGGGGAGCCTGGTGGGCTGCCGTCTCTGGGGTCACACAGAGTCGGACACGACTGAAGTGATTTAGCAGCAGCAGCAGCAGTGTGACTTCTGAGTCCAGGTCCAGGGCCCATACCCCTGTGCCCTTCCAAGGCCAGACTCTCTTCTGAAGCACATGTCCAACCAAAAGGGATGTGTGCAGGGCTCACTGGGGGCAGTGGATTAACTGGGCGAGACAGCACAGCCATGCAGGCAGGGTGTCAGACATCCAGGCCCGTCCGTTATTGCCTGGGTGACCTCGGATGGGTTGCTTCCTCTCTGAGTCTCAGTTTCCGACATCTGAAAGGTGGGAACAACACACTCACCCTGCAGGTGGCTGGGAGAGGTCTTGGGGTAACATACGCAGAGTTTCAGTTAGTGCTCTCTCTGGTTTTATTATGATTAGGTTACCCTGTCCTCCTCAGCCCCAATTATGGGGCCAATGCAAGGTCATCAAAGCCAGGGGGTTGGGGTCACAAACCCTACTGAGCAGCATGTGCTGAGAGACTGAGCCCTTCATGTTAGCCACATTCACAGCTATTTTCTGTGGGGCATGGTCTAGACCACTGTTGTCTCTTTAATTTCTGTGGTTGTGATTTGGGAAGGGAGGTCTTAAGGTGTTACCAAGCTGGGTTCTTGGACTCGAATCAACAGAAACAGATAAGAGGTTAGATGAGGAATTCAGGCAAGACTTTAATCAGGCTCACAAGGGAGCGAAAACAAGTAACAGGTTCCCTTCCTTGCTCCCTGTGGGTAGGTGATCTGGTTCCTTGAGTGGAGTGAGGGTAGGTGCAGATCAGTGGGTCAGGCCAGAGGGGCGGCCTAGGTGGTCTGCCCACCCCCTGGTGGTGCTGCACGAAGGGATCACGCACAGTACCCTGCTCCAGGCACCTCAGTGGTGGTTGGATTTTGACCCTTTTGTTTGAAATTTGCCCCAACTGCATATGCCTGCGGTTATTTTTAGTCCCTCATAGTTTCTTTGTATCTGCTGCTCAAATGTTTGTCCAGGTGCAAGCAGTAAAGAGCCCCAGGTCCCAACCTATGTCAAAGGGAGGTGACCCCAGATGATAGCTGAGCCATAGCTACCTGGGCCAGACACCGGAAATGGGAGCCAGGGTTTCTGCAAAGGGGCTCGGTTACTTCCTGCAGAGCACATCGAATGTGGGGCAAACCAGGGGGCTACTGCCTGGCTGTGCTGGGGAACATCCTGGAGGGCCTGTGAGGCCAGAGGTCCACCCAGGGCTCCAGATCCTCCACCAGAAGATGCTGCAGATCCACTAGTGACCTAAGGGTCCCCGTGTCCCCCAGCACGCTAGGTTCATTCTTATTTTGGCGTGCAAAACAACGACCCTTGTCTGCAGCCTGTGCACTATGGGAAGTCCAGCTTCTGGCACTTCGGAGGGTTCCCGAGGCAAGGAACTCACGAAATCTCGGGCTCTGAACTCCCACTCCCAGAGATTGTCCCACCCCACTGTGCCTCCTCCACATCCTCTCCTTCACTTCCCTGAGGCCCCACCACCAAGCCCTGCACTAGGTCTCCGCTGTTCCCTTCAACAACTATTCCCAGGTGTCAACCCCTCCTTCAGCCCCACTACACACCTATCAGACTCTCTCCCCTCCAAAATGCTGCCACTCTCCTGCCACGAGAACACGGTGCCTGTTGGGTTTGGTTGCCCTCAATCGCCACGTGCACCTCCGGAGACACCGGGCTTCCTGCCAGGCCCCCGTGGAACAGGAACCTCCGACCCAACCTCCTGTTCCCTCTGAGAGTTCACTGCACCGCTTCCCCTTCTCCTGCTTGGTCCATTCCAGTTTATGCATACACTCTTAGTTTCTCACCTTCTGCAAAAGAAGGTGCCCTGGCCCAGCTCTCCTCCCAGGCACCACATGGGATGTGGAGGAGGCACAGGGGGGTGGGACGATCTCTGGGAGTGGGAGTTCACTGCACCACTTCCCCTTCTCCTGCTCGGTCCATTCCAGTTTATGCATACACTCTGAGTTTCCCACCTTCTGCAAAAGAAGGTCCCCTGGCCCAGCTCTCTTCCCAGGCGCCACACTTCCTCAAAAACCAGCTGCCGCCCCCTCACTCACTCTTCAAGTCACTAAATCTGGTTTCCATTTCCTAATGACATTTCCATTGACCTCCTTTGGGCCAAATCGTCGAGCACTCATTGGCTTCCTCGCCAGCGCCCTTGGTGGGTGATGCAGGTGATGGCTCCTCGTAAGCCTCTGCTTCCTGGGTGTCTGTGATATCACTCCCTCCTGCTTCTCCCTGAACCTCTTTGATCGCTGTCACTCAGCCTCCTCTATGGGTTCCTGATCCCCCAGTGGCTGGTATTGTCTATACAAGCCTCCCTCTTTGGCTCCTGGTTCTGATTTGATTTTAACTCAGCGGGTTGGCTGATGACTCTTAAACCTTTACTGCCATCCTTTTTTGTTGTTGTTGTTTGTTTTAAAGAGCAAGGGAGCTTATGGAAATCCACAATAGTTATTTATTTTTTTAATATTTATTTAGTTACTTGGCTGCACTGGGTCTTCATTGTGGCGTGTAGGATCTTTAGTTGCAGGCATGTGGAAGTTAGTTCCCTGACCAGGGGTCAAACCCAGGTCCCCTGAATGGTGAGCCCGAGGAGTCTTAGCCACTGGACCATCAGGGAAGTCTCCAGCCATCCTTTTTTTTTTTTTTTTTTGAGCCTGAGACCTGCATTTCCTTCTGTTGGCTTGATCCCTTCATCTGAGCTTTCCTAAGATATCGTAAGTTCAGCCAAGGTTGAACTTGAACCCTCTTCCTGTATTTCCAGCCTTGGCTGGAGGCCCTGCTGGCCATTCAGTCACCTGGCCTGGAAGGAGCAGTCGTCTTGGCTTCTCCAAGACTGTGACTTGCCTTTTCTCGTCTTACTCAGTTCAGTTCAGTTGCTCAGTTGTGTCCGACTCTTTGCAATCCCATGGACTGCAGCACACCAGGCTTCTCTGTCCATCACCAACTCCTGGAGCTTACTCCAACTCATGTCCATCACTTTGGTGATGCCAACCAACCATCTCATCCTCTGTCGCCCCCTTCTCCTCCCGACTTCAATCTTTCCCAGCATCAGGGTTTTTTCAAATGAGTCAGTTCTTCGCATCAGGTGGCCAAAGTACTGGAGTTTCAGCTTCAGCATCAGTCCTTCCAATGAATATTCAGGACTGATTTCCTTTAGGATGGACTGGTTGGATCTCCTGGCAGTCCAAGGGACTCTCAAGAGTCTTCTCCAACACCACAGTTCAAAAGCATCAATTCTTTGGCGCTTTCTTTAGAGTTTAAGTCTCACATCCATACATGACTACTGGATAAACCATAGCTTTGACTAGACAGACCTTTATTGGTAAAATAATGTCTTTGCTTTTTGATATGCTGTCTAGGTTAGTCATACCTTTTCTTCTAAGGAGCAAGCGTCTTTTAATTTCATGGCTGCAGTCACCATCTGCAGTGATTTTGGAGACCCCCGAAATAAAGTCTCTCACTGTTTCCATTGTTTCCCCATCTCTTCTTACTTGCCACACACAATCGTCAAGACCCCTAGGTTTTCTACACCCCCTCCCTGTCCATCTCTCTTCTCACTGACTGGTCTGAGTTACCACACTTTCTCTTCTTCCTGCAGCCAGTCTAAACTTCTCAAATCCAACCATCATACAGATTCATGAAAGTCTGATAAGTGAAAAGCCTGAAACTGTCAGGGGCATGGTGCTCAAATCCTGTTATATCTGGTCATTTTGGCTAATCTTAAAATCCTGAAGAAGAAGAAAGGGACAAAGTAGTCGCAACAAATTTTGAGAAGAACAGCACAGGACTTGTCCTACCAGTTATCAGACCAAAGCACAAGACAAAAGTAACTCAAACAGTCTAGTGCTGGCGTGTGGACAGAGAAACTGTTCAGTGAATCACAGGTGAGAGTCTAGACTTCTTCATGGTGGCAGCGGCATTACAAGTTAAAAGGAAGACAGGGTCTTCAGTACATGGGTCTAGAACCATTAGGTTCCATGTGGAGAAAGATGAAGTTATTGAGTCCTTTTACCTTACATTATGCGAGTGGATTAATTATATATATATGAAAAGCAGAAATGCAAAACTACTGGAAAGAAAAAGGAGACAATCCTTATGACCTTGGCGAAAGGAAAGAAACAAAAGGCATAAACCTTCAAGGAAAAAAAATGAGGGGAGAGAGGCTCAAGAGGAAGGGGATATATGTATAATTATGGCTGATTTGTGCTGTTGTTCGGCAGAAACACAACATTGTAAAGCAATTTTCCTCCAATTAAAAAATAAATTTTTAAAAATGAAAAAAATTTGATTAAACATTTCTGTACCAAATCAAGCCAATAAACAAAAGACAGGAAAAGCAACATTAGATGGCAAGGTGTAGTCTGAGAGAAGCAATATGTCACCCACATCACCATCAAAGGGTTACGGTTCAGATTTACAGAGAACTTCAAATACCAGTAAGAAAGAGACAAACTACGCCCCAAGAAAATGGGCAAAGGAAACAAATGGGAAATTCACAAAAGAGGAAATGACCTCGATGACCAATAACTATATGGAAAGATGCCTTAACCTCACTGGTAATAATGGGAATGCAAATTACAGTAAAACTGAGATACATTTTCAACTTATTAGATTGTTAAAAAAAAAAAAAAAAAGATTAGCCTGACAATATCAAATGTGAATGCTAGTTAAGGGCTCATTTGAGTGTCCAATACTTGAAAAGCAATTAGCAATGCTGAGTAAAGGTCCTTTCATGGCATCACCGTGACCTCAGGATTCCAATTCTGGGTGTCTGCCTTCAGGAAACGTGCATCTGTGCACAAGGGGGACACATTTCCTTTCCAAGGACGTTCCAAGTGGAAACAACCTGCATGCCCCTCGGTAGAGAAATGGATAAGGGAGCTGCAGTTCATTCATTCAACAAATTCTGCAGAGCAGGAAAAAATGAAGAAACTGGATCTGCAGGTATCCGTGTGGATACAATGCATATGACAGAAACATATGGTAAGCAGGCAGAGCAAGTTGCAGATGAATGTTTAGGTGAATGGCATGATGCCACTTATGTAATATTTTTAAAAACTAGTATACATTTTTATATGTATGTGCGCATGCTAAGTTGCTTCAGTCATGTCCAACTCTGTGGGACCCTATGGACTATAGACCCCCAGACTCCTCTGTCCATGGGAGTTCTCCATGCAAGACTACTAGAGTGGGTTGCCATGCCATCCTCCAGAGGATCTTCCCAACCCAGGGAATGAACTCAGGCCTCTTATGTCTCCTTCATTGGCAGGCAGGTTCTTTACCACTAGTGCTATCTGGGCAGCCCATATATAGGTATACGTGTAGTAAAATACAAAAATCCACACAGGAATAACACAAAATGCTATGGGGACAGTAGATACCTCCATACAGAAGAAAGGGAAAGGATGGGGTGTAATCAATCTGTAAACAATTAAGGAGATGTAAAGCAAATATGGCAAAATGTTCGCTTCTGTTAAACATGGGTGGCAGGTACCATAGATATTCTCTTTGTAGAAAGGTTTCATGATTTAAAATGAACAGACTTGAAAAATGAGTGGAAACTTTCTCTGTACCAGGTGCCGTGCTAGGGGCTGTGCTGGAATCCAGGTCTATCCTTCCCCACCCTGTGCCAGGAACTGGGGGCTGCATGATGGGGCCTTGGCCAGTGGGCTCCCTTCTGCCTGGTTGCCTGGGCCAGGTGGCAGGAGATAGTGCTGTCAGAGATGCTCCAGGTCTTTGTTCAAAACCCATCAACCAGGACTTCTTGGGAGCTATTCCATCCCTGGCTGGGGAACTAGACCCCATGTGCCGCAAAGAAGACCTGGCTAAGTCAAATAAAGTTAAGAAAAATAAACCCATCAACCTCCACTGTTAGCAGAAGTGTCCTTGCTTAAAATTTGTCAACTCTCCCACCTCTAGCAGGAGTGAATGTAAATCTTTACGTTAAAGGGTCCAGAGATAGGAAAGGAAACCGCACACACACACAAAGAAAAAACCAGATGGAACCAGCTGGGCCCAAGATGGCGATGAATGTGATTTCCAACAGACTCTGAGTCTCCTTGTACCTCCATCTGACTACATTAGCATATTAAATGACATATCCACTGGTGGCCAAGACTGGACATTAAGGACCAAAGAAGGATAGAAAGGGGGTGGCACCCTACTCCCTTGCAAAAGCCCCATCCCTCCCCCGGGGGACTAAGGCATCTGCCTCCCCATTATCAGCCTCACCGCTCATCCCTTTGTCTTTGTTAATTTAGTTCCCTTTTCTCCATTCTTTGGCCACTGAATAAAGCTGCTGCTGCGCTGCTTTCAGCTTCTGTTCTGTCATCTGCCCACTCAAACCTGAATGGGAGTAAAACCCTCCTCTACCGAGACAGAGAGCTCAGGCTCGGGCCGAGCAGGGGGATCCAAAAGACTTAATTTGATAAGAAGAGGGGGCGCTGTCTGAGGTCCCAATTCCAGCCTGCATGTGGCATCATCTCAAGAATTGGGGCTTCGACAGACCAACCAATGACAATGACGTCAGAGAGTTGTGGCCTGGACTTCGCCAACCCTGGGAGGGTCCATGGGAGCTGGCGAGGACTACGGCTAAGCTTTGTGTGCGCTTGTACTTTCCTGTGAGGGGTTCCACGTCACCGTCAGCTTCTCTGAGACTCGTTCTTAACCAGGGCATGTTTGTATCAGAAGCATCTGGAGGGTGTGTGAGAATCGGAGCTTCTTGGGCCCAGCCCAGGAGGGTCTAGTTCTGCTGGCCTCAGCTGGGTCAGGGGTGCTGCTCTTCGGGTGATTCTGATGGGCACCCCGTGAAGAACTTCTGCTCAAAGCACAGGGATGAAAGCAAGTTCTGTCCCAGGGGAGACATCTCGTGTAGCTGCCGCGGGAGGAAGGGCAGCGTGGAAGCACCAGGCTTTGTTTCTGTTTTGTACATATTGCTCAATAAATGAATCCACGCGGAGGGTGGAATGTGGCTTGTTTATCAGCTGCCTGTACGCAGGATCAGTCTCGATGCCTGAGTCACTCTGGCTCCCACCCCGGGCTCAGTAAGTATTTTGTAAAGGTCATATCGCCTGGCTCCTCCCCATGGTTGGAACCAGTGGTGTCCTAGCATTAATAACAGTGATAATTGAGTGCTGCGGGCCTGGTCTCTGGCTGGGTGTGGTGCTGCCACCCAGAAGGTGAGTACTCGGAGGAGGCCAGCTCTGCAGGTGAGACAGCCCATGAGCAGGACCTGGGCCCTGTGCCACTCTCCGGGAACCAGGGGAAGGGGGTGGGGCGTGGGGGGTGGCCCATGGTGGGGAAGGAGCTCGAGCAGTTCAGAGGTCAGGCATTAGGGGAAACCTGAGGAAGGGGGAACACGGCGACACATCGAGGTGATCTGATCTAAGCAGAAGGCACTTCTTGAAGGAAACGTGTGGTGGATAAACGTCCCACTGCTGCTCCGGAGGAAGGGAAGGTGAGGGAGCACCTACTGTGCACCAGCTGTGAGCCAGGCTTGTATAAACACTCCATTGCTGAGTCCAGAGACTCTCGAGCCATCAACACTCCTACAGCCGTCCTGTGGAGACCTCCCCGCCCCCAGGTCACGTGGCCGAGGGGAGCTGGGTTTGCTCCTTGAACCAGCCTCGTGTGCAGTGAGAAGTGGACACTCCGAGGCTCTTCTGGGAACCTCCCTGGCCTCGGCTCTCTCCTCACCCACTCCCTTCCCCACTTGTTGCCCAGAGGTTCCTGCGCCCTGGCTCTGACCCCAGTCAGGCTCTCCTGAGCCTCTGGACTCGCCCCTGGTCGCTTCCACTCAGCTCCTGACTCTCCCTCCAGGCCAAGGCGTGGATCCACCCCCTTCTCCTTGCTGCTTTGGATGGGAGGCAGGCCTGGCCTCAGATGGCCCTGAACTCAGCTGGGGGAAGGTGGGGGGCTGTGATCTTCCTGGGCCCAGGGTCAGAGCTGATGCTGGTCTCAGTGCCCTGGGTCTCCATCACTCCCGTCCCTGCACTGTGGACCAACAGCAGGACTTTGACGCTGAAGCAGAAGAATTTCCATTCAGCTGGGACCTGGGGTGTGTGTGTGGGGGGGGGGGTGGCCTCTCTGCCAGTAAGTGACACTCTGCTACTGAAAGGCCTCACGTGCCAGCCCCACCAGGCCTGGCGGGGGGAGAGGGGGCGCGTCATGTGACAGCACCCGGGACACGTGTCTTCTGGGACTGGTTCGGAGCTGGGTGCTAACAAGTTTGTTCCTCTGTGTCCTCGGGGTGGGGGCGGGGGCGGTGATAATGGGCTGGGGCTCTGGCCTGCCCTAGCAGAGTGTGGTCCCCGCTGCCCAGCCCGATATGGCACGAGCAGCTGGAAAAACTGACCACGCGGCTTGACTATCTCAGAGGATTGCTCTATTTTTCCTCAGCATAATTTTTCCATGAATAATCTTTAAGTGGCTGTTTCTTTAGCAGTTTCATTGGAACATATGAGAACTGACAGTCATTGGGGAACAAGATATCATGAACGAAATCTGGTTTTCATTACACTTCTCTCAAGAAACCAACATGCTGCCCAGCAGACCACTCACTGATTGGAAGAGAAAAGAGCACAGAGCCTTCTAACAAAGGCTCTGGAGTGGGCAGGATCAGGATGATGAATGGCTACAGCAAAGAACGTGGGACCCAAAGGCAGACAGGCTCCGACTGGTACCTGCCACCCCCTGGCTGAGCGACCTTGGGCGAGTCACCTCGCGCCTCTGAGCGTGAATTTTACGTCTGCAAGACAGGGGCACTAAGCCGGCCTGGTGGCACCCTGGTGAGGATAAAAGGACAGAGCGCTGGCCTCTCTCTTTCCTAACAACACAGGGGGGGTGCGCCCCAGCCACTCTGAATTAGAGAGCTGACACTCTGCCTTCGCAGAGTCACAGTCAAGTGGGGACAGAGACAAGCATCCAGATAATTACACCCAGGAAAGATATCTGCTTTGATAAGAAAAAATAAAGAAATATGATAATAGCAGTAACTACATCACTTGGATAACTATCACAACTGTGCCAGGGCTGGCGATGGTAATGGGTGACACTCACTGAGAATCTACCAGGGGCCAGAGACTGTGCTAAATGTTCTGGACAGAGGATCTGATGTCAGCGTCACAGTAACACTGCCTTGCAGGCCCTGTTGGCGGCATCTCAACGTTATGATGTGGCACCTGCAGTTGGAAGGGTTCAAGAGCTTGCCGGGGCGAGGGGCTGGTGAGCGGTGGGAAACAGTGGCCTTGTGCTCCGCTTGTAATTCTAAAGGAAGGCAGCTCAGAAGCCACACACTACTCTGACCTCAGCAGCCTCGGTCTCGGCCGTCACTTCCTCTTCTCAGAGGTGGCCTTGGCCAGCCAGCCAGCGCTGAGACACTGTGGGGGCCACGGGCCTCTTCTGCCCACCCACGGGGGTCACAGGAGACAGATCTGAAACGCCCCCAGTGCCTCCTGTACATTTCTCTTGGAAGAGAAAGAAATGGAGGGAAAGAACTGGAGGCCCCTCCCATCCTCAGGGGTTAAATTAGACCCTCGCTGAGATACAGAGCCCGGCGTGGTGCAGGATTCACAGCCCCGAGGGTGGGAGTTCTCACAAAGAGGGTGACACCCCATCGTTCTGGGTGCACGTGGCCCACGCCCGGCCTTCATGGCACCCGTTCATCCGAAGCTAAGTAGTTGTGCGTGATTTCCTGCTGACTGTCCATCCCCATCCCCCACCCCAGGAGGCAGGGACCGTGTCTCAGTGACCAGCACAGGGCTGGGTGGGCAGCTGGAGCACCAGCAGCATGTGCCGAGAGCACCGGCATGGTGCCCACGGCTCTGCCGAGGAGGACACGCACCCGGGTAGGGGAGCCTCGTTCCCACGGGTCCCGGCGGCATCAGAGCAGTCCTGCCCTGGGTTAGCCCTGCCCGATTCAAGCAACCTGGCAGCCCGGCCGCCACTCACGGGCTGCGCTCCAAGTCTCGCACATCGGAGATTAATGGGAGGCAGCTGTGTCGGAGGGAAACGACTCAATCTGGAGTCACAAGACTCGCATTCCATCCAGCCAAGTCCCCGGGCTGAGCAGGGAGCTGGGGTCCATTCTCCTCCGGCTCTGAGCCTCCACATCATCCCTGGAGGCCAGGATCACCACTGCTGTGATCTGGAGCTTCGAGAGCACCAGCCTGAGCGTCTGGGGCACGGGGCCCACATCCCTCCCAACTGCAAGGGGTTCCGTGTCTCCCCGTTTCATTCCTGTGTTTCATTCATTCTCCATTTCATTTTGTTCCCACACTGGGGCTCTCACCGGGTCTGCCAGAGCCCTGAGCTCTCTGGGCCCCGGGGGCCCCTCTGCAGAGGAAAGCCTGTTTGTGTTGAAAGCCTTCTCTGGCCAGGTTTCCTGGTGGAGCCTGGGAGCCGGTGACTTTTATGTTCACATGCGTTCTTTGTTTCTCATACATGCAACTCTTACGGGTCCTTACTGCGAGCCAGGCTCTATCTCACACGTCACTCGGTTTGCCCCGGTTCACTTCCTTCTGAAATATGGCATCCGATCACCTTTCAACTGCAGTGAGGCCCGGACGCGTTCTTCTCACAGCCAGAGGTCCAAGTTCCCAGCTGCAGCAGGGCAGCAGCTTTGAGTCTTGGTCCCTCTGCTTGACCTTGTCCTTAAGGGCTACTAGGATGGGAGACTCCAAGGACAAAGCAGACGCGAACTCCAGAGGGAACCAGCGAAAACTGGTCCCTGTCCCTTGAGTCCCTCACCTAGGGTCTTCTACCCACTCTGAGAATATGAGGGTAGTAAGAGGGGGTCACTGCCCTCACCCATGGGGGTGCTCTCTCACTCTTCTCAACCACAGTAAGGGGTCTCCAGGCCACTCGAGGAACTTGCTATATGTCCCCAGCAGCTGGGAGACCCAGGGGACTCTGAGTGCCTCCCTCAGGCCTAGAGTCCACATGGCTGTGGCCACACCAGGGTTAGCTACACTCACAGATTCATCCGGACCAGGAGAGGTGTGGCCTCTCCTGGACCAAGGTGGTCCCTGTGAGTGGAGCTGAGGGCTGGAGGGGACTTCAAGCAGTAAGAAACGTGGTGGGCACCAGCTGAGGGCCCGTGCAGTGCCTCCCCACCCCCAGAAAAAATCTGCATCTGCTCAGGTCACGGGGCTGTGGGGTCGCCGGAAAACCCATGAAAGCGCCTGTGAGAGGAAACAGCACCCGGAGTTGGCACTCAGCCCACACCATTCTTGGCAACCAGACCCTGAGGTTAGCCAGCCGAGGAAGGTAGAGGGAAGTCCAGAATGGGGGGATGGCAACACCCCCACTCCGCAGCCACAGTGGGAAGTCCCAGACAGGGCAAGAGGAGGACAGGATATGCCAAAGCATGTTTAGGATCTACTCTTACACAGACCCAGCCTTCTGAGGACCATGCTGGGACAGCATGCCACTCACAGTGTCAGTGGCAACGTCATGGGTGCACCAAGGTGGTCACCCAGGGCAGGGCGCTTCCTGCACTGCACCGATGATGGGGAGCCCAGGGAACTCCAGGGCCCTCTGGTACATCCTGCTTCTTCCCTGTGCTGCATTCAGGCAACAACCAGTCCAGATCCCTGGGCTCAGCAACTGGCTCTGCCCCTTCCTCCAGGTGCAAGATGGGGGGAGCAACCCAGCACCTTCGCCTATAGGGCAGGTATACCTACCTCACAAGGTAGGTGTAGATTCACCAGGCAAGCACACGGGATGGGGTTAGAGTAGTGCCTGGCAGGGAGTACTCGCTCAGTATGTGTCAGCTATTACTATCTTTAACCTGTTTCCCTACCTGTGGACCAGCTGGTGTGGTTTGTTTTAACACAAGTCCACAAATTCTGACACTCTCATTGAGGGCTCAGTCTCCCTGCCCTCTCCTTGGGCCTGGCAGGCCTTTGAGACTGCCTTGACCGACAGAAAGAAAGCAAAGTGCCGAAGAATTGATGCTTTTGAACTGTGGTGTTGGAGAAGACTCTTGAGAGTCCCTTGGACTGTGCAAGGAGATCCAACCAGTCCATCCTAAAGGAAATCAGTCCTGAATATTCATTGGAAGAACTGATGCTGAAGCTGAAACTCCAATACTTGGGCCACCTTCACTGATGTGAAGAGCTGACTCATTGGAAAAGACCCTGATGCTGGGAAATTGAAGGCAAGAGAAGGGGATGACAGATGATGGGATGGCTGGATGGCATCACCGACTCGATGGACATGAGTTTGAGTGAACTCTGGGAGTTGGTGATGGACAGGGAGGCCTGGTGTGCTGCAGTCCATGGGGTCGCAGAGAGTCGGACACGACTGAGCGACTGAACTGAACTGACCTACAGAGCATGGCAGAAGTGAGGTTAAATGATTTCCAAGGTGGGTCACACAGATGGCATGATGCTTTGAGGACCTCTGCTCTTGGAGGGCAATACCATGCAAGAGCTCAATGACTCTGAGGCTCCCATACATCAGGGAAGCCCATGTGGGCGTCCACTGGACGCCATGTGGACCTTTGGGTTCTGCCCCAGCTGACAGCCAGCGCCACACGTGTCCCGACGGTTCCAGCCCCAACATCTAGTCCCTCTCAGCCTTCCCGTATTTCCCACTGAGACCCTAGTTGTCATGGAGCAGAGACAAGCCACCCTGGCTGTGCCCTGTCCAACCTCCTAGCCCAAAAGTCTGTGCATGTAATAATACAGCCGCTTTGTGCCACTTGGGTCCTGGAGGGGCAAGTTATGCAGCCAGAGTACCTGGCACAGCTGCTGAGTGTGAGCTGGAACTGACGTGAGGGCCCCCTGGTGCCCCCGTCCAGTGCTCCATTGGCCATGCCATGCTGTCCCTCCATCTGGTCAGCATCAGAGCCTATCTGTTAGGGTCAGGAGCGAACATTCCTGAGTGGTAAGCGTGTGCCAGGCACTGCCTAAGGGTTTTTCTGGCCCAGCCACAGTCCACGAAATAAGCCTACATGAAGTATTTATGGTGCTTTAGTCGCTAAGTCGCATCCGACTCTTGTGACCCCATGGACTGTAGCCTGCCAGACTCCTCTGTCCATGGGATTCTCCAGGCAAGAACACTGGAGTGGGTTGCCATTTCCTTATCCAAAGTGTTTAGTTATTCCTATTCCCATTTCACCAATAAGAACACCAAGGCTCAGAGGGACCACGCCGATCACCCAAAGTCCCAGAGCTAGGAAGCACTGGAGCTGGCCCTGCACTCAGGTCGGCCCGACTCCAAGATCTGCCTGGCTTTTACCCACTGGGCAACAGAAGGAAGACAGAAAGGTGTTTGGCGAGCAGTCCTGAAGGTACAGGAACCTGCGGCCAGCCTGAGCTTCTCCATGGAGTTGCTTTGCTGCCAAAGAATCTCAGAGGAAACCTGTCAGCTGGTTCAGCCACATGGAGGCGGGGCTCACGAGATCTGGAAATATCTTCACCGGTTCCAAGGCACACACAGCACCAACTGCCCTCTCTCGGGGTCAACGTTCTTTATGATTTTTGCTCTCCAGGAAAATATTAGTTCATTTATATAAGCTAAACATTACATATGGGGGGAAATGGAAAACGTGGCATTCCTGGCCTTTTTTCTCCCCAGACCAGAAACTGAGAAGGTTTCTCCACTTCCTTTCTCACAGTCTGTCCATCTGCTGGTGTGGAGCTGCTGGCACGGCCGCTTCCCGGGGAGTGGAGAAGGGGGTGTGGGGGCATCGGAGGGACGCAGGGTGCAGCTGCAGCTCGGGGGACCACCTTGATACCAACCGAGGCCCCAGAGACCTCACAGAAGGGCTGCGTCCAACACAGAGCCTGTGTCTCCCAGGCAGGGCCGGCAAGCTGAGAGGGGGAGCGAGTGTAGCCACAGAGCGGGGTCAGGCAGCTCACGCTGGCCTCCTGGGGCTGCTGTTCCCCCCACCGCACCCATCAGTTCCTCACGCTGTCTGCTGCTTGCTTCCCCAGCTAAGGCGAGAATGAAGCCCACGAGGGCAGGTCTTCTCCAGGCTCCTCAGGGGGCCTGGCTCACAGTCGGCCCCTGGCATGTGAAGCCTCCAGTGAACAGACTCTCCTGGGGCCTTTCCTCAGCAGGTGTGGGGTGCTTGCTGGCTGGAAAGAGCCTGGGACTGTAGCCCCAGCCCCCTCCTGAGGAGCTGAGGGAGGCTGTGTTCCTCCCATTCTTGGGACTGCAAGAGGCACATTCCTGTCCCTGGTCTGGTCGGGCTCTTGCCATGCAGCCCCATCTAATTGCCAGACATGGAAGACCTCCCTGGGGCTGCCCTTTGTCCTGCCTGCAAGGGACCCCGCAGGTCCCCTCTGCTGTCTGGAAGCCGAGGCTGGGAAGCCGGGATCCCTGAGTGCATCTAAAGCCTTCCAGACACTTCTGGGCCCTCTGATGGTACATGAAAACCTTAATACCCTGCTTCGAGGCTGGAGCCGCAGCTGTGGAAAGTCAGTGGCAGATGCGCCTGGGTACTGAGGTCTGCTGGCCTCAGCACTTTGCTGGGAGGAGTGTGGAGTCAGCAGGCAGCCGGAGAACCAGGTGCCCACAGGCCCAGCTGGGAGCCCAGAGATCAAGCACCCCACATGCGGGGCTTTGGGAATTCCAGGCCTGGGGAAGGCAGACATGGGACAGGGAAGCACAGAAAGCTGTCTAGTTTCCACAAGGGAAGAACCCTGAAGCACGGAGAGCTGCAAGAGGGTGTAACTCAAGGTCAGCAGGCTCTGGAAACCGGCAGGTAGTGGATGTTTTAGGTTTGCAGACCTCAGGGTCTCTGTCTCAACCTCAACTCTGCTGCCATAGCAAGCAAGTAGCCAGTGCATCCACGGCTGTGTGGCTGTGCTTGGATACAAACCAGAGCGGTCTGCATCAGAGCCACGTGTGTCATTCCCCAGTGTAACAGCGGACCTGACCTGGTCGGGGAGCGGGAGGAGAGAGAGGAGGAAAGATTTCTCCAAACCCGAGTGATGATTCAGCGACAGAGGCAGAATCATAACATTGACAGTAATAACATCATTCTAATAAAGTTACATTTGATGAGGGTGTGTTCTGTGTCAGGCACACGTGATCTTAATAAATTCTCACACCCACTCTCTGAGGGAGGTATTACTATGCCCACTTTACAGGTGGAGAAATCAAGGCTTGGTGGGCACACGGGGTGTTCTGTCCGACCCTTCAGATGAGTCCTTCACCCTACTTGGTGCCCTTGGGAGGCTGGACCCAAGAGGCATCTCTTGGCTCCCTCACCCCAGGCTTCCAGCTGGGTTTGGCTGACGGGAGGCTCCAGCTGTAGATACGGTGGGAGGGTGGAGGAGAGAGACGGCAGGGCATTTCAGCTCCGCCCTTCCCCCTCCTTTACCCTTGGCTACCACAATTCCTGCTGAGCTGACTTGTCCTCTGCGACTCAGCACTTGTTGGAGTTGGTAACAGTTTTTCTTCTCCAAGTCCTTCAGCCTAGAGGTGCTGGGGACCCCGCTGTCCTTGTGTAAAGTATTTATTCCTATTCCCATTTCACCTTCATTAAGTCTCTTCCGGTGAGTCATCTGGGGGCAATTCTGTTTCCTGGCAGGACTCTGACTGATGCTGGAGGTTAGTTAACTGGCTGGCTTCTGGTTTCACAAGGCCAATAAGGCCAATAAACACCGGAGCCAGGTGGGGATGAGGGGGGATGGGATGGAAGGAGAGTAGGGCTGAACCTCGAGGAGGCTGGACGGGGGCCCGGATCCGGCCCTGGTACCGGTTTCCATCTTAGGCAGGGCTCAAAAGTGAGTGTAGGCACTTCCCCAGTGGTCCAGTGACTAAGTCTCCACATGCTCAGTGCAGGGGACCCGGGTTTGATCCCTGGTCAGGGAACTAGATCCCACATGCCGCAACTACAGATCCCGTGTGCTGCACCTAAGACCCGGTGCAGCCAAAGACACACATATCATATTGTTAAAAAGTGAACGGAGCTCCTCCTTTCCTGCCCCAGGGCTCGGGGAGTGGTCTGCTTCTGGAGGCCCCCAGAAGCAGTGTTAAGTTTCCTGTGCCTGGCTCCTGTCTCCACCTGGGGCACTTGGAGACAGATAAATCCTCCAGCTTGTTGGGCCGTGGGGACCTGACGGCACCTGGGGGAGGCCTGAGATGTACTCATCCCGTTCAGGTGTGCTAACCGGACAGGGTGCAGGGAACTCTTACTCAGACTGATCAGGAGACGGAAGGGCAGAACCCTCTGTATCCAAGCCCACTCTCTGCTCCAGAACCCTGGCATTCCCTCCGGAACAAAAAGCCTTGAGTGGTTAGTGTTCCTACACCCCTCTGATGGATCCCTTCCACCCCCACCCACGGTCGGGTGTATGTGAGCATCGGGAAGGAACACGGCTGACTAAGCGGGAGAAGGTTCTAAAACAAGAAGGCAGAGACGAGACCAGCGCTAGAAACTTCTCTCTGGTCACTGCTGGTGGGTCATCTGCCGTGTGCAGAAGGCAGTGGACGTGAAAGGAGACCATGGGAGACAGCTTCCTATTGGGCTCATGGAACCCTGTGAGGATCAAGTTTAGGCCAGGACTCTGTCTCTTGAGGTGTAGACAGCAGCATCCCCAAGCTGTGTGGATCAACCAGCGTCTCCGTCTCTCTGCTAAGTTACCGTGGGACCCTGGGGGCGGGCTAGGGGCAGGGTCCAGCCTACACACTGGAGCCGGAGAGGCTGGGAAAGGTAAGGCACATGGAGGAAACCCCGGAGTCAGGGCAGAGGCCTTGCCTGGCGGGGCCAGTGAGAGGCTGTGACATAGCCTCCTGCGGCCCTAGGGTCCTGACACAGCAGCACCACTGCACCAGCCTGGCTCCAGAAAGGGGAGTGAGTGGTTGGTTAGCAGGTCAACAGGTCAGGGGCAGGGGCCATGACACCAGGCAGAAGCCTGAGACAGCCACCTCCTCACCACTCACTAACCGCCTGTCAGATGTATCATTTCAATTTTGATATTCCAGTGACTCTGGGATGGGAGGCTTATTATCCCCATCTTATGGGTAAGGAAACCGAGGCCCAGAGGGTGTAAAGTTGCTTGTCCAAGACTGTAGCGGCCTGGCACCCAGGTGAGTGTCACATAAGCTCACACCAGGAGGAGGAAGTACGATTGGACCCCAGCCTGCAATCTGATCCTGCCCGGAACAGCAGCAGAGAGCAGCCCCAGCAAGAGTCGGACACGACTTAGCGACTGAACAACAACCAAAAGGAAACTGTCGCGAGACAACTCTGAAGCAGCCAACATCGCGTACACGTGGGCAGAGTGCTTTAAAAGCGTGAGTGGCCCAGCCCTCAAGGTGAGAGCTGGTTCCACCTCCACTTTGTGGATGAGGCCACTGAGGATCGGAGAGGTACGGTGACAGGGCTGGAAGCAGCACAGCTCGAGTTTGACTTCAAAGCCTGGGCCTCTTATCTCTACGGGACGCCACATGCATCCCAAATATGGGAATAAAACTGATGCCCCAGGAAGGTGAGCCCTGTGTGTGTGGTGGGACCAAACGCCCCAGGCAACCTGTGCACCCCTCTGGGGCTTGTTACCCCAAGCCTGGGTGGGAGGCCTGATGACAAGCATCCAGGTGACCTGGAGAGTGTCCTGGGTTTCTCCACCCAGTGCAGGCCCCCAGCTTGGGCTCTGATCTTGCCTCTGTTGGGTCTCAGACTCTCCCAGGGAGCCCCCAGCCCAGAGGTGCCCTATAGGAACCCAGTGTGATCAGAAGCCTGGGCAGGCTGCGTGGGGTGGGGGAGGCGGCTGTGAGCAGGGATGCTGAGGCTGCCAGCCAGCAAACTGGACTCTGGTCTTTGGCTCCACAGGCAAGGCCAACCCTGGCAGCCACATCTGGGCCATTGGTGAGTCTGCCCCCACCCTAGGGGCTACGATACCTGCAAGATCTTCCTTGGAAGAGACTAGTCTCGGGGAGCTGCTTCCTGGTTCAATTCGGAGTGACAGTCTGAAAACAAAGATTTTCAAAGGATTAGATGGGCTCTAGGGTGTCAGAGGGGGAACTGGACATGTGCAAGCTGGGAACTGGGAAACTGGACTGCTGCTAAGGGCTATTCGTCATGGAGCCAGCAGTGCTCTGAGGTCTGCTCCAGATCACAGACACAGCTTTCCAAGGTCCCCGGGGGATTTCCATGACCAAGAAATGATGGCTAGGGAAGACACAGTAAATAGTGCAATCATGGCCCCTTATTGCCGGGCACAGATGTGTTCCTGCTCAAGACAACACTATGAACTAGGAACACCATTCCCATCCTGTAGATGAAAAAAGTGAGGGGCAGCGAGGTCACACAGCTCCCCCCAGATGTGCGGGGCTAACAATTGGCCGAGCAGGGGATCGGGGCTGTCTGACCCCAAGCCAGGGGGTTTAATCATTACACTGCATTCTCAGATGCCTCCAGAGAGGCATGACATAGTAGTTATTATTGTTTTTCTTTAAAGCATCGATTAAGAAACTTCTGGCTGAAAATGACAGAGTGAAACTGGATGCCAGAGTTTCCCTCACCCAACAAGACCAATAAACAATTACAAACACTCAGGAGTAAAAGAGCTCCCCAGCTGCTGCTTAACAAGGGAGGGGGCATGAACTTCAAGAACTTGTAGCCAGGGAAAGAAAAAGTGGATCGTGTAGCTGAACAAGAGCCATCGTGTGGCCCAGCTCCCATCCTGACCTCGGACTTCTCAGGGGGTCTGAACGGCTCCAGATTTGGGAGAGACACGGATGGGGTGGTGGGTGGACGGCATGGGGGATGCTCTGATGGAAATGAAGTCTCCATGGTGCGGCGGGGGAGGTGGGGGTGCATCATCTGAAACCTGAGGGTATCCCTTTCTGGAATGGGATTCAGCCCCCTATTAGATGGAGGAAACACTGATGAAGGCCTTTTAACAGAGTCCCCTTCTCTAGAACAGATGGCTTGCTCCCTGCCTCCAAGGAGCTGGAGCCCTGAGTGCCCCCAGGCCACACAGAGGGCAGAGAATGAGAACCCCTGTGCCTCTCAGCACAGCGGAAGGAAAACCAGCCCATCCCACACAGCGCAGCAGAACCAGACGGCACCTCCTTCCATCAGAGCCGTGGACTAGCCAGAGGAAGCCTCTCACGTGGGAGCAAAACAGAAAGAAACAGTGGGGCCAACTCAAACATCCTCACAGAAAAAGGGGACAGAGGGAGAAGAGAGCACTGTCCAGATCGCTTGGCCCAGAGGGCAGCCCCAGGGGACACGGGGAAATCCCCCCAGGTGCTTGAGACTCTGGGTTGTATAGAACCAAACCTGGAAACTGAGATGGGAACACAAAAGATGAAAGGGGAGACTGGAGACCCCAGGGAACAAACCAAGGGCAGAAACAAGAGGACTGAAGGGATACCAAAGGAGAAACAGATCAACCCCAGTGACTGAGGATGAAAGAGATGGAGATTACAGCCATTAGAAAGAAGTCCATGGAGATGAAAGGCAGATAGCACCCAGTGTATGGATTCCTGGAATGCCGGAGAGAGAAAAGCCAAAAAATGGCGCAGAAGAAGTGGTCGAAGATAGAAACCAAAAGAATTCCTCTGTGATGAAGAAAGAGCATATGCCGTTCCAGGGAAAGCTCCACTAGGAGGCATTCCCCTTGCGAGGCTTTTGAACTTTAAGGAATTCTTCCCACGAGGTAGACAAAACAAGTCACTTACAAGAGGAAAAATCTAGACTGGCTTGAGACTTGTCTATAGCAGCACCCAGTGCCAGACGGCAGTGGGGCAGGTTCTCTGTGTCCTGCGGGAGGGAAACCAAGGAGCCCAGCAAGTTAGAGGCAGATGTTTTCACGAAAGACGTGCATCAGAGTGTGCAGGACTTGAGCAAACCTACTTCACAATGAAACCCAGCTAAATAAGGGACTGAGTTAAAATAAAGACTCCAGGAATGGAGAAGCGACAGGTGATAAGAACTGAAAACGTTTAACTAAAACGATTCCTAAAGAGTAGGAATCATAATTCCTGAACATGATGTGTGTGTTACAAACTTGGAGAAACAAGAAGATAACTAAGGAGGAGTTGGAAGGTGGTACAGGAGAGGTGAAGGGGGCAGGTGGAGCTTGCTAACGAGCTCATCTTTTATGACCTAGTCAATGGGCCCTGCTCACCATGGAAATCCAGTTAAAACAGAACTTAGGGACTTCAACCTCGTCATGTTCTTGCTGACCTCTTCTGTTAATCTTAGAAGGCTCTTTTAGGGAATAATATCTATTGTGGAGAAATGTTTATCTGAAGAGTGGCAATTCCTTATGTTTTATTTCAGTTCCTTTTTCTGGTTAAAGTAAAACTGAAGTTGTTTTAATTAAAAAATAGCAAGTGCAGTATAATCCAATTTCAATAAATTCTATTCTTGCATCCATCCATCTATCCATCCTTCTCCATGTGTATATATGCACTTTCTATGCACAGAAGAAGGCTCAGAATAATGCTCATTTAATGCCAACAGTCATGCTTTTCAAGTGGCCGGAATTTGGGGAATTTTTCTTAAATAAAGTAAAATAGACGAAAGACTGAAGAAGACAAAACACTGGTTGGGCTCCTTGGCACAATGTCTTCAAGGTAAGAGGAAGCCTGTGTCCTCGGAGATGGGGATCAAGCCGCTGGGTGTGCACTGGGCCATGGGGTGTGGGTCCCTCCAGCAGAGTCACAAGCCCCAGGCATCCTTTGCCACTCCGATCCAGGGTCCTCCTACGAAGGGACCCCCTCAGTGGTCTAGGCCTGGGACAAGAACACAGCCTTCCTTCCTGGGTGTGCCCACTTGGACCACAACAAAAAGCCTTTGTGAAATCCAGGCATTAAGTGCTAGGGGTGTTCATTGTCCTTCAGAATGGAAGGCGTAATTACTCACAATTTGCAGCTTGTCCAAGGATTAGCTCATGGTTAGAAGTATTTATGGACCATTTTTCTCCTTAAAGTATATTAGTGTTAATGAAAAACTACTGTCTTTTTAATAAAATTATTGGCACACGAATGGAAAATGTTATCCCAGAACCTAACTGGGAATAATTTCCCACTCCAGGGTACTCTTTTCAGGAACAGCAAATGCTTTGTCAGTAACAATGAGCAATTTGTGGCAAACATAATTTGAATGGTCATCTCTGGCCCTGATCTATTGCTGTTACGATTATGTAACAGATCAAAATGTATTACATTCTATTTTAACAAAATATTGTACAATAACAACTAAAGGTATCACCTCTATATTTCTAAAGACAGCCAACCACTAGGAGGACCATGTGGGGAGCTTTGGAAACAAATACAGATTTCCAGGCCCCATCCCAGACATCTGGGAGGCTAGAAGGCTTCCTGGGTATCTCTGGCCCACGGCCAGGGCTGAAATCCACTACCGCAGAGCTGGCGGGGGTGGTGTTACTTCAACAGCCATTCCCAAGGGCTTGGTGAATGAAAACGGGTAACCTGAAGGTGCCCCTAGTGGCCACAGTTTCCAGCCACTTAGATGAAGAGCAAATCATCAAGCTGACCTCATTTTTAAATGTAAAACTGGAAAAGATTAAAAAATATATTGGAGAGCAGGATTCAAAGAGATTATGCACGCTTTACTGGACGCAACCAATAAGACAAGATTTAAAAGAACACATGCAAAGCTGGCGCTAAGGGGGGAAATCAATCAATTACATGATGTCCAAGACTAGCCTTGATAATAGGCCGTGTGAAAAGCCCTGAGGTTCTGAGATGACCTCAAGCTCAAAATGAGCCAAGAATGTCCAATCAATATGGGGGACATGTAAAGGTACTATACTCCAATAACAATTCAGCAGGAAAAAAAAAATACGGTGGACAGACTCAGCATGAAAAGTCCTTCTTCTCCCTTTAATTACATAGAAATGCTGGATAAATTCCCAGCTGCCACAGATGAAGAGAGAACTGAAAGCCAGAGCAGGTGAGTGGGACACGAGGCCAGAGGGCCCACCGGGGTCTTCATGGGAACTGGGTGTATTCTATATGGGCTGCGTGGAATGGAGATGGAGCCTCCACCAGCGCCAGGTGGCGAGAGTCCAGCAGCAAGTGGGGGCCCCAGGGAGCTGCCTCGTCCGTGAACAGGCTCTTGAGAACTCTGTTTGGCAGCGCGGAGATGAGTCTAGAAAGCTGCCCTTCCGCTCAGCGCTCTGAGTGGGGAGTCCGTCATGAGAACCTGGAGCATGAAGCTTGCACCACACACTGCCGTGGAGCCCCAATTTTACCCTCCCCACTGGAAAAAGCCACGCCGAGAAGCTGATGGAACACCATCCTCTGTCCAGAGGGGCCTAGGGGGGGTGGACTGGGGTGGGAGGAGACGCTCAGCAGCCCCGCTCTGGGCTCTGTGGGGTCCAAGGGCCCCGAACACTCACGTGCTGGGGTGGGGGCATGGATGCTGCTGCACAGGTGGCCGGGGCAGGGCGGGCACTCACTTGTAGTTGTCGTCCTCCACGAACTTCTGGAGCTCTTCAATGTAGCGCACGGACTTCAGGTACTTCTGCACGTGGGGCAGGGTGGTGAGGTGGTCTGCAGGAGAAGAAGACCCAGAGGCTTCAGTCTCTCCCCGTCTTTGTCTCTCCCTGTCTCTGGGCCCCACCTGAGACGGGACTGAGACATATAGGCAGTCTTTCAACAGTTGGTGATGATCCCTTGGGCCAGGCCTGGGCTGGGCACTGGGCACAGATCCTCGAGGCATGCCCCCCCAGATGGCTGGGCCACAGACCCCACACCCCAAGGTCACCACGGTTCCTTGGCTGAGCAAAGATGGGTCTTGGCAGGGGGTGTGGTGGGGAAAGATGGCCTCCAGCAAAGACCAGAGCCAGATGCGTGCCCTCAAACAGGTTTCCACTGGAATAACTGGACCAGTCTCCCTCACCCACCCCACCGGCTCCATGTGACAAGAATGAATGGATCCTGTTCAGCCTGGTGAGCAACCCAAACCCAGACTCGGGTGCAGCCTGAGAGCCTGGCTGCTGCATCCTGAGAAGATGGGGAGGGGCCTCGATGCTTGAGCACCTGTTCTGTGCCAGGCTCTGCACTGGGTGATTTCTAGAAGCCATCTGGCCTCAACCTTTGTACCTGCCTCATTTCCAGGAATAAGCTGCACAGAGGAGGAAGCCACGATAACTTGCAAGGTCACTCCACTGAGAAGTTTTGATCTGAGTCACCTGTGGCCTCGGCCACACTGCGCTGTTTGTCTCTCTGGCCCAGGCTGATTCATGTCAAGTGCTCTCCTCAGACCATCATGGTCACTGCACTCTTTCTGAGGGGTCCCCACACCCTCCCTGATCCTCTCTGCCATTCTCCACCCGTTGGGACAGAACTGGTTGAGGAGGGAGGTGGAGGCAGTGGAGGAGGCCTTGCAGAGGAGCAGAAAATAGGGTGGGGAAGGGCTGCTGCTTTCCTGGGGCAGGGGTGAGGGGGTTGGCAGTGCATCTGGGTGCCAAGATGAGCCTCTGATGACTCTGCCCAGTAACTGAGAGATTCTCAGCGGGTCATTCGGTTTCTGAATGTGTTCTGGTCTCTGAAATGGGGATAAGAACCCCTGCTTCACAATGCTGATGAGGGGGAAGATACAGGTACACAGAACAGCGGTAAGAGTGAGCGTTTCCTGAGCTCTGATGAAAGGCTGGGGCGAGGGCCTGGCACACACACCTCCCTGTTGTCACTGATGAGAAAACCTCAGAGGAGACAGACTTTTCAAGAAGCAGGGCTGAGACATGAAGCCGCATCTTTCTGATGCTGAAGCCAAGCCTGTAATTGCTCTGCTGGCCAGCATGACCAGTGCCGAGCCCCCAGGAAGTGGAAAGGGCCCTGGGAACTCAGGCCTTTTCCTGCGTTCTGTGCAGAAGGAAAGCTGGTCTACAAGTGCGGCCTCCCCCTCCCCCGCCCCGCAGTGTTTGTTGAGGGGGTACTCCTGAGCGAACCTTTGGGTTTTGTGCCCGCCCCCCCCAGTGGCCTTCCCACGTGGAGGCAGCTGGCTTCTCCCACCCCATGTGCTGGAGGTAGGGTTGGTCTCTTCTCCTCCTGCTTTGCTGCTTCCTGACTTCTACTCCTCCCCCTCCTGTGAAGCTCTGCTCCACGGAGACACATTACTGCAGCTGTACCACCCTTCCCCTCTTCCCTGTGACTTCTGCCACATGGTGCCCAGGTCACTCAGGCCCATTCCTGGAGGACCTGGGTACCTGACTCCTGGCTGAGCCTATTCCCCAGTGTCCACGTGGCTGGCCCATCGGCGTCTCCATCAATATCTCCTCCATCCATCTCAGATGCACATCATCAGGGTCACCCTTTGGATTTGGTCACCTGTGGGAGAGCCTGGCTAGTTGTTGACCAAGTCAATGCTCTTTTCCCTCTAGGCCCACAGCTATGTTGCATTCCTACCTTCACTGGACAGAAGCAATGAGTGCCATGTGCAAGTCTGACCCAGAAGTCCCATTCTTACATGATTCTCTCTTCTTCTGCATCTGCCAGCTGGATGCAGAGTTCCGTGGAGGACTTGGCACCGTGGGACATGGTGGAACCACATGATAGAGGAGCCCCAGAATCTGCTTGGAGGAGAGCCACCCAGGAGCTGCCCACAGAGCTCTTCATCGATGAGACCTGGCTCTGCCACTGACTAGGTGTGTGCCCTTAGACAGGTGACCACAGTATGCTCAGCCTCGGTTTCCCCATCTGTGATACAGGGATGGTAACGTCTAGTCTGCACAGTCTTTGACGATCAAACATGCTTGCAATGGATCCAGCACGCATTTGATGCTCAGGATATCAAAACGAAGAGCCTTGGGTGGGGACTACCTGGTCTCTAGAACTTTCTCACTGATAATGTGCTGCACCCAAAAGATTTCACAATCCCAACAACCAGGGGGACTAACCGTAGCTGCAGGAAACTTGTAAGTCAGCAATTATTCGGAGAATATTGTTCATCTGATTGGATCTTTGTTCGTTTTCCATGATGCTGCCTGAGGCAGGATACGCAGAATCAATGTAGATTAAATCCAGAAGATAGATGCCTAAAATCAAAGAAGATATTTAATGATGGAAGGTGTTCATTTATCAGAATGGCACAGAACAGAACTGCTCTGCTAGAAGGTACACGGTGATTATGGAAAACTGCAATATGATTTGGACTTCAATTCCAATCCCGACTACTAACTGTTCACATAAACTGCTCAACCGTAAATCAAACATCTGAGCAACAACCAAAATGAATGCTGGCAAGATTTTAGCATTTTGAGTTCCTACACTCTTCCAGCAACAAGGGTTAGTCCCTGTAACCCAGCTGGAAAATAACAGGACACGAAAGGGATGAATGAATACTTGTGTTTTACCAACCACTGCTGTTTAATAGGTCTAAGGTGTCATACCCATGAGAACACTGTTTGAATTCAGGTTTTCATTTATTCACTTAACTGTTAGTCTGTTTGTTTCTCTATCTTTCCTTACGTGCACACACACACACCCCACCCCCAAATCATAAATAAAGGAACAAAAGAAGAAATCAAAAAAGCAATAGTCCTTGGTACAAAGAAGTAAGGCTAGACAGAGAATTCTCCTGCTAAGGGTGCTTAATAAGAAAATAACATGTGATGTGGAAACATTGCTGTGATAGGCCAGTAGGGAGCCTCAGCACAGCCTCAGGGAATCACCCCAAGGGGAACTGGGGGCAAGCTGACTAACCAGAGACGGGCGAAGAGGACTGGCTGTGCAGCGTGGTCCAGCTGACTGGCTTGCTGAGGGCCACACTTCAGAATCTCGAGGTGTGCGTGGACAACCGGTGGCATGGCCTTCCAGCAGCCCCCTTCCAGAGTACTGCCACTAAACCCATAACACTGGTGAAGTGCACAAGTGCTGATGCAAAGCAGAACTGAAGGCAGAACACACTGAATGAGGCAAAGAGGAATGGCTGATATTAATTAAAGGCATAGGCGATTGAGAAGAGCTAATGATTACTATCTTCTATGCACAAAGTGATACTGCACCAAAATATACAAAGCAAAAAAGTGCCAAAAATCAAAAGTGGATTCAACAAAGCCACAACTATAGAGGTGGCTTTTGGTATGTCTTTTCCAGAATGTGTGTGTGCGTGTGTGCACATATGTATGTACATACAAAAATATATACATATACATGTATCTATAGATATATGTATGTATGTGTTCTACATGAACGTATCTAAGTAATGCTGGGCTGGAAGAAGCACAAGCTGGAATCAAGATTGCCGGAAGAAATATCAATAACCTCAGATATGCAGATGACACCACCCTTATGGCAGAAAGTGAAGAGGAACTCAAAAGCCTCTTGATGAAAGTGAAAGTGGTGAGTGAAAAAGTTGGCTTAAAGCTCAACATTCAGAAAAAGAAGATCATGGCATCTGGTCCCATCACTTCATGGCAAATAGATGGGGAAACAGTGTCAGACTTATTTTGGGGGGCTCCAAAATCACTACAGATGGTGACCGCAGCCATGAAATTAAAAGACACTTACTCCTTAGAAGGAAAGTTATGACCAACCTAGATAGCATATTCAAAAGCAGAGACATTACTTTGCCAACAAAGGTCCATCTAGTCAAGGCTATGGTTTTTCCAGTAGTCATGTATGGATGTGAGAGTTGGACTGTGAAGAAAGCTGAGCGTCGAAGAATTGATGCTTTTGAACTGTGGTGTTGGAGAAGACTCTTGAGAGTCCCCTGGACTGCAAGGAGATCCAACCAGTCCATTCTGAAGGAGATCAGCCCTGAGATTTCTTTGGAAGGAATGATGCTAAAGCTGAAACTCCAGTACTTTGGCCACCTCATGTTAAGAGTTGACTCATTGGAAAAGACTCTGATGCTGGGAGGGATTGGGGGCAGGAGGAGAAGAGGACGACAGAGGATGAGATGGCTGGATGGCATTGCCGACTCGATGGACGTGAGTCTGAGTGAACTCCGGGAATTGGTGATGGACAGGGAGGCTTGGCTGTGATTCATGGGGTCACAAAGAGTCGGACACGACTAAGCAACTGAACTGAACTGAAGTAACAATTAAAAGCTTGGTGTTATATAAATAAAAAGACAATTATTTTAAAATACTCATGGAATGCTTATAAACACTGATTATATGCTAGTCTATTAAAAATAAAAGCTTAATACGTTCCAAAATATAAATGCCATAATATGTTCTCTTTGACCTTACATCTAGGATTTAATAAAAAATATAGAAAAAAATCTAAGCATTTGTTAAACACACACTCATAAGGAACTCGCACAGAAAAAATGAGAAATCTAAAATAAAAACTTTATGCAAAGACTATGCAATGACAATAAGAACACTATGTGACAAAATTTAAGAGATCAGACCAAAGTGGTAATCAGAGGAAAATTTATAGCCTTAGAAGTTTCCTATTAAACTACTAAGAATTGCAACAAATGTAACTAACCAGGTATTTAATAGGCAAGTTGTGGGTTTTCTGCATGGCTGGACAGCACTGCACTGATTTTTACATTCACTGTGTCATTTGTGTTTATAAAACCCATTTCACAGAGGAGGAAAAGGAAATGCAGAGAGCATGTATAACTTGCTCCAGGTCACACAGCTGGTAAGCGATAGGGGTGGGAGCTGAACCCACGCCTGCCTCCCCAGAGAACATGCTTCCTGCCATCACATGGACTGCTGCTGCTGGATACCATGAGTCACTCGTCTGCTTTTAAAATAGCTACACGTTTTTTACGGGAAACTGTTAAATCACAGAAACATATGCTAGTACTTCTCCTAGGAGTCGTTTCCACTTCCTTTCTTTCTAGTGGCACCATGTTTCCAAAATTTAAAAAAAGTAGAAATCATCTCCCTTGTATCGAAGCTCCAAGTTCGGAAGGTTTAACTTCACAGGTTCATGATTTCTCTTACTGTGTTTTCCCTCTTCCCGTTTGAAAATCTAAGTTGGTTACCTCCCCAAGGATTTGGCAATGGCAATCCTGAAAATTCCATTAAGGCTTGAACCACAACAGAAAGCATCCCCTAGTGCTGAGCAGGAGGTGAGGGGATAAGGGACATGCTGTGCAGACCAAACCCACTGGCTCTGAGCTGCAGAGTGAACCTCGGCTCAGGAGCAAGGCCCTGAGGAGCAGGATATGGGAGACAGGAGAGGAACGATGCTTCCTAGGAATCTGCTACAAGACGGGAACCTCCTCATCTCCTGTGATCTTCCCATCGACCCCGTGGTGAGGGTTGAGTAGCAAAGTAAAGTTCAGGGAGATTAAGAAATTGGCCTAAGGCCTCAGGAGTGTGTTGGATTCGAACCCAGGTCTCTCTGGCTCCAGCGCCTATTCCAACTCACTCACTGGTCACGGAATTAGTCACCCTTTCTTGAATAACACCCTCACAGGGAAGGCTCGCCCTCCGCCACCCTGTGAGGACCAGGGCTGGCTTCTCTGCATCCTCTCAGGTCTTGGCTCTGCAAACAGAGGCGAGGAGAAGCTGAACACCATCTCCGCCCAGCCCCTGCCTGTCTCCTGGGGGCAAGGAGAGCTCATTACTTCACAGGAGCAAACCCCACTGTACAGTTGTTCCTTACCCCACTCCACGAAACATATCCGTTCCCCCAGTCCAGGCCGAGGCCACCACACGTGAGGTGGAGAGGACCTCCCAAAGGAGGCCCCCTGACCAGACCCCAAACCTCGGCACCACCTGACAGTCTGCATCTAAACGGCTCATCACTGCCGCAACAAAAACTGCTTCCAAGCAGGAAATCTACAGTTAATACTGCGTAAGTCCAGGAAAATTCTCAGTATTGTCATCAGTCCATAACTGGCAATATTTAAAAGCCTAAACTGTGATGAAATCATCAGAATAGCCCCGCCCACTTGGACTGGGCCAGTGCTCACCGCAATTAGATACTTATTGGGACTGTTCCTGTATCTGCTGTCTGATGCCCGCTTCAGACTTTATGTAAACCTTTCCGAAGAGGAAATGTCTTGCTCCACGAGCTCAAGTCCCAGCAGCTGGAACAGAGCACAGAGGAGCTGCCTGGTGAACATCAGCTGAAAGAAGGAAGGTATGAATGCAAGCCTACTTCAGTCCACAAGATAACCTTATGAAGTACATTCTTATCCTCATTTGGGAGCTAAGAAAGAGACACTGGGAGTCAAGTGATGATTATAATCTGAGTCTGAGCACTCACTATGTGCCAGCTCCTAAACTAAGAGCTTAGCCCTGTTGGTTGATTTGTAATAACCATTCTGTTTTCAGGGAGGCTTTATTTATATCTTTCCTTGGTGGCTTAGACGGTAAAGCATCTGCCTGCAACGTGGGAGACCTGGGTTCGATCCCTGGGTCGGGAAGATCCCTTGGGGGAAAGAAATGGCAGCCCACTCTAGTACTCTTGCCTGGAGAATCCCATGGACGGAGGAGGCTGGTAGGCTACAGTCCATGGGGTCACAAAGAGTCGGACACGACGGAGCAACTTTGCTTCACTCACTCTATTTCTACAGAGGAAGAAACGAGCTGAGAGCACGGCACTGCTTGTCTGAGGCCACACAGCTGGGAAGTGGCAGAGGCAGGATTCGAACACACGTCAGTCGGTGCAGGTGGCCATACTGTCAGTCATTCTCTGACCCCAGCCCAGGTCCTCTGGAGCCCGGCAGCAGGCGAGGCAGGACAGGGCACAGCTGAACCCAGAGGCAACCTGGCCATGGCTCTCCCTGCCCGGTATCCCCCTTGTAGTCAACATTCTCCAGGAGGACTGACCGCTACAGGGTGGCCGTGTTGTCCACTCCTCCCGTGGTGGCACATCTGTCTTAGGTCCCATCGCCGGTGGCCCCACTACAGGCTGAGGGCCCAGCCAGCTCTGCCACGTGACATGCAGCTGTGGTGGAAGTGGAGAGTGTGAGGCTCAGAGCCAGGAGACTGGGAAGCCTGGCCCTGCCACCAACCAGCTGGGTGGCCTCAGGGAAGCCTTTCCACCTCCCTGACGGTGACGGGGGGGCAATGACAGTGGCTGTCAGAGCCTCTCAGCTCCGGGTTGGACCACTGAGGTGCCCTTGAAGCTGAGCCTGTCTCCACGGCAAGGCCCCACTTGGAGTGGGTGAGATGCGCCCAGCTGGGTTTGCCATGAACCGTGGATGGTGCCCAGATGCTGACCGCGTGTGACCACCCACCTCAGGCGGCCAGCTCTGGGAGCTATTGTCTCGACTGGGACAGCACAGCTGGGCTGTCTCAGCTCCTTTCCTATTTACACAGCATTTCGGCGGCAGAGGACACTGTGTTGTTGACCTTGTTAAGATGGACAGTTACTGGATCAGCCACTGGTCCTGGCAGCCATGAGGCTGAATGGTGCCGGGCAGGGGGGAGGCTAGCCACCCTTGGGAGGTACAGACGCGCTGGAGGAACAACCACAAGGGTAACAGCCACCATCTGCGACAGGAAAGGGCCGGCTTTGCTTGTTCCACTGCAACCTCACAGCAGCTGGCAGGGCACAATAGGTGTACTCATTTCTTCATTTTACAGATAAGGGAATGGAAGCTTTGAGAGCAAAAGTGACTTGTCCAAGACCACACAGCTTACAAGTGGCGGGAATCAGGATCTGAATTCAGGCCGCCTGACCCCATAAAGCTTTGGGATATGGATGCTGAAAGCTGGGAGGCACTGGCTGGCACAGGGACGAGGGTCCCAGAGTCAGAGCTGGCGCTGTGAGGACCCCTCTTGTGGCCTGCCGCCCACCCAAGGATACCACTGGCAGCCAGTATCCACCCTGTGGCTTGCCTGTCTGCAGACTCGACCTCCTGGGAGATGCACAGTTACCCAGAACATGTTCTGTTCCCTCTGCCATGCCCCACCCAGGGCCTGGTGACACTGCGGTGGCTGCAACAGGGGTGCCAACCAGCCTGCTGTGGTGAGGCAGACGGCCCCGGGGGCCGGGGTGAACAGCCCTTGGCTGGCTCTCCTGTGGACGTCTCCCCAGCTGGACTGGTCCCAATCCCAGGGGCGTGTGGCCAAACCTTCTTCCTGAGGGTGAATCCAGGCTCCCCCACCGGGGGTGTCCACAAGACGCCCCGGCCCTGAAGCGGGGGTGTCATGCTGACAAAGGAGGTGCTCTCCTGAACAGACCCTTCTCTCAGGCTGACGGACACCAGGCTCGGTGGCGTGGAGCCTGCTCGGAGCTGGGCGCTCCCAGCCTCCCAGAGCCAAAGCCCGAGGCTGGCACCGGGCTTCACCACCAGCCCAGAAAGTCACTGCGCTCTTGTTCCTTCCATCGCCACCCGTCTCTCTTCCATCCCGAGTCTGGTTTTGGTTTTTCTCACACAGCTATCTATTTAATGAGGAAAATTCTGCTGCGTTGAGGGGAAAAAAACCCTCCGCAGCATAAAAATATGCCACATTTCCATCTTATGCTTTCCATTTTCGCTCTCTCTCTCTTTCAAAGTTTCAGATGAAAGACTTTTTTCCATGTTCTCCTGCTCTGCTTTGAAAAGCACTTTCAAACTTCAGAAATGAAGAGTGCTGGCACCCAGAACTATACTTGCGTGGTTTGATCACATAAACTGTCCTGATAAATTTCAAATGAAATAACAGGGCAGCAGCTCATTAGAGTTTTTGGTGGTTGTTGTTTTTTTTTTTTTTAAAGAGAGCCCAAAGCAATGCCATCAACTGCAAAAGGAGATCTCAGCGGGCGGCTTAGGATCCCTATCTGATGGAGAAGACTCTGAGTGTTAATTAGGGCCCACTAATTAGTATCAACCCTGTAAAACATGGACTTCAGAACAAATCCTCATGGAAAGAATATTCCTCAAGTGAAAGGTGTTGGAAGCTGGCTGACATGAAGACAAATGTTTCCTGGGTCTGCAGAAAAGGGGTCGGGCCAGGTGGTTCGTGTCAGGTGGTCAGAGACCATGTTTCTTAGAGGAGTGCGTGGCCTCGTGTGCTTTTCTTGGTGTTGGGGCTTGTGCATCACAAAGGCATGCGAGCACAGCCTTATAGCCCCTGCAGAAGTACCTGTGGCTCGAAGTCCAGTGAGGGCACAACCACAGCCTCCCCCTGCCCTGGGGACTACCTGGTGATCTGCAGGGACAATGGGATGACCTACTGTTTGCAAAGGTTCTGGAGAGCTGCGGGATTGCGTGCCATGTGCTGGGATTCTGACCAGCAGTAAAGGAGGGCAGGACAGAGGGCATTATCCTGGTGATTATTATTCAGTTGGTTTTGTGCTGGACACAGTGCTAAGTAAACTACAGGTACTATCTCATTTAACCCTCCAGCAACCCTACCGGCAGTAGAGAAGAAACTGGCATGTCTGTCTGCCTGACACCTATTCCCAGTTCTTCGGGAAACAGCCTTCACCTTTCCTTTGTGGAAACCATACCTCCCATACTTGTGACTCACATGGTAAGCCTGGGGCAATTTCATTCCATCCCCTGCTCCGGGGGTAGAAACAAAATTTAAAAGTGAACCATTTGGGAAAGGAAAAGAAACACTGCAAATAATTCATAAAAAATTATAATCACAAACTGTCTACAGATAGGATGCAGTCAAATCACCTAACTCAGATAAAAATTCATAGTCTCAAATGCTTCTATTAATAATGAAGAAGTATTAAAAAATGAATTTACTGTTCATTATAGAGAACTAGGAAGAATAAGACAAAGCAAAAGAAAGTAGAAGAAAGCAATTAAAAATATAAAATCAGAAATAATGAATTAAAAAAAAAGTCCTGTAGAGTGATAAATAAAACTGCAAGTTGGTTCTGTGATAAAGTCAATAAAGTAGACAGTCATTTGGTATGCATGATGGAGGGAAAAAAGAAAGGAAAAAAACATGGATGTGCAATGATAGGGATGTGAGAAGGGATATGATTTTAAATATGGAGAAGATGTTAAAATAGTAGTATGTGCGATTTTCATGCCAATGTATTTGAACATGGAGTTGAAACGTGTGGTTACTAGGAAAATCTATTTTCCCAAAATTGCCTCAACAAGAGGCAAAACCCCTCAACTAACCAAACAAAGAGAAAAATATTGACAAGATTAAGAAAGAGACCATGATTAAAAAGTACAACATCCAAATGGTTTCATGGAACCCATCCATTAAACCTTGAAAGAAAAACTGAATGTTATTTAAACTGTTCCAGAGCACAGAAAAAGTCAGAAATATTTTCAGTTCTTTTTATGGCTTGAGTATAACCATGATACCAAAACCTGGCAGAGATGGAATAAAAAAAGAGGCCAATATCATTAATAAAGATCCAAATAAAATGCTGGCAAGTACAACTTACCAGAGTTTTAAATAATAATAGTAGCAAATCAAATTAGCAGTATATCGAAGAACAATAAAGCAAATAGGTTTACTACAGGATTGCAATGATATTTCAACAAGTAATCTTGAGAGATGCTGAAAAGTCACTGACAATTTCAATATCTATTCCTGATAAAGCACTGAGCTAGGAACAGACTTCCTTAATATGATAAAGATACATGGTAGAAACACTAACACAAGAATACTTGTCATCTTGCTGTCATTTAACACTATTCTGGATGAACAAATCAATGAGATAAGACAAATAAATGTGGCGTATATATTAAAGACACACAAAACACTGTCATCACTTTTAGGCTATATAATTAATCATCAAATCAGTTATGTAATTAAGTAATCCAGGAAAGTAAATTAAAAAATATTACAACTAAATAACAATTAAGTTCAAAATATATATACATCAGTTCAGTTCAGTCGCTCAGTCGTGTCTGACTCTTTGCGACCCCATGAATCACAGCACGCCAAGCCTCCCTGTCCATCACCAACTCCCGGAGTTCCCCCAGACTCATGTCCATCGAGTCGGCAATGCCATCCAGCCATCTCATCCTCTGTCGTCCCCTTCTCCTCCTGCCCCCAATCCCTCCCAGCATCAGAGTCTTTTCCAATGAGTCAACTTTTCGCATGAGGTGGCCAAAGTACTGGAGTTTCAGCTTTAACATTATTCCTTCCAAAGAAATCCCAGGGCTGATCTCCTTCAGAATGGACTGGTTGGATCTCCTTGCAGTCCAAGGGACTCTCAAGAGTCTTCTCCAACACCACAGTTCAAAGGCATCAATTCTTCAGCGCTCAGCCTTCTTCACAGTCCAACTCTCACATCCATACATGACCACAGGAAAAACCATAGCCTTGACTAGACGGACCTTTGTTGGCCAAGTAATGTCTCTGCTTTTGAATATGCTATCTAGGTTGGTCATAACTTTCCTTCCAAGGAGTAAGCGTCTTTTAATTTCATGGCTGCAGTCACCATCTGTAGTGATTTTGGAGCCCAAAAAAATAAAGTCTGACACTGTTTCCACTGTTTCCCCATCTATTATATAAGTCACTAATATTCTTGTATCAGCAATCATCAGCTAGAAAATGGTTTAAAAAAAAGTGATTTAGCATAAAAATAAAACTATAAAATTCCTGGGAGTAAACTTAAAAAAACATGTGTAAGACCAATATGAATAAAACTTATTTGGTAGAAAAACTATGTAACATTTAAGGACAGAAATGGTAAGGACCTAATAGAAGCAGAAGAGGTGGCACGAATACACAGAAGAACTATATGAAAAAGGTCTTAATGACTCATATAACCACAATGGTGTGGTCAGTCACCTAGAGCTGGACATCCTGGAGTGTGAAGTCAAGTGGGCCTTAGGAAGCATTATTACAAACAAAGCTAGTGGAGGTGACAGAATTCCACCTGAGCTATTTCAAATCCTAAAAGATGATGCTGTTAAAATGCTTCACTCAATATGCCAGCAAATTGGGAAAACTCAGCAGTGGTCATAGGATTGGAAAAGGTCAGTTTTCATTCTAATCCCAAAGAAGAACAAAGCCAAAGAACGTTCAAATTACCGTACCATTGCACTTATTTCACATGCTAGCAAAGTAATGCTCAAAATCCTTCAAGCCAAGCTTCAGCAGTACATGAACCGAGAACTTCCAGACATATAAGCTGGGTTTAGAAAAGGCAGAAGAACCAGAGATGAGATTGCCAACATAAACTGGTTCATAGAAAAAGCAAAGGAATTACAGAAAAACATCTACTTCTGCTTCACTGACTACACTAAACCTTTGACTGTGTGGCTCACAGCAAACTGGAAAATTCTTCAAGAGATGGGAATACCAGATCACCTTACCTGCCTCCTGAGAAACCTCTATGCAGGTCAAGAAGCAACAGTTAAAACTGGACATGGAATAACAAACTGGTTCCAAATTGGGGAAGAAGTATGTCAAGGCTGTATATTGTCACCCTGCTTATTTAACTTATATGCAGCATACATCATGCAAAAAGCCAGGCTGGATGAATCACAAGCTGGAATCAAGATTATCGGGAGAAATACCAACAACCTTAGATGTTCAGGTGAAACCACTCTAATGGCAGAAAGTGAAGAGGAACTAAAGAGCCTCAAGATGAAGGTGAAAGGGGAGAGTGAAAAAGCTGGCTTAAAACTCAACATTCAAAAACCTAAGATCATGGCATCTGGTCCTATCACTTCATGGCAAATAGAGGAGAAAAAGTGGAAACAGTGACAGATTTTCTTTTCTTGGGCTCTAAAATCACTGCAGACAGTGACTGCAGCCATGAAATTAAAAGATGCTGCCCCTTGGAAGAAAAGTTATGTCAAACCTAGACAATGAATTAAAAAGCAGAGACATCACTTGCCAACAAAGTTTCATATAGTCAAAGCTATGGTTTTTCCAGTAGCCATGTATGGATCTGAGAGTTGGACCATAAAGAATACTGAGCACTGAAGAATGGATGCTTTCAAGTTGTGGAGATGGAGAAGACTCTTGAGAGTCCCTTGGACAGCAAGGAGATCAAACCAGTCAATTCTAAAGGAAATCAACCCTGAATATTCATTGGAAGGAATGATGCTGAAGTTGAAGCTGCGATACTTTGGCCACCTGATGTGAAGAACTGACTCATTAGTAAAGAAGTCTCATGCTGGGAAAGATTGAAGGCAAGAGGACAAGGGGACAACAGAGGATGAGATGATCAGATGGCATTACCGACTCAATGGACATGAGTTTGAGCAAAATTAGGGAAATAGTGAAGGACAGGGAAGCCTGGTGAATTGCAGTCCACGAGGTCACAAAGACTCAGACACAACTTAAGTGACTGAACAACAAACATATTAAGTCAATAGGGAAGGGATGGGTCCTTTGATAAATGGTACTAGGAAAACTGATTATTCATTTAGGAAAATGTAAAGCTGATTGTCTACTTCATTTCTTAAAATATAATAAATTCCAGATGATTAGGATTGAAATCTAAATAGTTAAGAAGAGTGCTAAAACAAAAGAGAATTTTTTATAATCTTGGGGTATACGAAGGCTTAAGTGTGACATGCAACCCAAAAGCCATAAAAGACTGACATATTGTACTACATTAAATACACACACACACACATACACATGCACACTTGGGATGATCAAAAAACCAGATCATATGCAAGGCTGAAAGTAGGCAAAATATTTTCAATTTATAAGACAGTCAATAGTCAAAATATCAAGAGCTCTCACAATAAAGGCAAACAATGTTATAGAAGATGGTTAGTAAAGACGTGAAAGATGCTCAGGCCTCATTAGTGATCGAGGAAGTACACATTAAAACAAGAATTTTTTTCTCCATTTATCCAGGTGAAAGATTGGTACTACTTAATGCTGGCCAGAGTGCATGGAAATAGTCACTCTTCAATAAGGTTGTAATTGTGATAGAAACTTTGGAATAGAAATAAGGTTGTAAAGTGATAGAAACTTTGGGGAGGAGAATGTGGCAGTATTTATCAAAAATTTCAAATATGTATTTTCTAGGATACAGTAATTCCACTTCCAGAAATTTATTCTATACCAATACTCCTGCTGCTAAGTCACTTCAGTCGTGTCCGACTCTGTGTGACCCATAGACGGCAGCCCACCAGGCCTCCCCATCCCTGGGATTCTCCAGGCAAGAACACTGGAGTGGGTTGCCATTTCCTTCTCCAATGCATGAAAGTGAAAAGTGAAAGTGAAGTCGCTCAGTCATGTCCGACCCTCAGCGACCCCATGGACTTCAGCCCACCAGGCTCCTCCGTCCATGGGATTTTCCAGGCAGGAGTACTGGAGTGGGGTGCCATTGCCTTCTCTGACCAATACTCCTACAAGTTGGCAAATATAAACAAGGAATAGTCACTGCACCATTGTTATTTATAATTATAAAAGATTTCATGGTTTAGATGAATGAATGAATATATGTGTGCATGCAGGGGAATATTATGTAGCTATTAAAAAGATTAAATATCTATTTCTAAGCACTGACATGTAATGATACCCATAAGGTGTTTTTAAGTGAAAAAAATATGGTATGAGTGACTATACATACACACACATATGATAGAGAGAATATTTTGTCCTGTTAATGGCAACCATCTTCAGAGATTGAATTTTAGGGTTATTTTCTGTTTTATACAATTGTATATTTTTTTGGTCTTTAGCTATGAAAATGTACTGCTTTTGGAAGTAGAAAAGAACAAGATCACTGTCTCTCTCTTTCCTCAAAAAAGCAAACACATTTTTGGCCAGAGAAGGGATGTAATAGTAGACCCAAAGGTTTCTCAAGCATTCTAGGCTCCTGTTGAAGACCCTGTCTTCAGTTTTCGATATAAAGGCCACAAACCTTTACTGACTGCCGGCAATCTGTCTCTAGGCCATCGCTCACACTTCTTTATTACCACTGGTCTCCACCTCCAATCCATTCTGCCCTGTGATTTTCTAAAACCCCATCATACCATGCCCTTCTCCAAGTTAAAATTACCCAAGGACTCTCCTGCTACAGTGGGTAGGTGTTCATGGCTCCTGGGGTCCATCCCTCGCCTGTGTCTCTGGCCTCCCCTTCCACCCTTCACTCACGGGATCCTCCAGCTGGGCACCGGCCCCTTGCAATTCCCGGGACCAGCCCTCTGCCTCGTGCCTCTGAGCTTGGCAGAGCCCTGGACTCCCCTGGCCCACTCGGCCTCCTTTCCTGGCTGTTAGCGGGCTTCTCTTAGACTCTCAGACTCGGCACCCTTCCCGCCATTACGGCATCTATCACACACTCTTCAAGGGCCAGGGTCCTGTCTTTCCCATCTCTGCCTTCTCGGGGTGCAGCACAGAGTAGGGGATGACCAAACAGGATGCCCAGTCTTTATCTGCACATACGTGGCTCTTCATTCCAGCCACCACTATCCCACTGCTTGGTGGATGGGAGTGGCTGTGGCTGCCAAGCACCCACTCCACAGCCACCCTATTAAGGTCAGCCCTGTAGTTCTGGTGTCTCCAAGCTAAATACCCGTATTTCTCAGGACTGGAAAGGGTTTCCAGAGTAGTTAACGTCACCAAAAGGAAATGCAAGATGATTCCCCCAGTGAAAGCCTCGGAAACCTGCCTCATGTTGGGTAGAACCGAGGCTGCCCACGTGCCAAGCAAAACACTCTCCAGCTTGTCTTTCCAACCCTGGCTCAGGGACTTGCGCTACTGTGCACGGAAAAGCTCCCTGGACGTCCGAGGCCGCCAGGATCCCGGCCAGAGAGTGAGCTCACGGACGGCTGCTTCAATCACCGAAGTATTTTCCACTTCCCCAAATGCGCTCACAGCATCTGTGACCACACTTCACCTAGTCTTTAAGTATAAAAAAACAAAACAAAACAAAAAAATCATGGAGGCAGAGGCAAAGCTGTCAGATTCAGTCATTACTCAATGGAAACTGTGTAACAAAACACGACACTGTAAACCTCAATCACCAATCCCTGCATTCTCTGGGAAAGGAGCAACAGATTTGCGGAGGGCTGGCTATATCCAAACTGATTTTTGCTCTCTGAAAGCAAATTCTTTTCTGATTCTGCTGAAATGAAATACCGAAAGACTCTCCTTGGGCCCCTTGGGAAGAAAGGAGGCATCTGACTAAGAATTTATTTGGGGTTTTCAAGCCCAGGTGTTTGGATCTCTCCCTGCCTTTCATAAGGATGGAGATGTGAGGATGTGAGTCCTGTAGGCCTGTCCTGGGAAACAGCATTCAGGGAGCAGGAGTTCCCGTGGCTCCACCTTGGGGGCTGTCTCTATGGTGCCTTTCTCCAGGTCACCCTGTGTATATGATCCACCTCGGCCCAGCCAGGTCCAGGGCCAGCCAGGCCCTTCCCAGTCCTGGGCCACGGTATGTGTCTGTAGGGGGCGCTACCCCAACAAAGCCAGTGAGCCAATCTTACCCGGGCACGCGAAGCACTTGCCCCCACCAGCAGGGGGCGCTGGAAGTAGCCATGCCTTTCCTAGTTCTGGGATTGCCTGCTGGGTGGGAAGGGAGATTGGAGGGGAACGCGGCTGCCACTGGCTGGGGTCAGGCATTAGACTGGAAAGCCCACCCACATCTACTCTCTGTGTGCTGCCTCTCTCCTGCCTGCCAGACTCAACACCCTTGGGAAATGATTCGAAAAACCCGACCCCATGACTCTGGGCTCTTGGTCACCTCTATGAGACCCAGACTTCTACTCTGGTTGGTTCTGCAGCACCAGCTTTTCTCAGTCTTGCCTTCTCCTCTTCTTTACAGGGCACTGCCGTTCTACCAGGGTTTGGGGCCAACGCTGCCCTTACAAATTCAGTTGCTCAGTCGTGTCTGACTCTTTGCAACCCCATAGACTGGAGTCTGCCAGGCTCCTCTGTCCATGGGCTTCTCTAGGCAAGAATACTGGAGTGGGTTGCCATTTTCTCGAGGGGTTCTTCTCAATCCAGGAGTCAAACTGGCATCTCCTGCACCTCCTGCATTGGCAGGCGGGTTCTTTTACCACCGAGCCACCTGGGAACACTACCCTTACTGAGACATTCATTCCTGGCTACATCATCAGAGGGTACTTTTCACCCTCTGGGAAGAGAGAAGCTGAAGGGGCCCGGAAGCACATCTGCTGACAGATCGGAAGTGGTGGGGAGCAAGAAGGAAGGTGGCAGGTAGCCGTGGGGAGAGGACGCTGTGAGCGCACAGGGTGACGCGCTTTAGAGATTAGCCCACTCAGCGACGTCCAGCATGAAAGGGCATTCATGCTACAAATATTACTGAGTGCTTCCCATATTCTGGGTTTCCCTGATAGCTCAGTTGGTAAAGAATGCTGCAATGGGTAAAGAATCCGCCTGCAATGTGGGAGACCTGGGGTTGATCCCTGGGTTGGGAAGATCCCCTGGAGAAGGGAAAGGCTACCCACTCCAGTATTCTGGCCTGGAGAATTCCATGGACTATAGTCCATGGGGTAGCAAAGAGTCGGACACCACTGAGTGACTTTCACACATCCCACATTCTAGACACAGGCATATAGTCAGGCATGGTCCCCAATATCATGATGTGTACAAGTCGGCAGAAACAGTCAACAGAAGCATTAGTCATACAAATAATTAAGGGCAAAAAAGTGCTTTAAAAAAATAATACTCTAGTACAGGCTTACTTTGTAATTATCAATTATCCTTGGGTTCCCATGGGAGACCCCAGAGGAACCAGTGGTATGTGAGATAGAAACAGGAAGGTCCCTGCCTTAGCCACTCTCCTCAGTTCTAAAGGATAGAAAGGACATACAGATGTGGGGGCCTGAGGACAGAGAGCTGACCTAGGGAAGGGCATCTTCCCAAGGAGTGTGTCCCAGATCCCAGAAAAGAGATCCCTCCCTAGACATACCCTGGATAAATATCTGAACAAACAAACAAACAAATTCCTGCAAAAAACAAAAACAGAACTCCCCCAAAGGAAAAAAAAAAAAAACATAGAAGTGACCCCGACCCTTCAAGTGAGTCGTAGGGGCCCCTTTAGGTTGGGTCTAGTTGAACCCGACCTTCCACCACAATGACTAGCAATGATGTATGGTAACTGCCTGCCCAACTGCTTCCCTGCGGGAGGAGGAGCTTCTCAAAGCAGGAGGGACTGTTTATTCATGAAATGTCAGAACATCTGGTGTTCTGTCAATTGCTTTCATTTTTTTAAGAAGAAAAATATTTTCTCCTATTTAATTATGGTACTTAAGTATAAAGATCCAAAAAGAGGATATGTGATTTTGGATGCCATGACATTTTGGTCAATGCACATTTTTTCCATAAGTTGATGGGAATGTTTCACCATCGAAGACTGAGGGTAGGAGGAGAAGACAAAGACTTATGGATGAAGTGTTATTAGCAGATCAAATGTGCTCTGACCACACTCCCTCGTCAGCAGTCTGTGAAGCCCAGAAACCCCTCCTGCAGACGCTGCCCAGGGGCTGGGACAGACAGCAGGCGCCCGCTTGGCGACTTGTATGGTTGTGTCGGATGTGGAGGGTGCAGGCGAGCTCCACGGAGAATAGCCTTTCTGCGGGGCCCCGGCGGAGAGGTCACCCGCGCAGGGACTGTAACAGCACAGGCAGAGGCGCCTCTGTCAAGTCCAGAGTGCGTGTGGGGAGGGTGCTTCCTGCCGACGACTCCCGGAGCGCCTGGCACCCAGGAAGCAGGAGCCTGCACTCACCTGGAGGTGGGCTGAGCGGGAGGTGAGGGTGCTTGGGGACACCAGTAAGAAGGAGGCTGAAAAAAGCTCATCTCAGCTAAAGCAGAAAGCCTGCCTCACGGCAACAGTGAAGGAAGAATATATTGCAAATGTCCTATTTCCTGGGGGGCAGTGGGCATGGCTCTGGGTGAAGGCCCACTCCGCTCCCTCCATCAGGGTTTCCTGACAGTATTCTGGCCTGGCTCTTACTCTCAGCAAGACCCTCAGGTGACCTGCTGACGCACAGGGACCCAGGAGTGGGGAGTTCAAAGAGGCTCCTGGGACAGGAGGCTGCCTCAGGGCACAGGGTGGGAGATGGGAGCCTCAGGCAAGCAAGAGCTGGGATCAACGACCATGGTCATGAGCTCCTCTGGGCTAAGAGCTAAGAGCTGCCGCATCTGCGGAATCTCAAGGAGTCCTTATTTAGCAGAAGAGGAAGTGAGCCTCAGAGAGCCTAAGCTGTTTGTCCAAGATCACACAGCACATGCGTGGCAGAGCCAAGGATGCACCCCAGGCCTCACTTTGGAGTCTGGCTCTGACAGTCACCCGTCCTCGTCCCGGCCCCAAAGGACAACGCATGAATGTGTGAAGCTTGCCAAGGTGGGGTGGGGACACTAGTGTTTGTGGGGTGATCCTGAGCCAGGCCCTGTGCTCTGGGGCTTAGACAGCTCCTCAGTTCATCTACCAACAGGGCTCCCAGGAAAGCATCATCACCCCCATCACCCGGATGGGGAAACTGAGACGCGGGATGGTAGGGTGACTCTCCAGAGGTCTCTTGGACAGTAGATGGAGAAGCTATGATTGAAATCCAGGTTTGGCTGGTCCCAATCTGTGTTCAACAGGAGGATGGGGGGATCCTCCCGTTTTGTTTCATGTCAGGACCTGAGCCCTATGGTCAATGCCCTCTGAGATTCTTAGCCCAGGACTGGAGGGCTGAGTCATGGCCCTGTCCTCAGAGGGGGCAGCTGTCCTTCTGGGAAATGGAAACATCTCCAGGCCAGAACAGGACTTAGTTCCAAGTGGATTAGCAAGGGCTCAGGCAGGAGAGTTTGATTTGTGGCCCACCAACACACTCCAAATGGCGCCTGGACCTGGGCTCCGGGGATTAGTGGTCCCCTGGAGGCCAGCATGGGAAGGTAGCCTGGGGTGCCACGCAGGGTGGGGGCTCTGGAGCCAGGCAGTCTGTGGGGAGGGCCAACTCTGCCACTGACTTGCTCTCGGTTATCTCAGAAAAGCTCCTTAGCCTTTCAGCTGCTGAGTTCCAGCCTCTGTAGCAGGGGACGGGGCTCTAATGGTTCTATCATCAAGCGGAGGGCTTCCCTGCTGGCTCAGATGGTTAAGATTCTGCCTTCAATGCAGGAGACCCAGGTTCGATTCCTGTGTTGGGGAAAATCCTCTGGAGAAGGGAATGGCTACCCACTCCAGTATTCTTGCCTGGAGAATCCCACGGACGGAGGAGCCTGGCAGGCTACAGTTCATGGAGTTGCAAAGAATTGGACACTGACAGACTAACTTTCCTCAAGTGGAGGTGGGATGAACCAGGTGAGGGATGTTTATCCCCCTGAAGAAGGTCACTGCCCAATCAAGGCTGGGGTGATGTGATGACATCAGCAGAAATGACTCTGTGGCAGATCCAGTCTACAGAGAGAGGAGGACCCAGGTTGCACCTTCCACCCTTTCACATTGTCTGCCAGTGCCCGCCCCCTACCCCACCCCACATCCTGTCACCTCCATGGCAAGGGCTGAACAAGGATGGGGCCACCTTGAGAACATCTTGTTCCTGGCTTCTGCCTCCTCTCTGGCCTCCACCTCTATCACAGGGCTGTGAGGGGTGCTCTTGTTTAGGGAAAGGGAACCCTTTCTACCCTTCAGAGTGGTACATGGAGTAGGGAGACCCAGGTTTGAACACCCAGCCTTTCGGATAACCCCAGGTGAACCAGCTTGGCCCCTGGATCTCTCATCTCAATTGCCCTGACCTCACAGGTCCACCCAAGCATCGCACAAGAGAATGTAAGCAAGCCGACACGGTGTCCGACACACAGCGGGTGGTTCGTCTGTCTGTTCACTTGTTCCATCGTTCATTCAGTCAGGCATGTATTCATTTTTTCATTCGCTGGAAAGTTGCTGAGCACTGTTTCCACCAATCTATGCACCAGGCTCCAGGGTAACTACAGTGAGAAAAACCAGACATGCTGCCTGCCTGCCCTCCTGGGCCTGATGACCAAGCGCTGAGTGGATTCTGGGGCTCCCTCTTTCACCGAGACCTTGGATCCAGCAGGGAGCTGGCCACTACTGGACCAGCAGAGAGAGCCCCGGTCGGTGGTCCACAGTGGGAGAGCCCTTCTGTACTCGGGGATAGGACCCTAGGACGGCTGAGTAACTGTAACTTCTGAGGACTTCCCTGCTTCCCATAGAATTCATTTCTTTATTTCATGTCTGCTTTATTTCTCAGACACGTGTGCTTAAACAGGTATAACCGTACATCACATACACTGTTCCCAGCTTGTACAAGACGACTCGGCATTTTGTAGCTACTGACAAAGAATACAGGGAAGCGGCAGGCTGTGGGCTTTGTGGTCGGGTCAACAGTTCTAGGGGACTTGGGCAAATTATTTACTTTTATCTGAGTCTTGATTTCCAGTTTTGCAAGAGGAGCATATTCCAACCTTGTTTTGAGGATCAGAGTTACTGTATGAAAGCATTTACTATGTTACCCAGAACAAGTGATAAAAAGTGAAAGTGAAGTTGTTCAGTCATGTCCGACTCTCTGCAACCCCATGGACTGTAGCCTACCAGGCTCCTCTGTCCATAGAATTTTCCAGGCAAGAGTACTGGAGTGGGTTGCCGTTTGCTTCTCCAGGGGATCTTCCCAACCCAGGGATTGAACCCAGGTCTCCTGCATTGCAGGCAGATTCTTTACCATCTGAGCCACCAGGGAAGCCCACAGTAACGATAATTACAACACTAATGACAGCTAGCCTCTGTTAGCACTTATTATGTAGCAAGTGTTGTGTTCAGTGCTCCCAGGCATTCATTTATCCTTTTATTCAACAAACGTCTATCAAAATGCTAGATGAGATGCTAGGGAAATGCAAGGAACACACCCGAGACAGCCTTTGCTTCTGTAGGGTTGACCGCCTGGAGGAGGGTCAGACAGTCAGCAAGGAACGGAACCTATAAACTTGTCAATTGAAACTGTGATGATAAGAACAAAAAAGGAGACGTACAGTCCTCAGAGTTAATGCCATCTCATACATTTTCTAGATGAGAAAACTAGTGATCAGAGAGCTGAGGCAACTGGTCTGAGGTCACACACCTGGCGAGAGGCAGAGCCGGGCCCCGCATCTCATTCAGTGAATTATTATGCCTAGAACGGCACCAGTGCGTCGAGATCACCTACAGAGAGCCCCCTGGCTCCCAGGGCTCCTCCTCTCGTTTAAGAGCCGCTGCTCATAGCCAAGGTGGAACCAGAGCCTGAGAGCAAAATGACTTAGCTGACTCTCCGTTGTGACCTGTGGCCCTTTCCGACCCCAGTCAGAAAGGGAGGGCTTGTCCAGGGTTGGGGGCGGGGTGGTCACTCACTCCTGGGAAGGCATCGGAGGGAGGAACTCTATAGTTGACAGATGAGTTTAGGAAAGAAATTGCCTGACTGTTGACAACTAACGGTAGCGGGTGTCAGCAGTAGGTGACACCCCAGCTGGGCGGCTCCCAAGGAACCCCGGGTGAGAAGATGCGGGCCACCGCAGGGTCTGGAGCGGCAGGGGAGGCGTGCCTGCCTGGCTCTGCCGTTGGCCAGGTCTGTAACATGAGGGGAATGAGGGCACCTCCTTGGAAGGCCCGTGAGGCTGCAGAGAGACCAAGGTACGCAGACACTGAGGGTAAAGCTGGGCCCTGCCCCCGCAGCGAGCAGCTTTCAGTGATGAAACAGACCTCTCTGGAAGGTGGAGGGTTGGAGCTCTGGTTCTTGGTGTGCTTTATTTACCGCAATATTATTTTAACTTCATTTATTTACATATCACCTTCATGATTTTTGCCAGCAGAGCACATCTACAGTATAATTTTTTTTTTAATTGGGGTGAAAGTGAAAGTCGCTCAGTCGTGTCCGACTCTTTGTGATCCCATGGACGACGCAGTCCATGGAATTCTCCAGGCCAGAATACTGGAGTGGGTAGCCTTTCCCTTTATTGGTGTAAGTAAACACAAAATTCACCTTGAGTAACAATACCATCACAGTATTGCACAACCTACCACCGCTGGCTTGTTTCCAGAACATGCCCTCACTCCAGAAGGAAATCCTGGACCAAGTTTACTCCCCATCCCCCGTCCTAGGCAACCACTCATCTACTCTCCGTCTCTATGGATTTGCCGGCTCTGGACATTTCATACAAGTGGGATCATACAACATGCAGCCTTCTGTATCTGGCTTCTCTCCCTTAGCATCCTGTGCTCAAGGGTCCCCCGTGTGATCCTTCTTATGGCTGAATAACACCCCACTGTACTGCTGTTGTTCAGTCACCCAGCCATGTCCAACTCTTTGCGAGCCCATGGACTACAGCATGCCAGGCTTCCCTGTCCTTCACTGTCTCCCAGAGTTTGCTCAAGATCATGTCCATTGAGTTGGTGATGCCATCCAACCATCTCATCCTCTGTCATCCCCTTCTCCTTCTGTGTCCATGTGCCATATTTTCTTATCTGTTTATTACTTGCTGGACATTTGGGTTGTCTCCACCCTTTCACTACCATGATAGTGCTGCTATGGACACTCACATATAAGTTTTTGTGTGAATACCTGTTTTCAGTCCTTTTGGGAATATAAGAAGGACTGGATTTGCTGGGTTACTATATATTTTTAACCTATTTTTTTAAAGTGAAATCTCGAATTTAATTTGCTAATCACACTAATAATGACACTTAGCTATCAAAGTGAGTGAAAGCTGCTCAGTCGTGTCCAGCACTTTTCAATCCCCTGGCCTATGGTCTGCCAGGCTCCTCTGTCCATGGAATTATCCAGGCAAGAATACTGGAGCGAGTTGCCATTCCCTTCAGGGGATCTTCCCGACCCAGGGATCGAACCTGGGTCTCCTGCATTGCAGGCAGATACTTCACCATCTGAGCCACCAGGGAAGCCCTATCAAAGTAAGAGGGGTTATCTACGAGCCATCTAGAATCAGGGGGCTTGGGTTCAACCCTGGTCAGGGAACTAGATCCCATATGCCACAACTAAGAGTTCACATGCCCCAACGAAGACCAAATACCCTGTGTGCCTCAACTACGACCTGGCGCAGCCAAGTAAATACATCTTTTAAAAGTTCTTAAATAAAACGAGGAGGCCACAAGCAGTGCACGTCCACACTCTGGGGAGCTCAGAGCTCATGAACCCCCTCACCTACCATCCGTGAGGCTGGCAGCTCTGGGCACTGTGGGGTGGGATCCTGGGACCTGAAGCCAGGCTGGATGCAGTGGTTACACGATGGGTCTAAAGCACTATGGGGGTGGGGGGCGCCAGCCAGGCGTCAGAGCCAGAGAGGCAGCATCAGACCTGAGAGGTAAGCCTCGAGCCCCTGGAGTCATGGGAGTACGGGGCCCAGAGGAGAGAAGGAGGTGGTCTGGGGCAGGGGGGCGGGTGGGGATGGCCTGGGATTTCAGTAGCAACAAAGATGACTGCAGAGCCGAAGCCCCAGGAGGGGTCTGGGGCTGGTCACAGGCTGTCCAGTCCTCCATTGGTTGCTCTTCAGGCCGACTCTCTGGGGGCCAGGAGGACAGGGTGAGGCCAAGTGCAGGGGCTGGCCTTGGAGCTCCCTTCAGACAGGCTCCTTCCCGGAGTCCTGCCCCGCTTGGAGACTTGGCTTTGGTAATTACGGGACCCCTAGAAAGAAGAGGTTGTTTTTGATGGGGGCTCTTTCATCTCGGACTTAAATTACACATCATGCGCTAACATTTTAACTCTGATGTCTTCTGGAATTCAGATGAGACATAAACATACTCCCAGAAGCACAGAGTCTGCATTCATTACTGGGACCACCTTAACCAAATAAGAGGTGTCACCAAATCTATTTATAGCTTAAACATCTTTCCACTGTCTTTCCCCCTTAAAATCGATTGAGGTAGTTCCCGTACAAACAGGAAGAAAGTCCAGCCCCAACAGTCATTCATTCATTGGGGATTCATGCCTGGGGGTCGCCAGCGATCAAGTCGTGGCAGGGGAACGTGCAGAAAGAGCACAGGGGCTCTGAGCAGAGAGACAGAGTGGACACAGAAATGTAAATTAACAAATAAAAGCTGCCATTTAAAATCCATTACATCATTATATTTAAAATAAGACTGATGCTGCCAGCTAGCAAGGCTGTGGTGAGACGGGAAAACCCATACATGGCTGGCAGTCGGGTATGATGGTACAACCTTTCTGCAAAACATTAGGGATTAGAAAGCCAGAAGAATTTGGATACCTTTTGACTAAGTAATCCCACTTGTAGGAACATATTCTTTAGGAAATAGGTTTAAAAGAAAGAGGAAACCTTGCACACACACAAAGGTATCCACTGCAGGGACATCTACAGTGGTTACAAGCAAAACAAAACAGCAAAAATAAGAAGCATTTTGATATCAAACTAGGGAAATACCTAAGGAAATTAAAATGAATGACAGGATAAAAATATGGAAACGTAAGTGCTGGAACTGGTAGGGTTTTCAGTGCTTTTAAAAAACCAAGAGTCACCTGGTTGTCAGTGCATTTTTAAAAGGAATGCATTCATCTGTAAGTAAGATAAAACTTTATTCAAATCACAGTTATTTATTGTCAGTTGTTGCTCACCAAAGCAACAACAAACACATGTATTTGTTATACATACATGTAAACATGAACAGTCAACAAGTTCCCTACTTTGGGGTTTCCCCCCCAAATATCAGGAGACTTCATGCCCTCCCCTCTTCTCACTTATTTAATTGGTCAACCATCCCGTGGGGCACATGAAAGGCTGGTAAGCCTGCAGTGACTCTGGGAGCTTATTTGCAGCCAGGGGCACAGAGCTGGGAGCTTCTCCTTGCAGACGGGCCTGCTGACCTTACTCCACCCTCCAGGACGGCTCCTGCCGTCCCCAAGCAGTGCCTGCCCTTCCTGCTGCCCTACCAGCCTTCACCCACGCAGTTAGGTGGGACCACTCCGCCCAGCATCTCAGGCCCACACTTGCAACGGAGGCTGGCACTCGCTTGTGAACTTGCAGAACCGCCGTTAATCAGACACTCTACTCTGGGTGCCTGAGACAGAGGCTCCCACACACCTGCATGTTGGGCCTGTCTGTAAGGACCATGTCCTTACTGGCCCCTGAGCCCCTCTTAGAGCCCCTCTTCCACCTGCTCTGTGGAAGGTGACCAGGCCTCTGATGCTCAGCCCTGGGCTTTTGTCACTGCTAGGTAGGATGGCCACCGCCTTGGCTAGCCCAAAACCCGCCCTGCCACCGCGATTTACTTCCCAGCACCTGGGGAGAAGAAGGCAGAAGAAAAGGCACAAGGCCCATGTTCTCCCAGAATGTTCCAGATGGAGCAACGAGCATTTCAGAAGGCTGTTCCCGTTTTCAGCAATAGACCTCTGTGAAGCTGGGTTTTTGCAAACAGCTGTGAAAAATGCCAAGTCCTGGAATGGGCTGTTGAACACAGACTCCAAAATGACAAATCCTTACCAAAGATACATTTACATATAAGGCAGAAGCATGCAGTAAAATTTATGTTGTAATTTTCCATATTCAAAACATTTTAACTAAAGAATTCATTTTTTAAAAAAAAAATTAAAAAAATCGTGTCAGCAAAAGGCTGGAAATTATTCTTACTTGGGAAAAAAAAAATCCTTTATTCTGAGATTATGGCCTGCTTACATTGTTGGTATTAAAATGTTCTTCCTGGGGGAAACAACGATGATAGTTAATATTCTCTTTATTCGCCATCAAAAAAAAAAAAAGTTGGCAGCCTTGTGAGAGTCTCTAAGCTTTTCTTTGTGCCCATGAAATGTGAAGCCTGGACCCACTGGCATCAGCACACACGTGCGTCTCTGGCAGCAGCAGCAGCACGCAGCCCGGTGGCTGGCTCGGAGGGTGCCCATGCTGGAAACCCCGGAGGGTGGCTAGTGATTCAGGCCACCAAGGCGGCCAGCAGGGAGGTGGCTCGTATCTTGCAGGATCTCGCAAACTTAGAAAATATTTGAAGGTTGAGTAAGAAGGAATTTCAACTTGGCACCGATGTCTCAAGCGACTGAGCTCACCTCTTTTTTCCTGTCAGAGTTTACGTACTGTTGTAGGCTTGGCACCTGAACCCCTGTCTTACTTGGGGCCTCAGCCCCGCACCCCTCCTCGACCAGGTGAGTGCAGGTTGCCCGATGCTGCGGGAGGCCCCCAGCCAGTCCAGACACCCGATTTCCAACCTCAGCAGGACCCCAGGCCCACCCCACGGTACCCCACAGTCCTGCCCCTCCCTGGTGCTTCTCTTGTTTCTTTTGGTGGCTGGCTTGCCCCAGTGGCTGCCTACCCCCAGGCCCACTGTCCCTCCCTGGGGGCACCCAGCCTCCTAAGTGAAGGCCTGGCTTCCTGCTCTGTCCTCCTTTGCCCGGCATGCCTTCTCCACCCTCCTACCCTCCACCTCTGCCAGCAGGGATTCCCAGACTGACCCCACGCTTGTCTAGGTATCTTTAATGCTCCCTATTTATACTCTTTTTTTTTTAAGGTTTAAAAAAAAAGAATATTTCATTTCTGATTAAAGGGAATTTAGGTTCATCCTAGAAAACAGAAAAGCCTGATGAGAAAAATAACGGCCTGTAACCACACTGTTGTGAAATAAGCTCTCTTGGGACTTAGGTGTGTCCTTCACATAAACACACTCCTCTATACAAGCCGACCGCAAGCCGCCTGGAGATTCTGGTGGATGGTTCTGTTGGTAGAAGGCCCAGGGGACTCATTCTGCAGTGGAAGTGGGAAGGTCCCAACCCCGATAGGCTCCGAGGCATTGTGTTGTGCTGGACGCTCCAGATGCCTTCCGGGAAGGCCCCAAGCCCCGCTGCCAGCCCGTGGCACGCCCTGTCCAGCCCAGTCACGACCGCGCCCAACATCAGAGCTACGGCTTTACACAGGTGCTGGCCCGCACCAGGGTCTGGGCGTGGACATGCACACATCTGACCCTGTCAGTCAGGCCCTCTCTGCCTCACCACCTTCTCCAGTGCTCCAAAGCCAACACTTAAGGTGGGAGGAGGAGGAAGAGGACAGACCTCCTGGGGTGGAGAAGAGGGGCTGCAGTAACCAGAGGGCCCAAGCTCCCTCCTCCTTCCCTCCTACAGGCTTATTGCTGTGACGAAGGGAACAACAACCACAGTGGTAACAGCCTACAAGCTGACCTGTGTTCAGAGCTCACCACCTGCCGAGCCTCAAGACCAGGAATCAACATGTGTCACGGGTATTCACCAACGTGTGGACACACTCCACTGAGGGGACCAGTGGTCCAGGCGTGGACATCTGTGTCTATTTTAGCATGCTGTAGCACAGCAGACCCTCAATACCACAGAGAAGAATAAAGCAGATTTAAAGAGAAAACTGAGCCAGAGTATTAGAAGGATTAGTGAAGATGGTCGTGGGGATACACTGTATTGTCTCGGATCATCACAGCAGCTGTTCCATGGATGACAAGGTCTGGGGAGGGTCCGGGCACCCACGGAGCGGTGACTTGGGGTTAGGGTCTGAGCCTGCATGGCCCTGGTCCCCCCCTGAGGACGCCTCAGCTCCTCCGCCCCTTCGCCCTCGCTCTGCTGACCCAGCCGCTACTCACAAAGCACATTCTCTAAGCTCTGGCCCTGGAGGGGTCACACGACCCAGATGGCTATTCGGCGTCTATCTCCCCGCAGGTCTACCCCAGTCTTGTCCACCGGAGGAGCCTCTGTGGCCAGCACAGCTGGTCACACATCAGGTTGGGCTCAGGAGTGTTTGTATGGCGCCGAGTAGGGACCCCTCCAGGGTAGAACGCTGGGTGGCATGGATGGGTGAATTCTGCCACCACCCAGAAGGCACAGCTTCTTCCTCCCTCGGCGGAGTGACCCAGGCAGGGCAGGTCTATAGAGTTCTCCCAGCCCCGGGCTGCACCCGCAGCCTCCTGGAGCCCGGGGGCACAGGGCAGCTTGTGGGCTTGCCTCACCAGGCCCTGCACCGTGTCAGCGCAGGGCTGTGTGACCCCACTTCTGGCCAGACCTTTCTCTGAGGCAGGACGAGTCCAGACAAGGCTCTCCTGGCCCTGTGGCCTGAACACACATCCCCGGAAGCGTCACCTTCCATCCCTTGGAAGGACAGACAACTGGGGTGCAGGGCAAGGCCAGCGGGAGACAGAGCCATCCTGTGGGAATGGCTCAGCTCTGCCAGCACCAGAACAGATACGAAGAATTCAGAGTAGGTTTGAGCTACAAATCACAGCTGATAAAAGTACTGTCTACCCACCACTCACTGTGACCCTACTGCACTAATAAACTAGCAAGTCCTCCTGGCTGAGCGCCTGGTGGGTGTCCAGCACTGGGCTTCCCTAAGGGGCTACCAGCACCACGCCCCCTTTAGAGGTGTGGATACTGAGTGACAGGGGTGCCCGAGGTCACACAGCTGAGAAGGATCCAGACTCCATCCCTCAGTGGCCGAACTCCATGGGACACGCCGCTCTGTGGGCTGATGGCTGGCACGAAGGGCTCTATTTTCTGGGGCCTCTTTGACAGCCTGAGGATGGCGGCAATTTGTGAGCTTGTCAGACACCTATTGTGCGGGGTGAGCCTGCACCCAGGGTGGTCCCGGCTTCCCCTCTAGCACCAGCCTGGTATGACAGGTGCCGGTCCGCCCTCTCTCATCAGGACTCCCAGCTCCCGGGACGTGCTCCCAGTTCTCCCAGCAGCTGGATGACCGGGGTGCTCCACAAGCGCTGGCCCAGCTGCTGGCCTTGGGTTCTGGGCTCCTGTCTCAGCCCTGCCCCTTCCGAGCAGCCCAGCCCCATCCCTGCAGCCCCGCAACCTCAGCTGTGAGCTAAGGGGCTGGAACTCCTAGCTCTGACACTTAAGAAGGTTTTGACTCTGCAAAGACCAGTGTGCTACATACACCGTATCATGGAGTATAAGGCTGTGGACATGAGCACATGAGCACTGTCCCCACCGCCTGGACACAATCCACTCACTCTGCAGCTTGAGGCTCACGCTGCACTCCCTGCAGAGCCCCCCTCCCACCTCCGGCTGCTCCTCTGTAACAATCAGTCCCTTTGTGATTAAAGGAGGCAGATTCCCGTGGGCTTCCCTGGTGGCTCAGATGGTAAAGAGCCTGCCTGCAGTAAGGGAGACCTGGGTTTGATCCCTGGTTTGGGAAGAATCCCTGGAGAAGGAAATGGTAACCCACTCCAGTATTCTTGCCTGGAGAATCCCATGGACAGAGGAGCCTGGCAGGCTACAGTCTATGGGTTGGACTGTAAAGAGTTGGACACGACTGAGCGACTTCACATTCCCAAGGCCTGTGGCCAGCCCTACATCACATCTTCCTGAAACCGTGAGCAGCCTGGGCTCAGAGAATTAAACAACCCGTCTAAGGTCACCTGGACAGGAAGGGACAGAGTGGAGTCTAACGCCTCATCTGCCCAACGTGCTGATTACTGGACGCCTGCCCCCTCCAGGCTCGGAGCCCCAGGGCCGGGGACCACGGCTGCTCTGCTCCACCTCGGGCACTCAGGAACTAGTTCTTAAATGAAAAAAGGTGATGAGGCGGAGGAGGGGGAGATGTGTAAGTCAGGACCCCAGTTGCAAGTGACAAAAACTCACCTGAAACCAGCTTTTAAAGGGGGAAGGACTTTAAGAATCCCAGAATGGCTCACAGGACCAGGGGGCTGCACCCCAGAATGGGTGCCGCTGGGGGCGGTGGCCTGAGTGGGCGCCTGCGGCCTGCACACAACCCGCTCTCCACCCCTCGTGCTGCTGAGCCTCAGGCCCCGGCCTCAGTCATTCAGACACTCCATGGGCCAGAGGTGAGGCCACTGGGATCAGTGGTGTCAGGATCTGACCATGCTGCAACCAGGGCAGAGAGATCCCTCGTCCCTGGCTTCAGAGAAACATAACAAGACAAACAGGCAGAAACTCTGACTGGCCCGTGAGAGCCTCCGCCCCGCCGGGCTGGGGGCTGACGTGCTGTGCTTGGACCAGAGTCAGGTGTGGGTGAGGAAGAAGCTTGTGAAAGCCCCGGGCAGAGGACAGAGCTCAGTAACGCTCCAGAGACCCTCCTCCTGTTTGCATCCCTCTCTTCCCTCTTCACCCCTCACCTCCGCTGCCAGGGCGCCCCTGGCTGGCAGTCCCAGCAGGTCTCATCCCACATAGACACAGCACCTCCCCTACCCTTCTGCGCATCTGTGGGAAGTTCAGGTGGCCAGACTGGTGACTCCCAACCTGGGGTCCTTGGATGACTGAGGTTATCATTACTAGGTTATTGCAGAACTGGAGTCCGCTGGGGTCCAGACATGAAATGCTTTATTCTCTTCAACACCCACTGCCCGACTGTGCTGTGTTGACTGCCCTTTCCAATTCTGGGCACCTGGTCCCTCAGTGAAATCTGGGCCAGATTCTATAGCTTTGCAGCCACTTCCCATTATTAGCATAGTTGCATTTCAAGATTTAAGAGTGGGTTCTGTTTATCTGAAGACTTGATTCAAACTCAATTCAAAGCTCATCTTTGTTCACTCCCTCCTCCTTCCTGGGGGCCTGGAGGGGATGAAATGGAAGGTTCAGCTCTTCCGCGAGGCCATCTTCTTTGTTTGAACCTCCTTCCCCAACACCTTTCAGACTCCGACAGACCTCCCTGGGCCCATTCTCTGCCGGGGGATAGTGAGACACACTCACGGGGTCCACCTGTCACTGTTGGGAACAGCTGGTCTGGTCTGGTCCCTCTGATGCAGGTGATCTGGCTCTCCAGCCTGACCCCTCCATGGCTGAAAGGAAGCCAGGCATCCTTACCCTGCCACAAGGGCCGTGTGTCCCGACCCTTCTCTAGGCTGAGTGTCCCACTGCTTAGTGCAGTGGTCATCTGGGTGGCCGCAGCTCCTGCCCAACTGCCAGCCTCTCCCCCCTTCACCTGGAGACACAGTAACGTCTGGGGACGCTGCTGGCATCCTGGGAGGGCCAGAGCCAATGCGAGTGGGAGGTGAACCCATCTCTTCCCAGACACCCATGTTCTCTGAGCCTGGTGATCCCACACATGCCCCCTCAAGAAACCTCTACACCAGAAATAATGGCTTCCCTGGTGGCTCAGTCAATAGAGAATCCACCTGCAATGTACGAGACCACCTGCAGTGCAGGAGACCTGGGTTCAATCCCTTGGTCGGGAAGATCCCCTGGAGGAGGGCACGGCAACCCACTCCAGTATTCCTGCCTGGGAAATCCCATGGACAGAGAAGCCTGGAGGGCTACGATCTATGGAGTTGCAGAGTCGGACACAACTGAGCAACTAAACCACCACGACCACCATCACACCAGAAACAGGCACCAGCTTCCACGTTCAGGGTGACCCGGATTTCGGGGGCTGTATGTCAATCACCCTCTTTCTCTTCTTCCCCAGAGAGGGAAGGGAGCTGAAAAGAACGCAGCCCCCTACTCTCAGCTGCCGGGGGCATTACTACGCTCCATGGTAGGCTGAGGGTTCTCACGTACCTGGTCCCTCCACTGTAGGAGGCACCTGATTTTCGCAAAGGACTCACCCAGAGCCTCCTGGTTTGGCTCTGGGGAACAGAAGCACCCGTTTCATCTTAAACCACCCTTGCTGCGAATCCAGGACTCTCCCTCCTCTGGGACACCCCCAAGAGTCACCGGGGTGGGTGTGGGGAGGCAGCTGAGACTGGAGGTGGGACCGGAAACCACCACCTCGGTTCTGTTCGACAAACATCCTATAGTTACTCCCGGCCGGCCGGCCGGATTGGAAGGGCTGGTAGAGCTTGTTAACAAGAGGGTGAGGCATTTCTTTTCACCAAACACCAGCAGCGTGTTTCACAGAGACAGCCTGTGTTGCAACAGTAAAGAAACGGAGCTCTGTGTCAGTTCTGGGGGGACAAGACCTGGCCCCCGGTGACCCTGGGCGAGACTTCTGACTCTCTGAGGCTCGGTTTCCTCATCTACATGGTGGAGATCAGAGTCATCGTGTTCATGACAAGGAGTCATGGGTTCCCTGAGGTGATAAAGAGCTTCACCCGGGACCCGAACGTCACAGTACACACGGCAGCGACGATCATTTACATGAGTTCTCAAAACGCAGAGTGAAGGAGAGACATGGAAGGGGTCCTGAGTGCGGATGGGATCCCAAGGCGGCTGGCTCGGTGTCCTCAGGAGCCCAGCCCAGCGCCGGGCACACGTGGGCCTGTAGTGTGCATTTTATGGACTGGGTGGTGTTCTCCTGATTCCAGGAGACTATTAATCTGCTACTTATTAACGAGGTGCTCTGAACACAGATTTAAACTGCATTTGGTCCAGCAACCAAAAGAGACTGTGGGTCATTAAAAAAGGAGGAGGAGGAGAGACCCCTCTGTGTGTGGAGGGTGGCGGGCGGAGCCAGCAGCTGACTCCCGGCGCCTGCTGGAGCTGGATGGCGGCCGTGAATGCTTTCTTTCTTAAGTGAAGCTCCTCTCTGTGTGTGCTGAATCACGGCATTCACAGGGGGGAGCGGGGACAAGAGCATTTGCTAAGCGGATACCAGGCATCCGCGGGTGCAGCCTGGTGGATGGGTGAGGGGGCGCGGCAGGGGGCTGGGGACCTGGCGGGGCCCAGGCTAGGAAAAGAACCTGAAACCCACTCCTGCGTCCTCTGACCCCCCGCAATGGTGGGCGCAATGGTGGGTGCTGGTGTGGAGGAGGCAGGGAGCCCACGTGAACACAGTGACCACAGACCTTGGCGGGGGAGAGAAAAGGGGAGAGGAGGCCGAAAATAGGCTGCGCGAGTCTGGGCTGTCAGCTGGGAATCGCCCCTTCCAGCAAGTCAGGGCTCAAGCATTCTGTTTACCAAATCTGCACACATAGAAACCGGCTGGTCTGGGTTCCATAGTAGAGGGGACAGGGAGGGTGGGTTTCGAGGTGTTGAAAGCTGCTCCGACAATGCCAGGGAGGAGGGCCGGGCCCGGGGGTGCCCATAAGGAGCCTGGCAGAGGAAGAAAGGCCACAGCAGGCTGGCGAGTGGGCGGGGTGGGGGTTGCTGTCCCTGTCGGTGCACCCGCCCCCGCGCAGCCCAGCCTGGCAGGTAGCGGGAAGCGGGGTGACGTCTGCCGGCCGGGCCGGCTCTGCGGAGGGGAGGGGGCGCCACCGCAGCACGCTCTGGAGCCCGTGAGGGTAATCAGAACCAGCTGAGGCGGAGCCGCGCCGCCCCGGGGCTGCCAGGAAGAGGGGTTTCCAGTGGCAGGAGCCCGGGGAGGTTTCTCCACCCAGGCACACTCCCCTGCTAATCTCTCTCCTGGGCTGTGGGTGTTGGGGGGGCGGGCCTCCCCCTCGGGGTGCGCTGTGTCTCCCCCAACCCTCGCCGCCCCGTGTCCTCCTCGTGGGGCCAGGCTGCCCGCTCCACAGGCCCTGCAGACGTGGAAGCACCTTACATGTGTGCGTCCTCGCTGGTGACAAGAACTCTGCGACATGGGTGCCTGGGAATGCCTGCTTTGCAGATGGGGACACAGAGGCACAGAGGGGTGACATGAAGTGCTCAAGTACACGGGTAGGATGATGATGGTGAAAAAATAAAGCACTTATTACATGGCAGGCACTTTGGATGCCTCATGTCATCTGATTCTCACGACAACCCAACGAAACCTAGGTATCGCTTTTACTATCCCCAGTTTACAAAGGGGGAAATGAAGGCGCAGAAGGTAAGGCACTCACCCCAGGCCATTGGCCGGGGAGGACAGGCCTTGGGCATAAACCCAGGTCCCCCTCACCCCAGCACCCACGACTGTGCCACCAAGCCCTTCACTTACCCACCCAACAGCAACGCCAACTGAGCACCCACTGCTGTGTGCTGAGCACTGGGGACCCAGGGGTGACGAGGTGACTGCCCCACCCTTAGAGCCTGCTGGGGGAAGTGAGAACACCAATCATAACAGTGAATGAACAAATACACCCAAAGTTCCAAGTGTGAAGGAAAGTGTATCTGCCCTGAGTAACACTTCAGAAGGCTGTTTTTTTTTTTTTTTTTTTTTTAATGAGGGGGGAGGGTTGTTTGATAATTTATAAAAGTTAATTCTGGGGGCTTCCCTGGTGGTTCAGTGGTAAAGAATCCACCTGCCAATGCAGGAAACATGGGTTCGATCCCTGGTCCAGGAAGATCCCACATGCCCCAGAGCAACTAAGCCCATGCGTGACAACTATTAAGGCCGTGCTCTAGCGTTCGGGAGCCACAACTACTAAGGCCCCCACACCCTAGAGCCTGTGCTCCACACCCTCCCACACACCACATCTAGAGAGTAGCCCTCGCTCACCCCAACTGGCGAGAAGACCATGCAGCGATGAAGACCCAGGGCAGTCAAAAATAAATAAATAAAAATTATTACGAAAGAGTACTTTCTACAAGATGATTTTTTTATGCACCTTTATTTCCTATTCTGTACCAGCAAAGCAGTTCGAAGTCAGAGAAACATTAATAAAATTGGTCGAATGAACCCTGTTTCATAGTTCAGACACCACTTTTCTGCTTAAACACTACATTTTCCCAGGTCATTTTGGTGGAGGAGAAGGGAAGGGTGACAAAGCCACGAGCCGGCTCCCAGGAGCGGTTGCAAAAAGCCAGACCACACTCTCCCGGCGTGGCGCGTACCAGGGCCCGCACACGTGAAATGGCCATCAGAAGTGGGGATGGTCTCAGCTCGGCACCTGGACGCAACTTCTTGGCAAGCTTGTCGACCCTGAGCAGTGGTTCCCACAGTGCGATCCACATGGGAACTTCTTAGAAATGCAAACTCTCAGGCCCTACCCCAGACCTACAGAATCAGAAACTCGGAGTGGGGTGAGGGGTGAGGCCTGGCAAACTGTTCTAACAAGCTCGCAGATGATTCTGAAGTTGCCAAAGCTTGAGAATCTCTGAGCTGGGAGGGGCTGAAATGATGTGCACCACAGACCCAGCACTCCCTGACTGCCTAGTATGTGTCGAGGATGTGACATCTCAACCATCCCAGGGACTCTGGGCACAAACAGTGCTATCCTACAAGGGAAGCAACGAGGGTTGGAGCTTCCCTAACTTGCCCATCCTCGTGCTGCTGGGTGGCTGAGAGCATAAAGCCTGTTACGGTTGTGGACTTGGGAGGCAGACAGGCCCAGATCCTGTGTGGCAGTGGGTCGACTCCCTAACCCCTCTGTGTTTGACCTATGTTTATCATTTAAAACAAAAGACAGTAAATAAAACCTCTCCAGGGAGGTTCTCTTTTTGAGGATTCAGTGAAATGCTCCATGTGAAAGGCTTCCCACCATGCCAGGCACACTGTGAGTGCATGGCAGACGCAGATGTTTTGTGAGCGCACAGACCCTGTAAGCCCTGAAGGCCTTTGAGCCCCCACAATTGCTGTGATCAAGTACAGGCACTGACTCTCATGTACTTCACTTGCAAGAGAGCTCTTTAGACCAGGGCAGCGCCCTGCTACTCTTATTTAGGAATAATCCTATTGGATTTCTGGGACATCGGCTGGCGAGAAACAACAGATCCGGAGAAGGTTGGGAGGTGGGAAGGGAAGGTGACTGCTGCCATGGAAAGGAGAGCTAGAAAAGTAACAACAAACACAGCTGCTTGGAGCTTACAGGCAGTAAAGTCAGGCTATTCAGGATGACTGAGTCACCAGGCAGAGTGTGATTAGCCAAGATTTTCAGATGCTAGTGGGCGGTGTGTGTGTGTATATCTGTTGAGGGAAGTCTGTGTGAAAAGCTTAATTGACAATGGATAAAAATTTCAAAGCATTGGATGTTTCGACAGATAACTTGGTAGCTTTTGGTCACCCTGATGATCTAAAATGGCTAGGTCCTTGGAGCTTGGAGAGGAGAGGCTTCCCTGTGACAGAGGCAGGTCACCAGAGTCTGAAAGGCCAGGCTCCTGGCACCAAACTGCCCAAGTTCAAGACCAGTCCACCATGTAACCATTCTGACCCTGGACAAGTCAAGGAACCCCTTAAGCCTCAGTTTCTTATTTCTCAACTGAAAATTGAGTAATAATAAAGGAACCAATCTCATGGGGATGGACAAGCCCTCAGTAAATGTTACAGGTCACGTCTGCGTGTGCACATGTGCACTGCCCACGAGCCTGCTTCCCACCAGGTGAAAAGGATTATCTTCTTTGGTTAAGCAGACTTCACATGCACGCTGCGGATCAAGGCAGGGGCAGGGAGGCACTTTCATGACAAAAGGACTGCTGGTTGCAACGCCCTGCGGGAGTGGTTCGGGACCGAAGGACGTGCAAAGCAAAGAGGGAAGACTGAAAGAGGCCATCTGGAGAGACACCAAATGACCAGCGCTCTCCCGAAGTCCCAGTGTGTTAGAAACCCAGGGTAACAGGGCTCCTTACTGAAGGAGGAGAGCCAGTATTTACTGAGTGCCCACAGTGTGGCAGGCGTCGCGCTAGGGTATCTGCACTCACACGGATCCACGTACTCCCACCAGCCATCTTGGGAAGGTGGTGTTGCCATCCACAGTTTTTAAATGAGGACACTGAGATGCAGGGGGGACAGGTAACTTTCAGAAGGCACGTGGTTACTAAGAGGTGGACATAGAATTCAAACCAGGCGTGGCCGACTGCCCTCACGCCATCACGACAGTCACGGTCCAGAGGGAGGGAGCTGGCCATATACACCGTCCTCACTTTCTTCCCACCCTCTCATCAACTGCTGGTACCTGCCATTGGCCAAACCCAACCGGAAACGAGAAGGCAAGGGAGCCCACGGAGGCCATCCAGACAGGTCAGCCTCGGGGCACAGGGCAGGATGCTGAAGGGCAGATCCAGATGGCAACTGGAAAATACCCAGCACAGGTGAAGCCTGCCCCTTGCCTTCCGAGGTTTCAGCCACAGAACTGGCCCAGGGTGGGCAGGAGGGAGGGCAGTGAGGTGGTCTGCAGGCTTAGCGGGGCTGAAGCAAGCCTTCCACGCCAGCTGTCCCTACTGCCTGCAGGGCCTGTGTGGGGGCCCCTGGGATACCCACCCCAAACCTATTTGCTAGAGAAATCAGGGTAGGTCTGGGAGCCTTAAGCCCAAAAAGAGGGAGAAACAATCCACCCTGATTTTCAAAGGCCACAGCCACAACTTCTTGCCTCCCCCTGATAGGGCCTGCTACAAAGTTCCCCTTCTGGTTTTGGGGCAGCAGAGCCATGAATCTTTGCTGAAAACAATTTTCAGGAAGCCCAAGAGGACCCTGAGCTGTCCACGTCTCTCTAGACAGTAACCTCATGAGCATCTATCTCAGGAGCTACCTCAAGGATGAAAACAAACCAGTTCAAGGAGTGGGGTAACTAAATGGACTTTTCCAGTCCACGTCAGTCTGAGGGGACACAGGATCACATTAACAGCAATTCAGACATATTTTCTAGACCCCCACGAGCATATCCACAGCACCTCACCCTCATTCCCAAGTTCCCCCAGTTATTTCTGCAGTGTCTAGGTTGGGGTCTCCTCACTCTAGCTCCTTGTTGGTATCTGTTTCTCTACCCTCCCAGAGGCTGGTGCCCAACACAACTCAGCTGTCAGAGCTGGCTGTGGTCAGGGCTGCCAGGGACAGCTGCACAGGGTGTGCACTGCCCAACTAGATAGGGCGGTCATGAGTGTGGGTCACTACCTCAATTCCCGGAACTCTATTTCTATGGCTCTTACGTAGTAAATCTTCTGGGTGCTAAACAGTGCAGCTTGATCTTTACCGTATCAGAGTCATGTGGGTTTCTGTCAGCTCTTCCTCCAAAACCTAGCCTAGTCCAACCACTGGTCACTGTCTCCTTGACTCTGCCCTGGTGGCAGGCCCCTTGCTTCTCAGTCTCCTAATGGAACCATGCTCTCAGCTCCATTCTTATTCCCCTTTGGACCACTCTCCACCCAGCCCCAGAAGGGACAATGAGAAAATACAGAACAGTGCACCTCATTTTTCTGTGTGCAACCCCCCAGAGGCCTCCACTGCAGTCTGCATCCAACCCTGAGACCTCCTCTGGCCCACAGGAGGGGCCCGCCTGCCTCCCTCCCCTCTCCTACTCAGCCCCTCTGCTGGGCCACACTGATCTTTCATTTCTCAGAAGGCCAAGTTCACTCCCATCCCATTGCTTGTGCATGTGCTATTCCTTTGCGTGGCTGCCTCCTTCAGGTCTCTGGGCCTTGGTTCACGTGAGCCTCCCTCCTGGAAGCCTTCCCTGAGCACCCTGTTTAAAACAGCCTCCTTCCCACCCCCATCTTTCCTATTCCAGTAACTGGTTTTATCAGTCTGGAAATTATCTCATCTCTTCATTGTCTGCCTCCTCAAAGACAGACGCACTCCAAAGGGCCAGGGGCTATGTCTGTCTTGTTCACTGCTGTGTCCCCAGCACCTGGCACTGCAGAGACTTGTGGAATAACTGAGAGGACGTCCCCTATGAGGGCGGCGGCCTGGCCCTTTGCTCTGCTCCGTGGCTCGTGCGGAGACCTGTGGCCTTGAGTCTCACAGTTCAGCACTGCCTGAGCCCCAGCCTCACCACCACTGTAGTGAAAACAGCCCCTCCTGCCTCTGCTGACAGCCCTCGCTGCCCGGAGCTCAGGCTGCCCTCTGGAGGCCAGGCCAGACTCAGGCCCTTCCTGGTGGCACCAGAAGTCCCCGTGCCTGGGTCTGCGTCTCTGCTCCATCACTTCACCTGGTACGCCCTCAGGCAGGCCACCGAACCTGCCTACACCTTGTTTTTTCCTCGGCCCAGAGCTGCTGTGAATACAAACAAGGTAATTCACAGTAACCCTGAGCTCAGCGCCCGGCACTGGGCCAACGCTCACGTCATGTCGTCGTCTCCATTACGAGGTGCCATGATGTTGCCCCCATGCGTTCCTCCCCGGACCCAACAGCAACTGTCCTCCTCATACCTGCTAGAGCAGAGATACCACGCGCCCCGCCACCACCACACCAGCAGCGCTGGCTCATCACTTTGGACTCTAGTTCTGATAACTTTAGGGTTCACTGAGAAAGAGGGAATCATGGATCTACAGAGAAATACTTAACATCTGTATCCACAGAGACGCCCTATCCCTGAGGAACTTGCTGTTCAGGAGGGCACATCTACAGTGAACACGACCACGGAGGCAGGAGTGAGGGAGGGGGTGGTGGCCAGCACTGAGCGGCGGCCCTGGGGGCTGTAAACACGCTGCCCAAATACTACACAGAACCTCACGTCGAGTCAAGATGGATTTTTACCGCCAAATGAACGTGTGCCAAACTTCTTTAAAAAAAAAAAAAAAGGCTTGCTGGGTTTTTTGTTTCTTTGTTTTTTTTTTTTTTTCTCTTTCTTTTTTATTTTTTAAATTATGAAAGTATGATAACACATTTATAGGAGACTTGAAAAACACAGAACAAACTTACATACAGTTCCACTATATATTGCAATTATTTTTTTAAGTATATAAGTTTTTAGTTGGAGTTTCAACATCAAACTCTCAGAAATTAATAGAATGAATAGATAGAAAAGTAGGATATGGTAGACCCGAAAAGCACCATGAACCAATTCAACGATTTACACAATTTCCACACAACAGTAGGATATAAATTCTATTCAAGTTCCTGTAGACTATAAACTGAATTTTTTTTTTTTTAATTTTTTAATTTTTTTTTCCCAAATCTTCCCACCCTCTCCCTCTCCCACAGAGTCCATAAGACTGTTCTATACATCAGTGTCTCTTTTGCTGTCTCGTATACAGGGTTATTGTTACCGTGATTTGGGATTCTGAATTTGTGGAGCAGGGAGTGTGGCCCCTCAGTCAGGGCTGAGTTATCCATCGGGTGCAGTAGGCACAGGGCTGGGGGTTCATGACACTATCAGGGGCCCCCCAAAATGTTCTAACTTCTTTCAAAATGAGAATAAACAGTGAAGTTTTAGGTCAGAAAATGCTTCAATATATAATGTTAATGTATTTCTCCTTACACCAACACAGTCACAGAAGATGGTTTTTAGTATTTGTAGTGGGGGAGGCGCTCAGAGTGCCCAGGGCGGGGGTCGGGGGAGGAGTTGGGTCCCACCTCGGGCACCACCCGCACAGACCCCGGGAGGACCGAGTGAGATGAGGCCAGTGAACAGACCGGCACGACGCCCGATACGTAGTGAACAATAAATGATGACGGTAATAGCAATCGTAAGGTTCTCCCAGTCTCTGCTCCTTCATCTGTGAAACGGAGTATCTGCTGCCCTCTCCAGCCCCAGGCGTGCTGTGAGTCTCAAGGGAGACAACAAATGCCGAAGTGCTTGGGGACAGGCCATGCCATGCAGAGGAGAGGAGCTAGGACTGGGGACACCACCGTCACCCACTTGGACCAGGAACTCGAGCGAGGGATGTCCCTCTGCTGCCCACCTGCACCTGGCAGGGTGGCCCTGAAAGGCCTATGGCAGGTCCTGCCTTCCTTCCTGTACCGGCCTGGCAGACAGAGCAGGGAAGCGGGGAGGGCGTGGCTGGGGCGGGGCACCCAGGAGTCACATCAGTGGAGGAGGAGTCACCCAGGACCCCCAGAGCCAGCTTGGGGCGGACCCAGGGCAGCCCGTCAGTGGTTTAGATACAGCCTTGTCATGTCAGGGCAGCTGTCTTTCTCTCCTTAGTCTCCTCCCCACTCTCCTCCTAGCGTGCGCAGTCTCTCAGTCGTATCCCATTCTCGGCAACCCCATGGACTGCAGCCTGCCAGGCTCCTCTGTCCGTGGGATTAACCTGGCAAGAATACTGGAGTGGGTTGCCACTTCCTCTTCCAGGACTTCTTCCCGACCCAGGGACCAAACTCCTCTCTCCTGAGGCTTCTATATCAGCAGGGGGATTCTTTACTGAGCCATCTGGGAAGCCCACCCTCTTCCTCCTAAATAGACTCCCAAATGGGGGGGTCCATGCTGCCCTCACCCCTAAGACCCTGAGTCAGGAACCCGGGATGAGCTTTAAAAGGCTAGTGTTCCCCTGCAGTCATTCAACAGACATCAATCATGTGCTTCCACACACCAGGCCTTGAGTGAGATGCTCAGGCCAGAGCCCAGACCGAGGCAGCCCTAGGCCCAGCCCCCGGATCTCTCTGATGACACCAGCCCATCTCCCTGCCAGCACCAGCATCTCTGTTTAGTGGCCCCACCTGACTTCATGCCTGGGAAGCTCACTCTACCCGTCTCTTACCAGAAGCCCTCATTTATCTGCTCTGCTGCCCTGTTGGGTCCCAGGACCAATCAGCCAGGTCAGCATCAGCTCAGCGGCTCCTAGGGACGAGAATTTCAGCAGGTGTCTGTCTGTAAGGGGGTTGGGGTCCTCCCCCACGGACTGGAAGGCTGCCTCCAGCCCCTCATTTCCTGATAGGACAAAGGTCCTGCTGACACAGACCACAATGCTCCAGAGGCAACTGTTTTTAAATTGTTTATGTAAGATGGGGATGATTTTAAACAGCTTTGGAAATTCTCTGTGAAGGTTCTGTTATGAAGCTACAAAAGAAAACCAACGATGCTAAAATTAAATCTCTCCTCTCTCTGCTCCTCGGTCTCCCGTCCTGGGGATGAGCCCCATGTCAAGCAACAGGGTGAGAGGGCAGCGATGAACCAAACAAACGAACATTCCCTAAAATATCGTTATAAAGACAAGATGAAACTCGTCAACTAAAGTCTCAGCAAATTTTCTCTGGGCAAACTGACCTGGAGCCCACAGGTGGTGCTCAGATGGGGCTTAATAAGTATCTGTTGCCAAGGTAGCGGATATGGCAGGTGACGTCCTTAGGACTGGCAGGTGATGTCCAGGCCTGAGGAGAGGCGCTGCCCTGACTCTGTCCTCCGGCAGGCGGGCTGACAAGTCGGGAATGAGATGGGACTCACACAAGCTGAAAACAGGCTCTTCAAACTGCTTTTGTAACTGAGCATGTGCCCTGTGCTGACATTTGCATAGACTGACCTGGCAAGCACTTAACAGAAACAGTGACCTCAAAGGGCTTTCCGTGTGCCTGGACAGCCTCTGTGACACTGGGCAGTACAGGAGCACTGCCTTAGAATCCTCCCGTAAATGAAGCCCCCTAACTTCTCAGCAGGAAACACACAGCTACCCTGCCAAGCACGAGGCAGCAAGTCATAGGACCCGACCCCAACACCACCAGGAGAGGAGGGGACCAGCTGGCCCACTCTCAGCTCAGAGGCAGCTGTTTCATTGAATCAGATGGATGGAGGCTTCTGGCAATTTCACAGCCTTGCCGATGCTCAGACACTCCCCTAGGCCTTCCCAAGACCAGCTGACCGGGAGACGAGGGGCCCTGCCTTTCAATCCCTCACCCATGGGTCAACCTCACTGTAGCCATGATCACTAAAAACTGCCACCTTTCCTCGAATCTGAGAAGTCGTCAACCATTAAATGGGTCGTGTTCTAGCAAAAAAGAAAGTGCTGCCAATTAAACCCTGACATGCTAGTACCTTTAAGATGCCCCCTGATTTCAGAGATCTCAAAAACAAGAAAAAAGCATTAAAAGGTTAGAATCAAAGAAATGCAATTTGTTTCCAGGACAACACCATAATGTGCCTGCCTGCTGTAGTGCTCCTGATGTAAGTCTTTATCTTGGTCCCATTTCTGCCTAGCAGTGTGGTCTGCTGTGAGGAACCTCACTTTGCCAAGCCTCACTCTTCTTGTTAGTAGAACAAAATAGTAAAACTTCCCTCATAGGGTTTCAAGAGAAGAAAAAAGATACCTGTAAAATACTAAGCTTGTTACCCGGCACATCACAGTACCTACAGTCAGTTCAGTTCAGTTGCTCTGTCATGTCTGACTCTTTGCGATCCCATAGACTGCAGCACGCCAGGCTCCCTGTCCTTCACCATCTCCCAGAGCTTGCTCAAACTCATGTCCATCATGTTGGTGATGCCATCCAACCATCTCATCCTCTGTCATCCCCTTCTCCTCCTGACTTCAATGCTTTTCCAGCATCAGGGCCTTTTCTAATAAGTCAGTTCTTCGCATGAGGTGGCCAAAGTATTGGAGCTTCAGCTTCAGCATCAGTCCTTCCAATGAATATTTGGGACTGATTTCCTTTAGGATGGACTGGTTGGATCTCCTTGCAGTCCAAGGGACTCTCAAGAGTCTTCTCCAACACCACAGTTCAAAAGCATCAATTTTTGGCACTCGGTTTTCTTTAAGGTCCAACTCTCACATCCATACATGACCACTGGAAAAACCATAGCTTTGACTAGACAGACCTTTGTTGGCAAAGTAATGTTTCTGCTTTTTAATATGCTGTCTAGGTTGGTCATAGCTTTTCTTCCAAGGAGCAAGCATCTTTTAATTTCATGGCTGCAGTCACCATCTGCAGTGATTTTGGAGCCCAAGAAAATAAAGTCTGTCACTGTTTCCATTGTCTCTCCATCTATTTGTGATGGGACCAGATGCCATGATCTTAGTTTTTTGAAAGTTGAGTTTTAAGCCAGCTTTTTCACTCTCTTCTTTCACTTTTATCAAGAGGCTCTTTAGCTCCTCTTCACTTTCTGCCATAAGGGTGGTATCATCAGCATACCTGAGGTTATTTATATTACTCCTGGCAATCTTGATTCCAACTTGTGCTTCATCCAGCCTGACTGTTCACATGATGTACTTTGCATATAAGTTAAATAAGCAGGGTGACAATATACAGCCTTGATGTACTCCTTTCCCAATTTGGAACCGGTCTGTTTTTCCATGTTCAAACTGTTGCTTCTTGACCTGCATACAGGTTTCACAGGAGGCTGGTAAGGTGGTCTGGTATCCTCATTTCTTTAAGAATTTTCCACAGTTTGTTGTGATCCACACAGTCAAAGGCTTTGGCCTGGTCAGTGAAGCAGAAGTAGATGTTTTTCTGGAATTCTCTTGCTTTTTCTATGACCCAATGGATGTTGGCAATTTGATCTCTTGTGCCTTCTGCCTTTTATAAATCCAGCTTGTACATCTGGAATTACTCAGTTCATGTACTGTTTAAGTCTAGCTTGGAGAATGTTGAGCATTACTTTGCTAGTGTGTGAGATGAGTGCAACTGTGCAACAGCTTGAACATTCTTTGGCATTGCCTTTCTTTGGGATTGGAATGAGAACTGACCTTTTCTGGTCCTGTGGCCACTGCTGAGTTTTCCAAATTTGCTGGCATATTGAGTGCAGCACTTTCACAGCATCTTCTTTTAGGACTTGAAATAGCTGAGCTGGAATTCCATCACCTCCACTAGCTTTGCTTGCAGTGATGCTTCCTAAGACCCACTTGACTTCGCATTCCAGGGTGTCCGTCCAGCTCTAAGTGAGTGATCACACTATCGTGGTTATCTGGGTCATGAAGATCTTTTTTGTATAGTTCTTTTGTGTATTCTTGCCACCTCTTTTTAATATCTTTGCTTCTGTTAGGTCCCTATCATTTCTGTCCTTTATTGAGCCCATCTTTGCATGAAATGTTCCCTTGGTATCTCTAATTTTCTTGAGATCTCTAGTCTTTCTCATTCTATTGTTTTTATCTATTTCTTTGCATTAGTCACTTATGAAGGCTTTCTTATCTCTCCTTGCTACTCTTTGGAACTCTGCATTCAGATGGATGTATCTTTCATTTTCTCCTTTGCTTTTAGCTTCCCTTCTTTTCTCAGCTATTTGTAAGGCCTCCTCAGACAATCATTTTGCCTTTTTGCATTTCTTTTTCTTGGGGACGGTCTTGATCACAGCCTCCTGTTCAATGTTACCAACCTCCGTCCACAGTTCTTCAGGCACTCTGTCTATCAGATCTAATCCCTTGAATCTATTTGTCACTTCCACTGTATAAAATCATAAGAGATTTGACTTAGGTCATACCTGAATGGTCTTTGTTGGTAAAGGTACTGATAAAGGTCCATCTAGTCAAAGCTATGGTTTTTCCAGTAGTCACGTATGGATGTGAGAGTTGGACTATAAAAAAAGCTGAGCACCGAAGAATTGATGCTTTTGAACTGTGGTATTGGAGAAGACTCTTGAGAGTCCCTTGGACTGCAGGGAGATCCAACCAGTCAATCCTAAGGGAAATTAGTCCTGAAAACTCATTGGAAGGACTGATGCTGAAGCTGAAACTCCCAATACTTTGGCCACCTGATGCAAAGAACTCACTCATTTGAAAATACCCTGATGCTGGGAATGATTGAAGGTGGGAGGAAAAGGGGATGACAAAGGATGAGATGGCTGGATGGCATCACCAACTCAATGGACATGGGTTTGAACAAGCTCCAGGATTTGGTGATGGACAGGGAAGCCTGGCATGTTACAGTCCATGGGGTCGCAAAGAGTCAGACACGACTGAGAGATTGAACTGAACTCAACTGAGTAGTGTAGTGGTTTTCCACACTTTCTTCAATTTAAGTCTGAATTTTGCAATAAGCAGTTCATGATCTGAGCCGCAGTCAGTTCCCAGTCTTGTTTTTGCTGACAGCATAGGCTTTCTCCATCTTTGGCTGCAAAGGATATAATCAATATGATTTCAGTATTGGCCATCTGGTGATGTCCATGTATAGAGTTGTCTCTTGTGTTGTTGGAAGAGGGTGTTTGCTGTGACCAGTGCGTTCTCTTGGTAAAACTCTGTTAGCCTTTGCCCTGCTTCATTTTGTACTCCAAGGCCAAATTTGCATGTTACTCCAGGCAAATTTGGTATCTCTTGGCTTCCTACTTTTGCTTTCCAGTCCCCTGCAATGAAAAGAACATCATCTTTGGTGTTCACAGGTACTCTAACAAGGCGTTTGAGGACACACATTTCTTTTATCTTCTAGTGCCCTGGTGGGTACACTGAGTTGAAGCAACCTACAAATTACTGGGGCTGATATTTCCCAAAAGACTCTGACAAAGAACAGGGAGGGCAGAAAACTGAATTAAGGACACCCACCAGCTGGTTCGTGTATGGTAGGACACCAACAAAAGCAGGCGTACAGAAGGTTGGGTGAGAAGGCAAATTCCACTGGGATGTGGAGAGGTCCAGTTCCTGAAAAGCAGGAGTAGGTTGTATTGAATTAACCCTCTCATCAGTAACAATGATGAAAGCTGGACAATATACAAAAGACAACTGCTTGAAAGCACTTGAGAGCAATTCAAAGAAGCAACCAATAGAAGCTGGAAGGGATACGGTCCTTGAAAGACATGAAGCACACTAAGGTATTTCCCTCTTCATGATGATACACTGAGTGTTGAAACAGAATGCAGCAGTGTTACCAGCTGGGAAGAAGAGGAAGACATTGGACCCTGTGGATGGAAACTGCAGGGGAAAACACTAGAAAGGAGATAGCCACAGAACGAGGAGCTCCAAAATTACCATACAGGTTCCCTTGAATCCTTACTTGACTCCTAAATTGTACACATGGAGAGAGAGAGTTCATAGAGCCCAAAACAAAGCAGTGACTGAGAGGCAGAAAGTTCAGCAGCTGCCTGAAAGATGGAGTCTGGAGTTCAAGCACTGCCAAGTTAAAAGGGCTTAGCCAACACTTATGGCTCCCAATTTAATCCTAGAAAGGCCATGCCTTACTATTAAACCCAGGATTAAGGGTTATACTCTAGGATTACGGGCAAAATCAAAATAAACCTACCTGAAAAAAACCTAAAAACCTAGCCTGCACAAAAGCAAGGTAATACGCCAGTAATTTAATTGCCTGTCAGAACAAAACACATCATTCTGGAGAGAAAGACAGTAACATGCTGAGTCTTTTCAACATAGGATCCAAAATGTCCAGCGTATGATTTAAAAATTATAGGCATGTGAAGAAGCAAGAAAATATGATCCATGATCAAAAGAAATAATAAAATTAGACCCACTGATGACCCAGATGTTGGAATTAGTATATCCCTATATAAGGGATTTTAAAATGTGTGTATGTGAGTGTGTGTGTGGGCGCATGAGTGTGTATGTGCTGAGATTCCCAGGTGGTGCTAGTAGTAAAAAAACACCTGTCAATGCAGGAGACCTAAGAGATGCAGGTTCAGTCCCTGAGTTGGGAAGATTCCCTGGAGGAGGGCACAGCAACTCATTCCAGTATTCCTGCCTGGATAATCCCAGAGACATGCATGCTAAGTTGCTTCAGACATGTCTGACTGTTTGCAGCCGTACGGACTGTAGCCCACCAGGGTCCCCTGTCCATGGGACTCTCCAGGCAAGGATACTGCAATGGGTTGCCATGCCTTCCTTCAGGGGATCTTCCCAACCCAGGGGATCGAACTTGCGTCTCTTAGATCTCCTGCCTCTCTTACATCTTCTGGAAGGCAGGTTCTTTACCACTATCACCACCTGAGAAGGAAGCCCCTTAAAATGTGTCAGTTCAGTTCAGTTCAGTTCAGTCGCTCAGTCATGTCCGACTCTTTGCGACCCCATGAATTGCAGCATGCCAGGCCTCCCTGTCCATCACCAACTCCCGGAGTTCACTCAGAATCACGTCCATCGAGTCAGTGATGCCATCCAGCCATCTCATCCTCTGTCGTCCCCTTCTCCTCCTGCCCCCAATCCCTCCCAGCATCAGAGTCTTTTCCAATGAGTCAACTCTTTGCATGAGGTGGCCAAAGTACTGGAGTTTCAGTTTTAGCTGAAATCCCAGGGCTGATCTCCTTCAGAATGGACTGGTTGGATCTCCTTGCAGTCCAAGGGACTCTCAAGAGTCTTCTCCAACACCACAGTTCAAAAGCGTCAACTCTTCGGCGCTCAGCCTTCTTCACAGTCCAACTCTCACATCCATACATGACCACAGGAAAAACCATAGCCTTGACTAGACGAACCTTTGTTGGCAAAGTAATGTCTCTGCTTTTGAATATGCTATCTAGGTTGGTCATAACTTTCCTTCCAAGGAGTAAGCGTCTTTTAATTTCATGACTGCAGTCACCATCTGTAGTGATTTTGGAGCCCCCAAAAATAAAGTCTGACATTGTTTCCACTGTTTCCCCATCTATTTGCCATGAAGTGATGGGACCGGATGCCATGATCTTCGTTTTCTGAATGTTGAGATTTAAGCCAACTTTTTCACTCTCCACTTTCACTTTCATCAAGAGGCTTTTTAGTTCCTCTTCACTTTCTGCCATAAGGGTGGTGTCATCTGCATATCTGAGGTTATTGATATTTCTCCCAGCAATCTTGATTCCAGCTTGTGCTTCTTCCAGTCCAGCGTTTCTCATGATGTACTCTGTATATAAGTTAAATAAGCAGGGTGACAATATACAGCCTTGACATACTCCTTTTCCTATTTGGAACCAGTCTGTTGTTCCATATCCAGTTCTAACTGTTGCTTCCTGATCTGCATACAAATTTCTCAAGAGGCAAATCAGGTGGTCTGGTATTCCCATCTCTTGAAGAATTTCCCACAGTTTATTGTGATCCACACAGTCAAAGGCTTTGGCATAGTCAATAAAGCAGAAATAGATGTTTTTCTGGAACTCTCTTGCTTTTTCCATGATCCAGCAGATGTTGGCAATTTGATCTCTGGTTCCTCTGCCTTTTCTAAAACCAGCTTGAACATCAGGAAGTTCACGGTTCACGTATTGCTGAAGCCTGGCTTGCAGAATTTTGAGCATTACTTTTAAATATGCACAGGATTTTCAGGAAATGAAGGACAGAATGAATGAGTGGATAGAGAATCTCAGAAGAGAAATGGGACCCATAAAGATAAACCAAGTGGCAATTCTAAAACCAAAAGAATATAGCACCTGATGGAAAACATAATTTGGACATTAAGAGCAGATTAAACACTATAGAATTATGGATCTGCAAACTTGAAGCCAGGTAATAGAAATGATCCAAACTGAAGCACAGAGATTTTTTTGAAAAAGATAAATAAATGGAGCTTCAGTGACCTGTGGAACAACTCAAGTGTGTTAGGGGAGTTCCAGAAGGGGAGGGGAGAGAGAATTGTACAGAAGAAATATTTAAAAGAATAATGGCCCCCAACCTCCCCTGCACCATAACACATTCCCAAATTCAGTGAAAAATACCAACCCACAGATCTGAAAAGCTTAGTGAATCCCATGTAGAAAAAATACAAAAAAAAAAAAAAAAAAAAAAATTACATCATCATCATATTGCTGAAAATCAAAGATAAAGAGAAATCTTAAAAGAAGTTAGAGGAGAAAAGACCCCCTTTTCATGTACACAGGAAGGACTACACAGGAAGAGAGCTGACTGCTCATTAGAAACAACGTAAGCCAGAGGACAATGGAAAGGGATTTCAAAAGTGCTTGCTGAAAGGATACATCAATTTGGGATACATGAAGCCTGAAATCCTGCTAAAAGGTAAGACTCTGAGGCTGCAAGAAACAGCAAAGCCCCTTCCCAAGCACCCCTGTTTATATAAGCACCCACATCATTCGTGCACTCCTACCCCACCCCCACCCCTCACACAAGGTTATCTCAGACCATCCCAACATTCCCAACAAAAAAAGAAAAAAACTGTAACTGTCAGGAATGTGACAAGATAGAAAAACCATGAAATCATTTAAACAAATTGTGGGACACAATTAAGATTGCTGGTGTTCTGCCACCATGTAAATGTCACACTCTTCTTTCATTCTGATAAAAAGTATAAAAAAGGAAAAGAAAGATTCCCTGCTCCTCAAACGCGTCAGTCACAGGACACTGGTCCAGCACACAGGTGGAAATGCAGGGATGGTGCTCACTGAGAGGTCACCCTAGTGTTTCTCCCCCACTGCATGGGACCCTAGCAACTTAGAACTGGGAAAGCAAATCTGTTTAGCAACCAAGGGACTTGGGCTACACCTATTCCCAGGGGCGGGAAAACCTAGGAATCCCCCTGCCCCAGGGGTCCCGTGGCAGAGAAGGCAATGGCACCCCACTCTAATACTCTTGCCTGGAAAATCCCATGGACGGAGGAGCCTGGTAGGCTGCAGTCCATGGGGTCGCAAAGAGTCGGACATGACTGAGCAACTTCACTTTAAATTTTCACTTTCATGCATTGGAGAAGGAACTGGCAACCCACTCCAGTGTTCTTGCCTGGAGAATCCCAGGGACGGGGGAGCCTGGTGGGCTGCCGTCTATGGGGTCGCACAGAGTCGGACACGACTGAAGTGATGCAGCAGCAGCAGCAGCAGGGGTCCTGTGGCCTCCCAGTCACCTCTCTCTCCAGAGTGTCTCCACCATTGCCCAGCGGCTCTGGGGCCTCAACTGTAGGGCCTGTCAGTCCAGTCTGTGCTCAACGCCATCATGGCCTTAAAAATAACAGCAGGCCGGAACCCTGCCCTTCTCAGAACCTTTCAGTGGCTCCTGACTGCCCCTGGGAAGAAGTCCCCCTCTGACAAGGACTTGTCCTCCACCACATTCCCCTTCTCTCCTCCAAACTGCACCCGACTCAGTCCCTCACAGTCGCTCTTGCCTCAGGGTCTGCTTCTGTTGCTACTGCAGTGTAACAAATCACCACCAAAATTCTGTGGCCTACTCACACGCTAGTAAAGTAATGCTCAAAATTCTCCAAGCCAGGCTTCAGCAATACGTGAACCGTGAATTTCCTGATGTTCAAGCTGGTTTTAGAAAAGGCAGAGGAACCAGAGATCAAATTGCCAATATCTGCTGGATCATGGAAAAAGCAAGAGAGTTCCAGAAAAACATCTATTTCTGCTTTATTGACTATGCCAAAGCCTTTGACTGTGTGGATCACAATAAACTGTGGAAAATTCTGAAAGAGATGGGAATACCAGACCACCTGATTTGCCTCTTGAGAAATCTGTATGCAGGTCAGGAAGCAACAGTTAGAACTGGACATGGAACAACAGACCGGTTCCAAATAGGAAAAGGAGTATGTCAAGGCTGTATATTGTCACCCTGCTTATTTAACTTATATACAGAGTACATCATGAGAAACACTGGACTGGAAGAAGCACAAGCTGGAATCAAGATTGCTGGGAGAAATATCAATAATCTCAGATATGCAGATGACACCACCCTTATGGCAGAAAGTGAAGAGGAACTAAAAAGCCTCTTGATGAAAGTGAAAGTGGAGAGTGAAAAATTGGCTTAAATCTCAACATTCAGAAAACGAAGATCATGGCATCTGGTCCCATCACTTCATGGCAAATAGATGGGGAAACAGTGGAAACAGTGTCAGACTTTATTTTTGGGGGCTCCAAAATCACTACAGATGGTGACTGCAGTCATGAAATTAAAAGACGCTTACTCCTTGGAAGGAAAGTTATGACCAACCTAGATAGCATATTCAAAAGCAGAGACATTACTTTGCCAACAAAGGTTCGTCTAGTCAAGGCTATGGTTTTTCCTGTGGTCATGTATGGATGTGAGAGTTGGACTGTGAAGAAGGCTGAGCGCCGAAGAGTTGACGCTTTTGAACTGTGGTGTTGGAGAAGACTCTTGAAAGTCCCTTGGACTGCAAGGAGATCCAGCCAGTCCATTCTTAAGGATATCAGCCCTGGGATTTCTTTGGAAGGAATGATGTTAAAGCTGAAACTCCAGTACTTTGGCCACCTCCTGCTAAGAGTTGACTCATTGGAAAAGACTCTGATGCTGGGAGGGATTGGAGGCAGGAGGAGAAGGGGACGACAGAGGATGAGATGGCTGGATGGCATCACTGACTCGATGGACGTGAGTCTGGGTGAACTCCGGGAGTTGGTGATGGACAGGGAGGCCTGGCGTGCTGCGATTAATGGGGTCGCAAAGAGTCGGACATGACTGAGCAACTGAACTGAACTGAACTGAAAATAACCATTTCCTTCCCCCGTGGGTTCTGTGGGTCAGGAACTCAGACTCGGAACACCAGGATGGCTTCTCTCTGCTTCCGGTGGCCTGGAGTCTCAGCAGGAAGACTCTCTAGCTGGGGAATGACTCAGTGGCGAGGGGCCTCTTTCTCCCGTGTCTTGGGGTTGGTGCCGGCTACCAGCTGGGACCTACAACACATGTGGTCTTCGCGCGGCGGCTTCTGGGTAGTTGGACTTCTCCGGGTCCAGCCTGGCCCACGGCTCCAACACCGAGTGTGCCAGCAAACAAGACAGACTGCCTTTTTTCACCCAGCCTTGGCAGTCAGGCGGTGCCACCCCCACTGCTTCTACAAGCAAGTAAGAAACACCCGGATATGAGGGGAAGGAGCAGAGACCCTGCCTCTCAATGGGAGGAGTGTCAGGGTCTCACTGCAGAAGGGAGATATTGCCGGGACCATCTTTGAACCTGACGCACTGTTCTCTCCAACTGATGGGCCGTCGTCCTTCCAAACTCACCACCTGCTGACTCACCCTTCAGGTTTCAGCACCACTTTGTACTACGTGCCCTGACTGCTTGTTCAGGCCTCCTGCTCAGATACTCCGTGTGCCCAGTGCTTCTCATGTGCCTCAGTCTGTCTGTCTGCCTCCCCTCCTGCCTGCGAGCTTTGTGAGGACAGGAATTTTGCCTTTCTGGTGTTGGCTCAGTGAAAGAATTAGTCACTCAGTAATGTCCGACTCTTTGCAACACCATGGACTGTAGCCCACCAGACTCCTCCGTCCACGGGATTCTCCAGGCAAGAATACTGGAGTGGGTAGCCATTCCCTTCTCCAGGGGATCTTCCCGACCCAGGGCTCGAACTCGGGTCTCCTGCATTGCAGGCAGATTCTTTACCATCTGAGCCACCAGAGAAGCCTGAGCAGATTCTGGAAAAAAAAAAAAAAACTTTCTGGAGAAGAGAGTCAAAGAGAGAGAGAGAGAAAGAGGAGGGAGAGAGAAGGAGGAGGGAGAGAGAGAGGGGAACATGCCTGCACATAGGCTGTCAAGGGTGCCGCTCAGGAGAATTCAGGCGCATCCCAGCCTTCCTTGGCCCCACTGCCAGGGTTCCACCAGGACCCTCCAGGCCCTTCAGAATACCCACAGAGTGAGTGGCACCTTCACCCCATAGTCCCTATGTGGAGGGTCTCTGTGCCATCCAGCTGTCTGGCTAATGGGGTAGGTAGCCTGCAAGATGCTGGGGTCTTCTGGCAAAGACTCACTTTCTAAAAAGGGATGGAACTGAGAGATGGAAAAGGGAGAAGGTCTAAGCAGGACAGGAGAAACCGAGGCAAGAAGAAAAGTCTGCTCCCTGCAAAGACCAGAGTGGCGATCCCAGGGAGGCAAGGACCTCGAAGGACCCATGTGCCCTGGACCAGGAACATGACACCCTGTGCCTAGGGGTGTGAAGAACCCCATTAAAGTTTCTCTCCCAACTGGTAGCCAAATATCATCACCACCACCACCACCATCAATCAATTTTTTTAAAAAGGAAAGAAGAGTTACCACCAACGTTGCACATGGCTGTTGTCCAGGCAGAGGACAAACCAGCCCCTGGATGCCCCTTTGCAGGATTTGCCTTGGTGCCCCCCAGCAGGCCTGCCCACCCCACGAGTCTGTATCATCGCTCACTTCATGGAGTCCAGGGCTGTCTCCTTTCCTGCTCTGACCCTACCAACATTCACGAGCTCGTCTCCGCTGCCCTTGGAGGTAGATTACTCATCTCAGCTCACTTACTGATGCACGAGAGGGATGTCCAGAGAGACGAAGTGACTTAATCAAGGCCGCTCAGGTGGGAAGAGACAGAGCGTCTCTCTGGCGCCTCCCCACCCCCAGCCTGTCCTGAGCCACTGCTTCTCTCTAACTTCACAGCGTGGATCCTGCTGACTTCTGTGAAGACAGCCTGGGGCTCCTCCCCCAGGGTTCAGAGGTGAGGGAAGTCTCCAAGGAGGGCGGCTGATGGGGAGAGGCTGTCTGTGCGGGACTGCCCTGCCTACACGCCACCCCCCCTGCCCCGCCCCCAACACACACACCCGGGGGCTCTGCAGGGCAGAGCAGGGGACAGGAAGCGACCCAGGGGGAGGACCCGGCTCCCGGCTGCCTGCACAGCTGGGGCGGATCTAAATCCATTACCTGAGTCAGAGGGGACGCTCTCTGCCTCGGCAGAGCGCACCCGGGGCTGCCCAGGCTTTTGGGAGCGGCTGGGCCAGCAAGCAGAGCTGGCCAAGCTGCTCATGCCAAGGAAGGAGGGGGCCGGCGAGGCCGCCAAAGCAGGCTGGGGCAGGAGGGGCCGGGCCAGCTGGGGCCGGAGCTAGTGTGACATCACCGGGCGGCCCGCCTCTGTCTGGGGCTGAGGGGAGGCCCGGAGCCTTTCTGGGGCCTGGGGGATCCTCTTGCACTGGTGGGTGGAGAGAAGTGCCTGCAGCCAACCAGGGTCAGGCTGTGCTCACAGTTTCCTCCGGCAGCATGTAAAGGCTCCACAAAGGAGTTGGGAGTTCAAGTGAGGCTGCTGCCCACAGCCGAGAATGGACCCTGAGCCCTGAGCGGTGCTGCCTGAGCCCCGGACCTGCAGAGCATGGCACTGGGGCAGCAGCCTGCCCCCGAGAGAGAAGGCAGGTTGTGAGCCACACGGCAGGACCCCCAGCCAGCCCCATCCCCTGGCTGGAGCCCCGCTACGGAGCAAGCAGAGGCCAGTGAGGCAGGGCTACTCGGCGGCCGGCCAGGTTCGGTCTGTGACTTGGGGACCCCTCCTGGAGGCCATGGCCAGGCTGCCCCGCTGACGGCCGAGTGAAGCATGTGAGGAGCAGCCCCGGAGCCAGGCAGGAGGGACGAGGTAAGGGGCGGGCTCTATGGCACCCCGAGGGACAGTGGGTGAGAGGCAGCAGCTGGCCCCGGGTCTCTGGGTTCAAGAGCCCTGACCCCTCTGGCTGGGGAGGCGGGTGTTTGCAGCTGGGCCCTCCTGCTTTCACTTGGGAGCCCAACACGGCAGCTGCCAGCACAGGACCTGTGGACACCTGGGCAGTGGGGGGCGTTCGGGGGGGGTGGGGTTGGGGGACCGTGAGGTCATGGCTGGGCTTGTGAGGGCTTCATCAGTAAGCCTCACTCTCCTTCAGACAAAGAGCCTTTGGGGTGAAGGTAGGCGGCTCCCGGCAGGGCTCGGCCGCCGGGTGCGGGGTGTGTGCGCGGCTGTGAGCTTGTGTGGAGCGGTGCCCTTGACGGGCCAGCGGGCCCAGGCATCGCGGCTGGCCGGGCTGGCCCAAGGACTTGCGAAGCTGTTTTTCTGTTTCGGGTTCCTGTGCACCCTGGCTGGCAACTCTGCCGCGGCAACAGCAAAAGCAAATGCTGTCCTGCAAGTGCCAGGAGCCCTTGTTCAGAAAGGTCCCTGGGGGCTGAGCAAACTCTGCTCCCACCCCTGCCCGGGAGGAGAGGAGCTGAGGGATCCAGAGCCTGGAGGCACAGCCTGTGGCTGTGACTCCGCACTGCCCCGGTCTCCGGGCGCGTCCCAGGATACCTGGACCCTCCTCGCAGGGGGTGGGACGGGACAGGGCCCTGGGTCTCGGCGGGCTGTCCGTGGGCTGGCCAGGACCCGGGAGGATGAGGCTTTCCCGGCACCAGGCAGCGGGACAGCGCAGGCTCCGCATTCCGAGTCCCTTGAAAGCACTCGTTAGATAACATTTCCAAACAGAAATTCTTTGCTGATCCCTCCCTTCTCCTCTGTGATATGTGTGTCACGGGTCAGCAATTGCCTCTGCTGTGGATTAGGAGAGCTCCCAGAGGCCAGTTCGGTTACTTAGAGAAGGATCTCCTTTCACCGGGGCTCTGCGGAAAGTTGAGAATGCCACTTCCGAAGCTGGCCAAATGCTCCCCACATGTATTTTTCTAAATTGAGACAGAGGGAGGTAAGGCTCACAAGCTAGGCTCAGACCCTAGCTCTTCTACCTAGGGCCAAGTGACGCTTGCCGATCATTTAGCCTCTCTAAGCCTCAGTTTCCTTATCTGTAAAATGGGGTAACAGTAGTGCCCTTCTCTCAGGGCACTTACATGGCGCTCACCAACTGGTAGAGTCCCCCACAACTACCCTGTAACACAGGTACTTGTTAGTCATCACCATTTCACAGGTGAGGAGACTGAGGCACAGAGGTTAAGTGCTGTGTCCAAAGACACACGGTTAGTGTCGGCACCAGCGTCTGAGCCAGCACTCTGAGCTACACACCATTACTCTCCAGGAGGAGCACAGGGGAGTATGACCCAGAAGGCCTTAGCACAGTGCCTGGTGTGTGGCAAAGCCTCAGAAAACCTCTGAGTATTATGAGCCATAACTATTAGAATCACAGAGGGAAGAGCAGAGACCCGGACTCTGGATATGTCCTGCTGGGGTTGTCAGGAAGTTCCGAAAGGCCCAGCCAAGGCTATGACCACTACCTCCACCCACACTGGGGGGCCTCCCAGGAGCCTTTGGAGGGGAGCTTCATGTTTGGGGCCACATGTCCAAGTCCTAGAAGTTCACAGGAAGGAGGAGTGCAGATGTACCAACAAAAGGACCTCGGGTGCTTCTGATACCACCCCTACAGGAAGAGCATCCAACCCCTCGCAGGGCACTGTTCTCCTGCCTGCTGGTCTCTTCGCCTGAACCAGTGGGCGAGGCAAGTGAGCTACCGCCGCACTGCTCCAGGGTCCACAGCAGGAGGACCAATGCCAGGCCTGTCCTGGGGTTGCAAAGGAGAGGCAGAGACCCCTCCCCCAGTCTCCATCCCAATCACCAAATCTGCCCACAAGATGGCCAAGTCCGGCCAACAGTGGTGAATCTTAGCCCATGACAGTGGCTTCCCTCCTGTGGCCCCAGAGCTCTCAGTGGTCCCTGAACTCTTGGAAGCGTTTGGAAAAGCTGGCATCGAACAGACACTTCTCCAGCACATGGCCTCTGGGGCTGTGGAAGCTGCAGGTTTCCTGGCTCAAGCCTGGATCCATAGCAGCTCACTCTGCTCTCTGGGCGTGCATGTATGCTGTCACTTCCGTCGTGTCCGACTCTTTGCGACCCTTTGGACTATGGCCGGCCAGGCTCCTCTGTCCATGGAATTCTCCAGGCAAGAATACCGGAGTGGGTTGCTATGCCCTCCTCCAAGGGATCTTCCCAACCCGGGGACTGAACCCGTGTCTCCCATGTCTCCTGCATTGGCAGGCAGGTTCTTTATCACTAGCGCCACCTGGACAGCTTGGGCCAAGCAGAGGCTCTGACTGACCTCACGGGTCTAACATGAGTGAGCTATTCATTACTCAGTAAAGGCAGGCAAAGATGTGTGAAGCACATGGTCCAGGAGGGGTTTTTGCTACAACCTACTGGGAAAAGCAACTAAGCCATCTCTTCCTCCACTCCTCCATCCCACAGTGATTTACCAAGTACCACTGGGCTAAGTAAGGCACACACATATCTCATTTCATCCTCGCTACAACCTCAGGAGGTATGTTTCAGTTTTAGCGTCCCATTTGACAGAGGACAAAACAAAGGCTCAGACACGGTGAGCAACCTGAGCACCAAGGGCATACAGTTGGTGATTCTGTGGGACTTGAACCCTGGCCGGTGTGGTTCTGCAGGCCATGCCTCTCCCCACCTCACTTCACTGGCCTGTTCAGAGCATCTCACGGCCTTCGGTTTGGCTGGTGTCCTAGAGACACTGTACCACTCCATCTGAAAGCCACGTGCTCACCTGATTCGGGTGCGCCATCTGTTTGTCCTAGAAGTCTACCTCTGAGACAGTACAGGCCTCATCACCACCCCTCTTACAACTGAGCCTCATCATGGCTACATAGCGTGCTTGCGGTAGCACAGTTAACGAGAGGTGGGAACAGATTCCAAGCCAGACTGTCTTAGCTCTGAACCCTGCAGATTCACAGATAGGTGATCTGTGTGGCTGCCCCTCACCCCCCAACCACCCTTCACGGCAGCACCATGGAACTGCACCAGTTCAGAGGGGGCAGAGCCTTGGCCCCCAGTCATCCAGGGACTGTTTCCTGAGTCTCTGCTTAGAGACTCCAAGGGCTGCAGAACCTGAGCTTGGGTCTTCACGGCCTGCACCGGCCACACTTGAGCAAAGAGAAAAGACCCGGGAGCTGCAACTGGCAGCTCCAGCAGAACAAACAGAGCAGGCAGCAGCCCCGCCCAAGGCAAGCACATTCAGCTTCTGGCCTCTCTCTGAGTCACAGCCCACTTCACCCGAACCCATCTCGATTGAGAGCAGTCAGACAGGGGAGGAGGGGTTCTGCTTGCCTGAGCCCACAGCCCGGTGGGAAGAGGCAGAAGGTGAATCTAATTCACAGCAGTGGGAGACTCGTAGGGAGGAGGCGTGTGGTGCTGAGAGAGACTGTCCCATTTTACAGAAGAGGAAACTGAGGGTCAGAGGGTACAGCGCCTCTGCCACGGTCTCTCCACTGGCGAGCCAAAAAAGCGAGGATTCAAACCCAGATCTGGGCCCATTCCGCCCCAGCCTACTGCCAGCCTGGACAAACACACTGCGGGAATCTCAAGAATGAATCAATTCATTGAATAGCATTTCTTTTTTTGTGAATTTATATAAAACACCCCAAATAGAGGGGTCATTCAGACCCTGGCAGCAAGCAGTTTGCGGTGGTAGAAGGGTCACAGCAGAACCTCGTTCTGAGGGTAGTTTCTGTGACAAAAACCACATTCCCACACAACTCCAAGCCATACGACTGCCTTAATAACAGCCTTGGGTTGGGGGGGGGGGGGGGCGCTAAAGCGCTACAATGTCCTGTTCCACGTACACATCAACTGTAAGCACACACTCTGATCACAGACATGTTAACGTGCTGGGTGGGGGGAGCCAGGCCTCTCACAATCAAGCTATTGTGTCAGGTCAATGCTCTGGAGAAACCAGCCTTTCTAGAGGCCAGCAGCCCCAGAGCCCCCCAACCTCCCCCAGAAAGGCACGCCCAAGACCACCTCAGGAAAGCCCAGAAGGAACTTGGTTCTTGTCTCTGAGAGATGCCTGAGGACCTGCCTGGCTCCAGGAATGACCAAAGTCCTGCCGGAGATGGTCCCCCTCTACCTCTGCAAGCGGACGGTGGAATCTCTCAGTCACCGCTCACCTCCAGGACCCACTCAGGGACAGGCAGGGAAGGGATCTGAATGAATGAAAGAGGGAGGGAAGGAAGGAGGGAGCTGCAGACCCAGACGAAGGAGCCTCTTGCCTCCAGCTGCTATGGTGCTCCACCCCGGCTGTGCTCCCAGTCCCCTGAGCCGCCCTGTGGGGGCCCTGATACCCAGTGTCACCAGCACCTGCTCTCTGTCTCACCTACTCCTGTGGCCCGTTGAGGGCAGGCATCTCCCTTGCTCCTGCTCTATCCTGCTCTATCCCCAACACAGTGGCTGGCACCAGAGAAATGTTTAGGAAGTTGTTCATTGAGGGAATGCCTTGAATTTCCTATTTAATAATCCAGGTGCCATCCTGGCTACTGGGTATTCAGAGGGGGAAACCACCCTGATCTCACTTTTAAGAAGCTGATAGTTTGGGCAGAGAACCAGATGAGGACAAGCTGGGTCTTGGGTGCTGTGATAGAAGCAGCCTGGGCTGCTCCTGGGAGCAGAGGAGAGAGGGGGCCCCTCCCTGAGAATGGCCGGCTTCACCGAGAAGGTCAACTGAGCAAGGAAGGCAGGACATGGGGAAGGTGCCGAGGCAGAAAGAACAGCACTTGCAGGGGCAGGGAGGCAGGACAACACAGGCTCTGCCTTCCAGCAGGACACTGACGGGGCCAGCTATGAGGTTTAGAAAGATAGGCCTGCAGCAGTAGGCAGGCCAGCAAGGCCCGTGTGGGTAAGGAAGCTGGCTCTGGAGTCAACACATCTGTTCCAAGCCCAGTTCTACTACTTCGGAGCTCTGATGTCTGGGCAAGGCTCCACCCTTACCTCTGTTTCCTCATCTGTGAAACAGGGATTCTCACGGCCCCTGCCTTTCAGAGTTGCTGGGATCCGGGACAGAGGCACAACGTGCTCATCATCCCTGTGCTGGGGACGAGCCCTGCAACAGGGCCGAGGTGGTCGTGGGGCCAAACACTCAGCCTGGCCGGAAGAGCAGCCCCAGGCAAGGTTTGGATTTCCTGGGAAGTCGCCCCAGGGCACCGCTGTCCACCTGGTCCCCAGCTGCTCCCTGCTGTCAGGGGCTTCCCCCAGATCCAAAGCTCCAGAGCACATGAGGCACGGCCGGAAATGCAGCAGCCAACTCAGGAGCTGGGCTCCGAAATGGCTTCTGCAGCTCTCCGCCTCTGCTCTGCTGGCCAGGGCTCTTGGCACCTGAGGGATCAGTGTGCAGGCTTTGGGACCTTTCAAGATGGCTCCAAAATAATGTAGTACGGAAAAGGAACAGTGGCATCCTTATCCCCTGGCAAAGGAAACCCGCTCCCCGATGCTGAACCACATCCTCTCCTAACACAATGACCTCACAGGATGACCACAACCCACCTCCTCCATGAGCTCAGCCCTGCCCCGGAGCCAGCAACGCACCAGGGGCAGGCGTGTCAGGCAGGTTCGACCCTCCACTGACGCTCTTCCCAGCAAATATGTACAGTCCTACACTTCCTGCTTCTCTGGCTTGAGCCCGTGTTCCCAGCACTCAGGACAGGCCTGGACCCTGACTATAGCAACACACGATGGCTGGTTGGCTGGGAAGACTAAATGGATGGAGGGCTGGCTGGCTGGACAGACGGCTCATTCGAAGGTCTTATGAGAGCTGGACTGGCAGGGTCTGGCAATCAGCTCCAGACCCCCTGGGTGCCCACACTGCCTTCTGGCGGGGATGATTCACAGGCTCCCGGGCTGGGAGGGGACGGCAGTTGGAGATGTGGTTATTCCCTCCCTGGCCTCCAGGCTGGCGGTGAATCACCAGGACAAGCGATGCACAGTTCCTTCCCCAGGGTTTCTAAGGTGAGGACACCGCTGCACATTCTAGATGTCCACTTTGGGGTCTCACCACTTGGATGATCAAGCAGCTGTTTCCACCATCCAACAAGACTCACCCTTGTGCTGACGTGAAAGCCATTTCTACCTTGTCAGTTAAGAATGACTAAGAGGGAATCTGCATCCCGGCCGTTAAGCAAACAGACAGGCACCTATTATTCACACAGGTTGGAGAGATGCTCTTGATCGAAGTGAAGGCACAGACCTTGCAGTTGACATGGACTTCCCAGTCCAGATGTTTCCTTCAAGGGACCTTAGGCAAGTGACCTAACGTTTCTGGACCTGGGTTTCTTCTACTACAAATGCAGATAGTAATGCCTGTCTCCTAGGTAAGGGACCAAATAGTTTATTACCCAATGAGGACACTTGTGAGAATAAAATGGGGTGCTATTAATAATTAATAAGACAACAGGCCTCAAGGGGGGACAACCAGCATGCCCAGTCCCCTACCCATAAGGCTGTTAATGAGGTAGAGCACGGCTGAGCACACTGGTCATCTATGACAAACAAATGGCAGCTGCTATCATCTATCCCATTGGTCATGTGGTCAGCTGGGCCCTCTAGGGCAGTATCTTCTGGAATATTCCTTTATCTGGATCCCTCTCATCCCAGATTACCAGTTGGCTTGGTACTGCCTGACTGACACATCATGTATCTCATAACCAGCTTTAGCAGGAAAAACCGTTCATCAACTTTGAAGTTTCGATTTTTTTTTTTTTTCTTTTCTGTCCTGATGCTGGTTTAACATCATGATTCATGCTCGGGTCCACCAAGCTCACTCAAGCACAGCTCAAGTTCCCGGCTTCCTGTCAGGGGCCAGCTGGGCACTGGGCCAAGGGGCAGTTCCAGATGCCCTTGCTGCCTTGGCAGAGGCCCCCTGCCCAGGCCTCCTGCAGGGCCTCTGGCCTGGACTCCTACCTGGCTTCCATCTGTGATCACAGAGTGATGGGGCAGGGCAGGCTGGGGAGAGAGGGATAGGCTCTGTGAGCCCCCAGGCAGGAATTCAACATGGACTAATGATGAAACACCATCTTGAGAGCTGATTCACTTCGGGGTCAGGAGTCCTGGGGGTCCCAAGAGCTCTCCTGTTGTCCTCCTTGCCTTAGAGGGGGCGTGGCTGTCAGGGAACAATCTCTCTTGAGTTTCCCTGTCACTTTTATGCATTCAACACAGATGTATACTGGGATTCTGTTACCGACTGCTACTTGGCTAAGCTGATGACTTAGGACAAAATGACTCATGGACTTTGAATCTTAATAGCTTCCTTGCCTGCAACAGGAACAACTGTCAGCTCTGCCATTAGTCTTAAAAGCATCTTTGTGAGAATTAGAACACTGCTGTGATTTAAATACACAAAACCACAAAGACTATGAATGTGAGCTGTGCTCTCTAGAGTTGCATAGTACACAACCTGGGTCACCATGCATGGCCACCCGAATAACAGCTTCCCTCCCAGGCCTGTTGGGAGGATGAAGTGAGGCAATGCTTATAAAGTGTTTGGGTCACAGTGATAATTAGCTGTCACTATTATTTTTGAAATTGTCTTATTCCTACCCTTTGCGGTGACCTCAGGAAAGTAACTTCTGCAGCAGGGTAGGACCCACAACTCTGTCTTATGAAAACAATTCTTCCCACAGAGTGGCCCCTCACCTGAGCCGTGGTGCTAAAGGGGACGTGGACACACGGTGTGTGGCCCCACCACAGCAGGCCAAGCAGGGACGCTCAGAGCTGCCCACCGGAGGCTGGGTGGGACCCAAGCCCTTGGGGAGGTGGCCTCCCTGCGTGCAGAGCCCGTCACGTGGCTCGGTCACACCAGCCCCGCTTGTGGGGAGGGAAACCCATGTATAATGGAAACTCCTCACAATACAATGTGGAAAAGCAATTTCAAGAATCGCTTTTATTTTCCTTTTGAAGCCAAGGAAAACAGTTGGATTTGCTTTCCTCGGTTGGTCATAGGAAGAAACTGAGGAGCATCTCTTTGATTGGAGTCGAGTTCTTCTCCAGGCCTAAGACAGTTGGAATGCTGGGGGATGGGGTAGGGGGTGGAGTTCCTTCTCTTGGGATGCAATTAGTTGAATAAATACCAGGAGAGCAAAAGTAAGCAAACTCATTACTGCCCATTAAGACCTGCCAAACTTGCAAAAAACTAAGGAAGGGGGCTGGAACCTTGAAGGAAAGTCAATTACTCTAAGGCAGAGGGGGCACAGCCCTTGGCATCAGGTTGACCCCAGCTCTTGACAGAGTCAGCACTGGCTCTTGTCTGCCATGTGCTCCCAGCAAATCACTTAGCCCTCTGGGTGCTGTTGCCCGCCTTTATAAACCTGGGGAGAACCAGTCTCGCTGGATTCCCTGAGACAGTGCCCTGGTTCCTTCCCATCCTTCTTCTAACCCGACTGGCTCCGCGTCACTCCTGCCAAGCCCACGTCTCATGGAAATGTGACAGTAAGACCCCAAATTGTGCAGCTTCATGACTGTTCCCACCAGCAGCAATGCAACAGGGAGCAAGCTACCTGACACCCTCTTGGGCTTCAGTTTCCTCACCCTCAAAATGGGCAGAATATTACTAACCAGCTCCAAATGTCGTGGTGATTCCATGAGATAATATGTTACGCGAGGGGCCTTGTGAACCTAAAAACTGAACGAGTGTTAACCATCAAGTTTGGTTCTCTTTTTAATTGAACAACTGCAAGAAATGCTCTTTAAAGACTGCAGTCTCTGACTGCGTCTGCTCATCTGGAGCCTCCTTGCTCTGCGCCCAGCGCCATGTGAGAGGCTACGGACACCGTGACAACCAGGACCAGTCTAACCACTGGGCTGGGAGGTGAGGCCAGACAGACCTCCTGGGCAGGCCCAGCTCTGCTACATAGAACAAGGCCCTCCTCTGTGAAATGAGACAGCTGGTCGTGGGATCTCCTGGGCGGTGGGTGGGGGAATGGTAGGATCCAAGGAGATGGTGCACGTGCTGGACACACAGCCCATGAGTGTGTGCTGGCAGACACACACTGTCGTTCGGTCAGCTGGAGCTCTCATACGGCTATCATGACATCTTCACCTCTAGTTTCGGAAGCACTTCCGTGGCCCTCACCAAGTGTGGGAGAGGGGTTGGATCACCCCATCTCATAGAAGAGGCTCTGCTTTCAGGATCTTAAGTCCAAGGGCACAGAGCTTTGCCCAGGGAAGCCGTGTGAGCCCACACTTGGGAGGGGACAGAACTCAACGGTAAACACTGCTACCCCGCCAGGTCTCGAGGCCTGGAGCCAAGTTGTCTCCTGGGACCATGGCAGTTTCTTGGCCAAGGGGAGCCCTCGCTGGCATCCGCAGTCAGCATCACAGAGCAGAGAGAGGCAGGTGAGCCGCCCAGGCTGGGAGGGCGGCTCCTCCCCATTGTTGTGGGTCGGGTGTGGCCCAGGCACAGGAGCAGCTAAAGAGCTTGGAAACTAGGCAAACACTCACAAACTCAGCCCGGTTTCCACCAACGTCACTGCAGCCCTAACCCCACAGCCCAACCCAAACCAGAGGCTTCAAACACCTTTCTCCGCCTGGCCCAAAAGGCCTGGACTGGCCTTCGGAACCAAGCTGGGGCTTTCTCAGTCAAGTGGAAAACAGCTCATTGTGGCCCTGGGGAGTACAGGATCTGTTTTGCAACCTCCCGCTGTCCAGGCTGCCCACCAGAGAAGCCCCCAAAGGGGTCTGGGGAAGACAAAACCTTCCGGTTCTGGGTTGTGGTTATTTTAGTGTAAACTATCGTGAAATCAGAAAGTCGTGACTTTACTATTAGAAACCAGATTAAGAAAATTTCTACGTAGTCATTAAGACTTGAAGGTTTGAGTACATAAGGCTGGGGCTGAGTCCTGGTTCTGCTACCTTCCAGCTGTGTGAGGTTAAACAAGTCACTTAGCCTCACAGAGTCTCGGTTTCCTCATCTGTAAAATGGAAATAACAATGGTATCTACCAAAAAGACACTGTGAGAATTCAATGAAGCAGAAAACCCTTGCAAAACGTTGAGTGCAGGGTGAGGTACACGACAGGCATTCAGGAAGTGGATGTTAGGGACGGTGGTAGTAAATGTGAGTCCCGGTCTCCTGTGCATGTCCCCGCACCCTCAGGCAGTCACTTGCCCTGGGCTCCTCTGGCCCTGTGTGCCCCTCTTCCTAGCACTCCCCACTGCGTGGCGACTGTTGGTGGATGTGGCTTATCATTCAGCATACAAATATTCCCTGTGTTGGGCGCTGTGGGGGCGGGGGGTGGGGGAGGAGTGATGAAAACAGACAAGCCCCCTGCCCTCAGAGAGCTTTCATTCACAGGCATGGGTAGACAGGCACCACATGTCTGATGGTGACATGGACTCTGCAGGGAGAAGGTGGCGAGGTCACAATTTTAAGTAAGCCGGGAAAGTTTCACTGGGAAGGTGATTATTTCAGCAAAGACCTGAGAGCAGTGAGGGAGCCGCCATCAAGGAAGCGGCTGAGTGTTCTGGACTGGAGCAAGTGCAAAGGGCCCTCGCCATCAGCGAGCCTGAAGAACACCCAGGAGGCCAGCGTGGCTGGAGCATGTGAGTGAGGATGAGAGGAGTTGGAGATGAGATCAGGGAGGAAACAGGGCCAGAGCTGGGGGCCTTAGAGACCTGTTAGCTGCTTCTCCAAGATGAGGAGCCACCAGAGCACTTTGAGCAGCAGACTGACCTGATTTGACTTTTTTAAAAGGCTCACTCTGGCTGCCGGGTTGAGGACAGCCTGTAAAGACAAGGACAGGAGCAGTGAGACCAGTCTGGTCCAGGCGAGAGGTGAAGGTGGGCTGTACCAGGGGAGGCAGGGAGAAGCCGTAGGATCCTGAGAATAGTCCCAGGATATTGCTGTGATAATCTGGTGGTGACTTAGATGTGGGGTATGATGGGAAGAAAGGAGTCAAGGACGACTTCAAGTTTGTTGGCTGAGCAATCAGAAGAACAGAGTCGCCATTTGCTAACCTGGGAAAAACTGGGATGAATAGGTTGGGATGGAGACTTGGGGAACCCCAGGAATTCATTTCTGGATAAGTTATGGCTGAGATGCCCATATGTCAAAGAGGCAGTTAGACATATGAGTCTGGATTCAGAGGGGCAGGGGGAAGTCCTCAGACTAGACAATGAGATCACTGAAGATGACCACCGAAGATGATCACTGAAGATGTCTGAGGACTGAGCCCTGCCACCCCCTCCCCACCCAGGATAGGACTGGACAGGGGGTGGGGGGGTGGGTGAACCAGCAAAGGAGACTGAGGAGTAGCCAATGAGATGAGAGGAAAGGGTGGTGTTTGGGGAAGGAAGTCCCAGGAGGGAGTGATTTGCCATGTCCAGCAGTGCTGAGAGGCGAAACATCCACGTGGACCAAGAACTGAGCCTTTGGTCTGGGAAGAGAGGCCCCTGGTGATCCTGTTCAGGACACTCGGAACCGAGGGGAGGGGGCAGGCCCGACGGGAATGAACTCAAGAGAGAACTTTCTGGAAATGGTGAGGGAGGGTGTGGGTAACTCTTCAGAGGGTTTTGCTAAAAAGGGGAGCAGAGAAATGGAACAGTAGCTGGAGAAGGGACATGAGGTCAAGAGAGGATTTTCTTTAAGCTGAAAGAAATCATGATCTAGGGAAAAAGTGATCACGCCAGGGAGCTGGGGAAGAGTGGACGGAGCCACATCCTTGAGTGGGCAGAGGAGTGAGCTGCGTCCGTCCGTCCCCTCCCTCTTGGCCTGGCTTGCTCCTCCTCATCCCTCTGGGGTCAGCACGAAGGTCACTTTCTCAGGGAAGCTTTCCTGACCCCTCTGGCTAGGTCAGTTCTCCGTTCTACCCTCCCATCACATTCACCACGTCTGCCTCCTGGCACTCAGGGGCTCTGAGATGATGGGTAAGCCTGCTGAGGGCAGGGCTGGCTCTGTCCTGTTTGCAGCTGCATCTCCAGTAGCCAGCACACTCCCTGGCATACCCCAGGTGTTCCATGGATATCTGGGGAAGGAACAAGTGGTCTAAGAACAGAATTGAAACCAATCTGGTGACACGTGTCTCTTTCCTGCTCCCACCTGGCTAAATCATGTTGCGATGATGGAGACAGTGTGGGTACTGCCTGTTGAAAATAGGTGCATTTAGCAGAGCTCAGTTGTCTGCTCCGCAGCTTGGCTAACACAGAGACTGAAGCCACATGACTGGACACATCTTTCCACTGACGTTGTCCACTATAAACCGAACACGTCGCATACCACATCTAGCGAATCATTCACTTAACAAACATTTGCAGACAGCTTCCTGAGTGCAGCATCCTGAGGATACAGGATGGAAACAGACATAGTGCTGGCCATCAGGGAGCACGGATCCATGAAGAGATCACACAGAGTTCAGATTCATCTCATGCGTGATGGGTGTTACAAAGGGCACGTCCAGGGGGAGACTTAACAGTCTGAGGCAGAGGAGGAGAGAGACAGGCCAAGCTTCCTATGCCTCCCCTTCCAGCTTCAAGTTGCCTCCTATGGTTCTTGGGCTCCAGGCCAGGTGCTCGACAAGAGGGCCGTGGGCACTGGCTAGCCCCAGGAGTGGCGGGGCCTCGGCCTGCTGCCTTGCACATGCCCCGGTCCCCTCCCGAATCTTTTCCGCCTCTGCCAGGCCTCCTGTCCCCTTCTGCGGCTCCCAGAAGGGCTGCCTCCTGAAGCAGCGTTTTTGGAAACAGCTGCCCAATGAGAAGGCTGAGCTCATTTATGGCACTGGCCGCTGGCCGTGACGTAACCATTACTGAGTCTGCTCTTCTGTTTACTTTCAGCGTTTCGTAGGCTCTGCTCGCAAAGACGAACCCCTGGTGTGCAAGGACCATGAGGCCGCTGTGTGTGACGTGCTGGTGGCTGGGACTGCTGGCTGCCCTGGGAGCAGTGGCGAGCCAGAAGGATGGCTTGGAGGGCACCGAGGAGGGTTCACCTGGCGAGTTCGTCTACCTGAACAGGTACAAGCGAGCCGGCGAGTCCCCAGACAAGTGTACCTACACCTTCATCGTGCCCCAGCAGCGGGTCACGGGCGCCATCTGCGTCAACTCCAAGGAGCCTGAGGTGCTCCTGGAGAACAGGGTGCACAAGCAGGAGCTGGAGCTGCTCAACAACGAGCTGCTCAAGCAGAAGCGGCAGATTGAGACGCTGCAGCAGCTGGTGGAGGTGGACGGCGGCATCGTGAGCGAGGTGAAGCTGCTACGCAAGGAGAGCCGCAACATGAACTCACGGGTCACCCAGCTCTACATGCAGCTCCTGCACGAGATCATCCGCAAGCGGGACAACGCGCTCGAGCTCTCGCAGCTGGAGAACCGCATCCTCAACCAGACGGCTGACATGCTGCAGCTGGCCAGCAAGTACAAGGACCTGGAGCACAAGTACCAGCATCTGGCCACGCTGGCCCACAACCAGTCTGAGATCATTGCCCAGCTGGAGGAGCACTGCCAGCGGGTGCCCGCCGCCCGGCCTGTGCCCCAGCCGCCCCCCGCCACCCCACCCCGCGTCTACCAGCCACCCCCCTACAACCGCATCATCAACCAGATCTCCACCAACGAGATCCAGAGTGACCAGAACCTGAAAGTGCTGCCGCCCCCTCTGCCCACCATGCCCACCCTCACCAGCCTCCCGTCCTCCACAGACAAGCCGTCGGGTAAGTCCTTCCCGACGTTGCGGAGACCCGCAACATCTGGGCCTCGGAGCTGGGCACCGGGCCTCACTTGGCTGTGACCGCAAGCGGGGGAGGAATAGCGGTAAGCTGAAGCCGGGCCAAAGGCTGTGTAATCCCCCAGCGGTCCCTGGGGCCAAGCCGCTGGAGCCGGCAGGGTGAGAGGGTGGCTGCAGTCCTCAGATGGAAGCCCCAAGGTAGAACCAGGAAACGGAAGTGTCGGAAGACAGCAGATACTTTCTGGCTTCTGCTAGGAAAAACCCCAGGCCTGAGTTCTCTGGGCTGTGCGTGAGGTGCTCTGTGCTACTAGATAGGATGAGTGCTCCTATGAGTGTTCGTAATGTGCCTGGCACAGAACTGGCATTCAGTGAATGTTGATGGAAGAAACAACAGACCAGAGGAAGAGAAAGTGTTATCACAGCAGAAGTAGGATGAACACGTGGTAGGGAGAGGCCTACTCCCCTCCCTAGGAAGAAGCACTTTCTAAAGCCCACACATTTCCTAGAGTCTGCTGCAGTCTAGAATTTTCAGTGATGATTCCACATACTCTTAAATACGTGTTTCATCTTAAAATATGGTAATTCTCAGAATATCGTGATGGGGGAGGAATGGGGCTGTTGGTAGGTTCTGAAGCTTGACCCAGACACTGACGCTGGGCACTTTCGGTGTATGTTACCTCTTTAACCCCTGCGGCTCCTTATGGAAGGTTAACTGAGAGGATGGGTGACTTGCTCACGCTGGGTCTGAATTCAGGCTTTTCACTTTAAAGCTGGGGCTGACCCCTCTTGTGCACTAGGACCCTGGGCATCTGCACCCTGGGCGGGGGGACCACGAGTCCAGCCCCTGGGGTTACTCATCCAAGACCTGTGAGTCTTCCAAATGGGCTGGCAGGTGAGGACTACATCCGTCTTTGCAGAAAGTAACCACGTATCTGCTTCAGTCAGTGACATTTGTACCACTTCGTTATATAAGCAGGGAGATATTTTTACTGAAAATATCCTGTTTTACACTTATTTCACACTTCTGAAAATAACCACCAGTACTGGGAAGAGCAGCTTCTTGCTAATTCCAGAGAGGGACTGAACCTGAGTGCAGGAGGGTGGCCCATGCGAAAGACAAGGGCGGCATTGTCTGCAGGCCCAGGGCGGTGGAGTCGGTGTCGGGGAGATGTAGGAGCAAGGCATCTTACTCACAGCAAAGCCCTCTACTGGGTGTGCAGGTTGAGGACTTGTGTTCTGGAGCAGACTGACCTGGGTTCAAATTTTGGTTTTACCACTGATCAGCTCTGGGACATTAGGCAAGTCACTTTGCCCCCCCAGAGCCTCAGTTTCCCCATCTGTTAATTGGCAATGGGTTTAAATAGTGCCTACCTGAGGATTAAATGAAATACTGCAAAACGTGGTTAGCAGAGTTCTGGGCCCATGGTAAGTTTCATTACATGGCAACTATGAGTTTCCTCTGATCTTGGTCTCTTTATCTTGAAACAGGAGATTGAAATTTATTAATAAAAGACAGTCTATATTTAGCTCTGCATTCTACAGCTGATGACTGGTTCATTTATTGTTTGTTGTTGTTCAGTTGCTAAGTCCGACTTTCCTGTGACCCCACAGATTGCAGCCTGCCAGGCTCCTCTGCCCATGGGATTTCCCAGGCAAGAATACTGGAGTGGGTTGCCATTTCCTTTTCCAGGGGATCTTCCCGACCCAGGGATTGAACCCACATCTCCCACATTGCAGGCAAATCCTTTACCACTGAGCCACCAGGAAGTTCCACCAGAGAGGGCAGAGTACGCTAATACACCTGATAGAACACGCAGAGGGTAAAACACACCCATGGGCACCACATGAAGGCTCAGCTGAACACTGTAATTCTGACATGAGGCAAGCTGACCTCAATGTTTATGCAACAGACCTCCTCTAGCTTAAGCATCTCTGGTTTCTGACTCAACCATCCCAAGACATTTCTGAGCTTGAACTAAGCTGGCAGATACACAGTGGAGGAACAAAGACCTAACTCTGCATCCAGGGTCTACCTTTTGCTAACTGTTTGCTCTTGAGAAAGTTACTTAACTCCGCTGAGCCTTATTTTTCTCCTCTGTAAAATGGGGACAAGAGTCATAACATCACAGGGTTGCTGTGGAAACTCAATGCAATCAGGCATATGATATATATCGTGTAGGGGCAGCCAACAACAGCTGAGTCCCTCCTCTTTGCCAGTCACAGTGCTGGACTGTGTGAAAATGACAGTCCTAACCGTCAGGAATTTAGTCTGGAGGGAGGTGGCAGATTCATGAATGCACTGGAACCCATCTGTGCTGTGTGCTGTGCTTAGTCACTCAGTCGTGTCCAACTCTTCGCGACCTCACGTCTGCTGCCTACCAGTTCTCAACTCCAAGATCAGCACCTCAGATCTTACAAGGGATTTCGCTGAGAGGGAGCACCTGCAAAGCCAACATTTCCAGAATGTTGTGAGAACTTCTGGGACCAACATAGCAGAGTACCTGAAATCAGGAATGCAGTGAAAACCATGGACTGTGCAGTCACCATGGTAGCCCTACGGGGTGCTGGGTGACCACAGAGGGGCGGATGAGGGCCTACAGCACTAGGTCTACAGTGGGGCATGACTGAGTCTGCGTGGAGTAGAAGGGACAAGTTGGACAGAGCTGGGGATGGCGGTGTTGCCTCCTGAAGGATCTGTAAGAGTTTACCAAGTGGACTCAGGAGTTGGGCAACTGAGTTACAAGTGGGTCCCCTGTGGAGATAAGTCTGTGCAAAGACCCAAGGGCCTGGCCCTATCCTAGGCCCCTCAAGTGGCCCAGCTCCACTGCTTCTTCACATGCGTGATTCAGTCCAGACTATGTGCATTCCAAGGCTCCTGGGTGTGACCAACCGCTTTTCCTCCCACTGAAGGAAGCCCATCAGCATGGAGGGAACAGCAGTGATTTTATCATGGAGATCATCAGAATGCACTATAATTAACTTTTTTTTTTTTTAAAGCAAAGCTCTCCCAAACGTTGGTACTGATTGTTGGTGACTGCTTTCTCGTGACTCATCTGACCACTGAGCTTTCCACATGAGGCACATCCCCCATCCTCCCCAGACTAAACACCTGGCTGCGGAAGCTGAAAGGGGAGGGCAGAGGCTGCAGGCCCTCTCCTTTTCTGGTGTTGGACCGGGCAGGAGGAAAAGGCAGAAGGTCTCTCCAGCCAATCGGCAGAGAGCTCCGAGCCGCCCGTGCTGAGAGCTTGGAGCAGGGTCTGGTGTAGAGGAAACTTCCCTCTTTGCTCTGGCCTGACAGTTCCTTAGGCCCACGGACATCACACAGCCACAGACACCTCTGCAATTAAGCACTTCGGCACTCGCGCCCTGGCAGCTTCTAAATCTCTCATTCCACAGCCTCCGAGCCACCGCCTCTTCTCGTTGTCCCAGTCGCTCCGTCCGCAGCACGCCCCTCTCCAGGGGGCTGAGGCTGCCGTGGCCACTTATCTGACGCTGCACTAACCAGCTTGTTCCCGGCCAGACAGTAACAGGCTGGCCCCAGGCCAGACCCAGGCCGCTGGGAGCCTGAGTGATGAGGCCCAGGCAAGCTCCTGGCTTCCCTGGCGCCTCACTTGGGTTTTGTCTTGTCTCTGTCTGGCCAGACCTAAGGGCATTTCCATGAGAGTGACGTTTGTGACGAGACCTGGGCCAAGTGGCCCTGCCTGTGGCCCTTTCCCCTGGTGGTGGGCGGGGGGCGGGGGGAGTCCTATGGCCCTCTGCCAGCGGAGTCCTGGGGTGGCTGCCGCCCTCCCTCCTCTCCCTCCCCGCCACTCTTCCTCACACTCACGAGTCCCTGACCTCTTCCTCACCTGCATGCCCTGTGCATGCACGTCAGTCAGATCTGCACGCCAGTCAGATCTGCACGCATGTCAGTCAGATCTGTTAAAGAGGAAGAAGGCTGCAGGGGTCACTCTCTAAAAGTCCCAGGAAAGGACAGCATGGAGCCTCGGCTCTGGCCTGTTCTCAAGGTGGTCCTGCGAGGCCTGGGACATGACCCCTCAGCCCAGCCTGGGCACCGCCACACACACGCCAGCCCTCCTGCCACAGCGCCATCCTAGGTACCGAGAAGAAAAGAGAGTGTGGCTTCCAGCTGCCACAGGGAAGCCATGTCTAAAATGCATCTTTAAAAGTCAAAAGGAGTAGGCATTTCCAGCTGTTTTCTCTCCAGAGAAAAACATAATCAGCTTGGTTTGTTTTCTCAGTGGATAGAGAAGGAACCTTAAAATCATAAAATTTTGGAGCTTGTTAGGAGCTTCTCGGGTCCCCTGGCATAGCCTGCTTGTTCCGGAGTCTGTCGGTGACAGAGCCAACGCTGGTCCCGGGACTTGTAACTTCCAGGATATTAAGGTTCAGAGAGGTTAAGCAACTTAGGGAAGACTAGACAGCCTTGGCTCAACCAAAGTTCAGACCCAAGTCTGTCTTAATGACTCTGGGATACTGGAAATTGCCATGGAAAGCCTGGGGGGAACTGGTGTGAACATCATTCTGTAGATGCTTGACTTGACCTCCAGTGCCAGCTGCCTGGGACCTGACGCTCCATCACAACTTCATGTACCGGGTTCCAGACAGCTCCCCGTAAAAGATCAGCTAGATTTGTGAGGTCTGTTATTAGAACTCTCATGGTTCTGATAACAGAGACATCATCACTGTGAATATAGGATAAAGGAAGTAGACCTAAGCCAGCCTCATACTACAGAGTTTCTAAAACAACTGAGTTCTCCCACAGAAAACACAAAATGCACTTGACTCGCCATCAGTGGACCCAGCTGGAGCTGTCAATACCAAGTCTGGGCCAGTTTTCCGGGGTTACTTCTACTCAGCATTTTAATGCCTAGTCTGAAGTCCTGACTTCTTTAACTATGTTAACCCTAAATATATAAAATTCAGTAGGTATGATTTGTTCTTGGGGCCACAACAGGTGGCAATCACTCTGCTTCACAGAGAACACATAGAAATCACCCATCCCTCATGATGGATACTCCCCAGCCATGGAGCCACAGACAACCCTAACAAGACTGTTTTCCTAGATGGATTTCTTATATATATAAAGAGAGAGAGACAAAGAGAGAGACACAGAGAGAAAGGCCATTTTAACATCACCCTGCAGCATGTGGGATCTTTGTTCCCCAACCAGGGATCAAACCTGGGCATCCTGCATTGGAGGCATGGACTCTTAACCACTGAACCGCCAGGCAAGTCCCCTCCCTTTATATTTTATTTCCCCCTACGAGGCAGGAAATGTGTACGTTTGGTTGTGGTCTAAAACAGAGAACGAGATCGGTCACTCGTGCCTTCCATTCCTTCTGGAGGTCAAGCAATGGTCTCTCCGGTGAGGGCTGCTGGTCCCACATGTGCCGGAGGCCTGGTGGAGGGCTGGAGCGAGGCACTGTGAGGATGGTGAGGGTGTGGCTGCCTGGCACGTGGTCTTCAGAGGCACAGAGGCTGCGGGAAAACCCAACTTGGCTCTCTCGCCTCCAGAGCCTGTGCTGTTTTGTTTCTAGAATGTTATTGTTAAACAACATAAGACTCCCAAATTTATTAGTAAAGACATCATCCAGTGATATTTCAAAGAGCATTCTTTGCTAGCTTCTTCATAAACAGATGCCACTTGAGTTCGAGTGGGGTCATCTTCCTCCCAGCTTTGCTTTCTCTGCTCTCCTCCTGGGGTTTTCCAGGTGGCTCAGTGGTAAAGAATCTGCTTGCCAATGCGGGAGACGTGGGTTCAATCCCTGGGTTGGGAAGATCACTTGGCGAAGGGACTGACAACCTGCTCCAGTATTCTTGCCTGGGAAATCCCATGGAGAGATAAGCCTGGCGGACTGCAGTCCGCGGGGTCACAGAGAGTCAGACACGACTGAGCAATTGAGCATGTGTGCTCTCCTCCTGGGGTACCTTGGAGCACAGCACCATGGCAAGCTCTCCTCTGTTACTCAGGCATGTTCCAGGGAGGACATTCGGCTAAATCCTCAGGCGGTTTACAGCCCTGGGAGATAAACCATCAACTTGTTATTGTTACAAGTGGTGAGTTGGCATCCTTCGGCCTGGAAATCCCAACAGTTTGGCACTTGGCAGAATGAATGTAATCTAGAAAATCCTGGAGCTCAGAGCTCTCTGGCCAGCTCACCAGTCACAGGAAAGCATTGCTGTGGTAGATTTATGCGGTGGACTGCATTGTAACCCTGGGATGCTCCCCCAGAAAAAAAACGATAAAGGAGGCAGAATTAAGTTAGCATCATACTACAGTGTCTAAGACAAGGCTGGCTAGGTTTGTTGAACGCAGTGGGTCGAGCACTGTTATAAAAGTCCCAGTGGTCTTGGTCAGCATCGAGGAAGGAAGGCAGATGTTGAGACTGCCCCAGGGACAACGAGACTACTATCCCACCTCTCCTGCAGCACTTCAGATGCCCCTGAGATGACTCTGGAGGAAGAACACATTGGATCCTGGTCTTTCATCACAAGATGAGCCAATAAGCTGCAAGGCCTGGAATGCTTTTATGTCATTTTTTCAAATGAATAAGTGATTTTCCCAGAATAGATTTTTCTAATAATTTGTTAAAATTACTGTACACACAGAGAGAAATTTTGCTAGGAAAGTTATAGTTTAAGTGACAGATAAAATAGCTTTTTTAAAAAAAAAATTCCCAAATGTTGAAATAAAGCAATCTTAGGTGGCACGCTAGAGTAACATCCAAAAGAACAGAAAATCCAATCACCTGGCCCTAGTCATGTACTCTCATATGTGAGAGACGGGCCATAAAGAAAGCTGAGCATCTCGAATTGTGCTGGAGAAAACTCTTGAGAGTCTTTTAGACTGCAAGGAGATCGAACCAGTCCATCCTAAAGGAAATCAACCCTGAATATTCATTGGAAGGACTGATGCTGAAGCTGAAGCTCCAGTGCTTTGGCCACCTGCTGCCAAGAGCCCACTCACTAGATGAGACCCTGATGCTGGTAAAAATTGAAGGCAAAAGGAGAAGATGGGGACAGAGAAGGAAATGGTTAGATAGCATCACTGATTCAATGGGTGTGAATCTGAGCAAACTCTGGGAGATAGTGAAGGATAGGGAAGCCTGGTGTGCTGCAGTGCATGGAGTCGCAAAGAGTCAGACACGACTTGGCAACCGAATACCACCACCATCCTGAGCATGAAGTGCAGGCATCCTATTTTAGGCTGTCTAGGCTTCCCCAGAAAACAGGTTTCATTTCTCAAGGTTTGATCTGGATGCTAATTGTCCTTTGCTGTGGAGCGGTCCCTGTAACTGGATGGATTTATTATTACTGATTCTCAAGCTGGAAAAAAAAACAGAATGAAGATGACAAAGGGAACACAGCTCACGGTGGTGAGAAGACAGGAGGCAGGGAAAGGTGAGGGAGGCGAGAGGTGAACCTAGGCGCTAAACTGGGTCAGCACATGATCACTGCCCTGAGAAGGCAGTAGGAAGAACCAGGGCATGGAAGGCAGATGTGGAATCCCCACATCCTCCACTTCCCAGTCGTGGGACTGCTCCAAACCGGGCCTCGTGAGTCTAAAATAAGAGTGTGTAAAGCACCCAGCAAGTGAAAGGCTCTACATCCATGGCAGTCATCCTTCTGACTATATTCCAGTAAAGACAGACATTTAAGGCTCTATGGGAACCCTGAGGACTGAGTAGATCTTCCAGAGGTGGGGGCAGGCTTCCTGGAGGAGGGCTGAGGACCAGGCAGATAGCTCTCGGAACCACTGCCCCCATCGTCAAGAAACCAGGAAGATCAGGCTTGATGCTGAGCGGATGTCCTGTGCTCAGAAAGAGGAAAAAGGATGAAGTACTAGAATTGCGTGCCTGTGGTCAAACCCCAGTGAAGTTACACACAGAAAAGTTTATGAAGAGGGGTGCGTGGCATTGGGAAAAGTGAAAGGTGATCAATGAAAGCGAACAAGGTTCTCTAGGAACAAGCCTGTAAACTGATTCCCTCTCTTGGGAAGGGTCAGCAGGGTGCCCAACCATAGGAACAGGGCGCCCAGCCAGGGCCTGCGGGGTCACAGGCAGGGGTCTACAGAGCTTCTCCACAAGGTGCCCTGAAAAGGCTCTCATCGCTGCAGCCAGAGGGTCCAGAGCTTCACCCCACCAGTCTGGGGAGCCTCAAGGAGCTGCTCTGAACCCAGAGAACCCCCCGCAGCCCCTCCTAACCTGACTTCTTTTCTTTTTGAATCGATTTGAAGTCGCCATCTGTCCCCTGCCCGAGGGTACTGGTGGACGCCCAGGAGTGGACGCTGTGCTTTTCCAAGTGTTCTCTGGGAAGCAGTGCTGCTTATCTGTCTATCCTGAGGTCAAACAGGCGAAATGGAATCCCTTCAGGCTCTTCCTGGGCCCCAGGGGCTCTCGTTAGGGGAGGTCTCAGAACGTACCAAGTACACTGAAATATACCCACCTTGCACATCCAGTGTAACTTTTACTGTAAAAATTTTGAAAGGAAATTTTTTAATAATTTAGCATTTGAAAGTATTTGGCCAAGAGCAGCACAATTAATTTATAGTTGGCTCTGAGTTCTCGGCAAACATCAGGCATGTTGAGGAATTCTTGGGAAGTGAGAAAAAGCTAACCTACAAATTGTTTTCAAAAGTAATAACATTTTTGAAGACTAAATTTAATGGACTTGACAAGATGTTACACTTTGTAGAAATTTAATTATATGCTTATAAATTTGGACTTAGCCCTTTTTTTCCCCCCATATTTTAGAGTTAACACATTTTTTTAGGCCTAAAACGCTTTTCATAAGCTCCTGAAAAGCATGTCAGCCCTAAGCAGTGGGCTGTGTGTCCGAGGACTTAAAGGGCCTGAACAGCAGGCACAAGCATCTGGACTCTTTCCCTAAAAAAACCAGAAACGATCCTCAGAGGGTCACCTCTGGGGCGGGTGCTGCAGGAGCTTGGCCAAGATGGCTTTGGGAATGTACCAGCTGTTCTGTGTTAGGTCATTGTTTTGTGCTCTGGATCACCAAAAGTGGTGACTGATGGAGAATATAGATGTTCACAACCAAAGTATGGTCTCCCCAGCTGTCTGCATGCGTGAGACTTGGGCAGCACCCCCTCTCCACATCCAGGTGTCAGCTCTCCGGCCTCACCTGGGATGCAGACAGGTCCTGACACTGTGCGGGCACCGGACTCACACCTAAGCAGTCCACGTGCCCCGGCGCTCAGATGATTGATTTGAGTGGAATATTCCAGATCCAATTTCAACAACTAGTCATTTCTCCTGTTAGAAAACTGTTTTCAGAGAGTGGCCAAAAGACTTGGAGGCAGACCGTCTGTGAGGATAACGGGGACCGGCACATGGTTCTCACGTAAGAGCAGTGCTTCCTGGCGGCGCCACAGAAGCCCCTCCCCAGGGCCCACGTATGGACTAAGACACCCCAGAACTTTCCCCTCAGGCCACGGGCTCCTCTGCGTGGGCTCAGGTGGCCCAGTCTGGAGACATGGGGTAAAGATGCCTGGCAGGCTGCGGGCCGGCAGCGTGGTCTAGGCCAGCTCATGGCTGGGAAGGGCTCTGCCCTCTCCCCAAGCCTCAGGGCACCACAGAGAAGAGCCACAGAGGTCTGAGGTCCACCCACGTCTCAGCTCCTGGCCTCGGCTGGTCGGCCTGCTCAGATCTTCACGGGCCGTGTTCCCCTGGTGGAGGGGTGACTGTGGCCTCAGCTGGTCGGCTGGTCAGATCTTCACAGGCCGTGTTTCCCTAGTGGAGGGGTGACTGTGTTGAAAACTGATGCAGGTGGTGAGCCCAGTTCTCCACTGGGGTCTGGGTGGGCGAGTCGGGCTGAAGCTGGGCTGCCTCAGACCAACAGGGAGGACACTGGGACTAAAGTCACCTGGAGGTCCTGGCTGACTGCGGGCTAAAATCCAGCTTCACAGAGAGGCCCCGCCGTTGGGGGTGCTGAGCCCCAGATGGGCCAGCGATATGTGGCTGGTGGCTTCCTGGGAGGTGAGGAATCCCAACAAGGAGGAAGGGAGTGGGAAGGCACTTAGGGCCCCAAACTGAAGACCTCCAATGCTCGCCAGACCCTGGGACTTGGGGGCCCGAGACTTGTATGTTCTATGCTCCCATGGCCAACATCCCTTCTCCCCGAGGCCCTCCTGACTTCAGGGCCTGTGTGCCCTCCACTCCCTGTGCTGCTCCTCCAGGGAACCACGCAGACTCCGCTCAGCCACGGCACTTCTCTTCACGTGGAATGTTCTGGTCGCAGCTCCGCCGAGAGTGTAAATATGGTCTTTATAGAGAGGAGGCTGGGGCGCTCCCTGCACTCAGAGCCTTGGTGCCGCCGAGTTAGTGTTGGCCTGGCACTCCGGGCAGGGCTGCCCTTTCAGAAGGAGTGCCAAGTGAAACACCGCTGGGCACTCTGCGCTCTCTAAGGAGAGCCCCGCCCACCGCACGCCAAAGATGCAGCTTCATTGACAAAAAAAGGTTTCCATTCTTCATCCCAATGCTTCTTTGTGGCCCTTGCCACTGAAATTCTGACTTTTACAATATGCCTTTATGGAAAACGTCTATCAGTAAATAAGCTTACGCTTAGTCTTGGGAATCAAAAAAGCAAATCCAATTGCTTGTTTGTGGTGGACAGCTCTAAAACTACCAGCTTTCAACTGTCAAAGGAAAGGAAACTCGAACCGTCTCTGGCAGCTGCCCTAGTCGGCCTTGTGCTGGGCACTGTCTTCCAGAGACCCTCAGAACAGTAAGGTCTTTTCTCTCTGATTATAGAAGAGGAGGCGGAGGCTCAGTGAGGACCTGCTTAAAGTCACACAGTGAGGAGATGTGGCCACCAAGCTTTGAGCCGAGGGCTCCTGACTCCAAGTTTGGGGTCCCGCCGCAGGCACACAGATTTCTGAGTCAAAGTCCGACACCTCGCTGAGTCCTTCACCACGATGTCATGCATGTGCTCAGTGGCTCAGTCATGTCCGACTCTGCGACCCCATGAACTGTAGCCCACCAGGCTCCTCTGTCCCTGGGGTTCTCCCGGCAAGAACACTGGAGTGGGAGCCACGTCCTCCTCCAGATACCACGCACACGTACCAGTTACAGGTTTCTCATCAGAGGCGGGTGTCTTGACTCTGTCATTTTAATGCAGCTGCCTGACAATCTCCCTGCTGCTGTTTTCTGCTACTTTATCATTTTATTGCTGCCAACATTTTAATGCCAAGTATTTTCCCGACTAATTTTCGTCCAGCATTTAATTTACTGACCCTTGCCCTGGCGCCTTTAAGAAGAAAAGGGAATGTGTTTGAATGCAGGAGCTCTTCTAGAGCTCTGCAGGGGTGTCTGAGGAATCACTGTTTGGAATGGGAGGTCCACACTCAGGATGGGAGGTCCTCAGGGTCATGTGAAGTGCAGCACGCAGGGGACACATGGAGATCTATTTTAGTAACAGCAGAAAATACTAAACATGTCTACACTATTTCACAGTTACCCCATGACTTTAGAAAGCATGCCATACCTACAAGACTTAAAGGAAAGAATGGCTAGGTTTGCCTTTTTTTAAAGAAGAGGAGGTGGTCCAGTGGTTAAGAATCCACCTGCCAATGCAGGGGACACAGGTTCAATCCCTTGTCCGGGAAGATTCCACATGCCATGGAGCAACTAAGCCCGTGCACCACAACAATTAAGCCCTCGAACCCTACAGCCTGTGCTCCGAATCAAGAGAAGCCGCCTCAGTGAGAAGCCGGAGCACCGAAACTAGAGAGCAGCACCTGCTCGCCACAACCAGAGAAGAGCCCGAGTACAGCAAGGGAGGCCCAGTGTGGCCATAAACAAATAAATAAACACAAATTTAATGGTAAAAATAAATCAACAAAAAACATTTTAAAAAAGAAAAGGAAGGCTGGTATGTCATAAGAAACAGTGAAACAGTTAAAATAAAACAGGCAAAGGACACCAAAACGTAAGCACAGAAGAAAAATCAAGGAAGATTTTAAAAGGCACAACACTTTGACAAAGAAGAACTGTAAGTTCTTATTTTCTTAGCCTGGCTGCGGGGCAACGATTAAGACAAGTGTAGGACATGACTGAAGCGACTTAGCACCAGCAGCAGGAACACAGAGAGAACTCAGCCAGGCCCCTGCTCTGCACTCCAATCTGCTCAAGGAGCAGGAAGAGGACTTCCGGATGTGGGCTCTGGACACCACCCGGGTGCAGGTACCGCACCTTCCCCCTACCAGCCACGTGACCTCGGGAGTGTCACCCAAGGTCCCATGCTCTAGTGTCTTCATCTGTGGAAGGGGGAGCCCACCTGGCAGGTGTGTCAGGAAGATCTCAGGTGTGAACGCATGGATGGGGCACGCAGTGAATACCCAGCAGTGGTGGCTAGTAGGAATATTTTAGTATTACTTTCACTCCAGTCAAGCCTCTCTTAGCTCTAAGGTTTTACAATCTGGGGTTTGGAGGTTCATTTACCTTCTAATTATCAGCAGAATTGTGTGTCTTTCTGGATAGAGGATCTGGAGAATCCTCCAAATGTTTAAAAGGACTGGTGGCCCCAAAACATTTAAAAACATGTGCTTCTTAAAAAAAAAAAACGGCCTTTTGGAGAAATGTCAAAGGCAAAGCTGGAACCGCTCCTGGAACCCAGACAGGTAGCACAGGTGGGAGCCATGAGGCTGACTGCCCCCACCCCCTGGGCCTCAAAGACTCTCCCCGCGTGGCACCCCCGTCTTCCCAGCTGGCCTCTCAGCCTGAGGATCCATGGGACCCGCTGCAGCTCTGCAGGGAGAGGAAGAGGCCCGGCTGCTCGTCTTCCGTGGGTGCTGTTCTGCAGGCTGCTGGACCTTCTGTCACCTGCTTTCGCGTCCAGCAGGCTCTCTTGCGCGTCTGACTCGGTGTTGAGCTGGGAGGCCTCCCACCCCTGCTCCGCGCTCCGCTCCAGCTGCCGGGGACAGACTCCCATTCTCTGCCTGGGTCCCTGGGGCTGGGGGCCGAACACAACCCATTTTTTCTTTTTCTCCGTCATGAATGTTCTTTCTGGAGGTGTGGGCTCCCCTTCTCGGGATGGAAGAGGCACAGGCAAAGAAGGAGGTAGCTGTTTGTGTTGTATCTGCTACAGGGCGGGTGCTTGGAACCAAGAGGGCTGGCCGGCGGGTAAATGGGTGAGCAGCCGCTCCCTGGAGGATGCAGGGAGGGGGTCAGCAGTCAGTGGTGAGTGCCCACCTTTCTTCTTGGTGCTGCTTCTCAGCACAGAGAGTGAAAAAGGCAGCCCATGCCCTGCCATCAGGTTCCAGGTGGGGATGCTCACGCAGGAAAGGCCCACCTGAGGGGTCCGACAGAGACCACCCCCAACCTCACCCTGCTTAACCATCACAGAGGACTAATCCAGCCCCATCACTGCCAGGAGGAAAAGCTACTTACACCTGCTGCCTGTGCCTGTCCACCCCCCTCCCCCACGCGCAGAAAGGACTGGATCCACGGGAACGCAGGTCGAGAGAAGGCTTCCACCGCCCAGCACAGGACCTGCTGGGCCCAGGACTCAACATTAACAGTTGCTGAACAAACAAACGCACAAATGGAACGAGACGGCGTTTCCTTAGGACTTTTGGTCTGGACCACTTTCAGTTTAGGACTGCTTTGAAGACAAGTTGAAGCTGTGTGTGGTGATATTATTTAAAACTACACAGCTCAGTGGCTAGGTCCTGAAAAATATCTGAAGTTTCCTCAGATCAGTTAGGATGCATCCAGTTTACTTGGCTCCTAGTGACTCGGGTTTGTGCCCTCTTGCGGACAGGACTAACGTTCAAGCATGGGAAACCACGGCCGGGGGTCGGGGAGGGGTGAAAGACCTCTCACAGTGACCCCACCTACTCTGACCCGGCTGCCCAAGCTCAGGGAAGTCACAGGTCACAGGACCCTTCTGGTCTCAGTTTCAGAAAAGCCACGTATTGGGATGGGCTGGACACCATCCTTAAAGCTCAAGGACCTTGAAACGTGAGCTCTGAGTACCTTGGCCCTTGGTGAGCTTGCTCTAGAATATACTGACAGAGCTAAACAGAAATGTTTTTGTTGTTGCTCAGTCGCTGAGTCGTGTCGGACTCTTAGTGACCCCATGGACTGCAGCACGGCAGGCTTCCCCTGTCCTTCACCGTCTCCCAGAGTTTGGTCCATTGAGTTGGTGATACTATCCAACCATTTCATCCTCTGCTACCCCCTTCTCCTCCTGCCCTCAATCTTCCCCAGAAAGAATGTGAATGTGAAAGTCACTCAGTCGTGTCTGACTCTTTGCAACCCCATGGACTATACAGTTCTTGGACTTTTCCAAGCCAGAATACTGGAGTAGGTAGCCCTTCCCTTCTCCAGGAGATCTTCCCAACCCAGGGATCGAACCCAGGTCTCCTACATTGCAGGCGGATTCTTTACCAGCTGAGCCACAGGGAAGCCCAAGAATACTGGAGTGGGTAGCCTATCCCTTCTCCAGGGGATGTTCCCGATCCAGGAATCGAACTGGGGTCTCCTACATTGCAGGCAGATTCTTTACCAACTGCGCTATCAGGGAAGCCCAATCTTTCTCAGAATCAGGGTCTTTTGCAAAGAGTCGGCTCTTCTCATCAGGTGGCCAGAGCATTGGAGCTTCAGCATCAGTCCTTCCAATGTTTCCCTGGTGGCTCAGATGGTAAAGAATCTGCCTTCAATGCAGGAGACCTGGGTTAAATCCCTGGGTTGGGAAGATCTCCTGGAGAAAGAATGACAACCCACCCCAGTATTCTTGCCTGGGAAATTCTATGGAGAGAGGAGCCTGAGGGGCTACAGTCCATGGGGTCGCAAAGAGTCAGACACAACTGAGCAATGAACAAAAACTTAAGTCCCCTCAAAATATCTGGAGGCCACTGTCTGAATCCCAGAAATGTCCCAAAATTTCTGGCTACAGGTTCTGGGCACCAATGGGGCCCCTGTGACCCAACAGAAGCTCACTTACTAAAAACTGCAGCAACTGTCCCCAAGCACCGTCCCTGGGAAGGCTGGTGTGGAGTCAGCCAGGCCAGGAAGGGCAGCAAGCCAGGCTCACTGGCCAGGCGGAGCCCCACAAGGTGCTGACAGACGCTGCTGCCCCTCAGCAGGCTCACATATCCTTTTGCCAATAAAACAACTTAGAAAAATCACTCCCGGAATTGCACACAAATATCCCAGCCATCCATACAGTTCCATGAGGTAAACATAAGCTGCCTCTACAGAAGGGCAAAACAGAGGGCTTGGCAAGTAAGGAAGCTCGGCCAACCACACCGTGTGGCAGTCAGGGGTGAAAGTGTGCCCAGAACCCAAGTGTCCGGACCCCCAAGTCCTGGGTTCTTGTCTTTACATCACATTACTTCTCAAACTCACAAACCCAAAGCAGGCCCTGCAGGCCTGTGGCTTCCAGCCAGAGCCCGGCCCAAGGCTGTGCTGCCCCGGGTGCAGCCGGCGGTGGTGGGGAGGGGAGGACGCGACTCGGGGGCCAGGTGACAGGGCAGTCCATGACGCATGCACACCTGTGTCCCCAGGCCCATGGAGAGACTGCCTGCAGGCCCTGGAAGACGGCCACGACACCAGCTCCATCTACCTGGTGAAGCCAGAGAACACCAACCGCCTCATGCAGGTGTGGTGCGACCAGAGACATGACCCCGGGGGCTGGACGGTCATCCAGAGGCGCCTGGACGGCTCGGTCAACTTCTTCCGGAACTGGGAGACGTATAAGGTGAGGACATCCTCCCCCCCCACACACACAGAGCGCCAGGGCCCTCGGGGGGAGCCAGGTGCTGCCCGTGAGGCCTGTGTGGCCCCGAGGAAGGAGGAACCTGACAGAGCCGCCAGGTGGGGAGGACCGGCTGCTCCTCCCCTGCCCCACCAACAACTGCAGCGGGGTACAGAGTGAGGGGTCCCGACCACGAAAGCTCCACGGACGGGGAGGGAACTTGGAACCCAATCCTGATGTGGGGAGCACTGTGGTCCCGGCTGGGGCTCCCAGGGGAAGACCTGCCCTCAAAGCCCAGAAAGGGCAGGGCCTGAGGCTCCAGGGCCCTGGGTGGAGGGAACTGCGGAGATACTGGGTCGTAACCCCAGGGTTTAGCCTCGGGGCTCCCAATTCCCAGGGAGCTGAGCGCTCCTCCTTTTGGAGGAGAGGCTGAGGGCTCCGCCCACTCCTGGCTTCCTCCTCTGAACAAAGAGGCCGATGGAGGGCACCCCCGCAGGCAGGTGCTTCTGTTCATCACCTCCTTACTCTCAGGTCAGCCCCGGTGGGGAGAGGCTGGCCTGGACCCAGTTTAGGGATGAACGTCTGCTCAGACAGGAGCAGGCAGAGCAGTGAAACACAGCCGAGGCACAGCCTCGATGCCTGCACGCAGACCAGCACCAGGACCACGGCACCCACACTAGGCTCCGCGGGCCCCACTCCTGCCCTGCTTGTCCTCCAACCCGCCTCCTGACTAGCCTGTGCCCTTTGCTTCCCCCTCTTTCTCCACTGCCTCCTAGCTGAGAGGTTCTTGAAGACTCACTTCCCTAACTCCTTCCACCTCCTTTCCACGTTCCCTTCCTCAGAGCAGTCGGCACAGGGGTTACATCTGGGCTCTTGGCTCAAATCCTGGCTCACGTGCTCTGTGACTCTGGCGTCTCTGGGCCTCAATCCACCCACTCTAGGGAGGACACTGAGAGTACCCCGCTCACAGAGTTGCCGTGAGGATTAAGAAAATAACCTATGAAACGTTCTGATAAGAGTGCTAGCACATCATTAAGTGCTCACTGAACACTAGCTATTATTATCATTAACGAATTCAGCTATTTCCAAGACTTCAAGCAGCCACCACTTGGCCGATGACTCTTAAAACTATATGGAAAAACGGTAATATATCCACTGGATTCTAGATCTAGGAGGGATCATGCCTTTGTCAGAGCTCACACCTGTGCCTTAGTTTACAAGAGACCCTTACACACAGCCCCTCCCCAGAGAAAGGAACGGAAACTCAGAGAAAGTAAGGGAATTGCCCAAGGAACTCATGTTGCAAGCCTACTGTGTGCGAGGCTCTCAATTTACCAGGTTACGTGTGTCCCTATAGCAACCCTGCAGGATGGGTAATGAAGAGGAACCCATGTTCACACGCTGCCTAGCACGAGACAGGCGCTCTCTCAGTGGTCTTGAGTGACGCCTGACTGAGGCTGGGAACATGCAGACTCATCAAGTGACAGCCAGGTGGGGAAAGCAAGGGATTATACGCAGGCCTGCCTTCTGCTCTGCCTGCTTCCAAGACCCCGCATCCGGCACTGAGCAGCCGACAGCTGGGCCCAGCTGGCTGAGCACACTGCGTATTCCTCACTAATGCTTTCCCGCATTTTCCCCAGCAAGGGTTTGGGAACATTGACGGCGAGTACTGGCTGGGTCTGGAGAACATTTACTGGCTGACGAACCAAGGCAACTACAAGCTGCTGGTGACCATGGAGGACTGGTCTGGCCGCAAGGTCTTCGCAGAGTATGCCAGCTTCCGCCTGGAGCCTGAGAGCGAGTATTACAAGCTGCGGCTGGGGCGCTACCATGGCAACGCTGGCGACTCCTTCACCTGGCACAACGGCAAGCAGTTCACCACCCTGGACAGAGACCACGATGTCTACACAGGTAGGAGCAGTGGGGTCACTGGCAGGTGAAGGGCCAGGGAAAGGGATCAATCAAAGCCCAGCCTCTGACTCCCGGGCCTGAGAACAGGACCACCCCAGGGCCCAGCTGCCCAACTCTGTTCCTATCCCCGGAAGGTCTACTCCTCCGCCCTCTGCCCACAGATCCCCTTCGCAATGCTGGGTCAGCATGGCCTTTACGGAAAGGGGAAGGTCCAGAGGTCCCCGAATGACACACTGGAGGGCCACTCTGGGCCAAGCTGGACATTGCGCTGGGCTGTGCACCGCGTCACTCCCTGCCTAAGCACCGGAGTCGGGGCCACACAGCCTGCGGACAAGGCTGCCCCGCCTCCTACACGCCTGAGCCTTCGGGTGTGCCTCCCCATTCCTCTGGGCCTGTTTCCACATCTGGAAATGAGGACATACCTACCGGGCAGGGGGTGAGAAAGGGGTGAGAAGGTGAGAATGTGCCTTCAGTGCTCTGCCTGGGACTTGGGAGACTTGGGCTCTGAGCGGGGACAGTCTCTCAGGCGCTCTGTTAGTGCAGCGTTGTGGGGACCTACTGAGAGGAAACCGGGCAGGAGGGACGAATCCACCTGCCCAAGAGTGCAGGCCTCAGGGCCAGATCTTTAGTAAATAAAAAGCAAGAGAGAAAACAGAAAACTGTGAGAAGCACACACAGCCCGGCCCCGGGGCTAGACATCAAATCCCCGCGTGCATCTCAAGGCTCCACCTCAGCTCCTGGGGACGAGGGGCCCTGCGCCCTTGTCAGGTGGCAGAATTCATGGCTCCTCTGCAAGGGGCTGAGCCCCCCTTCAGGCCGAGGCTATCTATTCTCGTGGGCGAACCTGGCCCCTTAGTCCCAGGCTACAGGCTACTCCCCGCTTTGAGGACGCTAGTGGTAAAGAATCTGCCTGCCAATGCAGGAGACTCAAGAGACGCGGGTTCGAGCCCTGGGTTGGAAAGATCCCCTGGAGGAGGAAATGGCAACCCACTCCAGTATTCTTGCCTGGGAAAATCCCACGGACAGAGGATCCTGGTGGGCTATAATCCAGGGGGTCGCAAAGAGTTGTTCACAACTGAGCGACTGAGCCCCAGGAACTCCCTGCTCTTCAGAAAAGCCCAGCTGCCTCCCCCGCCCCAGGAGGGTCCCCACCCCAGGTCCCCAGGCGGCAGACGGGAACACGCCCACACCTCCACCTACTCCCTGGAGCCGAGCTGACCCTGCCGCAGGGGCCCCCAGGAGGTGGCATGTCTGCTGAGACCGGGGCTGCCCAGGCTTCAGGAAGATATAACCCTCTGAGCTGGTCGGACACTGGGGACAGAAGGCTGGCTTACAGCCATTATCGGGAGCAGAAGGCTGCTCTGCGACCCCAACTGTCAGGCCCGTCTGGCAACAGCGTCACTGGACACGAGGCAGTGAGCTCCCTGTCCCTGGAGGCGTGTGGGGCAAGCTTAGGAGGGGCGTCTGCTGGCTGAGGGAAGGCTGGGCTGTGGCATGCCCAGGGCCCTGCCCTCTGAATCCGACACAACCACTTGGAGTCTGTGACCTCGAGTCGTAGCCCAAAGGAGCCAGAGGAGAACTCTGGGAAGACCTGGGCTACCGGGGCTCTGGGCGCCTGGCGCTGGGACTCCTCTCCGCGTTCTGCCTCAGCCAGCCTGCTCCCTCCTCACCTCACCCCACGGCAACTTCTGGAGCGGAGCTGCCAGCCCCGCTGGGTCACCAAACCCACAAACCTGATAAGGCAGCCCGTCCCCTGAGTGGGGTGCCTCCCGGGCCTGACAGTGCCATCCCCACTCCTGGGAAGGGCAATGCCCCTGCATGCCCACTTGTGCCCTGCCCTCACTTTTACTGGTGTTCCAAACTGCTTGTCCTTGGCAGCACAATCCAGCATGATATGAGGGTGCCAGAAACTTTATGAAAATATCTTGCTTTTGTGAGAAAAAAAAAAAATTTGGCTGGATGACAGGCTAGGGAGGAATAATGGAACATTTCATCTTAAACACTTCCTTTGTCACTCTTGAAAGACTCTTGATCTAATAGTTTCAACGAAAAAGGAATTCCTAAGAAAAAATCTTTGGCTCTCAACCGGCCCACTTTGGGTGATTTCCGTTTCCTGTACAAACCCGGGGTGTGGAGCCCTCCCCGGTGCTTGCTCCACAGCTAGCCCTGGGCTAGTACTCGGCCTCCTTCAGCTCCCAGGTGGGTCCTACCTACCTTGTGCGGGGGCATCGCCTCATCCTTGTTTTACAAGGAATGTTCGAGGGTTCACCAAGGTTAGGTTGCTCACCCAAGATCACAGAGCCCCAGAGAGAAGGTCTGAGCAGGTCTGAGGCCCCGTGCCCTCTCTGGCATCCTTGTTCCAAATGCCCCCCAATGGGCAGGGGTCCCTCGGAAGCCCCCCAAGAGCAAACAGCGGACACAGGTCAAACCTCCTCCCTGATCTTCTCGCTCTTTCTCTCCTGCAGGCAACTGTGCCCACTACCAGAAGGGCGGCTGGTGGTATAACGCCTGCGCCCACTCCAACCTCAACGGGGTCTGGTACCGCGGGGGCCACTACCGGAGCCGCTACCAGGACGGGGTCTACTGGGCTGAGTTCCGTGGAGGCTCCTACTCGCTCAAGAAGGTGGTGATGATGATCCGGCCCAACCCCAACACCTTCCACTAGGCTGGCCCCCCTCAGGGCTGTGAGGACCGGGACGCTGGACTCTGATTCCCCGAGTCACCGCAGCAGATAAATGCGACCGATCTCTGTCCCTACTACTCCTCTCCACCTCGGACAGCCCTTCGTGTTTCCAGACAGGACAGGACTGCACACAAGTCTTTCCTTAAGTAAATTAAGTCCCTACAATAAAAACACACCTGCAAAGTACCTTCGTAATATACACGTGTGTGAGCCAACCTCGTGCACCTGTGTGTATGCCGCGTATATATGCGTTTAGATATATACCCATGCCATATATCTAGATACATATATATAGGTTTGCCGTATATACTGAAACACGTGTATATTCAACTCTCAGACGCTGAGGGCTGCTCACGACAGCTCTGCTCTTAGGAGAAGAGCACTTCGTTTGTGTTGTGTTACTTGAGTCTGAGGGCGCGTCGCGGACCGTGTCGCTCCAGTTCCAACAGCAGGGCTTGGTGTGCCCGTGCCTGGCCGCTCCGAGGGCCGGCCACAGTGCTACCCTCTCACACCGGGCTTCCCAACCTGCTTGCTTAAGATCCTCCTTGGCACCTAACCCAGTTTCAGAATACCCTCCCCTCTCTATTTCTAGCCTTCTCCTTGTTCTCAGGACAGTTCGCCACCTCCCCAGCCAGCCAGCCGCCCACCCGCCCGCGTGTTCACTCCGCCCGGTTCACTAAGTGCCTTTTGCGCTCCAGTCCCAGCCGCTCGAGTTCCAGGCACCTTTCCTGTTCTCCTCTCCTCGCCGACTTACTCCTCACCTTTTCTGTCCCCCTGTGCTTTCTTCCCGGGCAAGATTCCCTAGCCTCTCAGTAGGAAACAGTCTGGACTCCACGTGGTCAGGAAAGGGAAAGTCAGGCCCCAAAGCTCGCTCTCGACCACACGGACAATGGTTAATTTCAGTCTCGTACCTTCCAGTCACAATTAGCCTACCTGTCATTTTAACCTCCGCAGAAGTAACAGCCTACCTTGCCAGAAGATGCTCAACTGAAGAGAAAGCATCATCCAATTGCTGGGGGCCCCAAACGGCTACAGACCAAAGGTGCCGAGCTCTCAGGCCGACTGGCGTCCACATCTCGTCTCCAGACTACACTTCCCCAGAGACCAGGCGCCTCAAAAACTAGAACTGGCCACTTGCCATAAGTTACTGAATAACCAGGGGCCACGGAGCCTTCGGTCAGCACGTTGCTGGCCCTGAAGCATCAGGCTCGGTACTGCTGGGACTCTTGCCAAGCAGGGAGTGAGGGACGAACAAGAAGGTGAGACCCTCCTGGAGGGCGCATGGGTCAGGGCGGGCGGGTGAGACGGTGGAACGTTTGGTACTGTTTGCGTCCGGCTGTGTGCCTATTACCTCAGCAGTCTCACAAGTGTACCATGTAGCACGTTTTGTGTATATAAAAGGGAGGGTTTTTTTTTTTAATATATTCTCAGATTATCCTTGTAATAACACATCTGCAATAAAAGCCGTTTGTGCTATTTGGATGTATCTATATTGTGTGTTATTGTTTTAGAAAGCCTTCCTGGGGCCTCCGACACCACAGCCTCTTTGAGTAACACCAGGAAGAGATTCGTCCACTGAAATCTACTAAATGACACTCCACTCTCCCTATCCCTGGGTGCCACCCGTGCCCTCAGGAGTCCCATGACAGAACCTCAGGCCACGAAGGCTCTCTGGAGTCCCGCCTCCTTAAGTCCAGTTGTATTCTGGATGTCTCTGATGGATACAGGCAGTGCAGTCAACCCCTAAAACACCCTTCCCCAGATCTGGTCCCATTTCATCAAATGGCACCATCTATTTAACTGCTCTGGGCTTCTCTAGTGGCTCAGATGGTAAAGAATGTGCCTGCAAGGTGGGAGACCTGGGTTCGATCCCTGGGTTGGGAAGATCCCCTGGAATAGGGATCTGGAATACTCCAGTATTCTTGTCTGGAGAATTCCATGGACGGAGGAGCCTGGGGGGGCTACAGTCCATGGGATTGCAAAGAGTCAGACACAACTGAGCAGGCATGCCTACTCAACTGCTCGGGCCAGAAGCAAGGACTCCTCCCTCTCCCTGGCCATGGTCCACCATCCCTCCGCGCAAAGCCTCTTCTCTGCCTTGGTATAGGCCTTCCTCCCCTCTCCCCTTGACTGAGGCTCCCCACCAGACCAGAAGCCCTGTGCCTTCGCCTTCCTCGTTCCAAAATGACTTCCACACAAGCTGCCAGAACCATCTTCGGTGGACAGGGAAGGCGTTTCTGGGCATGACAGGAAACCCCAAAACCATAAAGGAAAAGACAAGGGATAGGATTAAAGAAAATACCATATTTTTTGCCCTCTGACAAACAAAGCAAAATAAAACATGACCAAGATTGAAAAGCAAATACTAAATGAGAGAAAAATTTAGGATTGACATTCATGCTGTGCCAAGAACTCTTTCAAATTATGAAGAAAGATATAAACACTGTTACAGAAAACTCGGTGAAGCACACAAACGCAGTGGAAGACTCACAAGTGGCCAGCAGACAAGAAAAGAGGCCAACCTCAGTAATCGCCAGAGCGCTGCATTGAATCAAGCAGAGACCATCACACGCGCCTGGTGGACTGGCAAAGACGACAAAAGGCCAGTCTCCACGTTGACAAGGGAATAGAGAGGAAACACGTACTCCGTGTACTCTGCATGGAAGTATAAACGGATTCAATACTTTTGAAGAGCAGTCTGGCAATGTATATATCAACATTTGAAATGCACTGAAACCTTTGGACTCACCAATCTCTCTTCGTGATAACCAAGCAATGGTGCCATACGAGAGCCTTTTCTGGCAGAGCTGTTGTGTGGAGAGACTGATGCTCACTGAAGCTTACTGAGTGCTGGGAACTGGACTTGTGTCCATGTATGTGACCTCACAGCAGCCTGTGAAGGAGGGACTATTGTTCTCACTCCACAGTAGGGGAGAAAGTGGGGCTTGCAGCCAAAGTGCTGGTAAAAATGCACCTGCAGGATTATTCCAGAAGGTTCTGGGAGTCAGGCTCTAAGGAAAGAGTTCTCAACTCCCTTCTCCCAAACCCCCAGTCAGTGGTGGGGGTCACAGTGGAATCTGGACACTTCCAAGGCTCCTCAACTTTGACCCAGACCATGCCCACCCCACCCTTGGATACCTGGAGTGGAGTGTGTGGCATGCAGGGATGGAAGATAGAGGAAGACAGAGCCTAACCTAACCTGTCATTGGTCATCTGTACAAACCCCGGAGCTGCAAGCTCGGGAAAGGGGGATGAAGAGTAGCAACTTTTTTTCTCAACTGGTTGGGAATCAAACAAAAGCAGGGCATGACACCACCGTTCTCCAAGCCCCACTCACCCCAATACCCAAAGCTGTTGTTGTCATTCAGTCGCTAAGTCATGTCCCACTCTCTGCAACCCCATGGACTGCAGCATGCCAGGCCTCCCTGACCCTCACCATCTTTCAGAGTTCACCCAAGTTCCTGTCCGTTGAATCGGTGATGCCATCCGACCATCTCACCAAGCCCCACTCACCCTGATACCTAAAACTGAGTCTTGGTCAAATCATACCCCAGCTACATGGAAGGAGAGGAAGGAATAAGCGCACCAGAGACTACGAAATCCACTCTCCCTGGGGTAAAACGGTGGAAGGGGAGCAGTTTACCAAACCAACAGCATCAAAGAAGAGAACAGGGAGAGGAAAGGGCGGTGCTCAGAGCACAGCTCCTGGTGCCCCGGGAGTTGCTCCCCAGCCAGCTTGCAGCCCATCAGCACTCGGCCCAACCAAACCCACATCCACACCCCTCTTCCTCCCCCATCCCGCCCAGGGACTTCTAAGGGGACAGTCACAGGGCTCCTCCTGCTACTAAGGGCTCCATGGTAAGCGGATCCACAGACAGACCCAGGAGGAAGTCAGTGAAACGCTGGTGGATGGAGGGCACCCGCCTCCTGGACTCCTGCGGGGAACATGGCGGGAAGACAGAGAGTGATGCTGAATGGCACCCCTCCCCCGAACCAAGCAGATCTGAGCCAAGACTGAAAACAGAAACCTTTGAACTGCTGCAAACATGGGGCAGGAATCCACGACACTCATAATCCACAGGTGCTTTGTGGGGACTCAAGGGTCCCCTGATCTCCCAGGAGCACCTCATCCGTTGTATATGGTCTGGGAAAGACTCTCAGTTGCAGTAAGGGAAAGCTAGAGAGCTGGCTTAAACAGAAAAGGGAACATTTTTTAAGTGTAACAAAATGTTAAACAGCCACTTTTTCTGCCTCAGTTTTACCTGAGGCTCGAAAGGCTAAGGACAAAATAATAGCTGCCAAAGATTCCCACATTCTGGAGCGAGGTGCAGGACCATCCCTGTGAGGGGTGGCTCCACAATGGTTCTGCAGCATCAGCTGACTGCCCATCTGTGGGCTCTGTGGGAGGCTCAGAAAGTGCATCCCAAGGAGTCGGGGTGGGCGAGGGGGAGAGGATGAGTTGTCCCCATGCTATGCTCCCCACCACCACAGGGAGGGTGGGTGCTCCCCACCCACCCTACTCAAGTCTAGTGAGAGGAGCTTCCAGGGACCATTCCAGGAGCCTGGCGTGGGTGAGCGTCAGCGCTACCATCTGACTCATGTCTCAAGTCTGCAGGCCGGGGCGGGAAGCAATGAGAAGCGGTACTGCACTGCGAGCCAAGGGCAGGACCACAGTGGGGGGTAGGGAGGCCCGGACATGGGTCCTAGGAACCAGGGGGCTGCCTGCATGGAGGGGAGGGGGCAGTGCTGGAGGCCCAGGGGCCAAGGAAGGGGCACTACTCCCACAAAGGGAGCTGAGTCAGAGGTGCCCAGGATGGAAATTCTGAAGAAGCAGCAGCAAAGAGGGAGAAAGGAAAGCAAAGTGAAGAAAAGACAGAGCGTGCGTGCTGGCAATGGGCACGCGCACAGGGCGCCAGCTCTGGTTCCAACCTCAGGGGCCACATCAGATGGGCCCTTGCCTCCCCCTCGTCTGTCACGTCTGTTCCCACCCCGAGGGCCACAAAGCTCAGTGGCCCGGGGGGAGGTGGGCTCTGGTGGACTGAGCGTGTGCCTCCCCACTCCAGGCCTCCTGCCTGGCCAGGCTGTGGGAGCCCAAGCTTCTGAGCTCTACCCTGGACGGTCTGCAGGGACGTGACTGTTAACAGCAGAGAGACTTCGGGGCCTGCTGCGTTCCCTGGGTTGACTGGGAAAAGAGCTAATCCACAGAGCAGGCTGGAAAGGACACTGGGGAAAAATAAAGTCGGTTTCTTCTTACACCTGATTGAGTCCAGCTCCTTTAATAAGCTGGTTACATAAGGACACGAGGTATCTCCCGGAGTCCATGAGCAGGGACGCAGCTGGGCCTCACGAGGGCCAGGAACCAGAAACTGCCTGGAAGGCCTTCTAAGAGGCCAGGCGGCCGCCTCTCGGCCTCTCTCCCTTTCCTTCCCCTTCCCCTTGCCTGCAGGGTCTCTGTTTCTCATTGAGAGGATCTGCTTTTCCCAGCACGGAATTTCTGAGCTCATGTGTCCTCCCCAACTGAGTGCCAGCAAAGACCTGAAAGCCCTCTCCTCCCCGACTAGCTCCCAGCCAGGGGACCTGACTGGTCCGTTCCAGCTGGTCGTCCACCTCACTTCTATGGACTGGGCTCCAAAGCAGAGCTGCGTGGAAGGCACACGGCTGCTGGTGCTCAAGGCAGTGGAAGGAGTAGGGGAAGTTCCCACGGTCCCATGGGAGGAGAGGTCAAAGCTGGCGCTGTACCCGAGAGGGTGTCCAGGCGATACTCCAGCTGTGGTTGGAGACTGCACTTTGCCAGCTAGATGGATTCTGTCCATTACTCATTACATCGTGTCCTACCAGCTCCTCCCCTGCGGACGCTTGCCCTCCCAGGCTCAGCTGTGTCACTAAGCATGACACACAGCTGTGCCCAGATGGGGCTCTTCCTGCCCTTCCTGGATACGCAGTTTCTCAACAGCCTCCATGGATACAGGAGGCCACGAGTCCCCTGCTGCTGGGCTCTTCCAGGTATTATTTCCTCTAGATAACACTCATGCCACCCACCACCTGTGGGCGGGTGCTTTCCATGCGCCAGGCACCATGTGCATCTCTCTAAACCTTCACAACCACCCTGTGAGGTGGGTTCTACAATTAGCCTCCCTTCGACATAACAGAACTTGAGGCTCATGGGCCCTAGGTGACTGGCCTGAGAACATGTAGCCTGGGACACTCAGGGTTTGAGCTTGAGCTTGTCTGATTTTTGAGCTCCTGCTTCTGGGAGGATTAGATCTCGGTCCCCAAAGATGAAATGAAACCACTAAGGCTCCTCCCTCACTCCATCATTGTGTCCCTGTATGTCTGAGGATCATGAGGCATGAAGTCCGCTGCCCATAGAAGCAGATGTGTGAGATGGCCGGCCAGCCTGCCTGTGCAGAAGCAGCCGGATGGACGGTAGGGCCCCAGGTGTCAGGAAGTCAGGCTAGGGCTGTTTGCCCAATTTAGCCCCATGCTGATGGCAGAGAAGAGTAAGGGCAGTGATGGAGGACATTGCTCAGCTTCCTGGGGCTTCCAGTCCTTTGCCAGGACTCACGGGGCTGGCCCTGCCTTTCTCCTTTTCTCTTGTCAGACAATCTATGGACTAAGCCTCACCCTTTGGCACGGGGAGTGTCCTGCTTGTGGCTGGTCCGGCCATCACCTCGTGCACCAATTCCATCTCATCCAAGCCTTGGTCTGCACCATCTGGTAACTGGGTCCCCACTGTGCTGGCTTGTCTCCCATCTCCACAGCTTCAGGACCCGGGCTTGCTTGGCTAGTCTCAGATCTCACAGTGAGGCCGGAATCAGCCCCAGTCTGGGATTCTGCCACTTGTGAACACATGTCTTGGTATCTACTATCCCTGGGGCACTCTGGTACTCCCATCTCTCCTGACCTGGGGCATCCCAGGCCAGCTCACCCACACATGGGAGCCCAGACACAGATAATCCCTCCCATCTGTGCAGCCTCCCCCAAGCACTTCCACAAGCAGCACCTCCCCCGCTTGCCAATGGTCATGATACATCTGTCTCCACGGGCTGGTCAGGGGTGACCCCTTCCACCTGAGGTGGTACGTGTGCCCTCCTGGAGCTGAGGGACGTCTCACATGAGGAAGACAGCTCCCTGGGCAAGGCTGAACTGGCCACACTGGCCCTGACCCGTAGCAGAGCCCCTCCCAAGTGGCTAAGGAGTCCAGAGGGAGTAGCTAAGAGGGAATGGAATTAGAATTGCCTCTGGAGCTGTGTTTAGACACAGGCCCACACCCCAGTCACCTCAGAGAGTGGGAGAATTAGAAGAATTACACAGCTTCCTTGGAGCTGGGGAAGCCGACCCAGCCCGAGGCGAGTGTGCCGGGCGTGGACGTCTGTCAGTGCCTCTCCAAAGGGCAGCGCAGAGCTGTGCTGGGGATGCGGGGAGGGGGACTAAGGAAGGACATTCAGGGCGAGAGGCAGGAAGCAGGGACAGCCGGGTGGGAGGCCGGACGGCCTGGCTGCCTAGCCCAGGCCCAGGGACCACAGCCTTGAAGCAGGAAGCAGAGCTTATCTGCACAAAGAACTTGTGGGTGGAGAAATATGTATTCAAACTACAGGCCCTCCTTCCCCTGTCATTTCATCGTCAGTCACTGGTAGGTAAAGGCCGGCGCTGCTGGGAGTGGAGAAGACAGGCGGGCGGGCACGGCTGGTGGGAGCTCAGCGCAGCCCGGAGTGGTCCTCACCAGCACCACTCGTCGTCTTCACCCAGCAGTCCCACCTCCGCTCACAGTGTTTCAGAAATGCCCTGGCAGGTGAGCAAAGACACACGCACAAAGGCGTTCTCTGCCGCAGCATCCGTCCAGGGGGAAAAGTATAAACGACCTAAGTGTTTATCAACTGGGGCCAAACAAATCGACTCATGTCCAGGCCCCAGTCTGACAGGCCACCACGTGGCCATGGGTGCCACGGAGCCACGGGGAAGAATGCAGGAGTCAGGCGCTTGCTGCCACTGAACAATACCCACTGCACTGCAAGGGGAACAAAAAGTAAGGTGCAAAACAGGCTGTTCACCCAAATGTCCCCAGTTTGGTTAAAAAGGGCAAGACTCTTTGCCCACCCCCACGTGCCCAGATACTTGTATGTGTGGATTCAAGTGCCCAGAAGGACACACCCACCTGTCAGCACTGGCCGCCTCTGCAAAGCAGAGACTTTCTAAGGTAAATAAGTTTTACAACAAACAATGTTTTACTTCTGTCATTTTAAGAGTTTGTAAAAGGATCAGTGGGCTTCCCAAGTGGCTCAGTGGTAAAGAATCCACCTGCCAATGCAGGAGATGCAAGAGACGAGAGTTGGATCCCTGGGTCAGGAAGATCCCCTGGAGAAAGAAATGGCAACCTACTCCAGTATCCTTGACTCGGAAATCCCATGGACAGAGGAGCCTGGCGGGCTACAGTCCAGGGGGGGTCACAAAAGAGTCAGATACGACCTAGCGACTGAACAACAGCAACAAATGGAAACGATCAGTGCGAGCAGAATGGCACCACTGGGCACAGCCTTCCTGGCCGCACGAAGTGGAGCTCTCGCCCCCACTGCCCCCCAGCACTCCAGCCCTGAACAGGCACTCGTGGGACACTGAAGACCTGGATGCCTTACTCTAGGCCTTTCTGAGGATAACTTCCTGGGACCTTTCGGGCCTCATCAGCTTGTCCTCAGGCACCCTTCTTGCTCACAGAGCAGCTGGAATTCACCACCTCTGCCCTAGAGGATTTCCTCCTCTCAAAAATAGCTTCTGAGAGGGACCCAGAACTTCCTGCTTGTCCCAGAGAGCCATCTGACAGTCTCTTTTCTTATTGAGTTTTTTTTTTAACGATAAATATTTTACAGCAAACAATTATTGTTTACTCCGTGTAGAAGATTATCTGGGGTTCGCTGCATGCAACAATTTTCCCTTCCCAACAACCCCATGAGGTAAATCCTGTGATTATTCACATTTTAAAGACCATGGAGGGAGGCAGAGGGGAAGCAAATAACATTTCCAAGATTATTCAGCTAATGAGCGGTGGAGTCAGGACCTAAAAGAAAGTGGCTGGCCAGCAGGCCCCTGGCTCTTAACTACTCTGATATACTGTCTCCAAAAAGTAAACAGAAAATAGCATACATCTAAGGACTCTGAGGATCAGTGGCTTGCCCTGAATTTATGGGTTCACAGAGTCCTCTCCATAAACAGTCAAGAGCAGGTAGGAAGTAATTCCTTCCTCTTTGCCCCTGCACTAGTCCCTCGTTGCAGACATCAGCTCAGCACCCACAGCCCAAGGGTACACACCTCCATCTTCACCACTAGAAGCCCAGACCCCAGAGACTAAAGACCAGAGAGAGGGAGAAAAGGAGTCTTTCCCTCCCTAAAGCCTGCTTTCCATAGTCTGGAGTTCAGCCTGAGGCATCTGCTCTGTTTGGGAGATTGTCAACAGCAATCACGTCCTTTTTCTGGGTCGGCCCTACCTCCACAAAGGAGCAGGTCTCAGCTCCGGACTTCCGTTGATACAGCAAACCCAAAATACATACAGGAATTGCTGGCTCGCTCCACCATCATGTAGGCCGCCCTGTGGGGTAGCTCAGCATTTCCTGATTCCTGCAGTTAGAACTTGCCTCTCTGTCTCTCTCTGGCCCTGACTGTAACCTGCTCCTAATGCAGTCCCGGGGCCTGCTGTGTCTCCTGCGGCAAGTCCGTGGGCACCTGGAGGACACTGTTTTGCCCTCTGTTTCTGCAGCATCTCTTGAATTCCCATGGCGGGTCCATACAAAATATGTGTGCAATGGATGAATGAGTACACTTCAGGCAGTTCAAGTCTGTTTTTTTCAACACTGAGACCCTGACAGTCGTTTGTGTGTTGAGTTTTGCAGCTCATTTTGGTCCAGCACAGATGAGGAAACCACAAAGCAACACACGGGAGGCAGTGACACAGGTGGGGCCGTGCACTGGTTATCCATCGCTGTGCAACGCATCACCGCCCCCCACGCCAGTTAGCAGCTACAATAATGAGTATTTGCCATCTTGCAGTTCTGTGGGTCAGGTGTTTGGGTGTGTCTCAGCTGGGTGTGTCTCTGGCCGTGTCCCGTGGGACTGCAGTAAAGCTGTCGGCCGGGGCTGCGTCTCCTCTGGAGGCTCCGCTTGGGCGGGATGTGCTTCTGAACTCACTCACGTGCCTCCTGGCAGGCCTCAAACCCTCGCCACTGGCCTCTCCACAGGACTGCCAAATACTGAGCAGCTGGATTCCCCATGGATGTGTGCACCAAGAGGGAGGAAGAAGACAGCAACACCCCCCAGAGAAACAGTCCTTTAATAACCGAAGCCTGGAGAGATGTCCCGTTACTTCCGTCACACTCAACTTGCTGGTAGCAAGTCAGTGTGTCCCGCCGTGCTCCAGGGGAGGGGCTACAGAAGGAATCACGGGGCGCTGTCTTAGAAGCTGTCCACCACGTGAAATCTCTCAGATTCTCAGGGCTACTTTCCCTCCAAAAGAGACACCCCAACGGCCCCAGGTGAGTCCTGAGGCTGGAGAAACTCTAGCCTTTTCTGCATCCCTAACCCTTCACCTCTTCAGGGCTGGCTGACCCTGGCAGGGCCCTCCATCTCCCATCTTGCCCCCCGTACCACATAGGAGGGTCCTGGCAACATTCCTCTTTTCCACCCACTCTCTGGTTTCCCCAGAGGGTAAAGGGCTATTAGCGGGAACATTCGGCATCTTCTGAGGTTACCAGGCACTGGGGTCAGACCGGGGTTTGAGAACTGGTCTCACCATTAGAAAGCGGCACTAGTAAGTGGTGAAAGTTTAGTGAGTTTTTCTCAGCTTGTGCAGCTATAAATAAGTTAAAAAAAAAAAAAATAGTGCCTCCCTGAAAGGAAGAGGAGTTGGGAAGATTAAATGAAACAATGTGTGTAAAATGTTTGGTGTAACACCTGCCACATGGTGGAAAACGTGTGCTCTAGTCTTCATTATTATTACTGTCAGCTTCTAATTAGACACTCAAAGACTAAAGGTCAAAGGAGAGCAGTCATCCTGATGACTCTAACCGATTCCTGCTAGGAAAACACACCTTTGCTGGCACAAAAATGGCCTCATGCTCTCACGGCCTTCTGGGGATCACACAAAACTGCTTGACCCAGAGAAAACCTGACTGCAAGTCCTTCCTGTGCCCCAGAAGGGACCAGTGTGACAACGTGCTCAGCTCTGGGCCACAGAGCATGGAAGAAACAAACCTCCCCTCCAGCGTGTTTTCCTCCCACATTGTTTCTCTCCATGGAGACAGAGATGATAAACAGAGGATGCATAAGTTAAGGTGGGTGGAACCCCAGCCGTGAACAAGAAGTCTTGAGTTAAACTTGGTATCCAGCTGGCATACGACTTTGGTAGGTCATAAGTGAAATTGTAGGGATTCCTTCATTTGCAAAACGGGGGTTTTAAAACACATCCACTGGCTTTTTAAAAAGTTTTAATTAATTTCTTTATTTTCGGCTGCACTGGGTCTTCGTTGCTGTGCTCGGGCTTTTCTCTAGTTGTGGCGAGCGGAGGGCTACTCTCCAGTTGCGGTGCGTGGACTTCTCATTGAGGTGGCTTCTCGTTGTTGAGCACAGGCTCTCGGTGCGCAGGCTTCAGTCATCATGGTGCATGGGCTTAGTTGCCCCTCCGCATGTGGGATCTTCCTGGATCAGGGACTGACCCCGTGTCTCCTGCATTGGCAGGTGGATTTTTTTTTTTATCACTGAGCCACCAAGGAAGCCGCATCCAATAGCTTTTTGTAAAAACTGAGCAGGACTGTGAAGTCCCAGATAAATGGTGGATTTTCAGGTAACAAATCCTGAGATTGCAAAAGTAAAGGCAAAATCCTGTCTGGAAGCGAGAGGTCTGAGATCATATGCAGCTGAGGACTAGACAAAATAATGGGAAAGGATTCCTTCTATGCAGATGCGTTGTGTCTTTGTGTTACTCTGCTGACTGATAAGCACACAGCTTTCGCCTGCCTGCTGGGCCACTGAGGGGGTGGATGCCTTGATCTGGGGGAAGAAGAGACCTGATCTAAGGCTCTCCGGGCTCAGGAGGGAGGGCAGCAGGTCAGGGCCTGCAGCTTGCGGCTATCGGGTAGAGAAGGCAAGGAGCATGGCCCTGGGCTCCAGGAGCAGGCTTTCTAGAACGCAGGCTTTTCTCTGTGGCCTCGACATCCCTTAGCCAGCCCCAAGCTGTGCTTCCCCGGCTAAGGAAGGAGGAGCCTGGCTCCACACGGGTTCAGCTGGAGAGACAGGGTAGGAAAGCAGGAGATGACTGGAGGGAGGGATCAGAGGTTTGCGGCCAGGCAGCAGGCTGAGGCTCCAGGAACGACCAGGATGGATCTGTGGAACAAATGAGTATTCCTTGGGGATTCTTGCAAACACGTGGGGTGGGGAAACTGAAGGGAAAAAAGACTGGATTTCCTGCATGTGGAATGGAATTTTTTCAATTGGGCATTAAAGGAAAGGATTGCCCTTAATGCTGACAAGCCTGGGGACAGCTGGATAACACTGTGGTCACCCTGACTTGGGAACCACCCAACTTTGGTCCTGGTGTGGCGGGGGCCCCCACCAAGGGGGAAGCAGAAGCTCTGCTGGCATCCTTCAGCTCAAGCCCTCCTGCCTTGTGGAGGAACAATCAAGAGAGCGTTATGTCCGTGCCCTTTCGTCTCTGCTTGAATGCACACACATCTTCATCCCCAAAGCCCAGGTACAGGGAGACACCATCTCCCTCATCCTGATGATGCATCTCCATCAGGCAGACATGCTCACCGAAGTCTGTTTTAGGTCTTTCCAAGGTTTTGCTCAAAAATGAGCTGCTTTCAAAAGGGCTTTCCCTCTCCCACCTCCAACAATTTCTGAAATACAGTGATGTGCCACAGGCTTCTGCATGGTCACCAGCCCGGCCTTCCCCTTACAGCTTGACTTTCTCTAAGCCGGGCATCTGCTGTCGGCCAGGAGACCCATGTTCCAGGCAAGCCCAAGCCAGGCACGCCCGTACTCTTAAACCCTCCTGATCCTCCACTGCTCGTGGGGGTTGGACCCTGAGCCTCCCACTCTCAGTGTCTAGGCCCTAAGAGACCTCACCTCCCTCTCACTCCAGCTGCTTCTCACGACCCTCCTGCCCTGTGCCCCCAGCATTCACTACTCTCCAGCCAGTTTTTCCAACAAACGTCATTTTCCCCTACTTCGAGGCTCTTGCACAAGATGTTTTCTTTGTCTGGGATGCTCACATCCCACCTCCTCACCCAGCTCACTTATCTTTTAGGGCTTCCGGCCCCCAGCTTGGGACAGGCCCCCTTTATTTGCTCCTCTGCCTTTCCCGCCACGGTGCTCAGCTCATTTGGTTTCTAGAGTGCGCTGCCGGTGATCAGAGCTGGGCCATGAGCTCCACGGGAGCAGAACCGGAGTCCGACACCCACTCTGCAAAGGGCTTGGTGTGTGCTGCCCTCAGGCCCAAAGCGGGAGCCCCTCTCTTGCCACCTGTTCTGGGGGCTTTGGGGCATCGGGATTAAATCCTTCTTTTTGGCCAATAACTACTTCTTTTCCAAAGTCCTTTAGATATCCCTCAGTTTAGGTCTGTTAACTTTATACTCTGAATCTGGAAACAACTTGCCTTTATTTTAAACTTCAGAGTCTCTATCTGAAAATAAAGCCTTACTTTTTTAAAAAAATGGAAGGGTTTGCTTATTTGAAGGAACAGCTTAGCTTCTAGAAATGTACTTCACATATTAGAAGTTTGGGTAAATTTACCAAGAATCTAAATGTTCTCTTTACTATTCAGAACTGTCAGGATGCCTAGTTTTTGTTCCTTGAGAGAGATCACCATTTTCCACATTGCCTATAGTTACTTTTAGAATCAGGCTCTAACCCTTTTAAAATCCATTACATTCCTAATTTGATTTAGCTATTTCCTGGAGGGAATTATAGGTACTAAAAACCAAACACCCTGTAAGTCAATAAAGGCTGCTTAGAAACAAATGCTGTTAGCTACTCTTCACAGCTCACAGCCTGCTTCTGTTATTATTTTGACCCAAACTGGGTATTTACAAGGAGTTGCTATCAGATAAAATTAAGCTACAAATAACTGACTCGACTATTTCCCACCACTGTTTTTGCACTCTGAAGTAAACGGGAATAAACTTTTTGAGACAGAGAGAGTCTTATTTTTAAAATGCAGTAAGTTTTTCCCTCCGTGTTTTTTAAATTATGTTTCACGAGAAACAGTGCACCAAAGTGCAGCCAACTGGCTCTAAAATTTGCATCGAAAGGAGCTGGAACACACACCCACACGGTTAATAACAACGGCTAGCACTACATGAGGCGATCTTTACATGGAGTAAGCGACACGGGTGGGAACGGTCGGTCCCTGGAAACCAGGCGGTGTTGAACCTTCCACAGCGGTTTAAAAGAATCGTTACCAAAGGAAAACCCATACTTGCTATCAGAGGCGAATAACCACTGAAGCAGCATTCGAGGTCTCAAGCAGGAACTAAACGAACACAGCAGCTGGAAATATCAAGGACTGACCTCAAGTTCCTCCCAAAGAATAACTCCCTCTCCCCCAGGGAAAGACCTACAGTGAGGATGTTGCCAGGGGAAAAAGAAATGGTTTCAGACATTTTTTCCTATATTGTACTTTCCAGGAATTATGTAACTTTTCCTCTTTTGATAAACAAATCCATCCCTAGGACAAGCTGGGTTTTCAAGAGGAATCTAGTACTACAACCACAACCTCCATTTGGGCAGGGTCTCTCCACAGCCACAGAGGGCAGCGAGGCCCCGGCTGCCCTCAGGATGGGGTCTTGTTTCATCCTGTTTAATGAAATCGTGCACCCCCACACCCCATCGTAAACCCTCACACAGCGTCCTGAGGACGGAAAGCACGGTGGATCCGCCTCCTGTTCTTTCCATCTGACGTGTACGTGTCAGGAGTCGTTCTGGTGCAAGGATGAGAAGCGCAGCCCAGCTGGCTTAAGAGGGGAGGGAGGGCCTCGTGGGGCTGAAGGGGCAGGAGCAGGCCATGGAGCGGGACTCACTCGGGGGCCAGCAGGAGGGTCTTCCAGGAGAACAGAGGCCCACACGGAACCTCTCAGGGAGGACCTGCCAGGAAGGCAGCTGCGATGCGATGACCAAGGACAAGCAGAGGGGGCCGTCCAGAAACTCAGTGGCGTTGGACTGGGGCACAGGCTATGTGTCCGCTGGAAGAGCGGACCTGTCCTTCGGCCTGACGTGGTCACTCATGAGGGGCATCTGGCCAGCGGTCTGAACAGGGGCTCATCTGAAGGGGAGGGGTCTGGAAGCATACGCTTAGTCTGACGAGAAGGGACATGGGTTAGCAAGGGGAGGCGGTACTGGTCCAGTCTGCCCTTGGTTGAGGTCCAGTGACCGACCCCTCAGAAGCCCAAGGCCGCACGGCTTTGTGGTCCACGAGCAGTGTCACAGCAAAGTGCCAAGATAATTTATCCTACTTGTATAAAGTGTATTGATCCCACTGTATTATTAATCGCAAGTGTATTATTAATCCCACCATACTAGTGCCCGATGGAGACCATCCACAAGTCATAAATAGCAGAGGACATACAGGTGACAATTGAAAGGGCGGGTAACGACCTGAGCAGTGGAGGTGGGGAGTCGGGAGAGGGCGGCGGCAGAGCCGAGGGCTGACAGCCAGGCCATCTGGGCCGAGGCCTGGCTCTGCCGTGCTCCTGTTATGTGACCCGAGGCAACCTCTCAGCACCTGCTTACTCACTGGGCCATGGTGAGCGTTCACTGAGTTGATGCATTAAAGCACCTAGCCAAGTGCCAGGCGCAGAGGAAGCAGGGGATCAACAGCAATTCTAGTGATCATTTTATGAGAGAGAAGAGGCCATCCTTAACCCTGGAGCACCTGTGCTAGTTAAACCAGGGGTTGCCCCCACCCTAATGCCACCAACCCATTTTCAGATCGATCAGCCTCAGGCAAGGCGGGAATGGGCTTGGCAGCTGGGCATGCCCAACCATCTACATATCTGAGATGGTGATTCACCCCCATGGTCACCTAGGTGGAAGGATACTAAGTTTACAGCAAGCTATAAGATGAGAACAAAGAAAGGATAAGAAAGTGTAAAAGAAAAGAATGATAATTCAATAACATTGCTTAAGTCTAAACACACGGAAAGACTTTTACTCCCCTACTAAAAGGCAAGATCTCTCATACTGGGCCCAGCTAAATATGATTTCTGGAGGAGGGCATGGCAACCCACTCCAGTGTTCTTGCCTGGAGAATCCCACGGACAGAAGAGCCTGGCGGGCTGCAGTCCACGTGGTCACAAAGTGTCGGACACGACTGAGCAACTAAGCACAGACAAGCACACACAAATATGATTTTCAAGGATCACACTTAAGACAAGACAACTTAAAATATCAAAATGAAAAATACAGTCAAAGATTTATAAAATGAATGCAAAGGAAAAATAAATCAGATTTCACAGAATCAACATCGATGAAATAAAAGCAAATAACAAATGGAATCAAGATCATTTTGTATGGGACCCTTCATAACAAATCTGCAACTGTTAAAAACATCTATTCAGTCATTGATATCCACATGGGATTGGCTCCAGGACCTCTGCAGATACTCAAATCCAGGGATGCTCAAGTCCCTTATGTAAAATGCCATAGAATTTGCATACAACCTACGCACACCCTCCCCTATACTTTAAATCATCTCTGGGTTACTTATAATACTTAATACGATGTAAATGCTATGTAAATAGTTGCCAGCATATGGCAAATTCAAACTTTGCTTTTTGGAACTTTGTGGATTTCTTTTTTCAAATATTTTCAGCTCAGGGTTGGCTGAATCCATGAATGCAGAACCCAGGGGTATGGAGGGCCAACTGTATACAAAATAAAGTAAGGCAGAAACTATTAGAAATGTAAAGTGACTCTAACATATATTTCTGTTCCTGATCGACCAGGTTGTCAAAAATGAAAATCTGAATGTTATAATGTAATTATAAGAGTAACTTGTGAGATTACATCTTCTCCAGCACCCATGAAACATTTACACAAATTGATCTTATATTAAACCACAAGATAAATATCAACATATTTTTAAAAACCTCAAAAGCATATGGGTCATATACTAAAACCAACATTGAAAAAATTAGAAGACTGTTCTTAAAAAGCAAAGCCCTTCATAGTGGTGTTATCCACAGTAACGCAAAAGTGAAACAACTCATACGTCCCTCAAATGATGAACAGATAAATAAAATGTGGTGGGGCTCCACTGGTGACTCAGTGGTAAAGAATCCACCTGCCAATGCAGGAGACACGGGTTCGATCCCTGGTCCGGGAAGATCCCACGTGCTGCAGAGCACCTAAGCGCATGGCCACAACTACTGAGCAGGTGCTCCAGAGTCCATGCTCTGAGACAAGAAAAGCGGCTGCAGTGAGAAGCCCGTGTACTGCAACCAGAGAGTAGCCCCGTTCTCTGCAGCTAGAGAAAAACCCACATGGCAACAAAGACCCAGCACAGCCAGAAATAAAATCAATAAAGTTTTAAAGAATAAAACGTGGAGCATCCATTCAGTGGAATACTATTTGGCAATAAGAAGGAATGAAACACTGATTATGCTCTAACATGGATGAACCTTGAAAACATAACACTCAGGGAAAGAAGCCAGTCATAAAAGACCACATTGTACAATTCAATTCATATGAAATGTCCCAAATAAGCAAATCTACGAGGCCAGAAAGTACATTAGCAGTTGTCTAGGGCTGAAGGTGAGGGGGTGGAAGGGAGGTGGCTAGAGGAAAAGGAGTGACTAGAAACAGGTTTGGGGTTTCTCTTTGGGGTGATAAAGATGTTCTAAAATTGATTTTGCAGATGGTTGCAGAGCTTTGTGAATGTTCTAAAACCATTGGTTGTACACTTTAAATGGGTGACACATGAATTACAACTCAATAAAGCCATTTGAAAAAAACCAAAAACAAAAAACTCAAGCCCTTGGAAATTTAAAACATCACTACCTTAAATAACACTTGCATAAAAGAAAAATTGAAACTATAATTATTGAACACTTTTAAGACTATTGTGAGCATACTATACATTTAAACACGTAGGATACAACAAAAGCATCAATTAGAGGGAAATGTATACCAGTAACTATTTTCCAATGAAAGTGGAAAGAATAATGTATACACAAATAAGCCAATAATTTGTTTACAATAACAAAACAACTTTAAGGAAAGCAGAAGAGATGAATTGTAAGAGACAAAAGAATAAATTCCATATTTCATCAAATTTAGGATTCATCTATTACAAATTTAGGATGTCATCTATTACAAATTTAGGATGCACCATTATTTTATGTATCGTAAGGAACACTGCTGCCAATTAACCAGCATCACAGTGCTTTGTTACCACCAGTTGAAAGATGCATCCCAATTTGAGAGGTTTAAAAATGCGGAGGGAAAAGGCACATCCTAGACTGATGGAATACAGCAGATTAGAAAGCAGGAAGACAGTGGACTGATACACAAACACAGAGTCTAATCCTTAGGAAAGACCAACAGACATACCTCTGGCAAAGCAAATTAAAAAAAAGAAAGAGAAAATGAAAATGCACGCTATTAGGAATGCAAAGCAAATATAACCCCATATACACGGGAGGTTAAAATGTATAAGCGGTTACACAAAACTTTTCAGTCAAAACAAACTGAGGAAAAACTTTATGCTAATCATTTTTAAAACTTGGATCAAATGAACAATTTTCTACTAAAGTTTAATTTTCCAAATTAGTTTTAAAGGAATTTAAAAACTGAATACACAATGCTCATAGAGGACATTTAAAAGTTGTCAAAAATGTTATCTCAAAAAACTTGCACTAGATTTCTGAAAATATTAGGGGTCATATGCATAAAATCTTAATTTCCCTTGTTCTTAGTATTATTTTATATCATAAAATTAGCATAACTGTGAAAACCAAACTATAAGAAGTATTTTTCACCTGTCAAACTGGCAAAGGGAAAAAAAGGAATGATAAAGGAAAAAAAGCACATGAAGACACAAAGCATTTGTGCACATGCGGAAAATAGGCAATTTCTTTGCCCTCTAATGTGAACATAAATTGTTACAACCTCTACGGAGAGCGTTTTGAAAATATATATGAAAAGGCATAAAATTTCACATCAAGTTTTGACCCAATAATCACACTTTCAGGAATCTCTTAGAAGATAATAATCATAATTACACATAGGAAATTTATCCAACAGGGATGGCCACTGCAGAATTTTAATAGCAAAAATGTAGAGACAATTTATATGTAATTATTAGAGAGCAGATTTCAGTTGGACAAATCCAAGTGGGACTGAGTCACAGTATAGAAATGCAGGTAATAACATTAAATGTTCACAATAGAGTAAACATACAGATTTTATATGCACCCAAATGAATGAAAAGATTTGAAGCAAATAATGTTTATCTCTGGATGAGATAACAAATGATACTAATCTTCTTATCTATTCCTAATTCCTTTCAATAAACACATATTATTTTTGAATCAGTAAAATCAATAATAATTATAATAATTTCATTGAGACAAATCTTACATAATATATTATTAATGCCCAGAGAACCAGAACACAGGGGTTTGGGCCTGAGTTCCCCCAGTTCAGTCTTCCCTAGAGGCTCAGAACAGTAAAGAGTCTGCTGACAATGTGGGAGACCCAGGTTCGACCCCTGGGTCAGGAAGATCCCCTGCAAAAGGGAACAGCAACCCACTCCACTATTCTTGCCTGGAAAATCCCATGGATGGAGGAGCCTGGGGGCCCCCATCCATGGGGTCGCAGAGTCGGATGCGACTGAGCAACTGACACACTCCCCCAGTTCAGAAGGATGGGGATAGACCAGTAAGAGTCTCGTGATCCTTCTGAGCTATAGGCTGCGGAGGCTTGGGATTCACTGGGCATCTGTATCAGCAGCAGAATATCCCTTGTTCCAGGACCCTCCTCAGGAAGTCCCCATTCTCAGGGAGTCCCAACAGCCTGTTCTAACCTGAAGAGCCAACCAATCACCTTTTTATCCATGACCCATGCTGCTTTGTGGAACTTTCTCAACTAGAAACTGTAAAAACATCTCATGTAGCACTGAGTAGGTTTCTTAAAAAAACAATAATCCTATTCAGACTCCTACCTAGATAGGGAATACTGGGAACCATCTTCAGGCTTCGGATATATTCCCGAGTCCGCTTGTAATTATCTTCTTTGGACATCAGGTAGTCCAGTTTCTCAAAGGTGGTCTTGTCTTTTCGATTCAAAAGCTGGTGGAAGAAAAAAAGAGTATGAGAGAGAAGGCAAAAAAACTAGAAGAAGCTAAAGAGAAAGGATAACTGTGAACAAAAACTAAAAGGAAACGTGCTAAATGGTATGTCTGTGGTCTGCGGAATCCTGGGTGCAACTAAGCATTGTAAGAAGCTGTGTCTTGTGGAGATGAAACGTTTCACAGCTCAACTTGGTCATTTTTCATAAAACCTTACACTTAGAAGGAACCCTCCAGAGCTACCGAGTCCATTGTTCTGTCCGAGACTAGAATCCTCTGCATAATGACCAACACCATGGTGCACAGACCCCACAACAACGAGGAGCTCAGAGAGTAAAGCAAATTCCTCAAGGTCACCCAGAGCTATTTCACAGCCCCATTATGTCTCTCTCCCTGGGTCCACAACTTCTTACTCCTCCTCAACATCTCTGCCATTACTGAAGGCCCCCTCAAAATGTCACCCACTTTGCCTGCACATTCTGTGCACCTAGCCAGGCCATCTCTCCAATCAGGGCTATCTCCTCCAGATCCCCTGTGGTCCATGGCTGTGTCTTATTTACACTGGCGACAGTGTTTTAGTCAAAATAACCTACACCTTTTTTCTACATGCTGTCATCTAAGGGGTGATTTAGTTACGCAACTAAAGGATAAGCAGATACCCACAGCCCAGAGATTAGAGAAGTAAGATCTTTTATGACTGAGATCTCTGGTATGTAAAGCTGGTCACCAGTTAAAGGATGGCTCTGTGTTCATAAGGAGGCTTCCTGGAAGAAAGGAATAGAAACTGAATCCTGGTTCTCCAGACCTGATGCTGTGGTCATCCCGCAAGTTCTACATCAAGGCCCAGTGCCAGAAAATGGCAATGAGGCTCCTTGAATAAAATGGCTTTGAGGAAAGGAATCTAGGCCGAGAGCAGGCTTGAAAAGAGGATATGGGAAAGGGTCAGTGGAGAGGGTTGGCTCTGGCACAGCACGTGGCTGACGTTGGAAACCCCCAAGTTTAGCTTCCAGGGCCAGTGCCTCTGGGATCTGAGATCCATGGCTGAGCCCAGGAGCATAAGTGGAGAGGGACCCTAGGCCAGGAGCATCCTTGGTGAAGTGTGGTTTTGAGACCCCATGGTCTGTGCAAGGACCAGGACCAGCCACCCTGCCACATCCATTAGACTAACGTAGGCCAGTGGCCAACAGTTTCATCATACAGCAGAGAGAAGGAGAGCAGTACTCCCCAGCATCAGGGGAAGCCAGCCTTTCGAACTGAAGCGGCCTTTTGGGTTCCTGGGACCCAAGTCTGCAAATCCCAGGCTGAGGCCATGTCTGGTGCATCGGGGAACTCAGGCTGCCTTGGCTAATTCCTTGATCCTCAGCCTCTGGAGTCACAGAGGATGCAGCTGTGCAACAGCCCAGCTGAGCAGTGACAGCTTAAGGACTTCAGAGAGGAGAGGCAAAAGAAAAAGCTGAAAGGACGTCCCCAGTAATGAAGAAGTTGGAGAATAAACAGTGAGGTTTTTTTTTTTTCATTGAGAAATTCAGGACACATCAGGGGATGCTACACAGATGTGAGGAACAACGGCTGCTTAACCAGCTTGTTAATTTAAGGCTGTTATTCATCATATTAGCAAACGGACAGGAAATAACGCCATCATCTCCCATTTGCTGTCTGTAAAGCACCAAAACATACAACTCATCTGATCTTTACAAAGCCCAGGGACGAAGATGGAGCCAGGATGACTGCCGCTATTTCAGGTTCATAATCACAAGGATTAAGTGACTTGTCAGAGCACCCTTGGGGAACTTGATTCAGTAGAGGAGAGACATGTATATTACAGCAACATGGTAAGTAAGTAAGTAGAGATAAGAACTCAGACCAACAGTAGGTAAATTATGGGCAAGGGAAGCATCAAGGGAAGATATAAAGAGAGAAGCATTTGAAATGAATGTTTAAGGATAAGAAAGTCAGTAAATAAACAACATATACCCAGAACAGAACCAGATCCTCTAGTTGTGAATGGCCCCATTGTAAAGCTGAGCAGGCCCCTCACCCTCTTGGCTGGGAGGTCATCTCTTTATTAATACAACCTAGAAGCCCAATGAATCCTGTGGCAGTCACCCATGTTCATCCAGCAGTTCAACAAATCCCTATGTCGTCCTCATACACACTGCCGCTGAGCCAAACTGGAGCCTAAGTCTGCCTCCACTGGGTCTCTGGACCCAGCTGAGGGGTTGCCCATGTCCCCTGGCACGTCTGGCCTATCTGCCTAGACTGTCAAGTACCTCGATGCATGGCACCACAGAGCTGATCAGGGGGTCATCTGTGTCCTGACATGGACACGAGGCCAACATGATCACAGTCCTGGAGGATGTCCCTAAAGATCACCCTGCAGACTGACCTCCAACCAACAACTGGAGTTCTTTAGTGGAGTGGGCCGACCAAAGGCAGCCACATTTGCACACTTCCCAAATTTAAAACCAGGCTTCTCCAGACCACACCTGCCTCTGTTAACCTTGTGTCTGTCTGCACACATACTTCCTACGCAACCTCCACCCCACCTACACACACACATTCGGAATGGCCGGGTCTAGTTAACTTCACTCATCTGCTCCATTCTGTGGCCACAAATGAGATTCAGGATGGCATCAGATTTCTCAGCGGGAATGCACAGGATGTTAGAAGACATGAAAAAGAACATCTATCTCCCAAGTAATATGCATACTATTTGAGAACTTCCCCTAGCAAAATGAAAGAATAAACCAAGGACAGGAGGATACGGGATGTAGGAAACAGTGGATCCAAACTAGCAGTAGTAAAGGGAGAGGACAGATGAGCAGCAAGGCTAAAGAAAGGCTGGTCTACATCCTTCCACCCCAGAAGAGGCCTCCAGAGAGAGAGAAGACTCGACAGAAAACCCAATGGGATAGCACATTGGTGGGGTGGAGGAAGGGAATGGACATAATTTATTATGTATAATAAAAATAAAATTAAATAAAATAATTTAAAGATTTTATGTACAATATACATAAGGCCTGGTAAGATTTTATATAGTATTACATATGTTTATATGTGTATTTTACGTATACATATAAAATATCTGGTAGATAAGCAGTAGCTAGAGTAAGAATTTTTCCTTAAAAGGGGATTAGAAATGCCAGGGAAACAAAGGGATATTCCAGAAAGAACATGTTATTCACACTTAACCACTTAAGTATGGAGGAGCCATTTATGGAAAACCATACTTACACATTCCTAATAATTAAAACAAGAACACTCATTTAACTAAAGTGATGTAATTATGGTAACATGAGTGTTTTTGAAGAATGAGGGAAGACGGTTTAGGAAAACTAAACCAACATCCATCTTACAAAGAAGTCACCATATACTGTCCAAAGTGAGTGGATCGAGAAATTGCAGCAAAAACACATCGATGGAAACATGGCAGAAACCATCAGAAGAAACTGCTAAATAACTGAGTGTTTGCCTCTAGGGAGTGACTGGGTTATGCAGAGATGGACAAAGGAGTGTTAGCTGCTTCACTCAGCCTTTCAGTATGTAGTGATTTTTAAAATTCATGCACACGTATTATGCTGAAAAATTATTTTAAGATTTAATTTTTTAATATAGGGTTTGTTTATTCAAAAAGAACAGCATTTACTTGTTCTAAACTTTTATTACAAGTAGTGCCATAAACTGAAAACCTCATATGCATTGAGGGTCCTTTAGATTTTAGAGTTTACAGGAAGCCTCAGGAAGAAACCATCAGAACTACATGCAAGAAAACAACTTATCTGCTTACCTGAGTCAAACAGACACTAAAAGCATTCACATTCAGGAAAGGAGAAACAAGATTAAACAACATACAGGAAATACTCACTAAATACAATAGGCAACTGTACTTCTAGTAAATTTTAGAAGTGCTGGGCCACCCTGAGATTTTTTCCTTCCATAACATTTATTATAATTGTGACTACTTAAACGATGACATCTGTGCTTCACTCAGCAAAGGATGACTCCCATGAAGGCTGTGACCATGCTGGTTATATTCATTCCACAATACCCTGCATCTATTATGGTTCCTGACACAGAGAAAACACTGCCTAAAAATCTGTTGAATAAAAAAAAGAATAAGAAAACTAACGACAACTTAAAAATTCAATTCTTTGGAAATTTTTGAATATTCCAATAATTCTTGAGTAAAAGAATAAATAAAAGCGAGGGTAATGAACTATTTATAAACCAGAAACATAAAGCACATACAGATCATGATATGTTAAACTATGTGATGAGGTCAAAAGTGTACTGAGAGGGAAAAAATGCATGGTTTTTAATTCATATAACTAAACAATATGAATATAAATAAGCTTAACACTCAACTCAAAAAGCTATGGAAATTCGAGGGAGGGGTGAAGTAGGAGAAATTGATTAATATAGATAAAATCAGAAACCATGTTTAAAACATACAATATAAAACTAAACACTAAAACTATAGACATGATAACTAAACCCAAGAGCTAAATTTTATTAATAGCAATAAAACAGGCAAAACCTCTATGAAGTAAGGCAAAATGAAAAAATATACATTAAGATTGAGAAATGGGCGTAGCTACGTATAGAAAGTGAATTAAAATTACAAGGTAAAAATAAATCCCAGCCTTTTGATTTTAAATAATTTACATGGTGACAAACATCTGCTGCAAGGGATAAATGGCACATCTCAACCACGGGTTAAAAGCCAGGATGATCACGGATCTTGGTCAGATGCCTGAAGAAGTGCGTTGCTTTTGGAAATGCCCCTTATCATGCTGCTAGAGAGCCTGTATGTGGCACTTATATTTGACTAATGATGAAAAATTCCCCTCTTCTGGTAAGTAGGCTCCGTGGAATAAAAAAAAAGTCCTCCAAATCCTCTTTATGAGGACGTTGGTAGCTTGTTCCCTTGTCTTGAGAGAAACAGTTCTTGATACGTGGAAATGTTTTTCAACAAAGAACGTGTTGCTCCAAATATGTTAAAACTGGCTCAAAATCCTACTTCAATTCCAGTGTCTACTGTTGGTATGGAAAGAATTTTTAGTGCTGTGGATAATCTATGGATCAATGGATTCAACAGACTGAAGATGCAATGAGAAAGGAATGAAACAAGGGCACTTCAAAAGAGTAATTCTTAAATTCTTCAGATATGAACTACTGGCTTCTGAAAAACAAACTATAAAGCCATATAACTAATGTAAAATAGCAGATGCAATGGAGACTATTATAAGTAATGTGAGGGAAAACTGTGACTCTGAAATTTAATATGTGTTCTAGCAAGCTATCCATATCTGTCTTTGACTAAGGCTATTTTAAATTCTGTACAAATAGATGTTAACCTGTAGAAAATGTAGTAATGCAAATAATTCCAGTCCATATAAAGGCAACTGATGTCCCATAGTATCCCACTGATCATCATTCTGGGAATACTAATTTTCTATCCATTTTAAAGATGATTTCAGCATTCTTCAACTGACCATAAAGTATTCTCAGTTCTCTTGAAATAAAGTTGGCTTAAAACTCAGCATTCAGAAAACTAAGATCATGGCATCTGGTCCCATCACTTCACAGCAAATAGATGGGGAAACAGTGGAAACAGTGACAGACTTTATTTTGGGGGGATCCAAAATCACTGTGGATGGTGACTGCAGTCATGAAATTAAAAGATGCTTGCTTTGTGGCTCAGCTGGTAAAGAATCCGCCTGCAATGAGGAAGACCTGGGTTTGATCCCTGGGTTGGGAAGATCCCCTGGAGAAGGGAAAGGCTACCTACTCCAGTATTCTGGTCTAGAGAGTTCCACAGACTGTATGGTCCATGGGGGTCACAAAAAGTCAGACACGACTGAGCGACTTTCACTTTCACTTCACTCCTTGGAAGAAAAGTTATGACCAACCAGACAGCATAGTAAAAAGCAGAGACGTTACTTTGCCAACAAAGATCCATCTAGTCAAAGCTATGGTTTTTCCAGTAGTCATGTATGGATGTGAGAGTTGGGACTATAAGGAAAGCTGAGCGCTGAAGAAGTGATGCTTTTGAACTGTGGTGTTGGAGAAGACTCTTGAGAATTCCTTGGACTGCAAGGAGATCCAACCAGTCCATCCTAAAGGAAGTCAGGCCTGAGCATTCATTGGGAGGACTGATGCTGAAACTCCAATACTTTGGCCACCTGATGCGAAGAACTGATTCATTTGAAAAGACCCTGATGCTGGGAAAGGTTGAAGGTGGGAGGAGAAGGGGACAACAGAGGACGAGATGGTTGGATGGTATCACTGACTCAATGGACATGAATTTGAGTAAACTCCAGGAGTTGGTAATGGACAGGGAGGCCTGGAATGCTGCAGTCCATGGGGTCGCAAAGAGTCGGACACGACTGAGTGACTGAACTGAACTGAATATCTTACTGAATCTCTCACTAATTAATAAGTTAAAATAAAATATTTGACAAATAATCATTTTATACTTGTATAAGTCATTATTTTATCTTTTAAAAAAACAATTCTTTGACAGTTTATATGCACATATACATAAATACATGCAAACATAAATACACAATGTATAATCTTGTAGATCAACTTTAATCACGTTTCCAGTAATTTTGCTAAGTTTTAAATAAATTATGCTCATGGCAACCCCAAGAGACATTCCCAAAAAGCCCAAGAGTAGAGCCAGGAGGATGACCTTGGTCCTTGAATGGAAGTTTGCCAAGGGTCCATCCTGGGTCCAGAGCTGGTCTGCATGGCTGAGCCATGGAAAGGGCTGGCTAAGGCATGGGAGAGTCAGAAGCACTATGAGAGGGCTCTGGAAGGAGAGAACAAACTCCATTATGGGAAGGAGGAACCAGGAAAAGGTGATCCTGGAAATTAGTCTTGCTGGGCTTCAACTAGCAGAGATGAGGCTGGAGAGGCCCCAGAGGCCAAAGAAAGTATGAGCAGTGGGCTGGCAGTGGGAACACACAGCGATGCTCAAGGGAGCAGCAGTTTGGCAGAACTGTAGGCAGGTGTTGCCTTGGACAAGACTGGGAAGGTAAGAGAGAGATGGAAACTCACCATTTGGCAAAGTATGCTTTTGACTAGGTCATTTTGGATACCGTGGACATGTGATGGCCAATTTGACAGCTTATTCTCCTTTTCCAGATCTTTCAACTCAACTTGCCAACAGGGTGCAAATCACAAGCGGCTAAGCATGAACAGTTGAATACTAATCAAAGGGGAAAGAATGAGTTGATTGTGGCTGTGTTTGAGCAGGAAATTCCGCTAGCCAGCTCTTGCGTCTCTTCCGCACGTGACCTGGGGCTCTGGGTTGCTATGTTGCTGGTGGCAATAGATGCTCCACTGGCCACAGCTGAAAGGTTTATGATTTGTTTTTCAGGGCAAGGAAGTAGGTGTGAAGTAGGTATGAAAACTTTTGGTATTTGCTGCCATTGCCAAAATGCTTCTATTATGTCCTCTGCACCCTGCAAGAATCTCCCTACCCAAAGGTTCTCCTCAAATGCCTCATTCCCAAATGCAAGTTGTCCTGAGAAACACCCACTGGAACACACCAAAATCCCTCTATCACCTAAGCTCAGTATCTTCCCTAACTCGAAGGGATCACTGAAACCTAGAGTTAAAAATCCAAATGACAGCTAAAACTTAACTGAAAATATTCATTATTATAAAACTAGAAGTAGTGTAGTAGTGTGCATGCTCTGTCATGTCTGACTCTTTGCCACCCCATGGACTGGAGTCTACTAGGCTCCTGTGTCCATGGGATTTTCCAGGCTGGAATACTGGAGTGGGTTGCCAGTTCCTCCTCCAGGGGAACTATCCAAGCCAGGGATCTGTTATATCTCCTGCACTGGCAGGCAGATTCTTTACCACTGGCGCCACCTGAGAAGTATTGTTCAGTTCAGTCGCTCAGTAGTGTCTAATTCTTTGCAACCCCATGGACTGCAGTGTGCCAGGCCTCCCTGTCCATCACCAACTCCCAGAGTTTACTCAAACTCATGTCCATTAAGTTGGTGATGCCATCCAAACATCTCATCCTCTGTTGTCCCCTTCTCCTCCTGCCTTCAATCTTTCCCAGCATCAGGGTCTTTTCAAATGAGTCAGTTCTTCGCATCAGGTGGCCGAAGTATTGGAGTTTCAGCTTCAGCATCCGTCCTTCCAATGAATATGCAGATGACATCACCCTTATGGTAGAAAGTGAAGAAGAACTAAAGAGCCTCTTGATGAAAGTGAAAGAGGAGAGTGAAAAAGTTGGCTTAAAGCTCAACATTCAGAAAACTAAGGTCATGGCATCTGGTCCCGTCACTTCATGGCAAATAGAAGGGGAAACAGTGGAAACAGTGACAGACTTTATTTTTGGGGGCTCCAAAATCACTGCAGATGGTGACTGCAGTCATGAAATTAAAAGATGCTTATTCCTTGGAAGGAAAGTTATGACCAACCTAGACAGCATATTAAAAAGCAGAGACATTACTTTGCCAACAAAGGTCTGTCTAGTCAAGGCTGTAGTCATGTATGGATGTGAGAACTGGACTATAAAGAAAGCTGAGCACCAAAGAATTGATGCTTTTGAACTGTGGTGCTGGAGAAGACTCTTGAGAGTCCCTTGGACTGCACGGAGATCCAACCAGTCCATCCTAAAGGAAATCAGTCCTGAATATTCATTGAAGAAGTAGTGCAATGAAAATTAAAATGATGGATTAAAAAGAGCAACATCAAAATTGTTACAACATACATCAAAAGGAATAAAATACCCAGGAATAAACACATCTGAGGAGGCAAAACACCTGTGGTCTGAAAACTGTAAGACACTGATTAAAGAAATTGAAGATAATACAAAGAGATGGAAAGGCATACCGTGTTCTTGGATTGGAAGAATCAATACTTAAAATGACCATACTACCCAAGGAAATCTAAAGATTCAATGCAATATCTATCAAATTGCCAGTGGTATTTGTCACAGAATCAGAGCAAAAATTTTTTTAATTTGTATGGAAGCAAAGAAGACCCTAAATAGGCAAAACAATTTTGAGAAAGAAGACCAAAGCTGGAGGAATTATGCTCCCTGACTATTGACTACACTACAAGGCTACAGTAATGAAAACAGTGTGGTACGGGCACAAAACAGACATATATGTCAATGGAAAAGGATAGAAAGCCCAGAAATAAATCCACACACTTATGGCCAATCAATCAACCTACAACAAATGAGGCAAGACTACACAAAAGAGAAAAGACAGTCTCTTCAATAAGCAGTACTGGGAAAGTTGGACAGCTACATGTAAGAAAATGAAATTAGAACATTCTCTAACACCATATACAAAAATAAATTCAAAATGGATTAAAGACCTAAATGTAAGACCAGATACTATAAAACTCCTAGAGGAAAACCTAGGCAGAACACACGTTGACATAAATCATAGCAATATATTTTTAGATTCATCTCCTAGAGTAATGAAAACAAAAATAAACAAATGGGACTTAATTGAACTTGAAGCTTCTGCACAGCACAGGAAACCATAAACAAAATAAAAAGACAATCTATGAACTCAGAGAAAATGTTTGCAAACAATATGACCAACAAGGGATTAATTTCCAAAATACAAAAACAGCTCATACAGCTTAATACCAAAAAAAAAAAAAAAAAAATGAACAACCCAATCAAAAAATGGACAGAAAACCTAAATAGACATTTCTCCAAAGAGGACATACCAATGGCCAACAAGCACATGAAAAGATGCTCAACGGCACTAATTATCGGAGAAATGCAAACCAAACTACAACGAGATATCACCTCAAACCAGTCAGGATGGTCATCACCAAAAAGTCTACCAATAACTAATTTGTAGAGAAATAATAAATTTGCTGGAGAGGGTGTGGCAAGAAGGAAACCCTCCTACACTGTCGGTGGGAATGCAAATTGGTACAGCCACTATGGAGAATAGTACAGGGACACTCCTTAAAAAAATAAAATTAGAGTTGTCATATGATCCATCAATCCCAGTCCTGGGCATACACCCAGAAAAAAACTCTAATTTGAAAAGATACATGCACCCCCATGTTCATAGCAGCACTATCTACAATTGCGGAGACGTGGAAGCAACCTAAGAATCCATCGACAGATGAATGGACAGAGAATATGTGGTACATATGTACACTGGGATACTACTCCGCCATAAAAAGAATGAAATAATGCCATCTCCAGCAACATGGATGAACCTAGAGATTATCACAGTAAGTGAAGCAAGTCAGCCAGAGAAAGACAATTATCCTATGATATCCCTCATATTTGGCACCTAAAAAGTTGATACAAATGAATTTATTTCCAAAACAGAAAGAGACTCACAGACACAGAAAACAAATTCATGGTTACCAAAGGGGATAGAGGTGGTGGGGAGAGGGGGAGAAAAAAAGAAAAAGTCTCATGCAATTTTATGTTAACTTGTTCACTAATTATACAATAAAATTGCTGGAATACTTTCTTAAGAAAAAAAAAGAAAAACACGGTTACATCAGAGCATCCTGCTCTGGAGCAGTGGTGGGTAGAGACCACCCCCCACCCAAAGGATGGGGGGTTGCTAAAAACTGTCTTTAATCAGGCAAGTGAAAACACCAGAGCTGTGTCGTAGGACGATCACTCCATGAATGAACAGCATGAGAAAGGGAGTGAGATGAGAAGCAAGGGAACCACTAGAAGATGATGATGTTATCAGGTTATAAATCAGAGGACCTGGCTTACAGGGATGGTGGTCTCTGCCAGTCTATTTGAAAACAGTCAAAGAAAAGTTGAAAATAATAATAAAAGCAGCAGCAGCAGCTAATACTTATCTAGCCCTTACTGTGTGCCAGGCATAGTTCGAAACATTTTTTTCATATATTTACTCATTTAACCCTCACCATAAGAGGCAGGTCCAAGGCTGGCTGAGCCTGGGAGTCTGATTCAAGAGTCTACACTCCTAACCTCCACAGGACACTACCCCTCATTTCTTGGTCATGTGGGCTGAGAGCCAAGAACTACCTACCTGAAGTACAGGCTAAGGTGACATTTTCTCATAGGGACTTTTTCTACCTGTGTTCCCTTGGGGCTCCCCCAGGCTGGTCTGAGATTTTCCAGTGGGGGACACTTGCTGGCTCTCTGATTCCTGTGAGTAGCTGAGTTCCAGCCCGCCATAAGCGGGCATCAGAACCCTTGCCCCCTGACAGCTGGCAAGGTCTCCATCCAGTAAGCTCTCTGCGCTCTGCCCCCTGCGCTGACTCAGAGCATTCTCTGTTTCTAGCACATGGTGACTTCCCTTTCCTGGCTTCTGGCTCAGCATTGCTTCTTGGTTTATAATTTAGTTTATTTGTATGTGTGTTTGCAGCAGGTGATTGGGAGGGAAGAAAGGGCTTACTGCTCATCTGCCCAGTCTACCATATTGCCTCAAAGTCCAAACAGGTCCACTCAGAAAGCCTGGAACTAACCAGCACTTTCTGGAACCAGACTTTGATTTCAGACACGCCAGTGGTGAGCTGTCAGACAAACACGCGAGAAGAGGGCTCGTGGAGCTGGCGTGGGAACGTGGGTGTAGGGCTAGAGAGAGGGGCTGGGATGAGTGTGAGGAGGCAGCCCCCACAGGGGCAAGATGGGGCTTTCCAAGCTGGGAAGACCCCATGGGACAGGACTTGAATCAGGAAAGGTGAGAGCTGGGCCAGAGCCCCGCCAGACACTTACAGCCCGTGTGGTGAGAGGGACAAAAGTGGTCAGGGGTGGGGGTAGGGGTGGGGAAGGGAATAAGCTGCGTGAAGAGAGATGTTTCAGGAAGGGGGTGACAGATGTTGTGGCAAAGTGAAGGCAGACGAGGGTGCAGACATCAGCAGAACTCCTGAGAATGGAGACGAGGGGAGGGACTGGTGATGAGTCATCAGGGGATGTCCTCTCCTCCCCCACCTCACCTCCCCCCTGAGCCATGGCTCAGGAAAGCCTGGGATAGCCTTGCCCATCATGATGTCCTCCACAGCATCCAAGGGGGCACTCCATCAGACACAGAGGGGAGAGGCACCTCCCGCATGAAAGATGAAAATCTGAAATACACGAATGCCACCACCCATCCACCTTCCTGGGATACCCGCTTAACGACCCTGCACCCCCAGATGCCTGAAGTGAGAGTCCGGCTCCCAGGCGGGTCCCCTCCAGACCACCGCCCTGCAGACCAGGCCTCCTGACCCATCGGCTGTGACTTCCTTCCGGCCAAGTTCTTCAGTTTTCATTTTGCTGCTGCAGATGGGTCAGACTCTCTGGATCAATTCAGTAGGAAAGAGCGAATCACGATAGGAACGTGTACAGAGCAAGCAGTGTGTGTGTGTGTGTGTGTGTGTGAATCACAATAGAACATGTACACAGCAAGCAGAGTGTGTGTGTGTAGCTCATGACTGTAATTAAAGAGTGACTCACCCATACTCCGGGAATTCCATACCTTCAGGTCTCTCCTGTCTAAGTCCAGCTCCTCTTGGGACCACTCTGATCTGAGAAAAGGTCTCACCCTCGTCCCAGCTGTTGTTGCTATTGTTCAGTCGCTCAGTCGTGTCTGACTCTTTGAGACCCCATGGACTGCAGCATGCCAGGCTTCCCTGTCCTCTAGACAGACCCCTGTCCCGTGGGGTCTCCCTGGCTTGGAGAGCCCCATCTATCTTCTCCTCCATGCCCTAGTGGTAGCCGCCTCCTTGAGCTCATCCCAATCTCTCTCTAGCCCTAGACCTGAGTTCCCAGCTGCTCAGGCCTCAAACCTAGGAACCACTCTCCAGGCCCCTCCTTGCTTCATCTCTGACATCCCATCCTTCACAAATCCCGCCACCTCTGTCTGCAGAATCCCCCCTCTCTCACTTTCCTTCTCTCCCATGCACTGCCACTGCCCCAGTTTAGCCAGCACTGGCTCACTCCTGGATTCTGCCCTAACGCCCTAACCCAGCCTCATTTCCACTCTTGCCCCCCTGCACTTCCTCTGCAATCTGCTTTTCACAGAGTGCACGCATGCTCAGTTGCTTCAGTCATGTCCAACTCTTTGCAACCCTACGTACTGTAGCCCACCAGGGTCCTCTGTCCATGGGATTCTCTGGGCAAGAACACTGGAGTGTGCTGCCATGCCTTCCTCCAGGGGATCTTCCCAACCCAGGGATAGAACCCGAGTCTCTTAACCAGCCCCTGCATTGACAGGTGGGTTCTCTACCACTAGTGTCACGTGGGAAGCCACAGAGTTGAAACGTTAATTTTAAAAAACAAAACACAAAAAGCAACTGTGAACCAGATCGTGTCTGTCTCCTGTATGAACTTCTTTCCAGGCTGAGCCCCTCCCCAGCAGCCCCGCAGCCCGCCCACAGTATGCTCACAGCGTCCCCCAGGCCCACTGTGCTCCGGCCACACTGGCTGTGGAGTTTCTTCCACCGCGATCTCTGTGCTGGCTGCACCCACTTCTTGGAGCGGCTGGCTCCCTCTTGTCACTCAGGTCTGAGAGAGGCATTCCCTGGACACTCAGTTGATTCCTACCGATCCTCCTCTTTGGGTCTTCAGCATCACTTTTATTCCCATCTGACAGCTCTTGGTTCATTACTTCATGCATTCAGCACACATTTATTGATCACTTCCCGCATGTGCTTCAGTTCAGTTCAGTTACTCAGTCGTGTCCGACTTTTTGCGACCCCATGAATCACAGCACATCAGGCCTCCCTGTCCATCACCAACTCCCGGAGTTCACTCAGACTCACGTCCATCGAGTCAGTGATGCCATCCAGCCATCTCATCCTCTGTTGTCCCCTTCTCCTCCTGCCCCCAACCCCTCCCAGTATCAGGGTCTTTTCCAATGAGTCAACTCTTCGCATGAGGTGGCCAAAGTACTGGAGTTTCAGCTTTAGCATCATTTCTTCCAAAGAAATCCCAGGGCTGATCTCCTTCAGAATGGACTGGTTGGATCTCCTTGCAGTCCAAGGGACTCTCAAGAGTCTTCTCCAACACCACAGTTCAAAAGCATCAATTCTTCAGCACTCGGCTTTCTTCACAGTCCAATTCTCACATCCATACATAGACAGTATCTCCCTTGGATAACATAAAAGCCCATGAGACAGGGGCTTTGACCATAGCCTAAGGGCCTGGCATGGAGCAGGAAAGGGAGAGTTTGATAAATACTTGATTTGCAGAAATGAATAAGAGCCATATGGTACGTGTGCTCAGGAAATCAGAGCTGGCTGATAGGACTTCTTGCTTAGGTCTCGTGGCTTTGAGGCCACTGACATTCCAAAGTGGGCCCAGCACTGGGATAAATCAAACCCTGTCTGCACTTTCCCAGGCCAGCAGAAGGTGACTCTGTCCCTGTTGGCACAACCAACCAGCATTTATGAAGGGCCTGGTATGTGTGGGCCTGCGCGCAAGGTCAGCCTCCGTCTTGTCACAGACCACCAAGCCACTGGTGCTCAGCAGCCAGGCCGACAGGCTGCCCTGCCCACCCAGTAATGACCAGCTGGCCCTCACTGAAGGCTGTCCATGGGGAAATCAAGTGGCAAGTCTCTTCTCACACCTGTAACCCCCTTCCACCCAGGTTTCCCAGATAGCCAGGGTTTTAGGGCAACCCAGGGACAGCACTCAGGGAGCTGGTCACACCCTGTCGCCAGGGCCAGTGTGCCAATCTCACATCTCCAGCCTCACTTCCCGGGCAGCATGGGTGCCCACTCTTCCTTGCCCTGTGCCTGGCCTGACTCCAACATCAAGTTCTATCACAGACAGGTCATCCGGCAAACGGACAAGGATGTGGACGAGTGTCCCGTGAGGCAGAGCTGTGCTGTGCTGGCGCTGGCTCTCACCAGCTCCGTGATCTTGGGCAGGTCACAGGAAGCCTCAGCTTCCGTCTCTGCACAATGAAGCCTGTTAAAGCGCTGACCTTGGGGCTCCTACAGTTGGTGTGCCTGCTCCCCCTGCCCTGTGGGCCCATGTGTTCTCACCAGTCCCATATCAAGGGACAGGTGCGGGGAAGGGAAACAGCAGTTTCGGGGCAATTTCAATGGCTAATCTCATTAGCAGGAAAAGAAGTAGCAAAAGAAGGATGCAAATGAACACAACAAATGCATAGAAGTCAAACGACCCACTGTAAACTCAGCTGGGCACTGGGGAAACAGAGCAAATATCCAACTTCATCAAGAAGGAAGGCAGTCAAAGAGGGAGGCCGGCCTGTGGGCAGCACTGCAGAACAGACGCCCCATGTTCTCCGTCCCGACAGGCGGAGAGAGTGTCAGGAATACTGTGGCATCGCCAACTCCACTGGGCTGGGGGTGGATACGGATGAAGGAGAAAGATGGCGTGTTTGGCCCACTTCCCAAATGCCCTGCACCAGCCCCTGTCCTTGGACTAACAAGACAGGTGGGCGAAAGGGGAGAGAATGGTCTGAAACAAAGGCTGAACAGCGGGTTTGCCCGGAGCAAAGAGCTCCCCACACGTGGCCTTGGAGATGTTGTACTGTGATCCACCCCAAGTGGATCAGCTCCTCTCTCCCCAACACGACTGCTGGCGGCTGCTACATTTATCTCCTAGGAAGCTGCATCTCCCTCTCTTTTACCCTGGTAAGCAGCCCTGCGTAACCAAGAAAACAGTCCCGGTCCTCAGTCCTTAGGAAGCCATGGGGAGATTTCTCAGAAAAATAACAGCTGTTGCTGCCCTGGGTCCCTGTTCTCCGGTGACACACAAACTCAGCTTCCTGGCCTGTCCCTAGCTCCCACCGGTTAGATGCCCACTGAGAGGTCAAAGTCAGGGCCAATTCCAGGCGATTGCGGGGGAGTAGGCAGCTGAAGCCATGGACTAACCAAGGAGTAAGTAACCAAACGGAGAAGGCAATGGCACCCCACTCCAGTACTCTTGCCTGGAAAATCCCATGGACGGAGGAGCCTGGTGGGCTGCAGTCCATGGGGTCGCTAACAGTCGGACACGACTGAGAGACTTCTTTCACTTCTCACTTTCATGCATTGGAGAAGGAAATGGCAACCCACTCCAGTGTTCTTGCCTGGAGAATCCCAGTGACAGGGGAGCCTGGTGGGCTGCCATCTATGGGGTCGCACAGAGTCGGACACGACTGAAGCGACTTAGCAGCAGTAGCAGCAGCAAGTGACCAAAAGGCGGCCTTCAAGGCCTGGCTGCAGCTCCCTGCCTCACTGGCGTGTCTCCTCCCTGGGGCCCTCCGACTTCCCTTCCCCAGATCAAGGGACAAGCAGGGAGAAGGAAAACAGCTCTTTCCTGGCAACATTTCCCGAGCTAATCTCATTACCAGAAATGAATGGCAAAAGAAGGATGAACCCCAGAGGCCGTGGCCTAGCCAGTAGCAGCAGCAGCCAGAACAGAGGCTCCATGGCCTGGGGCAGCACTGACAGTCTGCTTATCTCATCTTCCAGGGTCCTATCGGAGCGCTGTGGACGAAGGCGACAAGAAAACAGGACCCCTCTCTTGTTCTGAGTGCCAAGAGGCCGTGGGTGCTGTCTTTCCTGCTGAGCTCCGTGGGGTGTGGTGGGGAAGCACGGAGACTCTGGAACAGACGGTTGAGTTTGGTTTCTGCTCTGCCTTCAGGCCAGGGAACCCTGCGTGTCCTCCCACCGCCCTGCGCCTCCATCTCCTCATCTGTAACTGAGAACACTGACAGCAGTGGCAGCCTCGACAGGGAGCTGTCAAGAGGAAATGAGTTAATACAGGGAAAGCTTTTAGGGCAGCACTGGGCAGATCTGTAAGGAAGAACAGCTGACCCCTGTGGCCTGGAAGGGAGTTAGGTGAGGAAGCTCAGGTTTTCGAATGGGTCCTGGGTGGATATTTCATTCCTGGCTCCCTGGGGAGCTGTGGGAGATTTGTTTTCATACACAGCCGTGATGACTGGCCACCGTGGCGCAGGGCTCTGTGGAGCCACAGGGAGCGGTCCTGGGGGCTGCTCTGGCCTGACGCTGCCACCATCCAGGGCTGGGCACGGCATCTGGGGAGAACGCTGGTCAAAGCTCCATGGACGGGCCCTGCCCATTCATGACTGGGTGGCATCTCTGTGCCGGAGCCACCCTGGTCCCTCGTGCGCTGACCCCCTGCTGCTCTCACTGACTGTGCCACTTACAGGGGCCACCAAGAGTCCCTGTGTTACTGACAGTGAGCTCTGTGCACCGTGAGAATCATCATTCCTTCTTCGGGGCCCACACATAGCTCCCAGCAGTCCAAGAAACAATAGCAGCACCTAAATGATGGAAAATTCATTTGAGAAAGAATCTCCAAGCAACTTTTGAAAAAAGTCTCAGGGCTCAGATGCACTCGGGGAAATCACAGGGCTGGCAGCAACCACAGAGACCAGTGGCTTCCAAACTTGCTTCTGACCTCCAAAGCCATTGCTCAACTCAAGTTCACCCAGAAGCCCAAGACGTAAAACTGATATAGCCGAGCCGCTCTGGCAGGAATCGTGCCCAGGCGGCCTGCTGGACTCCCTCCCGCCTCTGCCCCAGGCCCTGCTGGCCCTGAGGCAGCTCCAAGGAGCCCCTGGGCTCCCCGAAGCACTGATGGAACACCACAGATTCAGGCCAAGCTCTCTGAGTAGACACAAGGAGACGAGACCCACAGAATCACTCTGCACAGATGGTGCCTGAACACAGACCTGGTTTTCTGATTCCGGGCTAACACCTCTCGTTCCACTTTGCTGTGGCTTCATCTATGGAAAATTGCAATTTAAAGAAACAAGGCTCACTTCTGATCACCTACAACATAATCCCTAAGTATTTTACAGGCCCCTGAACCAGCCAAGTCTGAAACAGAGCCCAGCCCCGCAGGCTGGCAGAGAGAAGTTCGGAAATGAGCTACAGAGGCACAGCTGATGGTTCCATACACTTTCCTTCAGTTCTGTGGGACATAAATAGGTCTTGAAAGGCTGGGGCTGTGTGGCCGTGAGAGACCCAGACCAGGAGTTGAGGCCCCGGACTAGAAGGTGAGACCCCGGACTAGGAGGTGAGACCCTGGACCAGGTGGGCCAGGAGGTGAATGCTAATGAGAGGTGGAGAGCCATGACTTCCCCCCCGTCAGGCATGGTGCCAAGCTCGGGAGGATAAAGAGGCCTGAGATATTTTTAAAGTATTTTTACAGCAGAAAAACTTTCCTACAGACTCAATTATATAACGATCAGACTCCACCTCTGAGCTGAAATTATCCATGGCCTTCAGGAAAAAAAAAAATCATTTTTCCCTACATGAAGATCACAGGTTTCTCCAGAGAAACTCTTGAGATGTACAGTCAGCAGCCCTGGGGCAATTGCAAACCATCAGCCCGGAGGACTTCCCCAGGGCAGTTTGGGGCCAGGGGAGCAAACATCACGCCACTGACCCCACCGTCATATGTGATGCTGTCAGGTCCAGGAGGGGCCACTCTAGGGGCCCTTCTGACCCCAGCCACACCAGCATCCTCACAGCTTCCCTGTCCCAGAACTGGGTCAAGGTCATTGAAGGGGAGAGTGTGGCCACAGGACACAATTAACCCACAGTCATCCTGTGTTGGTGGCAAACAGCAGACCGAGAAAGGCTTCTGGGCCTCAGGAATGGAGAACCTCACCCAAGAAATGACAGCCCAGACGGAAGGAACAGTCTTAGGGAGATTAACTTACAGCCCAGGTTTTCGTCAGCCTGAAGATGGGTGCGCTCTGCAATGCTGACACCACAGACATGAGAGAATGAAGGTTGTTGAGTTCTAGAAGTTTCTGGGGGGAAAAAAAAAGATATGGAATTGATTATTCTGCTGCTATAAACAACAGAACAAAAACATGCTGAAGTGTTACCAAATGCTGTCATATTTATGAAATTCAATTACACTTAAAAATATCTCATGTAGAAAATATAGTTCTAGGAAGTTCATAGGAACCATATGCTCTTTTTCTTTCAAATTGTCAAAAGGTGAGTGTGCATCTGAAACATGTGCCAAATTGCATAAGCTGACTAGTCTGGCTGCTGGACAGAAACGTGGCCTGGATGAAGTTTGATAGTGTCCTTTCTGCTCCTTTTTTAGATGAATCTCAACTGTCTCAGCAGGCTTCTGTAAACTGGAACCCCCGCTGTGCCAACAATATCAACGTGGGTCTTCTGTGATCACCTTCACACCCGGCATGAGGGAGGCTGAGGAGAGAGGCTATCAATCTGGGAACACGCAGCTCCGGCTTCCCAGACACGGACCATGCTCCCCTGAGTCAGACCCCAAATGAGTGAGAACATTTGGATTTAATACCATCTCAGACAAGTTCCTCACCACGAGAGTGAGGGTAAGCGCAGAAAAATGTAATTGCTCTGCTCTTGGTTCTACGCTGGGGAAAAACCTGCGATCAGGACCTGGGTTCCGCTTCTCACTCTCGGGAGTCAGTGAAGGCTGTGTAGCCGGCTGGCTCCATGGGACCGAGAAGTCTGGGGCCAACTCCAGTTCCCACTACAGGTGTGTCCTTTGGCAAGTTACCTAGGCCTTCTGAGCCTCCACGTCTTCAGATTAAAACGAGGAGCCTCTGCTGCATGGGCTGTGCATGTAACCTGCTTGACCAGAACCCCCAACCTGTGTTCCCACAGCAGCCTGTACATCTCCTCAGCGCCCTGGGAACACACAGATGGGGATTTCTACCTCCTAGACTTGGGAGCATGGTCAGGAAAGACATACTAGAGGGAGCGGCACCAGGGCTTGGAAGCACCCACGACAAGTGACGAGGAAGGGGTAGGGGTTGGGGCCAAGTCTTCCTGACGGAGAACGGGCAGCCCACACTGCACTGTATGCTGTTCCTGATGCCAGGTTCTGGTCAAGCAGAACTTGCCAAAGGACACACCTATAAGGGAGAAATCCCTGGGTAGGAAGAGCTGTGAGGACCAGGCATAGTCCTCCTCACATATTTGCTCATTTACTAGGTCCTGCTCTGTGCTGTCCTAGGCCCGAGGGCTGTGATGTTAGCTCCCACTTCACCCCTGCTCTCAGGGAACACACGGTCCCGGGTGAGAGAGGGGCAGATGAGAGCGGATTCTCATCAGGGGTGAAGTGGGCTCTACCATCACAGCCCTCGGGCCTAGGACAGCACAGAGCAGGACCTAGTAAATGAGCAAATACGTGAGGAGGACTATGCCTGGTTCTCACAGCTGTTCCTACCCAGGGATTTCTCCCTTACCACACTAGTGACTGCTGCATTTCACACATCTGTAACACTCCCTAACTGCTTCCTGTGGGTAATAATAGATCCTCTGAGGGAGCTTTTCATCCTTTGTATCTGAATTGCTGTGCTTGTCACAGGATTCCTTTCAGAGCTGAAGGTCCTCTGGGAGATTATCTAATCCACTCCTTTCATTGTATAGATGGAAAACCAAGGCCCAGAGAAAGGAGAGGCTCACACCAGACACACCCGGGGCACACAGCGTCAGCACGATGGTCCGCCATCGGGAAATGGCAGAGCTTAAGGAGGAATCGTTGCGGGCTCCTCAGGTGGGGACTGTAAACTTCCAAACTGAAAGCACCAGGTGGGCTGGAACTCCGTCCCACTTTCTCTCGTGGCCCAGCAAGAACTCATCGACAGCAACAAGTACCACTAAGCCCAGCGCGGTTCCAGGTACTTCAGGACATAAAAGTGTCTGTGCCCCTGCATACTTACAGCCGGACGCACTTAACCTTGCTGTGAAGAACAGACATGCTCCGACTGACTCTGAGGGGCCTCGGCATGGACACCCACCTCTCTAAGCCTCCCCTTCCTCCTCTGGAAATGGGATGATAATAATGTGAGTGTCAAATGCAATTATTTCTGTACAGCAGCCTCTATGGGGCCTGGCCAGAGAGGGGCTGCATATAAGTGAGCTGGCCTAGCACCCACCTGGGAAGACAGTAGCACACACAGGAAGCAGGCAGTGAGCCACACAGAATGATGCTCTGCTGAGGCAGGCAAGCCCTGTGGTCAGGGGTGGTGGACTGGGAGGAGCTGGCAGGACCGTGTTAAGTGATGAGTGTGGTCCAGGAAGGCCCATGGGATCGCATCCTGGGCTGGCAGAGATGAAGGAAGAGGAGGGGAAATGTGGGGTGGAGACGTGAGCCTGGTGCCCAGACACTGGCCAGGACTGATCCCATCTGAGCAGGGTCGGGAGGTGGGAGTGGGGCAGAGAGGTCATCAGGCCAGGCCTTGAGCGCAGGATGGGGTGCGGTGAGTTCTGCTGACTGGGGACAAATTGTGCAGGATGTGATGGTATCACAACCACTGATGCTGAGAGCCACCAGCACTGCCTGGATATGAATAGGAGGGGAACAGATCCCAGGGGTAGCCCTTGGTGTCACGGGGAGAGTCTGTGAAAGGCCAGCTTATAAAGGGTGGTTGGCTGCCAAAATCACAGGGCAGAGGGCACCTGCCTGTGCGCACACAGGGGCTGGGAGGCCACGCAGGCGGTCAGGCTGGTCCTGCAGCTGTCTCTGCCTGGGGAAGTCAGGTCACTGCCGCTGGTCTGAACCCTGCCCCGCAGGTCCAGAGCGAACTAGCTCCCGAAGTACCAAGGAAACACATTTCTGAGACAAAAAGAGATAGGACAGGAAGGAAAGAAGTAATAACAAAACAGCTTACCTTGGCTATTTTCACAAAATGGCTCAGGATTTCTGCCCTTATTTTTAAAGTCTGTGCTGTTAGAATTTCTCGTACAACCCAAAAACTGACCTGGAGAGTCAAACACAGACACACACACACACACACCAAAAACGTTGTTAAATGACAGGCCACCCAAGTTGCCCTGCCTACCACTTCTGTGGGACTTCCAGGAGGTGGGGAGAACACACCCTAGGGCTGAGGAGGTTCAGGGTCTCTCTATGACACCCAACCCTGCAGGGGCCGGTGGGGGGGGGGCGTCGTTGTTGTCAGCACCAGCTCTCCAACACACACAGCGATGCCGAGAGCAGAAAGTATGTCCATCCTTGTCCAGGGGACCTCCTGGGCCTGCATGACACATGGGTCTCCCTGAAGGGGGTGAAGGGAATTTTGAGATGAAACAGACAGGATTCTTGCTCAGGAGGAACAATGGATGGGTGGATGGATGGATGGATGGATGGTTGGATGGATGAATGGACAAATGGCAGACAAAGGGATATGCATGCTGGCAGTACCATCCATGAGATCCACATTCCCAGCCAGACCCAAGGCAAGAAGGACTCAGCTGTATACGAACAATTGTAACCAATTTAATTTTCCAGAAGAGGTTTGCCTAATTATTTATGTGATACAAAAGCATCTCTCAAAGTTCCGTAAAGCAATGCAGTTTAAAGGACACATTTTTCTGCAGACAGCATATGCCAAAAGGATATACTGGTACTTTTGCTTCAGAATATCATTCACATTTGACCATCCCCGAGGCCCTGAATCCTCTGGTGGGAAAAAGAAAGTCATCCACCAGTGTCTAGTTGACTCAATGAAACAGGAGGCCTTTCGTGCCAAGAAACACTGGGCAGTGGTTTGTCTTCCTGTTTACGTTTCACGACTATAAGAACAGTTTTTTTGTGAAACCTGGATGCCCAAGAGAGCAACAACAGCACCGCAAAGAAAGGAGAGATGGACAGAGTGCAGGGGATGCGTGGAATGAAAACTAGGCGTCTAAAACCTCTACACTGTACAAAGAATCAAATAGGAATACTCCAGAGTTAACAAGGAGTGTTTACTACTGCGACCACATGCCTTCTCTTTACTGAAATACTGTTAACTTTTCAGTGAGAAAACAAGAAAGGATTAACCAAGAATCAGAATTCGGTTTCTTATATTAAGCAGGAATATTATAGAAAAGTTTTCTCTCCGTAATCATCTGTGGTTGCCCCCAGGACATGCCTGGGTTTCCATAGAATCATTTTTTCCAAGGAACGGCCTAAAATTAAGTTCAGACTCAAATGTTTACTAGCCGGTTAAGGAAGAAAGATTTTCTTGATACTAAATGATATGCCCATAAACCTTATATTTTAATACATGCATACTTTTATGCCACATAAATCTCAAGTATGATCGTTTATATGTAGAATTTAATAGATGCTTATGTGCCAAAAAATTACACATATTTAATTACAGAATATGGCAGAGCTGGCTCTGATCTGCAGCACATGGTGTGCAGGGGCAACTCTGGATCAGCTCAGTTCAGCAGACTTTCACAAAGCCCTTACTATGTGCTCCAGGCACTGTGAGTCCCAGACCTGTCTGCCTTGCCTGACACAGAGGATACCGGAGGAGGCAGGATCCTCCAGAAGTCACTGTGTTAAAAGGCAGCTGGTGGCTGTGGCCATTAAGACGTTCAGACCAAGTGAACTGGAGTGTGCGGAAGGCAATGACAGAAGGCAGCTTCCTAGAGGAGGTCGACCTTGAGAGATGGGCAGACCTTCGGCAGGTAAGGAGACCAGGGAGAGCTGAGTGGGCCAACAGGACTGGTGTTGTAGGTGCCCCATGGTGGGGGGTTGGGGGGTAGGGGTGGGGGTGGGTAGGAGGGAAGCTGAAGCTAGAAGGGAAGGGAAGCGAGGGCCAGACTGCCAGGGTCAGGAGCAACAAGGGGACACTGTGCTGCATGGGCAGAGTTCCAGAGGCTTCTGAGCACAGGGATGACAGCCTAGACCCTTTTGTAGGGGCAGGGACCCCCATCAGGAAACTGATATGAGGGTCTAAATGAGAGATGGCAGGTTCGAGCTAGGGCCATGCTGCAGGAGATGGAGGGAAGAAGTGAAAGAGAAGGGCATTTCAAAGGGAGAATCAGCATAGTTTTAAACTGTTATAATTCTGTTTTTAACTACAAAATTTAAGAGAAGCTTAATGCAGAAAACAAAGGAACAGAGATAAGCACAAAAGACAGAAGCCATTTGCAAGATCATTCTCACATACAGACCCCCTGTTATAAACACTGTGATATGTGTCCTGTCATGTCTCAGAACATATGTTTGTCTAGTCTTAGAACATATGTCCTTCTAGTCATAGAACCAGTTTCTCTTTTTCAATTAAACTGGTATATATTAATCATACTATCACAAGGGTGTTTATAAGCAAATAAGACTATCAAGGACTTTCCTGGTGGTCCAGTGGTTAAGAATTCACCTGCCAATGCAGAGGACACAGGTTCGATCCCTGGTCTGGGAAGATACCACATGCCATTGGCAACTAAGCCCGGGCACCACAACTGCCAAGACAGCGTGCCCTAGGCCTGTGCTCCACAAGAGAAGCCATCACGATGAGAAGCCTGCTCGCTGCAACCTGAGAGAGCCTGGGCACAGCAAGGAAGACCCAGCACAGCCAAAGATAAATAAAGACATCACATTTTTAAAAATGCAAAATAAATGAAGAAAAAGAATATTGACTCTTTTTTTAGTAGCTGCCAAGTGATTCATCTCAGGGATGTCTCATCTCTAAGGAACCTCGTACTGCTGGGTAGCTTATTTCGAATTCTTTTGCTGTGATAGACAGACACACACACACACATACATATATATATATATATAATTATACATATATCTTTATACATTTTTAATGAAGATCTGAGGATAAATTCTTTCAAGGTGGGGTGAATTAAAATATGTGTACCTTTTTTCAGAAGTATGTATTAAAAAAACTTGGCCTCCACAAGGTTTATTTTGTTGATCCATCAAAGTTGAAGCAGAATTGTGTTCCCTTACACGAGCCAAGATCAGTTATTACGGTTCTTTTTTTTTCTTTACTAACATAATGGACAAACTAACATCTTATTGCCCGTATTCTGCATTTCTTTCATGATTGCTCAGTTAACATTTTTTTTTTCTTGCAGTTTTTTTCTCAGCTTTTTGTTGCAAACATTTATCAGCCATTTGTACTATCTGCCTGTGAGCTATGTGCTCTGGTCCTCCAGCCACCTTTCTATCGGGACACCCGTCCTCTAACTCTTGGTTAGTAAAAGGTCTCTTATACCAAAGTGAATGCATCACCCCTTTGTGAGTCATACAGTGTGCCAAGAGTGTGGAGAAACTGGTGCTCTTACACGCTGTTTGGGAGGGAGGTTATAAAACTTAAAGGGACATTTTGAAGAACAACTTGAACATGTCTCTCAAGCCGTTAAAGTTATAATCTCCCTAGAATATTTATCTTACAAAAATACAGAAATGTAAAGGGATATGTGCATTCCAGTTCTCCGAAGCACTGTTTATAAAGCAAAGGGACAGGCCCACCAACAGGGAGTAGGTTGCATAAGGAACACCATCACCTCACACTTTGGAAGGAAGTTGTCATGGAAGGAAAGAGACAGTTTATCTACAAGGATTATTTGGAATTCTTCTGCATAGGAGGTTTGTCTAGCCACCTCCATTTATTTATTCCATCATTTGTTTAAAGGGACTCATGAATACTTATTTTATACTTTTGGGTTATGATACTATGTTATTTATTTTATAACTATGTTATTTATTTCATACTCAAAGCCATTGCAGCTTCAGCTACTGACAGCTGGCTTTGACATGCCCTCAGCACTGGTTGGTTGGTTTGAGCACTTTTTTACTCTCTGCAACTACAAGATGTTACGGGACTTTCCTGGTGGTCCAGTGGTGAGGAATCCGCCTGCCAATGCAGGGGACATGGGGTCTGGGAAGATCCCACGTGCTGCGGGGCAACAAGCCTGTGCACCACAATTAGAAAACAGTCCCCGCTCATGGCAACTAAAGAAAGCCAGAGCACAGCAACAAAGACCCAACACAGCCAAAATTAATTAACTAACTAATTAATTAACTTTAAAAAATGCTACAGGTTCATCCTGTACATTTCTTGTCCCAGTCTGAAACCAGCCATTTCTCCAAGGAGCCTTGGCTCCTTTTATTAGATAATGGAATTAGAAACCAAAATCTGGGAGCATATACGCTTGAGCTACTGAGATATCACTGTTACTAGGTCCTCTCAGATGGCAGAGCAAGGAGGTGTGTGTGTGTGTGTGTGTGTGTGTGTGTGTGTGTGTGTGTGTGCCTGTGCACGTACTAACTCTTGTATATACACATGCCTATAAACATTTCTATATCTAACCATCTGTATCTATACTAAACTAAATGAGCACACACTAATGTCTCCAACTCTAATCCATCACCATATGGATCATTCTAGCCTTCTCCTCCTGTTTGCCTGTAACTTCCCACTCCAGCAGGTGGGAGAAACCGGGTTCCCGCCATCTGCCACCCAATTCCTTAACTGTTCAGTTCCAGTGTCCACGCATAATGGCTTCAGAATTGTTGCCCATCCCCATTTGGGAAACACCTTTACTAGAGTGTAAGACTACATACAGGTCCTTTCATTTTTAGTCTCTCAGGCTCCCTTCAATTCCAGAGTTTCTTAGGATTTCACCTTCTCCCCTCACCCTTCTCAGCGTGGTTGTTTCATACATTTATAATCCAGTGAGGCTCATGCGCTATGTTCTACATTCCATCCTGCTGCTGCTGCTGCTGCATCGCTTCAGTCGTGTCCAACTCTGTGCGACCCCATAGGCGGCAGCCCACCAGGCTCCCCCGTCCCTGGGATTCTCCAGGCAAGAACACTGGAGTGGGTACCTACATTCCATCCTAGGACCCCTCAATCTCCACAAGGAGTTTTCTAAAATCTGCGTACACTGAGGTTTACTGTTAGTGCTGTCAAGTTCTATGTGTCTCCACAAATGCACAGCAGCGTGTACCCAACACATGGCATCGTACAGAGCAGTTTCCACCCTAAAAATCCCCCTGCTCTTCACTTACTCAACCCTCTCCCCTGCTCACGCCTCTGGCAAACACAGATCTGCTTACCATCTCTACAGTTTTACCTTTTGCAGAATTTTTTTCAACATTTTCCCGAACTTTTTTTTTAAAAAATGGGGTAGGTAATCACATTTATGTTGCTTTCTTAGACTATTTTTCTTTCTTTTTTTGGCCACATCGGGCTACTTGCAAGATGTTAGTTCCTGTGCCCTTGGCAACGAAAGCACAAAGTCCTAACCACTGGACCTCCAGGGAATTCCCCAGGCTGGCTTCTTTCACCTTGTAATATGTATTTAAGATTCCTCCATGACTTTCTATGACTTGAGAGTGATTTCTTTCCTTTTTTTTTTTGAATGAATACTATTTATTCCATTGTATGAATTTACCAATCTGTCTATGCTTTAACCTACTGAGGGACATCTTAGTTACTTTCAGTGTCTGACCATTACAAACAAAGCTGCTATAAACAACTGTGTGTATCTGCGTGTATGTGTACAGGTAGACTTAAGATTCCAAATAAACGGGATAAATATTGAAGAATGCGATTTCTGGGCTGTACCATTTTTTCATTCCCACCAGCAGCAAATGCGAGTGTATATTGCTCCAAATACTTGCCAAGAATTGGTATTGCCAGGTTTGGTGTAGGTTTTTGTTTTTTGTTTTTTTGGCTTGGAGGATTTTTTTCTTTTTGTATTTTAGGCATTCTAAAAGGTTGTAGTGTTTTGCATTTTCCCAATGGCAAATAACGCTGAGCATCTTTTCATATGTGTATATGCCTTTGGTATATCTTCTTTGGTAAAGTATTTATTCAGATCTTTCGCCCTTTTTTAAATTGGCTTGCTTTGTTATTGTTGAGTTTTAAGAATATAGTTTGGATTCAACTCTTATTAGATGTGTGTTTCATGAATATTTTCCCCAGGCTGTGCTTTGTCTTTTAATTCTCCTAACTGTGTCTTTTGCAAAATATAAGATTTTAATTTTAATAAAGCCCAGCTTACCAATTCTTTTCTTTCATGGACTGAGCTTTGATGTTATATCTAATAACTCATCACCAACAGTCATGTAGATTTTCTCCTATGTTTTCTCCTAAGTTTTATAGTTCTGTGTCTTATATTTAGGTCTATGGTCAATTTTTATTTCATTTTTACGGAAGGCCTAAAGTCTTGCAGGTTCATTTTTTCAAACACACAAAAGTACTTCCAACCGTTTCAGTACTATTTGTTCAAGAAATTACCCTTTCTCCACTAACTGCCCTCATGCATTTGTCAAAGGTCAGTTGCCTATATTTGTCTGGGTCTAGTTCTGGGCTCTCTATTCTATCGACCTAGGTATCTATTCTTTTGCCAGTACCATACTGTCTCAATTACTATAGCTTTACAATCAGTCCTGAAATCAAGCAGAGTGAGTCCTCCAGCTTTGTTCTTTTTCTGGTTATTCTAAGGCTTTAGCCTTTCCATATAACCTTTAGAATCAGCTTGTTGGTATTTACGAAATAGTCTCAGGAGACGGGGGTTCAATCACTGGGTTGGGAAGATCCCCTGGAGGAGGGCATGACAACCCACTCCAGGATTTTTGCCTGGAGAATACTGTGGACAGAGAAGCCTGGCGGGCTACAGTCCATGGGGTCACAGAGTGTTGGACATGACTGAGCACCTGAGCACGGCACACAGCACATGAAATAGCTTGCTGGGATTTAAAAAAAATAAGTTTATTTATTTATTTACTGCTGGCTGTGCTGGGTCTTTGGTGCCGCTCGGGCTTTTCTCCAGTTGTGGCAAGCAGGGGCTACTCTCTAGTTGCAGTGCGTGGGCTTCTTTTTGTGGGGGCCTCTCTCATTGCAGAGCACCATCTCTAAGGCATGCAGGCTCAATAGCTGTAGCTCACGGGCTTAACTGCTCCGTGGCCTGTGGGATCTTCCCAGATCAAGGATCCAACCTGTGTCTCCTGTGTTGGCAGGTGGATTCTTAAGCACTGAGTCACCAGGGAAGCCCAGCTTGCTGGGATTTTGACTGGAGTTGAATTGAGTCTACAGATCAAGAAAATGGAACAAGTCTACGGAACAAGCTGAAGTCTTAATAACGTGTCTTCTAATATATGAAGACAGAATATCTATTTCAATCTACTTTGACTTCATTAGGGTTTTATAGTTTTTCACATATAGAACCTGTACGTACTTTGTTAGAGTCATACCTAAGTATTCCTTGTGTGTGTGTGTGCACACACTACTGTAAATGGTGGTGTTATTTTTTAATTTCAAATTCCAATTCCTCATTGCTGGTACACAGAGACGTTTTTATATTGATTCTGTGCCCTGAATCCTTGGTATACTCACTTATGGTTCCAGAAGTTTTAAAAATAGATGTCTTTGGGATTTTCTGCACAATCATGTCATCCTTTTAAAAATATTTTTATTTACCTATTTTGGTTGCGTGGGGTCTTACTTCCAGCACAGATCGTCCACTGTGGTGCAAGGGCTCAGCAGTTGCAGCATGTGGGCTCAGGTGCTCCAAGGCATGTGGGATTTTAGTGCCCTGACTACGTACCCTGCGTTGCGAGGTGGGCTTTACCACCGGACCTCCAGGGAAGGCCTAATCATGTCATCTTTGAATAAAGGCAGTTTTAGTTCTTCCTTTTCAGTCTGAGTATCTTTTTATTCCCTTGTCTTACTGCACTAGCAAGGACTTCCAGTTCGATGTTAAATGGCAATGGTGAAAGAGCACGTCCAATCTTAAAGGGAAAGCATCGAGCGTCTTAACGTTAAGTATGATGTCAGCTGCAGGGTTTTCCGTAGATGTGTTTTATCAAGTTGAGGAAGTTGCCCCTCTATTTCTAATTTGCTGAGAGTTTCTTTGTAGTATGAATGCATGCTGAATTTTGTCAAATGCTTTTTTTTGGGTCAACTGATAAGATGTTATGCTTTTTCTTCTTTAGCCTGTTAATGCAGTGGATTACATTAATTCATTTTCAACTGCTGAATCAGTCCATGCACACATGGAATAAATGCCTCTTGGTCACGGTGCTAGTAAGCTTGTAAAACACATAAGCTATTACGATCACGATTACTGTTTTGGTGGTAGAGCTAGCACTGGAGTTAAGGCACTGGGGACTAAGATATCCTCGGGGAATTTTCACAGCAGTATTAGAAGTGAATAAAGCAGAACAGTTATGAACACAAAGAGCTTTAGCTAATCAACCACAAATGAAAACAATCAAAGCATAAAGTAAAGAAAAATCCAGGTTTTAGAATGCTATCTTTTCTTACAAGAAAGTGACTTTTGCTCCAAATTTCTCAATAAGCCCACTCATGGTTTCCTTAGAAACCTGGAGTAAGATGGGAAAGCAGAGGTCCCAGCCTCTCCCTGCTCCCACCACTAGATTTCTGGCGCTGCAATAAAACACTGTCTGGTCTCTGCCTGAGCCTCCATGGGCAGGGAACCACCCTGTATCAGGAGAAAGCAACCGCCTACCCACTTCTATCCCCTGCTCCCTGCACTTACTGATTAGGCCCCATAGGTTCTATTCAGTCCGTTTCCCCATAAGAACCCCTCAATTACTTGAAAACCTTAATTACCTCCTCTCCAAGTCTTCACATTCCTAGATCCTTCCTCTGATCCTTGTATAACATGCTTTCTTTCCCCTCACCCTCCGACCCTCTGATCACTGTGACATCCCAGTCTTCACATGGGGCACCGAGGTCCAGGCATAACTGTCTAGGAGTGGTTGGATAAAGCATAGTAAAGTGGGATTATCACACACCTATTAGAACTGAGCCATTCTAGTTTAAACTTTTAATTTAAATTTCTTAAAAAACGACAATACCAATTACTGGCAAGAATATGACGCAACACAAGCTTCCCTTCATTGCTGATGGGAATGCAAAATGGCACAGACAGGATCCAGTAACTACTCCTAGGTATTCACCCAGTTTATCTGAAGTCTTATGTCCACACACCAAAAAAAACAACATGCAACTGTTTATAGCAGTTTTATTCATAATTATCAAAAACTGGAAGTCCTTTAATAGATGAATGGATAGACAAACTGGTAAATCCAAACACTGAATAGTACTTACTTAAAAAAAAAAAAGCCATCAAGCTATAAAAATACATGAATGAATCTTAAATGCATGTGGCTAAGTGAAAAGACAGTCTGAAAAGGCTACATATATATGCGTCCCCTTTTTTTTCAGAGTCTGGAAAAGTGAAGCTTTAGAGATAGCAGGTAGATCAGCATCTGGACCACCACCTTCCTCTCCATAGCAAATCCTGCCTTATTCTTTGGGCAACTTCAATATCACCTAAGACCATCGCCTTGAGACCATGGCCTCAAGGTCACGTTATCATTTCGGCAGCTATTACCACCCACCACTCCGGTCACCTCCTTCTCCTAATTACCAAGGACTGCCCTGCATCAGAGACCTGAAGTTCCAGTCTTGGGCCATAACCTTTAACCCTTCTAGTCCTTACTTTCTCCTTGAGTCCACCCCCAGCCCTGTGCCCACCCTTCCCTCTCGCCAGACTCTGGAGTCCCTGGAAACCCTTCCCTTCTTAAAAGCAGACAGATCCTCTATCATTTGTCACTTCAGTCCCTTGCCCTGGGGTCCTTCAAAAAGAATCTGCTTTGCTAATTGTGGATGGATCCAACCACTTACCTTCCTGTGCCCCTTTCTTTTGGCTGCCAAGTGCAACTAGAATAAAACCATCCACCCTCATGCCCTGGGGTCACTTTAAAAGCCACAATCTCTATTTCATCTGGTCCACTGGCTCTACCCATGAGTCTTTCTATATTTCCAGGGTCAGTTTTCTCTTTTCCCTGGGTGGTTTTTTCAAGCTTTCCCCAGCTCCCTCAAGCTTCCCTGCTGTGTCCCCAGCTTCACCTCCAATTCCATAAGGAAAGAGGAGCCACGAACCTCCTCGCACCACACCTACAAGCAGACCTGTGTCTGTATCTTTCCTTTCTGCAGACTCGCCTTTTACAACGCAGAGTGCCCAGGTCCCGGCCTCTCCCACCTCTGCTGGAACTTCACTTCATTACGTATACCTGCTCTCTTCTCATCTTTAATTTTTCCTGGCCTACTGGCTCCCTTCATTCAAAATAAGAACATCCCCAAAGCTCTTTCCGCTGAAAAGAAAAAAGGACTATTACTACCTCCCTGAACGTCTTCAGTCCCTGCAGCCACTCCTCATCTTTCTCGTTGGGAGCATCGCCTACATCTGCTCTCTCCATTCCCTCACACCTCCTACGGCTCAGCCTGCTACAGCCCAGCTTCTATTTCACATCCCCACAAAACAGCTCCTGCTGAGCTCACCACCGCCGTGCTGCTAAGACTTTCTTTCCAGTCCTTTTAACTGACCCATTCTGTAGCATCCCCATATCCTTGAGACCCTGATTTCCAAACACCACTTTTTCTGGGGGATCTTCTCATCCCCGGGCTGCTCGTTCTCAGCCCCCTCTCCTCTGCCCTTCCCACTCTCACAGGGACTTCTCTTGCTCCCAGGGTGATCCCATCCACTCCTGTGCTTCGGATGCGGCTGATTCAATACCTGCATCTCCATGCTGAATCTTTCCCCTGACTCCCAGACGCAAACATCTGATACCTGCTGCACAGCTGAACTCACACATCCAAACCCTTCTCATCTCCTCCCTCACAGCTGCTCCTCCTCTGTGCTTACTATCTCAGAGAGAGATGCTGCCAAGGACCAAAGGGGCCCTCCTTGCACCTCCCTGTCATCTCCCTCCACGTCTCATCAATCACCAAGAGCTACCACTTGGTCTCAATATTCTGTTGAGTCCGGCCACTTCACATCTCTATTCTTCACCTGGATGAATGGGACAGACTCCAATCCAGTCTCCTGGCCTCCCTTCCTACTGCCCACACCTCTCCTCTGGTTTTCCCATCCTAATGCTGATTCTCCTGGACTGTCAGCCCCTCCATTACTTCTGTCTCCTCAGCTAGACTGTGAGCAAGGGCTACATCTAGTTTACTATTGACCACCCTGGACCAAAGACAGAGCCTGGGACATGCTCAGTCAATACCTATTAAATAAATAAATGAATGTAACTAGAAGCAATGAGCCTCAAATGAAAGTGGGTTTATACAATGAGGAAAGAACAATTGTTTGGAAGTAGCTTTTGGAAGGGAAAATGCTAACACTGCCTCCCAGCTCTGTGATAAATGAGGTCTGGAAGAACCAGGGGGATCTACTGGAGTCATGTTCAGAAAAATAGGGGAGGCCTTTCAACAGAGAAACTCACCAGCTATGTGACTTTGAGCAAGTTATTTCACTTTCCAGAACCTCAGCTTTCTCATTCATAAAATGGGTTTAAAATATCAGCCTCAGTGGGCTTTGTGAAAACAGAATCAAATGCAGGTTAAATGCTCAGTACAGTGTCTAACTCAGGTGAGTTGAGCCGAAGTGTTCAATAAACATTTTTTTTAAGAGTCTTGATTAAAGCCAAGGAGGAGTGGGAACATTCAGGGGTTAGGCTAATGACGGGAGTTGGGGGCAGGGGGGAAGCGGGCAGTTAGAAGAGTGATGGGGTATCAGCAGGAAAGCTCCGAGCAGGATGGAAGAGTGCAAGAGGGAAGAGGGTCTGTGGGGGCCCTGCCATCACTCTCAGCCACTTCCTGCCCGAGCACCGACTTTCCTGGAGGAACTGCCGGTCCTCCAGTCTCACTCCCTGCCTCCACCGGAAGGCCTGCTTCTGAGACTTGGCCAGCCAGGGCCTCCTGTTTCCTGTCAGGGCCATGAGGTCAGGGTGCACAGCAGAGGATCCAAACCACGGCCATCAACCCGGAGTCTCCAGTCCAGGACGTGGAGTGGAAGAGGGGCAGGTCTTTGCTGCGGGAGTTGCCCTCACAGGGAGCTGCCGGGAACCAGAGAGGAGGAGGCTGCTTGTGGGGAGCCGGCGCAGAGGAAAGCGGGACCCCCAGGTGGAGACGGCAGTACGGCCTGAGGCCCCCTGGAAATACGTTAAGTCTAACCTCTCCCTGGATTTGTTCCGTGAGCCAGTAGGGGTTTCCGTCATTAGAAACTATGTGTATATATCAGTCCTGAGTAGAGTGAAAGCCACCCTCCCGGGCAAAGCGTTGAGAACCTCTGCCCTGTCCAGTCCCTACTAATATGTAAGGATCTTATGACCCACACTTGGACTTGTCCAGGCCTTAGAACAGGTTAGCAGCAGAGACTAGACTGGAACCAAGTTCTCCCAATTCCCTGTCCATTTCTTCCAAATTCTTCATCTTCAGGACACAATCCCCACCCTACCACCAGCACTTGGGCCCAAAACTAACCTTCCTTTCAGCTTGTAGCTCCCATGATGCTGCTGCTGCTGCTAAGTCGCTTCAGTCGTGTCCGACTCTGTGTGACCCCACAGACGGCAGCCCACCAGGCTCCCCTGTCCCTGGGATTCTCCAGGCAAGAACACTGGAGTGGGTTGCCCTGTCCTTCTCCAATGCATGAAAGTGAAAAGTCAAAGTGAAGTCGCTTAGTCGTGTCCGACGCTTCGTGACCTCATGGACTGCAGCCTACCAGGCTCCTCCGTCTGTGGGATTTTCCAGGCAAGAGTACTGGAGTGGGGTGCCATTGCCTTCTCCGCCCATGATGGTACCACCTGTTTTAAAGCTAATTTGATTTGTTTACTGTGTGTCAGGTGCTGAGCTAAACCTTTTACATCCATGATTCTCATCTGATCTTCAAAAACCACTTGAAATGATTCTTCCTATTTCATAAATGAGGAAGGTCAGAGGCTGAAACACATGTCAAGATCATACAGGTAACAGGTCATACAGCTAAGATGCACACTCCAGTTTGTTGGATTCCACACAACCACAGCTTCTCAGCCTGCTGTCCTCTAAGGTATTCATGCAAAAACTCGGGGGCTGTGGGAGGCCAGCAGAAAATCCAGTCACTTAACTTAAATGCACTCACTTAAATGCAAATGTATACATGTGCCTATTTATCTAAGGGCAGGTTCATTGGTGATACATCAGATTCTCAACAAAAAACAAAAACCCATGATTCAAAAAGGGTTGAGAACTTCTGGCTTTACGATAAACTCCCTGGGGCCAAGACACAGGCCTGGCCCATAACAGACCCCTAGGGAACTCAGCCCAGCTCTTCCGTCCCAGCCATTCCATAAACAAATGCTAAGGGACGCAGGCCCCATGGAGGAGCAGCCACGTCCTCCGGGGCTGACCAGAGCACTGGCTCTGATTTGGCCACAGGGAGCCTCAGATTCCCCAGCAACCTCCTTCCAATCAGCTAATCTTTCTTTTTCCCCGCCCTGGCCAAAAAATGCTTGAATGCCTACTAGACACAGACACTGTGCTAAGAGCTCTACCTAGATCATCTCATTTAATGTTTGAAACAACTGTGCAAAGTGAGTACTACTATGATTTTCATTTGCAGATAAGCAAACAGGCTCAGAGAGGTAAGTGACCTGCTTGCCTTTAGCTGGAGTCTGATGAGCAGCTTGGTTGACACATATGAAAGTTGGCCAGGAGGGGATGGATACCAATCAGTTCATCTCAGGGAAAGCAGCTCTGGTGGCTGACAGCCTGGCCATGGGCCAGTTTTCAAGCCAGAGCTGGTACCAGGGCTACGTCTAGGAACTGCTCTCTAAGCGGCTCACAGGCCGGCAGTAAGACCATCTCTCAGAGCATCCTGTTTGGGAAAAGGCAGCTTTACTTCTGGCTTGCTTCACCCGCTTGGTCCGAGCTGGACACGAAACAACTGTTTGCAGAACAAGCCGCACTGCCCTTTGCCAAGCTGACCTGGCCTCCGCGTGCAAAGCAGATTACATCAGAGCCCCCAGTGGCCCTCCTCCGGGAGCACTGTGGCTGATCAGAGGTGGGACTCGGCTGGCTTCCAAATAGTTTTGCTAAGGAAACTATGAATCCCCTGATAGTGTGTACACATCTGGTTGTTTTTAAAAGACTAAGCTCAGTTGAAAAGGAAAAGATTTTGAAAATAAAGAGTAAAAAAAAAAACACACACAAAAACACAAAAGGCTTCAGAATTTCTCTTTTCAAAACAAACGATGTACAGTTCCTACTGCAGATGCAGCTAGGCCTTCTGTAGTTCCTACTGTATCTCATAAAACAACGGTAACGTGAACTCCAGCCCTGATCAGCTGACTACAAGCTGGTGCCTCTCTGAGGGCTCCCGCTGTGCTCGGGGTGGTAGCCAGCTGAGGCTGGAGAGGCTGAATAATGGTGATGCATAGCACCCGGCATTTCCGAGAGGGATGGCCCAGCTGGAGGGAAGGCCCAAAGGGATCCCAGGCCCAACACTCCAGGCTCCAGTCACGTAGGCTGTGCAACCTCTAGGCCACTGTCCTCATTTGAAACCAGAAAAACAGAACAAAGAGGAAAGGCTGTCAACAGTCCCATTTGGAGGTTTGGTCTATTCAAGGGGGTCTTGCAGGGTACTTTCTACCGAAGATCATGTTCTGGCAGGTCTGTCTGAGCAATCAGAAGCCCGCGCCCCCAACCCCCTGGCTCGACTGGTCCAAGTCTCTGATAACATTCCTTTAGGTGGGGATGCAGCTTCATACCTGGAGCAAAGCTTCTGAGTGAGCCTCGCTGGTCTGTAGTAGTAGCATGGGTGGGGCCAGTGACCAGGTCATCAGGAACTCAGAGAAATTCAATTTGAGGAGCATTTATTGAGCACCTCATTCTTACACGCTACACATACTTACTGAATACAGCTGACACTGGGTAAGGTGGTAGGGGAAGCAGAGATGAACAAGACAAACACAGTTCCTGCCCTCAGGGAGCCCACAGACTGGCAAGGAAGATGGAGACTGAAGAGCTACACAAAGTTCGGCCAGACGGGGAAAGGGCCACACGGAGACCCAGAGAAGCAATGAGGGCACATGTGACGGGGAGCCCTTACACCGGCTGGGATTCATGGAAGACTCCTGGAGAGGGTGACATTCTGGCTGAGATCAAGTTAGGAGCTGAACAGGGAGAACAGCACAAATGGGGGCCTCATGGGACTGAGACGTGATGCAGCAGGAAAGAGGGGGGAGGCCAGGAAGGCCGAAGTCCACAGAGTAGAGGGGAGGCATGAGATGAGGTCGGAGGAGGGGACAGAAGCCAGACCCTCGTGCAGGACCTTGCAGAGCACATTAAGGTGCTCAGAGAACCTCAGCTTCAGTGGAACTGGAAGCCACTGAAATGATTTAGATACAGACAAGATGTGTTCAATTCCATCTGTTGTGTGAAAAAGGACTGTGATAGCACAAGCACGGATGAAGGTAGGGGGTTCAGGAAGAGGGGTCTGGACTCGGGCCAGCGCCTGGGAGTGAAGCCTGGAGGGGCTCCCAGCCTACGGGGGACAACAGATTACTATCTGCATGCGCATGTGCATGGGATGTTCTTACCTGGTTAAACCTCCGGGTAAAGGCCACGACGTTGGGGGCGAGACTATGTTTCTCCTTCTTACTCCATCCACAGCTGGCTAGTTCCTAGGAAGCACAGAGTCAATTTCAAACAGTGATTCCAATGAGGATGCAAATACAGACGGGCATCTACCTGGAAGGTGGGCCCAGAGGTGGGGAAGGGCTGAAACCTTGGCCATCTGTGCCCTCCCAGGGTGCGGGAGAGTCTCCTCCTCCTCTGGAGAAAGGGGCTGGGTCCACAGGCAGAGGGCCATCCTGGGACCCCCAGAGGCGAGGGTGAGAAGCAGGTTACTTATCTCCACAACCCCAGCCACATCTCTCGGGACTTCTGTGCCCAAATTATTCTCAACCCGACAAGGCCACTCTGCCAGCTCCCTGGGACTAGAAGTCCCTTCTTACTGAAGACTGTCTGATAGAGGGTATAATGTTATAATAAGCAGGATTCACCACCCCCTCCCAGGGCTAACTTAAAATTTGGCTGAAGATTCTCATTGGCCCAGGGACATCCTCCATTCCTGGAATCAGAGAACATCCCATGCCAAGCCCATTGCTATCAGAGAATATTTTGGATGACCTTGGATTCTTTCCTGAAGCTGGCCTCTCCTATCTCTCACACAAGCAAAGAGGGGCAGGAGGAGAGGTGCCCTAATATCTCTTTCAGGAGCCTTGTCTCTTTTTTCCTAGCAAGTTTAGCATTATAATTTGAAGAATCAAATGACCTAAATATTACCTATCAGTGAGGCTGGTACCATGAACCCCCGCTATGTGTGGGCAGAGAACAGGAAGCCTCACTTTTTATCTCACAGAATTCTCACCATATCAGTTTTAATAAAGAAGAAGAGGGCTCAGTACTACTCATCCTCCTGAATGAATGCTCTGAAAATCACTCAGTCGTGTCCGACTCTTTGCAACCCCATGGACTATACAGTCTATGGAATTCTCCAGGCCAGAATACTGGAGTGGGTAGCCATTCACCATTCTCTTCTGCAGGGGATTTTTCCAACCCAGGAATCTAATCGGAGTCTCTTGCATTGCAGGCGGATTCTTTGTCAGCTGAGCCACCAGGGAAGCCTAAGAATACTGGAGTGGGAAACCTATCCCTTCTCCAACAGCTCTTCCCAACCCAGAGATCAAACCCAGGTCTCCTGCATTACAGGAGGATTCTTTACCAGCTGAGCTACCAGGGAAGTCCATTAATTTGGTAGCTGTTCCCTTCTCCAGGGAATCTTCCCAACCCAGGGATCAAACCCAGGTCTCCCGCATTGCGGGCAGATTCTTTACCAGTTGAGCCACCAGGGAAACCCAAAAAAACTGGAGTGAGTAGCCTATCCCTTCTCCAGAGGATCTTCCCGACCCAGGAATCTAACCGGAGTCTCCTGCATTGCAGGTGGATTCTTTGCCAGCTGAGCTACTAGGGAAGCCTTGGCCCCCCTTCTGTTCCCTTTCTTTTCACAAGTAGACATGAGTCTGAGCCGCAGAGTTTACCTCTGTTTACCATGATTCTCCTTGCTCTGAAATGTATATCTGGGTTTCTTTCCAAATATACTTGACCCACCTCTGCGCCACTGAGCCCTCCCACCACCCACTTTAGAACACATGCTTCCATCAGTCTGCAGATGTGCATCACTGCCCTTTTGAAGTATAGTTGTGAAGGCAAGAGCTTCTCTTCCTTCTCTCCTAAAGCCATCTCTGAAATGTATGGACTATAATCTGATAGAAAAGAGAATTTGTAAAACTGATGTTCAAGGACTGATTGTTGCCCAATTGCTGGTGACTGTTCCCCTCTTTGTTTTTTCCTGAACTCTTTAATAAACAGAAGTTATATACATATCCATGGGGGCGGTGCACATCGCATGTTTGTAAGTGCTCGTTTAATTCAGTGCTTGGGTCTTATTTTCACACCGTGTAGGAAGGCATTCTCAAAGGGAGCAGTGTGGACCTGACAGACAGACCGAGGTCAGAGTCTGCCCTCCACATATCAGCTGCATTCTGAGAAGAACCTCAATTTTCTCATCTTGAAATGGGTATGATGATATATTTACCCATCTTGAGAACAGGTAAGTGAGCTTAAAGCACACACAGGGCACCTGGTATGCAGCAATTACTTGATAAAGGTCGCCCCACTCCTCTTCCCAGCATCGGCCACGTGCTGTCAGACATGACTTTAACTCCAAACACTCCCTTCTTTATTCTACATGTGCTCTCACTGCTGTCTTGAATTACTAACAAAAATCTACCATTATTTCTTTTTCATTTTGCTGATGTCATGCAGGCAGGAACCAAAGCAGGTACTTAACACATCTGCCCCAAATTTGCTTGATTTGAACATTCCTAAGAACTTGATTTAAAAACTGAATGCAGGGACTTCCCTGGTGGTCCCATGGCTAAGACCCTGTGCTCCCAGTGCAGGGGGTCTGAGTTCAATCCCTCCTTGGTCAGGGAACTAGATCCCACATGCCACAACTAAGACCCAGCGTGGCCAAATAAATAAATAATTTTAAAAATAAATAAATAAATAAAAACTATGTGCAATTCTTGGACCCTTTCATGCTACAAGACATGTCACATTCAGAATTCAAACCTCAACAGGGTAAAACACTATGTTTGAGCGATCCCTTGATAAAAGAGAGAGAGTCCTTTCTTTGCTGTGAATCCCAAGCCTGTCACTCTTTTCCTTGGGGACCACTTTCCCGGCATCAGTTTCATCGAGACGGAGGAAGAGAAGGGTGCTGAGACTAACTCCACAGAACTCTGGTGGAGACCAAGAGAGACAAAGCCCGACAAAGGAGAGGACATGCAGGGCACAGGCCTGGCTCACAGCGGATTCATCTGGGGAATGCACAGGGCATGAGCCTTCCTCACGGCTGAAATCTCCCAAAACTGGTGCAGAGAGATTTATCAAGACGTCTAACGAAATAAGACCATTCTAACTGCACTAAAACAAGTCCTGGGCCCAGCCTCTTTGGCACCATTCCTCTTCTGTGTTTGGCCTTATTGGAATACAAGAGATTCCATCTGTGTGAAGCGGGTTTGGAAAATGTGAAGTAATAGAGCAACACTCTTCCAGTCACTAGTGCCTAAAAAAGGTCTACACTACGGAACTGATTTGAGCATAATTCAGTTAAAATTGACCAGAGGAGACGGGGCTGGTTCTGGAAGAGAGACGAGGGGCTGGGCTGAGGCTAGTAAGGCCCTTGTAGCCTCCATGCTGGAGAGCCAGGCTGCTGTCCCCGGGCCGCATGGGGCCCTGGTCTTGCCCAGGCTGCCCCTGGTTCTGAGCTGTCTGCCGAGGTCCACTGGACATGAAAGGACAGGAAGAACCCGGTCAGTCCTCCCAGCCTCCTGTAGCAGCTCTCCTCCATCATGCAGCTGTTGCCCTGGGTTTATCAGGGAGAAACTTTCTGCCACTAAATAAGCTGCCTCCTCTCCCTTCCTCGGGCTTCAGTGGAAGGCAGGTCCTGTCTTCATAGGCCCCATCTTCTGGGCTCTGGCTCCCTTGCCCTCCCTGCTCAGAGCTCTTGCTCTGATGCCTTTTCTGGTACCTGTATCTTCAAACCTCTTCTTCTCCAGTTTCTTTCCTGCTAGCATTTTAAGACGCTTAACATAAGCCTCTTCGGCAAATAATAATAATGGTGATGACATATCACTTTGACAGTAATAACCAAGGCCATCTTTTCCAGACCTCCGGCTCCTCCAGCTTTTACTCACTCTTTCTTCCCTTTTCAGGCACATCTATTGAAAGCGTTCCTGGCTGCCTCTTTCTTGATCCCCTGGCAGGGGAACCCCTCTGTTTTCCACTCTCTGTCCTCGCCCCTCAGCTCTGCATTCTTCTGCTTGTCTTCTCGCCTCTTGAGCCACACCCGCCCCTAATTCTGAGTGGTTTTTCAGTTGCTTTATTCTTTTCTGACCCATGTCCCCCAAGTAATGAAAGTGTTAGTCACTCAGTCATGGGGTTAACTCTCTGCGACCCCATGATCAGTAGCCCAGCAGGCTCCTCTGTCCAAGGAATTCTCCAGACAAAAATACTGGAGTGGGTTGCCATTCCCTTCTCCAGGGGATCTTCCCGACTCAGGGATTGAACCCAGGTTTCCTGAATTGCAGGCAGATTCTTTACCATCTGAGTCACCAGGGAAGCTCCCCATGTTTCCCAAGCCCCACATAAACCTGTCCAAGGTCACCTTCCAGGAAGATGTCTGCATCCCTTCCAGGAAGATCACACTTCCCCATGGCTTCCAGCACATGCCCATGTCCAGCCCAAGTTTCTCTTCTGACTCCAGACCAGTAGAGTCAGCCCCCTGCTGGCCACACCTTCCTTGGCCTCCCACAAACACCCTAAAATCAGAAGGCCCAGAACCAAAAGGGTGTCTGATCAGCTGCCTTAAATAAAGAACACCTAAAGACAAGAGAATCATTTAGACGTTCAATCAAACAAAGGACAGTGTTTATAACAAAAATGTCCATGGAAAAAATCCCTAGCCAGTGTAAAAACAATTTTGTCTTAATATCCCCATCTGTTAAGCATTCCTGGGTGAGAACAAGAGTCAACACTGGTCTCTGCTCACCCTGGAAGCTTCTCTGGCCACCAGCTTTGTGCTTAGGGTTTTAGGAGTCAGATGCCCTGAGGTGGCCTGAGAAAGGCCTGGCCAAACTGTGTCTGGGGTCAGTGAGGTAAGGCCCTGGAAGAGGCGATCTGGGAAAGGGGACAAAATTCTCCCAGAAGACCCCCACAGGATCTAAGCCACTGAGCCACAGGCAGCCACACAAGGCCCTTCCACGCATGAGCTAATTCTATCTACGATCTTCTCCAAATTACATTCCTAAAACATGCCCACATGGAAAATGTACCACCTCAAGGGAAGGTCACTAAATCTGACCTCAGGGACCACCACCAGGCGGCACCAGCCAGTGACATCACATTACCATCTTGCTCAACGGCAATCTTTTCCCCTTCTTCCTCTCTCCATGTTTCTCCCCACTCCTCCCATCCTACCCTCTGGGACAATCTTCAGAAGAACCGGCGGGACAGTCATGCACTAGTCAGAGTTTTAGAAACACCCTAGGGAGTGGGTGACCCACTGAGGTAGTGGGGAGAGACAGCACCAGTTTGTGGGTTGGCAGTGGGGGTCTAAGGAACAAGACATTTCAGAGCTCTCATACCTCACTGCTGGGAATGCAAAATGGTAGAGCCATTTGGGAGGGCAGTTTGGCTAATTTTTTTTGTGTGTGTGTGTGCCAAGTCTTAGTTGGAGCATGCAGGATCTTGAGTTCTGGCATGCAAACTCTTCATTGCAGGATGTGGGATCTAGTTCCCTGACCAGAGATGGAACCCAGGCCCCCTGCATTAGGAGCACAGAGTCTTACTCACTGGTCCATCAGGGAAGTTCCTGGCAGTTTCTTTTTCATTTTAAGCATATATTTAGCAAATGACCCAGCAATCTCACTAAAGCAAACATCTGTCCACACACAAAAGAAACATGTGCATGTTTATCTCAATTTCCTCAAACTGAAAACAACCCAGATTTCTATCAGGTGGTGAAGGGGAAAACAAATTGTGATCCACTGTTATAATCAGCCACTACTCAGCAATAAAATGTATGAACTACTGATACAGACATCAGCACAGAAGAATGTCAAAAACTATGCGAAGTGAAAGGAACCAAACAGAAAAATATTATAGGATTCCTCTTTTACGACATTCTGAGGAAGGTGAGAACTACAGGGACAGAAACTAGATTACCGACTGCCGGTGGCACAGGGAATGGGGCACAGAGAAGTGTTGAGGGGCTAGGTGAGTTCTCACCCTGGGTCCTGGTGGCCCCATGAGAAAATGGTCGTCCTGCCTACTGCATCCGCAATTTCACTTTCTGCAGTTTCAGTTACCTGCAGATCCGAACATATTAAATGGAAAATTCCAGAGATAAACAATTCACATGTTTTCAACCGTGCACCGTTCTGAAGGGTGATGACATCTCATGCCCTCCAGCTCTGCTCGGCTCAGGACATGAATCATCCTTTGGTCCACCGTGTCCTGCCCCTTCATTAGTCACTGAGTAGCGGGCTCAGTTATTAGACTGATTGTCGTGGTGTTGCAGGGTTTGTGTTCAAGTAACCCTTATACTTAATAATGGCCCAGGGATCTTCCTGTTGGTCCAGTGGTTAAGACTCTGAGCTTGCACATCGATCCCTGGCCAGGGAACTTAGATTTCACATGCCACGGAGTACAACCAAAAAAGGGAAAGGAAAAAAAAAATAATAATGGCCCCAGAGCACAGGAGGAGTGATGTTGGCAATTGGGATACACCAAAAAGAAGCTGTAAAGTGCTTCTTATTTAAATGAAAAAGTGAAAGTTCTTGACTTAATAAAGATAGAAAAAAAATGCACTGAGGTTGCTAAGACCTACAGTAAGAACAAATCTAGCTGTGGAATTGTGAAGGAGAAAGAAGAAATTCAGGCTAGTTTTGCTGTCGCCCTTCAAACTACAAAAGATATAGCCACAGTGCACGGTGAGCGCTTAGCTAAGATGGAAAAGACAGTAAATCTATACAAGATTTTGAAATATACCACATTCACCTCACTTTTAGTACAGCATCTTGTTATAATTGTTCTATTTATTACTGGTTATTGCTGTTAATCTCCTACTGTGCCTAATTTATAAATTAACCTTTATCATAGTATGTATGTAGCATAGGGAAAAAACATAGTCCATGTGATCTTTGAACAACACAAGTTTGAACTGCACAGGTCTACTCTGACATAGATTTTTTCAATAAGTAATAGAGTAGTACATGATCTGCAGTTGGTTGAATCTTCAGATTCAGAATCTTGGATATGGAGGAACCAGGTATTAGGTTGCTCAGTTGCTCAGTCGCATTCAACTCTTTGCAACCGAATGGACTGTAATCTGCCAGGCTCCTCGATCCATGGAATTTTCCAGGCAAGAATACTAGAATGGGTAGCCATTTCCTTCTCCAGGGGATCGTCCCAACTCAGGGATCAAACCCAAGTCTCCTGCATTGGCAGGCAGATTCTTTACCACTGAGCCACCTGGGAAGCTCTTAACTAGTATATGTACATTTAAATAGTGTGTATTTAAAATGTTTACATATTATATATTTTAATAGTTGCACACATTTAAATATTTTATTTTTTCTCCAATATTAGACAATGGATGGATAAAAAGAGAATCTGTGGGTCCTTGACGTGAGGCATATTCTCTCCTGAATGGCGCTGGGTCATTAGAAAATTAACGCAACACTGGCACGCCACCTGGCTTGGCCCCAAATGACATCTGCACATTCACATTTACACAGCCATAAAAATGGATGCTGCCTGTTGGTTTGCAACGTTTAAAGTCAACCTAAGGAAGGACGGAAGGACTTGGTGCAGCTGCAAAATGTCAGAATGTTAATTTAATTGACTTGACGATGTAAACATAGCTGACAGAGGTGGTCAGTGGAGACGAAAAGGAGAAGCATAGGAAGTGAGCAGTCAACGGACACTATATAAAGCTGATGAAACAAGAAACAGAGGTTTCAGCGCACCAAATAAAGTTCCAAAAATAACCAGGGGAAGAGAATCCTCTGGGGAGAGGACTGGGGTAAAAGATCAAAGCCTGGCTTTATTAGTTCTTCTCTACTATTAGAATATCAAGAAATGATGACTCTGAAACAAACTTTAATAGGTGACATGTTACAATATTACACACTGTAAACTTTCTAAAATAAAATTTTAACAGTTGAGTAAACACTCAAATTACAAAATTTTTATAAACTCATAACCTGCTGATAACCGGTCAGGGTCAACATCTATGACATAAATGTGTCAACATAAACAACAGATAGTTTTCACATGACCTGTACCTTCTGAAGGAGTGTGCCTATCAAATCACGACCATCTGGACCTTCAGGAAGCATGTCTGTCCTACAGGAAACAGTAGAGCTTTACCCAAATGAAGCCCAGAGGAGAGAGCTGCTAACTGGGGCAGCGGGAAGGTTCCACCAATGGGGCTCCTGCCTTGCTGCCTTAAATCCTCACTGGGACAAAATCAGCTGTGATGAAAAATGGAAGGAAGAGAAAAGGGGACGAGGAAAGGCCAAAGGAGGCAAGGACAGAAGAAAGGAAGGAAAGGAGAAGAGAAAGGGAGGGATGAGGGCAGAGGGGAGGGAAGAAGGGAGGGCGGGGGAGCCAACTGAGCAGCAGGCCCCGTGCTGGAAGCAGCTCTAGGACCAAAGCTGAGGCCTCGAGGAGCTTAGTGAGTGGCCGGTACAGGAGACAAACAGGGACCCAAATCGCCACAACTCAAGACAACAAAGGGCGACGGCACTTTCCTGCTTTGTTTCTGAAGTCTGAAGCCCTAAAAGCCTTTCCTAGAGTGGAGTCTCCTGAGTGACGTCAGCAGAGAGAGAGAGAGGCATCTTTAGCTCTTTCTTGGGAGGAGAGGGAGAAGAGGGAGAAAGAAGGGGAAGGAGGGTGACAAGAAAGGATGAAGAAGGAAGAGAAAGAGAAGAGGAAGAGACAACAGTAACTGACGGTCTATGAAATGCATCTACACTCATCTGATATCAGAGTTAAAGGACTGGCAATGGACCAAACAAAACAGCAAAGGACGAAACAAACATGCTCTTGCTTTCTATGTTCCACGGGAGGGAAGAGAGATGAGAAATCTGTGGTAAGTCAGACGATGATAAATCCTTTGAAAAAATTGTTAACCAGGATGCAGGAATGGAATACTGGAGCAGATGCCTTGGGACGCCTGGCCGGTAAACCAGCTGGAGCGGAGACCGTGAACGAGGTCGGCAGCAAGCTCCGGAGGATCTGGGAGAGGGTTCCAGGCTGAGTTCCAGGAAGGAAGCACGTGTGTAAAGACCCTGGAAGTTCTGACAGCGCAAGGTGGGCATTGAGGCTGGAGCTGCTGGAGCCTGGGGAGATGGGAGGAGACGGGGTGCGAAGGAAGGGGGTGGAGGCCTGGAGGGCAGGTAGAGACTGGCGTTGACTCTGAGTGGGACGGAAGGACGGCGGAGGGCCTGAGCAGAGCAGCCCCAAGCCTCACGTGGCACGCGGGGTGGGTTCTACCCACGAGGTGGTGGCGCAGTGGACCCAACCTCCCCGTCAGGGGCTCCTGTGCTGTGCTACAGTCTAGCCTCATACACAGGCAACATCCTTTTCTCGTGTGAGAGCAAGTCACTTTAGCAATATGAATCAAGCACCTGCTGGGGGCTGTGTGCGGAGAAAAGGAGGAGGCTGGCCGGGGAGGAAGGCACACGAGGGCCTCTGCAGGGCTCAGAGGCCCTGGCCAGACAGACCACAGAGTGGGGAAGAGTCGCCAGTGCCTTCTGCGGAACTGGGGTGCATGTGTAGGGCAGGGGTCACTGACTGAATAGAAGGAATCCGCTTTTTCAGTTTCTATGCATTTCGATAGAGCCACACATTCACAGTCGCTACTGTTTCGTCAAGTCCTCAGACTACCATCTGCTGAGCAAACATGTAGACTGAGGGTCGTGAAGATGATGCAAACCTTTCCAGCCCCAGGGCTGTGCAGCTCGGCACAATTGGAACCAGCTGTCCAGTCAGGGCAGCGGCCAAGTGCAGCCCCGTGGACCGCCTCCAGTCCATGTGACGGGGAAAGGGCCCCGTGAGCAGAGCGCGGAGAGCCGCCCGCAGCACAGCCGCCTGGATTCCAGGTTGGTCACGAGGCCCACGGGGCCACACGTTCACTTCCCACTCTCACCCTGGGGACTGTGCTCAACCCCCTTTCTCCATAGTCTTGGGAAATATTTTTCCAAATAACATCATTCAGATGTTCTCTTTTTAAAAAGAGTACACTTTGGCTTTTTTTGATCAGGGACCTAGCACGTGTTCACTACAGAAAACTTAAACAACACAGAAAGCCCAGAGAAGAGACCTGAAGTCACCCATCAGCCTAACACCCAGAGAAACCAGAATTCACATTCGATTAATAATAATGGCAGAGACAACAACAGCTAACTTCCCTGAACGCTTACTAAGGGTCAGGCCCATGTCCAGTGTTTTACACACACGTGTCCATTGCTCACTGAATTCTCACAACAACCCTGCAGATGGGTACTATGACTGCCCCATTTTGCAGATGGAAGAAATGAAAGTTTAGTTAGAGGAGTTAAGCAGTTTGCTGAGATCCACTTATGTGGTCGATATGAGCGCCAAGATTCAAACCTGAGTCTGCAGGTCTCAGGAGCCTGACCTCCTTGGCATCAGAGGGTGTCTGTGTCCAGAACAGGGACCCCTGCCCAATCCCAGGGCAGGAGGAGGAGGAGGGCTGCACGCAGGCACACACTCACCCTCCCGATGAAACTCACACTGTAGGTGCGGTTCCGTCCTTCCCACATGTTCTCACGTCTGCCCCACTCTCCGTTCATAGGATTCCTCAGACACACAGGACATCTCCTAAAAACAATTCATCGTATTTGTGTCCTTTTGTTTTTCCTAGCTCTAGGAGGAAATTTCAGTCTGTCATTTAATTCTCCTTTGGTTTTCTGCAATAGTTGGTTCGCTGCTCACTGTTGCCACTGCAATTTAAATCTGGTAATCACATTCCCCGCTACCACCGCCCACCACCCCCGGCCCCCCACACAATTCAACCCTTCTCCATCTGGATCTCTGCAAACTGCACTTGTCCACGACACTACCAAGATGAAATTTCTGGGAGTACCTGCTTCATGGGGCGGGCAGGCTCTGACCTAGCCCTTGCACTGCCTTCTATTTTTTGGCCAACTCAAACTTTTCTATGTCTGGTGAGTATGCTAAACACCATGTCGGAAACTGGAAAAGTGAACTCAGAAGTTCCAGGGCCATGTGATTTTACCAGTGGGTCTGATCAGACTTCATCATTACATGTTTAAGTAATACCGAATTCTTACGCTAAATAATTTATTCCAGGCACAAAAGGTGATGGAAATAAGCCCCAAACCTGAACACCTAAGGAATGAGAACAAATGGGGAAAAAAAAATCATGCTACGTGGCCTGGTGGGTTTGTCTGAAAAAATGTAAGGCACTTGCCTGGTGGTAGAGTGAATAGGAATCCGCCTGCCAAAGCAGGGGACACAGGTTCCAACTCTGGTCGGGGAAGATTCCACGTGCCTCGGAACAGCTAACCATGAGCCAGCCACAACTCCTGAAGCCCGCGCCCTAGAGCCTGTGTCCCACAACGAGAGAAGCCCCTACTCGCCACAACTAGAGAAAGCCCGTGTGCAGCAACGAAGACCCAGCGCAGCCAAATAAATAAATAAATAATTTTAAATGTAAGGATAAGCTATATATTATGAAAACTATTAACATTATAATAGCATGCTGCTAAGTCGCTTCAGTCGTGTCCGACCCCGTGCGACCCCATAGACAGCAGCCCACCAGGCTCCCCCGTCCCTGGGATCCTCCAGGCAAGAACACTGGAGTGGGTTGCCATTTCCTTCTCCAAAGCATGAAAGTGAAAAGTGAAAGTGAAGTCGCTCAGTTGTGTCCAACTCCTATCGACCCCATGGACTGCAGCCCACCAGGCCCCTCCGTCCATGGGATTTTCCAGGCAAGAGTACTGGAGTGGGTAAATCAAAGAAGGAAAAGGGTCACTTTCCTCTCAGATACTGAAAAGTAACTAGCAAAATGCAACGTTTGATGGGATTTCTAAAAAGAAAAAAAGAACTTAGAAGCTTAGTAATATCTATCTCAAACCAACAGCTATCAATATGTAATATAACAAGAGGAGAACTACAGCAGTGGTCCCCAGCGTCTTTGGAACTGGGGACCAGCTTCGCGGAAGACGGTTTTTCCACAGCCTCAGTGGAGAGATGATCTGGGGACAATTCAAGCACATGACATCTATTGTGCGGTTTATTTCTATTATTATTACATCAGCTCCACCTCGGATCAACAGGCATGAGATCCCGGAGGCTGGGGACCCCTACACACAGGAATCTGAATTACAAACAACAGGTGTGCGACCTTTCTCAACAAGGTTCCTTATCTGAACTGCACAACACAGAAAATGATGTGAGTGACTTTCTTAACCCTCCTGAGGCTAGGACACTTGTAAACACAGTGGACCTTCAGGCACCAGGCTTAACTCTCTCATGGACCCCTGGTTGAAAAAGGCCTATACCCCAGTGCTGGCCAATAGCAATACAGTGCAAGCCATGTGTTTTAAATTTTTTAATAGCCATGTTTAAAAAAAGAAGAAAAAAGGTGAAATTACTTTCAACTGTTTTATTTAACTCAACATATCAAAATATTATCTTTTCAACCTGTAATCAATATAAAATATACAAAATTGTTCATGAGATAGGTTACATCTTTTGTACTAAGTCTCTGAAATCACTTACAGAACACCTCAGTTTGGACCAGCCACATGTCAAGGGTCCAATAGCCACATGTGGCCACCGTCTTGGACAACAGAGCTCTAACCAAGGTACAAAGGCAAGACCCTGAAGTATGAGAAAGAATTACCGAACTGGAGAGGTCAGGCAGGACAACCAAAGATAAGCCCAGAAGCCCCATCAGCAGGGCTGGGGCCGGCGGGGAGCCAAGGCAGTCAGTCGAGGACCAGGGAGGAAAGTTAGCCTGGGGAAAGCAGGAAGACAGACCAGGCGAGGTACCCACTCATGGCTGATCTCAAGTAATGGGTTCTTCGTGACCCTGCTGCTGAAGGTCTGTCCCTACCTCCACTCCCCTGCCCCCTGAAAAGGGAGGTGAGCTTGTCACTGCACTAATAGAGGAGGGCAATCAAGCAGATGGAAAGAAATACATTCAAAAAAGATGGAGAAAGACATGTGCCATTCACATTGTGATTTCACGTTTTCACGGGGACTTCCTAACCCAGGAATCCTGGGTTCTGATCTTAGCTGTGCCCTGAGCGCCCTCTGAGACTTTGGGCCAGTCCTTCCCAGTTAAGGGGGCCCAGCGTCCTGTCTATAAAATACAGTGGGCCCTCCACGGTCCTTAAGGTCCTCCCAGCTCTCCCATTCTATGAGCCTTCGAGGAGCAGAGGTCACACGTGTAGCTTAACACGATTAAGTAATACCTGCCCCCGATTAAGTAATACCTGCCCCCGGAGACTGAGTGATGGCGGCAGTTTTCTTTCCCAGTGTTTTGAGAGGCGCAGAAAGGCTGAGCCTGAGACACAGTCAGGAAGGGGCGGGGGCTTTGGGGCACCGCGCTGCTCCAAGGGACAGCCCGGGGAGGCAGGAGACAGGAACCAGATCAGGGGAGGAAGGTGGGGGCAGACGAACAGAGAAAACACAACTGAGGTTCCTGAAAGAGGGACGGGAAGGGAAAGGAGGGGAGGGGAGAAGGAAGGAGGAGAGGACGGAGGAGAAGGGAGGAAGAAGGAAAGAACAGGGGAGAAAAGAGAGAAGAAAGAAATGCATCCAAAGGTGTTCGAGGTTGAATCCGTGGACTGGGACCAGGAAGGGGAGAGGGTGCCCTGGTGGAGCAGGGCAGGGAGGGAGTGGTGTGGGGAGCCCCGAAGGGGCAGCCTGCTGTCCAGGGCGTGGGAGAGGAGCTTGGAGAGAGAAGCAGTGGCCACTCACGTGGCGCGCCCCACAGGCTGTCTGTGTCCCCAAAAACAGAGGCCTCTGAAGGTCTGCATGTCAGGAGCAGACACGACCTGGTCAGAGGCCAAAGAGGCAGCACTGGCCACCCTACACCAGGGGCCCGTTCGGGGAGGCTGAGACCCACACCGTGTGCCCCTCAGCACACCAGCCAGGAGGAGAGCATGGCGGGGAGGGCAGGGAGACAGCCGATCGCCAGCCCCACAGCTCCTGCTCCTTCTGCGAGGTGAGCAGACAAACCAGTCCTGTCCCCAGGCTGCAAATAACAATAACGATGAGAATATAATAGCAGCAGCAGCAGCTAACAGCTTACTTACTACAGGCCAGGCAAGGCTAAACACTATTCTTATATTACATCCTTTAATCTGTTAACAATGGCATCTACCAGGAAGAGCTATTCTTTGCCCCCAGTTTACACACAAGTAAAATTGAGATTCAGGGAGGATAGGTCACTTGCTTAAGGTCCCACAGCAAATAAATGACAAAACTGGGATTCAAACTCAGGTTTGTGTGACTCTAAAACCTAATCTCTTAACCACTGTGCTTGCAGCCTGGTCAAGCATTACTGCCATGATTTTTCACCAACTCTTGAACAACACTGTGCCTGCCTGGTGGATGGCACTGTAGGGGTTAAGAGTGAACAAAAGGGTGAAGGAAGAGAGCCGCGAGGCACTGCGTGCCTCCCACACCTCAGGCACTAACAACGTGTGGCTACTCTATTGTGCTCAAGTCTCAAAGCCAGACCGCGAAGTAGATTTTACTGTTCCAGTTTTACAGATGACAAAACTGAGGCTCACAGAGATGAAGTCATTCATGCAAGTTTATCCAGGTGGTAAATGGCAGACACCACAGCCTGGGCTTTTAATACAGAAAGGCCCCAGAGGTGGGCTTGAGGTATGAGGTAAGGTAACCGGACAGGGGGGCCTAGGAGTGGACGACTTCACTCAGAAAAGGCTGACCTTGCCAGGGGGTGGGGGTGGGGAGGTAGCTGTAGAAAACGTGAGGCTGGAGGTTGCACAGGGGCTCCAGGCTGTCCTACCCTAAGGACATCCCCTGACCCCCGCGCCGTGTATCAGGCCTGACTTCCGCTGGAGCTGCAGGAGGGGGCCACACGGTGTCTCCAGTCATCAAAGTCACCGTTTCATTCAATGTAGCACACTCAGCCTCCTCTCCCACCTCCCAGGAACTCGCTTTTTGATAGTGAGCACCGTGAAGCCCCCGCACAGAGCAGGATTTCTGGAAACAACGAGAGACTCCTGATAGACTCCAGTGGTGGTTCCGCAGCAGGATCCACCACAGGAGTGAGGCGGGTTTGACGTGGGAACAGTCTGACCGCGACCAGAGACGGCCAGTGCATGGGGACCGGGAGGAACGGCTCTTTCAGAGAAGCTGTTTCCTCTCCTGAGAAGCTGAAACAAGAACCACTTTTCACACGTTTGATCTACATGAGGATACTTGCTGGAATTAGAAGTGTGAGGAAGCCTTTCGCACTCTGGAGCCAACAGCCTCTGAGGTGTGAAACCACCTTTTGTAGGACGGGGAGTAAGGCCATGGCTTCCTTCGATCCCCGCCTCGGGCCTGGCCGCCCCTCAACTCTTGTCTGCAGCCCCATTTCACCAGGAACACTGACCGGGTAGTCTCCACCAGGGCCTCCCCTGTCTGTGCCAGGCTCTGGGCGAGGCTTGGGGGCTCGGACGGTGGACACGGCACTTGCCTCCTGCCCTTACCAGTGGAAGAGACCAGCATTCATTCAGAACATGCTGCTGAGGGCCTGAGGACAAGTGCAGAGTGAGGCAAGGAAGTAATGAGGGGCTTCACAGCTAAGGAGAGGGGGCCTGGCACTGAACCAGGGCACTGGGACAGGAGGGCATGGAGGGCAGCCTGCCGGGCAGTGAACAGTCAGTGCCCGGGCCTGGCGGTGGATCCGAGGGCCTGAGAGGCAGCCAGGGCAGGGGGAGCAGACAGTGGGTAGGGAGGGCTGGACAGGAAGAGATAAACCAGGTCTCACGGGGCCTGCAGACTTGGGAAACCAGTGGACATCTTGAAGACACTCGGGGAGGTGGTTAGAGATTTAAAAACTGCAGGGTGGGCAACAGAGCAGGATGGGACAGAAGTGGGTATGGAGACGTCCCCGAGGAGTAGGTGAGAAGGAGGCGAGAGGACAGCCTACCTGGGAGGTGACTCTGGGGACAGAGAAAGGTGGAAGGAGTGGGGACAGGGCTCGGGGGACTGCCTAGGAGCAGAGAACACAAGAGAGAGGAGTCACCGATGACTTCTTGGAAGAACCACAGCTCTGCCTACAGAACCAAGTCCTAAGAGCCCTGGGCATGGTGTCTGAGGCTCCACGATGGGAACACCCCATTCTCTAGTCTAATTTTGCACGGCGCCCTTCCCCTCTCCTTTGCTCTGCCCGACCAAATCTGCTCACTGGTCCCTGTACATGGCCATGTTCTTCCCAACCACCTTACCAGGTTCAAGCTGTTCCCTCCACCTGAAATGCCCTCTCTTCTGGTCCTGTGTCCAGACCACAGTGATTTCTCCAGGCCGTGAGCAAGCAAGACCCCTCTGGGGGTGCCGTGTCCGTGCCCCGGCTACACGTATCAGCCCCACGCCCAGACGGTACTCAGTCTGCTCTCGTTAGTGTGGCCCTTGAGTCCCTTGGACTGCAAGGAGATCCCACCAGTCAATCCTAAAGGAAATCAGTTCTGAATACTCTTTGGAAGGACTGATGTTGAAGCTGACACTCCAATACTTTGGCCACCTGATGCAAAGAACTGACTTATTGGAAAAGACCCTGATGCTGGGAAAGAGAGGCACAGGGTTAGAGACAGATGACCAAATCCAGCTGCACACAGAAGTGTCTGGGCATAACATTTTGAGAGGCTTGCCCTCTCCAAAAGTTTATCCACGATGCAGAAGAGGAAAAGGGGAAAAAACAAGAGATCACAACTCATTTTACGAGCCGTTTTCATCCAAGAATCTCATATTTTCCACTGAAGGAAAAGCCAACCTACATCTAGAGTCAAACTTTTCAAGACCTACACTCAAGAGAAAGAAACGCTCTCCAGCCATAAATTAAAGGCCGGTTTTAAACTCTCATTTCCCCAGAGAGCCAGAGCTTCAGAGCCCTTCACGCCCTGCAGGCGGGCCCTGACTGTCCGCCCGTCTAGTCGGAAGGCAAACAACCCAGGCTATTTGTAATGACAAGCAAACACTAATGAATTTTGGAGCATGTCTGGTGCTTGCGTTTATAGTTCATAAAATCATCTGGCTTCTTCTCACCCATGCTGACATGCCAGTGAGGCAACCCCAAATATTTACAGGCAGGAAGGGGCTGCCAGGACCACTCTGTGAGAGGGGGCCGGGGGTACAGGGGACTGCCTGTAGCCTCCCCATTACACATAAACCTATTTTTATGCTCTGACACTCAGCCTCAATCTTGGCATGCGAAATCCTATTAAACACTATGTACTATTAAACACTATGTTTTTTTTAAACATCAATTTAACTGTCTCAGTTGCATACAGGTAACAACCTAGTCAGAAGTGACCAAAATGGCTCTTCTTTTAATATCAGCCAGATATAAATCAAGGATTTAAAATGCACTTAAGATTTTTCTAGGCAGGTATATAATTTGTCTAATACACACTACTGAATTCTAAGTGTCTGGAGGAAAATTACTTCCATAAAAAATAGGCAGTCGGTTTGGGGGCACCACGCGTATTCCCAGCCCCCAGGGCAGACCCCTCAGTGCCCATCTAAGGCAGAGACCCTTTCCTGGCAACACCGCAGTGACCACCCAGGGGGAAGGGACCGCGGAGGCTCTGGGACTCCTTCCACCCCGAGGAGGTCTCGAGGAGTCGCCACATAACCCAGATGGCCCAGACTGGCCCCTGGCTGTCTGAGTCCTCCAGAGGCCAGCTTTCATCCCCCAAGGAGACACACATCACAAACCACAGGAAGAGTTACTAACATGCAGAGTGAGCTCCTACATAAGGAGATCTTTCTTAACCTCAAATAGCTATGCAGCGTTCACTTCTTAATGGCCAAGTGTCCCACATCTGACCTAAGCCATGTGCAAATAAAGGTTGTCTGAACATGGGCTGTCTGAGGGCATCAATGGCAGAAGCCATCACTCATTTAACTGCGCCCCCCCTAGGCCCTCACTGCTCCCCCAAACCCCCCAACCCCAGGCTCCATTCAGAAGCCTGCACAGTACAAACAGCAACAGCGCTGACTGGGGCAGACAGGGTCTCAGCGCCAGAAGGTCCCCAAGAGGCAGGCGATGTATTAGGGCAAGGAGACACTGAAGGACACCAGTTCCCCATTACTCACACGCTGGAGTGTCTGCCCTGCTCTTGACCATCCCCACCTCTCTGGGAACTGCATCATGCCTGCAACCTCATCACAGGGGCAGCACCTTGAATGACATGAACCTGACCTCCACTGGGCCATTAATAATTCCCTGTGTATGAATTTGGGCTCTAGGTGGAGGGAGAGGGAAAAGAGTCAGCCTGCAGCCTGCAGTCATCCTGTGCATCCCGAGCCCTTCCACCGCCCCCCCCCTCCCCCCCCAACCCCCCGCTCCGTGCCAACCAAGGAGTCATGGAGAGAGGGATCTGAGGAAGGATGCAGGAGACAGGACGGACAGGAGTCTGGTCAGGCTTCTAAGCCCAGATTCCAGCTCTTCTCCGCTTCGGGTTCTAGGAGATACCCCTAAGGCTTATAGCAAATTCCCCTTTTTATTGGCAAACTCCCCTTTGTCAAGCTGGCTTGTGCTGTTTTCTGTTACTTGAAACTAAAAACATCACCTGGTCTCCCACTGTTCTGTTCTCACAGCCCAGCAGCCTGGGTGGCCTCAATGAAGAAAAGGTGAGGAAGCGGGGGCACAGTCTGACAGGGGCCAAGTCTCAGAAAGCCCCTTTCTCATGGAAACCAGTCAAATGGGAGGCCAGGGACTTCCTTGGGAGAATCAGGAGCCAGGAACCAGAGGCCAGGGACCTGGTTTCTGGTTCCCAGGGAGTCTGGACTCTGCTGACCCTCCCGATGTGAGGCTTTGCTTCCTGCTTCCCTCCAGAAAGGTCACAGAGCTAAGGTCAATGGAGTCAGGGCTGTGAGCTAATACCCCAGAAATGGGGAGGGTGGAGGTGAAGAGAACATCCCATCACACAGGCCTCCAGGGTGACGTGTGCCCCAGGGTGTGGAGTTTTGGGGAAGGAAAAGCTAGCCTGGGCTCAGAAGTTCAGGGACTCAGAGAAGTGAAGTGAAATTTCCTGAGGCCACACAGCAGCAAACATGAGGCCAGTTCAACCCAGGTGGGCCATACACCAACCTCCATGGTATCAGCTCCACCCCTTCGGGAGATTTCACCTACCAGTCCTCCTTTCCTGGGGCCAAGAGCAAAGCAGCATTTGTGACCCTCAATAAAAAGAAGAATGAAATTGTACCTCTTCTCCCATCCCCACCAGAGGGGTTATTTACAGTCTCAGTCCTCAACGAAGGATGGGCCTGTTGGATGGAGGTGCACTGTCTGACTGAGAACCTCAGTGGACCTGAGGCTGCACACTGGATTTCAGGCAGTGGGGAGCTGAACTGCTCTGTGCAGTCAAGGGACATGGATGGTCCTGGGAGGGAAACAAAGAGCTGGAAAGTGGCTGGGATCAGCTGAGGGCCCACAGCGATGGGGCAGCCGATGGGTATTTTAGAGAGTGTGATGGCTACAGCGCCTGCTCAAGTTGTTAGTGTGGCTCCCAAAGTTCCCTTTCCAAGAAGTCTCCATGGCTCCCTAGCACGCTGCGCGCAGATTCTTCAGGCGGGGGGAATCTGCAGAACTGTTGCCCCATCACTGTGGCTCAGGGCAGAACTGATGTATGTGTTAGGAATAAGCCTCCAGGGACTTACACAGACCTGAAGAGAAAGACTTGGCCTTCCTTAATCTACAGGGTTGGGATTCAAGATTCAAGACAGGTTTGTATCCATCTCAGAGAGACATCTGGGTGACTGTGATAATGACAACTATTTAAACAAAAAGAGGGAGTTCCCTGGTGGTCCAGTGGTTAAGAATCCGCCTGCCAATGCAGAGGACATGGGTTCGATCCCTGTCCAGGAAGATCCCACATGCCTCGAGGCAGCTAAGCCCATGTGCCACAACTACTGAGCCTACGTCCTAGGGTCCAGGATCCACACTACTGAAGCCTGTGCACTTAAAGCCCGTGCTCTGCAACAAGAACCACCGCAATGAGAAGCCCGCGCACTGCAACGAAGAGTAGCCCCCGCATACTGCAACTAGAGAAAGCCCGCAAGCAGCAAAGGAGACCTGGTGCAACCAAAAATTAATCAATTAATTAAACCAAAAAATAAAAATGAGGGCAAGGAGGAACACCAGCAGCAGCCACCTGCTGGGCACAGCTGTTGTTGCAGTCAGAGTGCTAAGTAAGGACTCAAATGCATTATCACACAAATCCTCCAATAGCCCTAGGAAGGGGATACGACCATCATGGCCAGTTTACAGATGCAAAAACAAAAGTCTAGAGGTGTTGAGGAACCTGCCCAAATCCACACAGCTGGTTTGTGATGGAGCAGGATCTCAACTCAGCTCTCTCTGAACCATCAGATCAGATCAAATCAGTCACTCAGTCATGTCCGACTCTTTGCGACCCCATGAATCGCAGCACGCCAGGCCTCCCTGTCCATCACCAACTCCCGGAGTTCACTCAGACTCATGCCCATCGAGTCAGTGATGCCATCCAGCCATCTCACCCTCTGTTGTCCCCTTCTCCTCTTGCCCCCAATCCCTCCCAGCATCAGAGTCTTTTCCAATGAGTCAACTCTTCTCAGGAGGTGGCCAAAGTACTGGAGTTTCAGCTTTAACATCATTCCTTCCAAAGAAATCCCAGGGCTGATCTCCTTCAGAATGGACTGGTTGGATCTCCTTGCAGTCCAGGGGACTCTCAAGAGTCTTCTCCAACACTACAGTTTAAAAGCATCAATTCTTCGGCGCTCAGCCTTCTTCACAGTCCAACTCTCACATCCAACATGACCACTGGAAAAACCATAGCCTTGACTAAACGAACCTTTGTTGGCAAAGTAATGTCTCTGCTTTTGAATATGCTATCTAGGTTGGTCATAACTTTCCTTCCAAGGAGTAAGCATCTTTTAATTTCATGGCTGTAGTCACCATCTGCAGTGATTTTAGAGCCCAGAAAAACAAAGTCTGACACTGTTTTCACTGTTTCCCCATCTATTTCCCATGAAGTGATGGGACCGGATGCCATGATCTTCGTTTTCTGAATGTTGAGCTTTAAGCCAACTTTTTCACTCTCGACTTTCACCTTCATCAAGAGGCTTTTTAGTTCCTTTTCACCTTCTGCCATAAGGGTGGTGTCATCTGCATATCTGAGATTATTGATATTTCTCCCAGCAATCTTGATTCCAGTTTGTGTTTCTTCCAATCCAGCGTTTCTCATGATGTACTCTGCATATAAGTTAAATAAACAGGGTGACAATATACAGCCTTGACGTACTCCTTTTCCTATTTGGAACCAGTCTGTTGTACCATGTCCAGTTCTAACTGTTGCTTCCTGACCTGCATACAAATTTCTCAAGAGGCAGATCAGGTGGTCTGGTATTCCCGTCTCTTGCAGAATTTTCCACTTAACTCATGCTATTAACCAGTAGGCCACACGGTCTTCCCAGAGTTAGGTGCCTGAGCCCTGACTCTTGCGCTTCCTTTCTGGAAGGCTCTAGGCAAACAGGGATCGTATCTGAGCTGCACCCCGCTCTGGCGCTCTGGCCGTCACTAGGGCCACGTCTCTCAAGGCTGCCCCTTCAGGTGTTTTCTTTTCCCAGATCCCACCAACTGTCCCAACTTCCAACGACACTTTGACCCCTAATGAGTCTCCAGGGGCAAGTCAGCCTTCAACATCCCTTCACAAGCCTAGGGGTCCTCCTCGAGGCAGGACCATGACCAGCAGCTCCTGGAATCTAGAATCTGCCAGAGGGCATGCAGATTAGTCCACAGAAGAGCCCAACTTAGACCTTCTGAGAAAGAAGTGATCTAATTTTGCCTTGTCATGCTCCTGGCGCCAGGCATCTCCTGTGGATGTCTCATAAGCTCCCCAAATGCAACACCCACAAAACCAAATTCCCCAAGTGCCCACCCTATGTCATCCGTGTCCTCTGCCAGCCACTCAGGTGCCCAGAGGCTGTGTGAGCCAGCCACGTGGGAGATTTCTTTCAGTGCCCTGTCCTCCCTGGCCTGGCCTCTCACCTCGGGCCTTGGTGCAAGCTGCCCCCTCTGTCAGGAACATTCCTCCTCCTCCCTAGCACCTGACACCTCCACCTTGTGCCCCAGGTTTACACACCATTCATAGACCATCTGTTCAGACCAGCTTCCCTGAGCCCCCACACCACCCGAAGCCAAGCTGGATGCTCCTTCTAAGCCTCCTATGGAAGAAGTAAGGCCCCTGACAGGAGCCCAGACTGTTCTGTATGCAGGCGCTTGTTGACTTCTCCGTCTTCCCTCCCTAGACCATCGGCATTGCACGGGAATAGCACCTAAGAACCTCACTTGTTCACCTCTGTGTGTCTGGATCCTGAGGGGGAATCCGGCCAGAGGAGGTGCCAAATAACTAACTGCTGACTGAGTTAGTGGCATCCAGGAGCAACCCATGGGAAGTAAAGTGATTTGACCAAAAAAAAAAAAAATGAATGTTCCACTTTTGAGTGGCGGCTCAACTCTCTCAGCACAGCAGGTTTCAGTCAGTGAGTCAATGACAATTTACTCAACAGGAACTACGTGACAAGCACCACGCCAAGCATCTGAGGCACCAAGATACATGAGGCTTGTGTTTCAGGGTCCTTTGGAACCTAATGAAAACTACAGGCTCCCTCCTCAGTGAAATGCGAGTCACAAAATTATGTGAAATTATGTACACTATTTTTAAATTAAATTTAAATGAATAAAGATCTGATTTTCAGAGATCATTTCTCTTATTTTTTCCAAGCCAAAAAAAAACCCACAAAAATTAACACCAACTTCCTGAAAAGAATTAAAAGAAATCCAAACTGTGCCGATAAGACTGCCCCATGGATCCTGCTGCAGTCCGGTTCGTGAGGCAATCACCCGGGGTCAGCGTGTGGCCCCTTGAACCAGACCACCTGCATTCAAATCTGAGTCTATCACTGGCCAGACCTGGGACTCTGGGCAAATTGATTAACCTCTCTGGCCTCTCATTGGAAAATAAAGATCATAAAAGTGCCTACCTCCTATGCCTGTTAGTGAATGACACACCGCCTGCTCTCAGTAACTACAGGTATAGGTATTATTACTGAACACAAGAAATACACACCCAACACACACGATGCTCCTCGACACACGACACCCTGATGCTCAGTCAACTTGATGTCTTGGTTTACCAACAGATGTGGAACCCTGACTCCCAGGGGAAGGCAGTGGCACCAGACAGTCACTCCCGAGGCCCACGGACGAGAGTCAGCCAGTGCTCGACGTCAAGGACCAGCACTGTTCTCCAAGAGCTGGCCGACTGAATCAACGCTGCATCGCTTTCTTCTCTCTCAACCCACTGAGTAAAGCGATTTCAATGTCTCCTTCACCGACGGGTGGCCCCCAAGGAAGCACTTTTGAGTCCAGACTTCCCTTTCTTTCCAGGGAGATGTGCAGAGCTCTAGGCTGCTCCAGATTTCTGCTGCTGAGGGCTTAGTGTGACTCTGCCACTCCCGGCCTACACGAACATTCCCCCCTACCCCGGCTGTAGGAAGGCCACAGACTCATCCAGCCCAGTCTCCTTTTCTAGAGGGCAGCATGGCCAACATGGCCCCACTTTCCAGAAACATCTCTAATGGGGAATTAAACAGGTCTACCTCATTCACAAGGCCAAAAATATCTAGCAAGTAAGCCAAGTCATGAATAAATTCCTCTTTCTCTGTTGTGTGTGTTTTCCTTTACTTTCAAAGGAAAAAAATAGAACTTCAAGTACTCCAAGACCTGCCGTTCAGAGAGCCAGCAAACTCCTGGGCAGTAGAAGTCGCTCTGCGTTCTGCTCCATTTCATAGCGAAACCTCCTGAGGAGGCAGTAACCCAAGGCCCCAGCGCCGATGAAACTGCAGGCTTTCAAAGCAGGCTTTCAGAACCATTGCAGCCTTTGACATCAACACACACTGGCACAGAAGAGCCCAGCCATAGGGGCAGGTGGGCCTTCTTGCTTCATCAAAGCTACAAAACCAGATGTGTTGCCAGACAAAGCAGATGCTTCATCCATGCACAGATAGCCTTGACATTCCTTTCAGTCAAAATTTAGCTTGGCAAGGTAACTGTTTGCCATTCGTGAAGACTTGGAAGTTTCTCAAAGAGGTCTGCAATATAAGAATTCTTCTTGGATGCTGACCACACGCAGGTAACAGGCTGCAATAGGAGCTGGCTGCTCTGAGACTATCATTAGCAGTTTGTGTGATGAATTTCAAAGAAAACAAAAACAAAACACGGCAAAGTTACGGCTTTCCTCCATGACCTACTTAAAAATACCAGAAGATGGGTCAGCTATTCTAGAAATGATATCATCTGACATAAGAACTGCTCTAATCTCCTTCCTCTGCCCTGAGCCACAGCACAGATCAGCCAGGTCCAGGTTATGCAGCTCCACCCGGCTCTCTCCTGTCACCCTGGCTTCTCTTGCATGGCAATGCAATAAGCAGTCCTGAAGGGTATTTCAAAACAAGGCTTTTGTGTTGCAGTAAGTCTGAGTTTTGGAGAATGTCCAGCCTTTCCAAGGCAAGACTTCTTCTCCCCCAGAAGGTCTCCCCTCCTCCAGGCACCTTTGGAGGTGGGTACTCCACCCCTTTTGAAGTGTCATGTGATCACTGATAAGGGTCCCATCCCTGCAGCCTCCACCTCTGGTTATGAAAGGAAGACCAAAGAATCTAAGCTTCACTGCTCTCTTTTGGTTTGACTTTTTTTTTTTTTTCCACTTAAGCTAGGATCATTGCTAACACAAACAGACATATAGTACAGTAATCAAAAGGTAAAGTACACTTTCATAAATTCCTTTCAAAGGAAAAATATTAGGTAACATAACACAGTGACAATGAAAACTGTCATTACCCAGACGCACGCATCTCATGCCAACCTACACACTTTTGGAGTAGAATGATACCTTAATATGATTTGAGAAAAATATCTGTTTTCTGCAGAAGACAATTTTTAAAATAAAAAATAATTTTCAAAATAAAGAAAGAGAGTTTTGATTCTAAGGCAATGGCACCCCACTCCAGTACTCTTGCCTGGAAAATCCCATGGATGGAGGAGCCTGGTAGGCTGCAGTCCATGGGGTTGCACAGAGTCGGACATGACTGAGCAACTTCACTTTCACTTTTCACTTTCATGCACTGGAGAAGGAAATGGCAACCTACTCCAGTGTTCTTGCCTGGAGAATCCCAGGGACGGCAGAGCCTGGTGGGCTGCTGTCTATGGGGTCACACAGAGTTGGACACGACTGAAGTGACTTAGCAGCAGTAGCAGCATGACAAAGTAAGGGCTTCCCATGTGGCTCAGTGGTAAAGAATCTGTTTGTCAAGGCAGGAGATGCAGGTTCGACTCCTGGATTGAAAAGATCCCCAGGCGTGTGAAATGGCAAGCCACTCCAGTATTCTTGACTAAAAAAATCCCATGGACAGAGGAGCCTGGTGGGCTGCAGTCCATGGGGTTGCAAAGTCAGACAGGGCTGAGCACACAAGCACTTTTCTTTCTTCTTTTCATGACAAAGTAACTAATATCAGATTAACCATAAAAATTGGATAAAATAACAGCAACAAAATCATGGCTATGTAACCATCTCAGAGAGCAACCAAAGGGGCTAGGATATGAGGACCCAAGATCCCAGAAAGAAGGGAAATGCCCTGAGGGGAGCTCTGTCTTAACTGTTACTGCGTCCTCTGATGATACCAAGTACCAGCAAAGGTGGGGAACAACTAGACTCCTCCCACTGATGGGAATGTGCAACACTTTTGAAAACAGTTTGACAGTACCTAGTAAGTGAACATACACATTCCTTATAACTAAACAATTCCACTTCTGGAAATTATATTCAAGAGAGAGAATCTAAAATATGTGAAGCAGGAGGAGGAGCCAAGATGGCGGAGGAGTAGGACGGGGAGAACACTTTCTCCCCCACAAATTCATTAAAAGAGCATTTAAACGTCGAGTAAATTCCACAAAACAACTTCTGAATGCCGGCAGAGGACATCAGGCACCCAGAAAAGCAATCCAACTCTTCGAAAGGAGCGCGACTAAACAAAGAGAAGAAATACAGCTCCACCCATCAGAACACCGACACAAGCTTCCCTAACCAGGAAACCTTGACAAGCCACCTGTACAAACCCACACACAGCGAGGAAAAGCCACAATAAAGAGAACTCCACAAACTGCCAGAATACAGAAAGGACACCCCAAACTCAGCAATTTAAACAAGATGAAGAGACAGAGGAATACCCAGCAGATAAAGGAACAGGATAAATGCCCACCAAACCAAACAAAAGAGGAAGAGATAGGGAATCTACCTGATAAAGAATTCCGAATAATGATAGTGAAATTGATCCAAAATCTTGAAATTAAAATGGAATCACAGATAAATAGCTTGGAGACAAGGATTGAGAAGATGCAAGAAAGGTTTAACAAGGACCTAGAAGAAATAAAAAAGAGTCAATATATAATGAATAATGCAATAAATGAAATTAAAAACACTCTGGAGGCAACAAATAGTAGAATAACAGAGGCAGAAGATAGGATTAGTGAATTAGAAGATAGAATGGTAGAAATAAATGAATCAGAGAGAATAAAAGAAAAACGAATTAAAAGAAATGAGGACAATCTCAGAGACCTCCAGGACAATATTAAATGCTACAACATTCGAATCATAGGGGTTCCAGAAGAAGAAGACAAAAAGAAAGACCATGAGAAAATACTTGAGGAGATAATAGTTGAAAACTTCCCTAAACTGGGGAAGGAAATAATCACCCAAGTCCAAGAAACCCAGAGAATCCCAAACAGGATAAACCCAAGGCGAAACACCCCAAGACACATATTAATCAAATTAACAAAGATCAAACACAAAGAACAAATATTAAAAGCAGCAAGGGAAAAACAACAAATAACACACAAGGGAATTCCCATAAGGATAACAGCTGATCTTTCAATAGAAACTCTTCAAGCCAGGAGGGAATGGCAAGACATACTTAAAATGATGAAAGAAAATAACCTACAGCCCAGATTATTGTACCCAGCAAGGATTTCATTCAAGTATGAAGGAGAAATCAAAAGCTTCTCAGACAAGCAAAAGCTGAGAGAATTCTGCACCACCAAACCAGCTCTCCAACAAATACTAAAGGATATTCTCTAGACAGGAAACACAAAAATGGTGTATAAATTCGAACCCCAAACAATAAAGTAAATGGCAACGGGATCATACTTATCAGTAATTACCTTAAACGTAAATGGGTTGAATGCCCCAACCAAAAGACAAAGACTGGCTGAATGGATACAAAAACAAGACCCATACATATGTTGTCTACAGGAGACCCACCTCAAAACAGGGGACACATACAGACTGAAAGTGAAGGACTGGAAAAAGATTTTCCATGCAAACAGGGACCAAAAGAAAGCAGGAGTAGCAATACTCATATCAGATAAAATAGACTTTAAAACAAAGGCTGTGAAAAGAGACAAAGAAGGTCACTACATAATGATCAAAGGATCAATCCAAGAAGAAGATATAACAATTATAAATATATATGCACCCAACATGGGAGCACCGCAGTATGTAAGACAAATGCTAACAAGTATGAAAGGAGAAATTAACAATAACACAATAATAGTGGGAGACTTTAATACCCCACTCACACCTATGGATAGATCAACTAAACAGAAAATTAACAAGGAAACACAAACTTTAAACGATACAATAGACCAGTTAGACCTAATTGATATCTATAGGACATTTCATCCCAAAACAATGAATTTCACCTTTTTCTCAAGCGCACATGGAACCTTCTCCAGGATAGATCACATCCTGGGCCATAAAGCTAGCCTTGGTAAATTCAAAAAAATAGAAATCATTCCAAGCATCTTTTCTGACCACAACGCAGTAAGATTAGATCTCAATTACAGGAGAAAAACCATTAAAAATTCCAACATATGGAGGATGAACAACACCCTGCTGAATAACCAACAAATCACAGGAGAAATCAAAAAAGAAATTAAAATTTGCATAGAAACGAATGAAAATGAAAACACAACAACCCAAAACCTGTGGGACACAGTAAAAGCAGTCCTAAGGGGAAAGTTCATAGCAATACAGGCACACCTCAAGAAACAAGAAAAAAATCAAATAAATAACCTAACTCTACACCTAAAGCAACTAGAAAAGGAAGAAATGAAGAACCCCAGGGTTAGTAGAAGGAAAGAAATCTTAAAAATTAGAGCAGAAATAAATGCAAAAGAAACAAAAGAGACCATAGCAAAAATCAACAAAGCCAAAAGTTGGTTCTTTGAAAGGATAAATAAAATTGATAAACCATTAGCCAGACTCATCAAGAAACAAAGGGAGAAAAATCAAATCAATAAAATTAGAAACGAAAATGGAGAGATCACAACAGACAACACAGAAATACAAAGGATCATGAGACTATTATCAACAATTATATGCCAATAAAATGGACAACGAGGAAGAAATGGACAAATTCTTAGAAAAGTACAACTTCCCAAAACTCGACCAGGAAGAAATAGAAAACCTTAACAGACCCATCACAAGCACGGAAATTGAAACTGTAATCAAAAATCTTCCAACAAACAAAAGCCCAGGTCCAGACGGCTTCACAGCTGAATTCTACCAAAAATTTAGAGAAGAGCTAACACCTATCCTGCTCAAACTCTTCCAGAAAATTGCAGAGGAAGGTAAACTTCCAAACTCATTCTATGAGGCCACCATCACCCTAATACCAAAACCTGACAAAGATCCCACAAAAAAAGAAAACTATAGGCCAATATCACTGATGAACATAGATGCAAAAATCCTAAACAAAATTCTAGCAATCAGAATCCAACAACATATTAAAAAGATCATACACCATGACCAAGTGGGCTTTATCCCAGGGATGCAAGGATTCTTCAATATCCGCAAATCAATGTAATACACCACATTAACAAATTGAAAAACAAAAACCATATGATTATCTCAATAGATGCAGAGAAAGCCTTTGACAAAATTCAACACCCATTTATGATAAAAACTCTCCAGAAAGCAGGAATAGAAGGAACATACCTCAACATAATAAAAGCTATATATGACAAACCCACAGCAAACATTATCCTCAATGGTGAAAAATTGAAAGCATTTCCTCTAAAGTCAGGAACAAGACAAGGGTGCTCACTTTCACCATTACTATTCAACATAGTTTTGGAAGTTTTGGCCACAGCAATCAGAGCAGAAAAAGAAATAAAAGGAATCCAAATTGGAAAAGAAGAAGTAAAACTCTCACTATTTGCAGATGACATGATCCTCTACATAGAAAACCCTAAAGACTCCACCAGAAAATTACTAGAATTAATCAATGATTATAGTAAAGTTGCAGGATATAAAATCAACACACAGAAATCCCTTGCATTCCTATACACTAATAATGAGAAAACAGAAAGAGAAATTAAGGAAACAATTCCATTCACCATTGCAATGAAAAGAATAAAATACTTAGGAATATATCTACCTAAAGAAACTAAAGACCTATATATAGAAAACTATAAAACACTGGTGAAAGAAATCAAAGAGGACACTAATAGATGGAGAAATATACCATGTTCATGGATTGGAAGAATCAATATAGTGAAAATGAGTATACTACCCAAAGCAATTTATAGATTCAATGCAATCCCTATCAAGCTACCAACAGTATTCTTCACAGAGCTAGAACAAATAATTTCACAATTTGTATGGAAATACAAAAAACCTCGAATAGCCAAAGCGATCTTGAGAAAGAAAAATGGAACTGGAGGAATCAACCTACCTGACTTTAGGCTCTACTACAAAGCCACAGTTATCAAGACAGTATGGTACTGGCACAAAGACAGAAATATAGATCAATGGAACAAAATAGAAAGCCCAGAGATAAATCCACGCACATATGGACACCTTATCTTTGACAAAGGAGGCAAGAATATACAATGGATTAAAGACAATCTCTTTAACAAGTGGTGCTGGGAAATCTGGTCAACCACTTGTAAAAGAATGAAACTAGAACACTTTCTAACACCATATACAAAAATAAACTCAAAATGGATTAAAGATCTCAACGTAAGACCCGAAACTATAAAACTCCTAGAGGAGAACATAGGCAAAACACTCTCTGACATACATCACAGCAGGATCCTCTACGACCCACCTCCCAGAATATTGGAAATAAAAGCAAAAATAAACAAATGGGACCTAATTAAACTTAAAAGCTTCTGCACATCAAAGGAAACTATTAGCAAGGTGAAAATACAGCCTTCAGAATGGGAGAAAATAATAGCAAATGAAGCAACCGACAAACAACTAATCTCAAAAATATACAAGCAACTCCTCCAGCTCAACTCCAGAAAAATAAATGACCCAATCAAAAAATGGGCCAAAGATCTAAATAGACATTTCTCCAAAGAAGACATACAGATGGCTAACAAACACATTAAAAGATGCTCAACATCACTCATTATCAGAGAAATGCAAATCAAAACCACTATGAGATACCATTTCACACCAGTCAGAATGGCTGCGATCCAAAAGTCTACAAATAATAAATGCTGGAGAGGGTGTGGAGAAAAGGGAACCCTCTTACACTGTTGGTGGGAATGCAAACTAGTACAGCCACTATGGAGAACAGTGTGGAGATTCCTTAAAAAACTGGAAATAGAACTGCCTTATGATCCAGCAATCCCACTGCTGGGCATACACACTGAGGAAACCAGAAGGGAAAGAGACACGTGTACCCCAATGTTCATCGCAGCACTGTTTATAATAGTCAGGACATGGAAGCAACCTAGATGTCCATCAGCAGATGAATGGATAAGAAAGCTGTGGTACATATACACAATGGAGTATTACTCAGCCATTAAAAAGAATACATTTGAATCAGTTCTAATGAGGTGGATGAAACTGGAGCCTATTATACAGAGTGAAGTAAGCCAGAAGGACAAACACCAATACAGTATACTAACGCATATATATGGAATTTAGAAAGATGGTAACGATAACCCTGTATACGAGACAGCAAAAGAGACACTGATGTATAGAACAGTCTTATGGACTCTGTGGGAGAGGGAGAGGGTGGCAAGATTTGGGAGAATGGCATTGAAACATGTGAAATGTCATGTATGAAACGAGATGCCAGTCCAGGTTCAATGCACGATGCTGGATGCTTGGGACTGGTGCACTGGGACGACCCAGAGGGATGGTATGGGGAGGGAGGAGGGAGGAGGGTTCAGGATGGCTTTTCTTTTAAAAATAAATAAAAAAAATAATAAAAAATAAAAAAATTTAAAAAATTTAAAAAAAAAAAGAGAGAGGGTGCTTATTTCCAGCGAAAGACAAGTTCAAGGATCTTTTGTGGTAGCATTATTCATAAAAGCCCCAACCTGGAAACAACCAGGAAAGGACAAATAAATATCCATCAACACTGAAAAAGACAAATAAAACTAAATCTATACATAAATGGATGGAATATGATACAAAAATGAAAAAGGATAAAGCTCCTGTTACACACAAACATGATAAACCTCATGCATATAATGTTAAGTAAAAATAGACAAAAAGTATACACAATATGTCAATCTTTAAGGAAACCAACCCTGAATATTCATTGGAAGGACTGATTCTGAAGCTGAAGATCCAGTTCTTTGGCCACCTGCTGTGAAGAGCCAACTCGCTGGAAAAAGACCTTGATGTGGTGAAAGATTGAAGGCAGGAGGAGAAGGGGATGACAGAGGATGAGATGATTGGATGGCATCACTGACTCGATGGACATGAGTTGGAGCAAACTCCAGGAGATGGTGAAGGACGGGGAAGTCTGGCCTGCTGCAGTCCATGGGGTCTGGGGTCACAGCCAGACACAACTGAGCAACTAAATAACAACAAATACACAATATGATTCCATTTATATAAAATTCAAAAATAAACTTCGGGCTTCCCTGGCGGTCCAGTGGTTAAGACGCCATGCTCCCAATGCTCGGGGGCACAGGCTTGATGCCTAGTCAGGGAACTAAGATCCCACATGCTGCATGGTATGGCCAAATAAGCAAACAAATTGAAAAACAAAAACAGGCAAACTACTGGTAGTGATAGAAGTTAGAATAGTGATCATAACTTGGGTCTGGAGGTAGGCTTCTGGGGTGTTTGTATGTTTTGTATCTTAATCCAGTGGCAGCTACATAGTTTGCTACTTTGTAAAAATGCATTGAGCTGCATTTTTCAGACTTGTGCATTTTATGTGCTTCTACAAATCTCTTTAAAAGATAGCTGACTGGACTTCCCTGGTGGTTCAGTGGTAAAGAATCTGCTTGCCAATGCAGGGCACATGGGTTCAATCCCTGGTCTGAGAAAACCCTACTTGCTGTGGAGCAACTAAGCCCGAGCTCTGCAACTACCGAAACCCAAAGTGCTCTAGAGCCCATGCTCTGAAACAAGAGATGCCACAGCAGTAAGAGGCCTACACACCGCAACCAGGAGTAGCCCCTGCGCGCAACTAGAGAAAGCCCCCTAACAGCAGTGTAGACCCAGAAAGCCAAAAATAAATAAAAATTTTTAAATATAATGGACTTTAACAGGTAATTATTTAATGCAAATACAAGAACAATGTCTTGAGACTATTACATATGTAGAAGTAAATGCATGACAATACTACAAAGAATGGGAGAGAAGTAAATAGAAGTACACTATTGTAAAATTCTTATGCGTGCGTGTTTAGCCACAGTTGAGTCGGACTCTTTATGACCCCATGGATTGTAGCCCACCAGGCTCCTCTGTCCATGGGATTCTCTAGGCAAGAATACTGGAGTGGGTAGCCACTCCCTTTTTCAGGGAATCTTCCTGACCCAGGGATCAAACCTGGATCTCTTGCATTGCAGGCAGATTCTTTACTGTCTGAGCCACCAGGGAAGCCTGAAGTTCTTATATATGAAATGATATATTATCGCTTGGAAATGAATAGTTTTATGTTAAAGATGTATATTATACATCCTAAACCAACTACTAAAATAAATTATAGTTAGCCAGTAAAAGAGATTGTAGTCCATGGGGTCACAAAGAGTCTGACATGACTGAGCAACTGAACTGAATAAAAGAGATTAAATGAAATCATGGAATATGTTCAGTTACTTAAAAAGAAATCAGAAGAAAAGGAAGAATAGATTTAAATCCAAGCATATCAATAATCACATTTAATATAGTCTAAGTACCCAAATAAAAGGCAGGCATGGTCTGACTGGATAAAAAAGCAATACTCAATTATATGCTTCTTACAACAAATGCACTTTAAATATAAAGGCACAATAGGTTGAAAATAACAGGATTAAAAATCTACATCATGCTCTCTTAGTCTGTTCAGGGTGCTATAACAAAAATACCACAAATAGAATGGCTTATAAACAAGAAATTTATTTCTCACAGTTCTGAAGGCCGGGAAGTCCAATTTTAAGTTGATTGAGATTCATGTTATGGCATAAAATATGGTTAGTCTTGATAAAGTTCTGAGTGAATTTGGAAAAAAAAAGGTGTATTCTGCAGCTTCTGCATAGAGTAGTCTATGAATGTAACTGAGGTAAGTGGGTTAATAGTATTATTGAAGTCGTCTATTTCTAACTGATTACTTATTTGTTCTCTTGATTATTGACAGAAGAGAAAAGAGGATATGCTGGTAGACTTGGTGTCTGGTAAGAGCCCACTTCCTGGTTCACAGACAGCACATTTTCACTGTGTCCTCACATGCTGGCAAGGATAAGCTAGCTCTCTGGGGTCTCTTTTAGTAGGGCACTAATGCCAGTCGTCAAGGATCTGCCCAAAGGCCCCATGTTCTAATTGCATTATCATGGGTGTGTGAATTCCAACATGTGAATTTGGGAGGTACAGTCAGACCATGGCACATGCTAACACTGGTCAAGAGAAAGATGGCTATATTATCAAACAAAGTGGATTTCAGAGCAAAGAAGAGCTCCAGACGAAGGTGGGTCATTTCATAATGATGAAAGATAAATTCAACAAGAAGACATAACAGTTGTAAAGGCTTATGCAGCTAATACTAGAATTTCAAAATGCATTAAAGCAAAATTGATAGAATTAAAAGAGAAATCAACAAGTCTACAATTATATAATGGGAGATTTCAATACTCTTCTCTCAATAATCAAGAGAACAAATAAGTAGAAAATCAGTTAGAATACAGATGACTTCAATAATACTATTAACCCACTTACCTCAATAGAATGCTTTATGCAGAAACTCCAGAATATACTTTTTTTTCAAATTCACTCAGAACTTTACCAAGATTGACCATATTCTATGCCATAACATAAATCTCAATCAATTTAAATAATTTCAGACCATGCAAAGTATGTTCTCTAACCACAACAGAAGCAGAAATCAATAGTATAAACTATCTAGTAAATCCCCAAGTATTTAGAAATGAAATAACACATTTTTAAATAATTTATGGATCAAAAAGAAATCAAAAGGAAAATTAGAAAACATTTTGAACTGAATGAAAGCCCAAAATATCAAAATGTGCGGAATGAAACTAAAGCAACACTTAAAAGGAAATTTACAGCACCAGATGCTTACATCAGAAACAAAGGGAAGTCTCAAATCACTGACCTCTGCTTCCACTTTAAGAAGCTAGAAGAGCAAATTAAACCCAAAGTAAGTGGAAGAAAGCAAATGAAAATGTGAACAGGGCGGGAGGGAGGTCCAAGAGGGAGGAGACATATGTATACTTATGACTGATTCATGCTGTTGCATGGCAGAAACCAACAGAACATTGTAAAGCAATTATCCTCCAGTTAAAAATATATATGAACATAAATCAATGAATTAGAGAACAAAAAACCAATAGAAAAAAACTAATGGAACCAAATGCTCTTTTTTGCTATCAACCAAATTGATAAACTTAGCCAAAATCATCAGTGGGCGTGGGGGTGGGGAAAGAAAGGAGATACAACTTATATCAGGAATGAGAGAGTAGAAATCATTATAGATCCCACAGATAGTAACAGGATAAGAGAATATTATGAACAATTTCATGGGAATAAATTTAACAACTTAGATAAAATAGACAAACTCACTGAAAAATACAACCAAAGCTCACTAAAAAACTAACAGACTACTTGAATACTCCATATCTATTAGAGAAATTATATTCATAGTTAAAAAATGTTCCACAATAATCTAGTAATTGCACTCCATTATATTTACCCAAAAGAGATGAAAACCTATAGCCTCATAAAAAATACTGCATTTGGATGTCTCAGCAGCTTTATTCATAGTCACCCCAACTTAGAAGCAACCAAGATGTCTCTCAGTAGGACAGGTATATGGATAACTGTTGTATATCCAGATAATTTAACATTATTCAATGCTTAAAAAAAAAAAAAGAAATGCTAACCAAGCTATGAAAAGACATGGAAGAGCTTTAAATGCATATTACTAAGTGAAAGAAGGTCATAAAACTGTATGATTCCAACTCTATGACAAGCTGGAAAAGACAAAGCTTGGAGACACTAAAAAAGATCACCGGTTGCTGAAGGTTAGGAGAGAGAGAGGGATGAATAGAGAGGATTTTTCAGCGCAGTGAAATTCAGTCAGTTCAGTTCAGTCGCTCAGTCGTGTCCGACTCTTTGCAACCCCATGAATTGCAGCACACCAGGCCTCCCTGTCCATCACCAACTCCCTGAGTTCACCCAAACCCATGTCCAACGAGTCGGTGATGCCATCCAGCCATCTCATCCTCTGTCGTCCCCTTCTCCTCCTGCCCCCAATCCCTCCCAGCATCAGTCTTTTCCAATGAGTCAACTCTTCGCATGAGGTAGACAAAGTATTGGAGTTTCAGCTTCAGCATCAGTCCTTCCAATGAACACCCAGGACTGATCTCCTTTAGGATGGACTGGTTGGATCTCCTTGCAGTCCAAGGGACTCTCAAGAGTCTTCTCCAACACCACAGTTCAAAAGCATCAATTCTTTGGCACTCAGCTTTCTTCACAGTCCAACTCTCACATCCATACATGACCACTGGAAAAACCACAGCCTTGACTAGACGGAACTTTGTTGGCAAAGTAATGTCTCTGCTTTTGAATATGCTATCTAGGTTGGTCATAACTTTCCTTCCAAGGAGTAAGCGTCTTTTAATGTCATGGCTGCAGTCACCATCTGCAGTGATTGTGGAGCCCCCAAAAATAAAGTCTGACACTGTTTCCACTGTTTCCCCATCTATTTCCCATGAAGTAATGGGACCAGATGCCATGATCTTCATTTTCTGAATGTTGAGCTTTAAGCCAACTTTTTCACTCTCCACTTTCACCTTCATCAATAGGCTTTTGAGTTCCTCTTCACCTTCTGCCATAAGGGTGGTGTCATCTGCATATCTGAGGTTATTGATATTTCTCCCAGCAATCTTGATTCCAGCTTGTGCTTCTTCCAGTCCAGCGTTTCTCATGATGTACTCTGCATAGAAGTTAAATAAGCAGGGTGACAATATACAGCCTTGACATACTCCTTTTCCTATTTGGAACCAGTCTGTTGTTCCATGTCCAGTTCTAACTATTGCTTCCTGACCTGCATATAGGTTTCTCAAGAGGCAGGTCAGGTGGTCTGGTATTTCCATCTCTTTCAGAATTTTCCACAGTTTATTGTGATCCACACAGTCAAAGGTCTTGGCATAGTCAATAAAGCAGAAGTAGATGTTTTTCTGGAACTCTCTTGCTTTTTCAGTTATCCAGCGGATGTTGGCAACTTGATCTCTGGTTCCTCTGCCTTTTCTAAAACCAGCTTGAACATCTGGAAGTTCATGGTTCACATATTGCTGAAGCCTGGCTTGGAGAAATTTGAGCATTACTTTACTATTGTGTGAGAGGAGTGCAAAATCATTGTACAGTAGTTTGAGCATTCTTTGGCATTGCCTTTCTTTGGGATTGGAATGAAAACTGATCTTTTCCAGTCCTGTGGCCACTGCTGAGTTTTCCAAATTGGCTGGCATATTGAGTGCAGCACTTTCACAGCATCATCTTTCAGGATTTGAAATAGCTCAACTGGAATGCCATCACCTCCACTAGCTTTGTTTGTAGTGATGCTTTCTAAGGCCCACTTGACTTCACATTCCAGGATGTCTGGCTCTAGGTGAGTTATCGCACCATCATGATTATCTTGGTCATGAAGATCTTCTTTGTACAGTTCTGCAGTGAAATTATTCTTTATGATACTATAATGGTGAATACATGTCATTATGCATTTGTCAAAACCCATAAAATGTATAACACCAAGACTGAACCCTAAATTAAACTATGGGTGCTGGGTAATAATGAGGTATCAATGTAGGTTCATCATTAAAGCAAATGTAATCCACTCTGATGTGGACACTGATAGTGGGGAACTGCTGTGGGCATCAAGGGGGAAAGGAGTATATGAGAACTCTCTCTACTTTCTGCTCAATTTTGCTGTGAGCTAAAACTGCTCACAGCAAAGGAAAGGACAAAAACCTTTCCACAAAGAAAACTCCAAGTCCAGGTGGCTCTACTGGTGAAATCTACCAAATATTTACAAAAGAAATCATACCAATTCTACATAAACTCTTCTAGAAAACTGAAAGGAAAGAATGCTTCCTAACTTGTTTTATGAGGTCAGCTTTACACCGATATCAAAACCAGAAAAAGACATTTCAAGGAAAGAAAAACACAGACCAGTATTTGTCATCATGAACACAGATGCAAAAAATTCTTAGCAAAATTTTAACAAATCAACTCCAACAATATACAAAAGGGATTCTGCATCATGACCAAGTGGAGTTTATCATAGGAATGCAAGGTTGGCTTAACATTCAAAAATCAATCTTGTGACTTCTCCATAGCAACAGACTGAAAAAGAAAAATCATATGATTATCTCTATAAATGCAGGAAAAAATATCTGACAAAACCCAGGAGGAGGAAAGGGCAACCCAACCAGTATTCTTGCCTAGAAAATCCCATGGACAGAGGAGCCTGGGAGGCTACAGTCCACAGGGTCTCAAAGAGTTGGACACCGCTGAGCAACTGAGCACATGCATGCAATATCCACTGCAGATCAAAATTCTCAGCAAATTGGGATTAGGAGGAAAAATCCTCAATCTGATAAAAGCCATTTATGAAAAACCTACATCTTACAGCTAACATCTCTTTAACAAGTGGTACTGGGATAACTGGTCAACCACATGTAAAAGAATGAAATTAGAATACTTTCTAACACCATACACAAAAATAAACTCAAAATGGATTAAAGATCTAAATGTAAGACCAGGAACTATAAAACTCTTAGAGGAAAACACAGGCAGAACACTGTCTGACATAAATCACAGCAAGATCTTCTATGACCCACCTCCCAGAATAATGGAAATAAAAACAAAAATAAACAAATGGGACCTAATTAAACTTAAAACCTTTTGCACAACGAATGAAACTATAAGCAAGGTGAAAAGGCAACCTTCAGAATGGGAGAACATAATAGCAAATGAAACAACTGACAAAGAATTAATCTCCAAAATATACAAGTAGCTCACGCAGCTCAATACCAGAAAAACAAACAACCCAATCAAAAAGTGGGCCAAAGAACTAAATAGACATTTCCCTCAAAGAAGACACACAGATGGCTAGTAAACACATGAAAAGATGCTGAACATCACTCATTATTCAGTTTAGTTCAGTCGCTCAGTTGTATCTGACTCTTTGTGACCCCACGGACTGAAGCACACCAGGCTTCCCTGTGCATCACCAATTCCCGGAGCTTGCTCAAACTCATGTCCATTGAGTCAGTGATGCCATCCAACCATCTCATCCTCTGTGGTCCCCTTCTCCTCCTGCCTTCAATCTTTCCCAGCATCAGGGTCTTTTCTAGCGAGTCAGTACTTCGCATCAGGTGTCCAAAGTATTGGAGCTTCAGCTTCAGCATCGGTCCTTCCAATGAGTATTCAGGACTGATTTCCTTTAGGATGGATTGGTTGGATCTCCTTGAAGTCCAAGGGACTCTCAAGAGTCTTCTCCAACACCACAGTTCAAAAGCATCAATTCTTCGGTACTCAGCTTTCTTTATGGTCCAACTCTCACATCCATGACTACTGGAAAAACCAGCGCTTTGACCAGATGGGCCTTTGTCAGCAATTTGTCATGCATTAATAGAGAAATGCAAATAAAAAACCATAATGAGGCATCATCTCACGCCAGTCAGAATGGCTGCCATCAAAAAGTCTACAAACAATAAATGCTGGAGAAAGTATAGAGAAAAGGGAACACTCTTACACTGTTGGTGGGAATGCAAACCGATACAACCACTATGGAGAACTGTTTGGAGATTCCTTAAAAAACTGGAAATAGAACTGCCATAAGACTCAGCAATCCCATTGCTGGGCATACACACCTAGGAAACCAGAACTGAAAGAGACATGTGTAAACCAATGATCATTCCAGCAGTGCTTACAATTGCTAGGACATGGAAGCAACCTAGATGTTCATCAGCAGACGAATGGATAAGGAAGTTGTACATATACACAATGGAATATTATTCAGCTATAAAAAAGAATGCATTTGAGTCAGTTCTAATGAACTGAAGCTGAAACTCCAATAGTTTGGCTACCTGATGTGAAGAACTGATGCACTGGAAAAGACCGTGATGCTGGAAAAGATTGAGGGCAGGAGGAGAAGGGGACAACAGAGGGTGAGATGGTTGGACGGCATCACCGACTCGATGGACATGAGTTTGAGCAAGCTCTGGGAGTTTGTGATGGACAGGGAAGCCTGGCATGCTGGAGTCCCTGGGGCCTCAAAGACTCAGGCATAACTGAGTGACTGAACTGAACTGAATGAGGTGGATGAAACTGCAGCCTATTATACAGAGTGAAGTAAGTCAGAAAGAGAAACACCAATACAGTATATTAACACATATATATGGAATTTAGAAAGATGGTCATGACGATCCTATATGCAAGGCAGCAAAAAAGATACAGATGTAGAGAACATATTTTTGGACTCTATGGGAGAAGGCGAGGGTGGGATGATTTGAGAGAATAGCATTGAAACATGTATATTACCATATGTAAAACAGACAACCAGTGTAAGTTTGATGCATGAAGCAGGGCACTCAAAGCTGGTGCTCTGCAACAACCCAGAGGGATGGGGTGGGGAGGGAGGTGTGTGGGGGGGATTCCCGATAGTGGGGGAGGGGCGCATGTGCGCCAGTGACTGATTTGTGGCAGGGGCCACCATAGTGTTGTGAACTGACTGTCCTCCAATTAAATAAATAAATTTTTTAAAATGGTGGAGAGATCTGACAAAATGTGGTCCACTGGAGAAGGGAATGGCAAACCTCTTCAGCATGCTTGCCTTGAGAACCCATGAAGGGTATGAATAGACAAAAAGATATAACACTGAAAAATGAACTCCCCAGATCGGTAGGTACTCAAATATGCTACTGGAGAAGAGTGGACAAATAGCTCAGGAAAGAATGAAGAGGCTCAGTTCAGTTGCTCAATCATGTCCAACCATCTGACATGACTGAGTGACTAAACTGAACTGAAGAGGCCGAGCCAAAGCAAAAACAACAGCCAGTTGTGGATATGACTGGTGATGGAAGTCCGATGCTATAAAGAACAATATGGCATAGGAACCTGGAATATTAGGTCCATGAATCAAGGTAAATTGGAAATGGTCAAATAGGAGATGGCAAGAGTGAACATCAACATTTTAGGAGTCAGTGAACTAAAATGGACCAGAATGGGTGAATTTAATTCAGATGACCATTACATCTACTACTGTGGGCAAGAACCCCTTAGAAGAAATGGAGTAACCCTCATAGTCAACAAAAGAGTCCAAAATGAGTATTGGGTGCAATCACAAAAATGACAGAATTATCTCTGTTCGTTTCCAAGGCAAATCATTCAGTATCACAGTAATCCAAGTCTGTACCCCAACAACAAATGCCAAAGAAGCTGAACGGTTCTATGACACCTACAAGACCTTCTAGAACTAACACCATAAAAAGATGTCCTCTTCATCATGGGGACTGGAATGCAAAACTAGGAAGTCAAGATATAACTGAAGTAACAGGCAAGTTTGGCCTTGGAGTACAAAATAAAGCAGGGTAAAGGCTAACAGAGTTTTGCCAAGAGAACCCACTGGTTGTAACAAACACCCTCTTTCAACAACATAAGAGATGACTCTATACATGGACATCGTCAGATGGTCAATACTGAAGTCAGATTGATTATATTCTTTGCAGCTGAAAATACAGAAGCTCTATAGAGTCAGCAAAACAAGACCAGGAGCTGACTATGGCTCAGATCATGAACTCCTTATTGCCAAATTCAGACTTAAATTGAAGAACGAAGGGAAAACCACTAGACCATTAAGGTATGACCTAAATTAAATCTCTTACGATTATACAGTGGAAGTGACAAATAGATTCAAGGGATTAGATGTGATAGACAGACTGCCTGAAGAACTATGGACAGAGGTTCATAACAGTGTACAGGAGGCTATGATCAAGACCATCCCCAAGAAAAAGAAGTGCAAAAAGGCAAAATGGTTGTCTGAGGAGGCCTTACAAATAGCTGAGAAAAAAAGAAATGCTAAAGGCAAAGGAGAAAAGGCAAGATATATCTATCTGAATGCTGAGTTCCAAAGAGTAGCAAGGAGAGATAAGAAAGCTTTCCTGAGTGACCAATGCAAAGAAATAGATGAAAACAATAGAATGAGAAAGACCAGAGATCTCTTCAAGAAAATTAGAGCTACCAAGGGAACGTTTCATGCAAAGATGGGCACAATAGAGGACAACAACAATATGGACCAAACAGAAGCAGAAGATATTAAGAAGAGGTGGCAAGGATACACAGGAGAACTGCACAAAAAAAGATTTTCATGACCCAGATAACCACGATGGTATCACATGGTACCAGACATCCTGGAAGGTGTCTAGGCCAGACATCCCAGACTGTGAGTCAAGTGGGTCTTAGGAAGCATCACTACAAACAAAGCTAGTGGAGGTGATAGAATTCCAGTTGAGCTATTTCAAATAATAGATGATGCTGTGAAAGTGCTGCACTCAATATGTCAGCAAATTTGGAAGACTCACCAGTGGCCACAGGATTGGAAAAGGTCAGTTTTCATTCCAGTCCCAAAGAAAAGCAAAGCCAGAGAATGTCCAAACTACTACACAATTGCACTCATCTCACACGCTGGCAAAGTAATGCTGAAAATTTTCCAAGCTAGGCTTCAGCAATAGGTGAACCAAGAACTTCCAGATGTTCAAGTTGGATTTAGAAAAGGCAGAGGAACCAGAGATCAAATTGCCAACATCCCATGGATCATAGAAAAGGCAAGAGAATACCAGAAAAAACATCTACTTCTGCTTTACTGACTATGCCAGAGCCTTTGACTGTGTGGATCACAACAAACTGTGGAAAATTCTTCAAGGGATGGGACCGTCAGAGCACCTTACCTGCTTCCTGAGAAATCTGTATCCAGGTCAAGATGCAATAATTAGAACCAGACATGGAACAACGGACTGGTTCCAAATTGGGAAAGCAGTGCGTCAAGGCTGCATATTGTCACCCTGCTTATTTAACTTATATGCAGAGTACATCATGCGAAATGCTGGGCTGGATGAAGCACAAGCTGGAATCAAGACTTTCAGGAGAAATATCAATAACCTCAGATACACAGATGACACCACCCTTTGGCAGAAAATGAAGAAGAACTAAAAAGCCTCTTGGTAAAAGTGAAAGAGGAGAGTGCAAAAGCTGACTTAAAACTCAACATTCAAAAAATGAAGATCATGGCATCTGGTTCCATCACTTCATGGAAAATAGATGGGGAAACAATGGAAACAGTGACAGACTTTATATTTTCTTGGGTTCTAAAATCACTACAGATGGTGACTGCAGCCATGAAATTAGAAGCTGCCTGCTCCTTGGAAGAAAAGCTATGACAAACCTAGACAGCATATTAAAAAGCAGAGACATTACTTTGCCGACAAAGGCCTATCTAGTCAAACCTATGGTTTTTCCAGTAGTCACATACGGATGTGAGAGTTGGACCATAAAAAAAGCTGAGTGCCAAAGAACTGATGTTTTTGAACTGTGGTGTTGGAGAAGACTCTTGAGAGTCCCTAGGACTGCAAGGAGATCAAATCAGTCAATCCTAAAGGAAATCAGTCCTGAATATTCATTGGAAGGACTGATGCTGAAGCTCCAATACTTTGGCCATCTGATGCGAAGAACCAACTCACTGGAAAAGACCCTATGCTGGGAAAGATTGAAGGCAAGAGAAGAAGGGAATGACAGAGGATGATATGATTGGATGGCATCACCAACTCAATGGACATGAGTTTGAGCAAGCTCCGGGAGTTGGTGATGGACAGGGAAGTCTGGTGTGCTGCAGTCCATGGGGTCATAAAGAGTTGGACACGACTGAGCGACTGAACTGAACTGAATAGCTACATCATACTGAAAAATGGAAGAGCGGTTTTCCTCTAAGGCTAGAAACAAGCCAAGGATATCTGCTTTAACCACTTTTGCTCAACAGGGTACTAGAGATTATAGCCAGTTAATAAGACAAGGAAAAGAAACAAAAACATCTAGTTTAGAAAGAAAGAACTTAAACTGCTGTTATTCACAGAGATGGGCTTCCCAAGTGGCGCTAATGGTAAAGAACCTATCTGCCACTGCAGAGGACCTAAGAGATGCAGGTTCAATCCCTGGGTCAGGAAGATCCCCTGGAGGAGGGCATGGCAACCGAATCCAGTATTCCTGCCTACAGAATCCCATGGACAGAGGAGCCTGGTGGGCTACAGTCCATAACAGGATCACAAAGAGTCAGACACTACTGAAGTGACTTAGTACATTCACAGAGGCATCATCATCTGTGTAGAAATCCTAAAGAATCTACAAAAACAGCTACTAGAATAAGTGAAAGTTCAGCAAAGTTGTGGGATACAGATCAGTTTACAAAAATTGGTCATATCTCAGTAATGAACAACTGGAATTTAATTTAAATAAGATAACATTTACAACAGCACAGAAAACTAAATTTTAGGAATTAGTCTGACAAAAGACATCTAAGACCTATACATTGAAAAGTATACAACATATACTGAAATAAATTATAAAAGACCTAAGTACACAGAACTGCATACTATGCTCATGGTTCCAGTGACTCAATATTGTTAAGATATCAATTTTCCCCAAATTGATCTACAGATTCAACCCAAAGATTCAACCCAGTCACAGTCATAGCCTGGGGAATTCTATAAAAGCTAACAAACTGATTTTAAATTTTCTTTAGAAATGCAGAGGACAATAGCCAAAACAATTTTGAAACAGAGGAACACATTTTAGGGACTTATATTACCTGATTTTAAGAAGACAGTGAAGGCGGGGAGTAGGGAGAGGGAGGGACGGCAAAGAGCATGAGGAAACTTTCTGGGTGGATAGTATGTTTATTATCTTTATCTGCTGATGGTTTTGCATGTATATGCATACATCCAAACTCATCAAATCATTGACTTCATTTATGCATGGCTTATTATATGTCAGTTATGCCTCAATAAAGCTAAAAAAAAATCTCACTCGGTCCTCATGCCCAACTTTTTGAGGCCATCATATCATCGGCTCCATTGTGCAAATGTGTAAACTGAACCTTAGAGTAATAAAGCGACTTAAGCGTGGTCACACAGATACCAACCTATCCCTCTCACCCCTGAGCAAGGAAGAAAGGCTCTTCTCCCTGCTTCTCATTTATTCAACTAAAGATAAGTAATGATCCTATGACATGCCACTGTGGTTGGAGTAAAGAGACATAGCAGTGACAAAAGGTCCTTCCTCAGAGAATCTGACACACTGCTGGGCCCAGGGCCCTTCTAAGCTGACTTATTAGTCTGTCATTGCTTTTCTCCTTATTTCATATACTGACATCTCTCAAAAGAAGAGAAACACCTTGTTGGGTTTCTGCCTCCCTCCCGGCTGCCCATGCAATCACCATTAAGCATCGCAACACTATGAGATGGGTATCGCTGCCACTTTACAGCTAAGGAAACTGCCCAGGGAGTTGAAAGAACCTGCCGTGATCACAAAGCTGGAGGGCTGCAGAGCCAGATCTTCCTTCTCCCGTCCCAGCAAGTCAGGCAGTTGCTCTAGCAGCAAGAGCCCAAACGAACCTTGTTTTCCTCACAGACAAAAATCACAACCAGGTTCCAAGTCCCTGTGGACCAGAACAGCTGTTCACCAAACATTCTGTTTTGCACTATTAATTCATTTAAAAGGAAATTTGGTTTCTAACCAGCACAAATGTCATAGCCACACTCAAGAAGTTAGAGGGAAAAAAAAAAAAAATGAGTCTAGAAATTGCAAAGTGTTTGTTTTACTGGATCAAATGTGCTGCTGGCCTGTGTCTGTAGCCAGATCAGACTCCGACCCAGCCAGCTCTCCCCACTCTCCAGGCAGGTCTTTTTCTGGGGCTCAGAGAAGTTCTCCAACCTCTGTTTCCATCACGAAGGGAGTGAGCTGTGGGGGGAAGCCCACTCTGTTTCCACTGTGACAAGAAATTCTTACAAAGGACAGAGCAATTACTAGGAAATGAGAAGCAAATAACAAACGCAGTAACAGATGAGAGACAGCTGCTTGGGCTTCCGGTGCTAAAGAGCATCAGCACTGAAACGCAGAGCCGCCTCCCCCATGCCTGGGCCACTGGAGGCACCTGGCCCACCCCCTACTACCTAATTCAGTTTTTTTTAACAGAGAAGGAGCAGGACAGCGTAGACGTCAAGAGGGCTCAATGGGGCTTTACTGTTATTATTTTTACTACCACATCCTAAATATATTCAACAAGTAACATCAGGCACTGTGTTGGGTCAGAGGATATGGGGTGAATAATTCTGGCATGACCCCTGTGGCCATGCAGTCTATAATCTAGGAGGGAGGCAGACTTGAAACACTAATTATTCAGGCTTTCCAAAGTCATGACGGTTCAGCACAGTGGTGAAAAGGCCTGTACATGAGCAGCGGCAGACGGTGAGGTTGAGAGGGAGCAGAGGGGAGCCTGCTGTAGCCCAAGCTCTAAGCTGCTCACCCCACCTCCTGAGGCAGGAGGAAGAGTCGCCTGTGATGGGGACGAGAAGGGCACCCCGATGGAGGGCGCAGTCTGCAGGAAGGTTGCTGAGATGGCAGGGAAACCAGGGAAGGCTATGGGGCAGCACAGAGCAGTGGGCTTGCTGCTGGCCCTTTGTGCAGAGTCTGGCCGGGAAAGGGGGTGGGTCTGTATCCTTGGAGCAGTGGGGAGCCTCAGAGGGTTCTGGGCAGGACAGAGACACAGTGGGATTTTGGCTTTAGAAAGATGTCTCTGAATACAGAGAGGAGGTTGTCGGGGGGAGGTGGGAGGGAACCGACCATGCGGAGATGTGATCGGAAGATGGGTAGCAGTGACTCAGGCTAGGCTGGGGCAGTGAAGGAAAAGGTCTGAGAAAATGGCCCAGCATGTGACCTGAAAGAGGGGTTTTAATGATGTCAGCGAAACCGATCTCCTCTTTACAAATAACTGCCTTGCTGGCGGCGCTCTTCCCTTCTCCCAGGGCCAAATGCTCTGATTCCAGGAGCAGCAAAGACACACAGGGCTTGTCCGCCATCCAACACTGACCTCTGCTTTCAGGAATGCCCGCTTCTTCAGAGCAAGCAAGCAAACGGCATCCAGACAAAAGGCCAGAGGGTCAGGTTCCTGAACCCACAGGCAGTGTTTTCCTGAACTGCAACGTGTCATGCGGCCCCGAGCAAAGCATGTGCTTCGGCGGGGAGTCTCCCAGGCCTGCAGGCCCGCCCCTCAGCACAGCAGCAGACAGGGGGACCAGCCAGGCCTGAGCGCTCAGCCCTGATTCCGGGAGGGTGAAACCGAGTCTCTCTAGGGTGGGCACCCCCAGGGACCAGAGCTCTATCTGGATACCGCCTCCACTGTCTCCAAACACTTGTAAATGAGGCCCACCTCTTCCTCCTCCTCCTCACCGGATCTGCCCTGCCCCAGGGCCACAGGGAAGAAAAGAGCAAGGATCCAGGCTGCATGCCCACCCGGAATAGCCCCCCGCCTGCCTTCCACCTGGCCCGTGCCTCAAACCCAAGTGGCAGCTGCTGGTGACACTCTGGCCCCATCCCTCACAAGGCTCCCAGGCTATGCCCACAGCTCTCCTCTGAGCCATTTCAGGGAGGGACCCCTCCGGCCCTCCGTCTCCCCTCCACATCCTGCCCACCTCGCCCCAGGATGCTCTCACCTTCAGCAGGGGCTCACAGTCTCCTCCCGGTCTCCCACCATCATCTGAGGACATCAGTCCACTGGGTGGTACCCTTGTGCTTCTGGGTCACACTGTACCTCAACCACCCCCCAAAAGACCTTATCCCCCTCCACCTCAGCTACCCAAAGGCGCAGCCAGCACCCCGTCCAGCACAGTCATCAGAGCGACCCCAGCTCTGACCCTGAACTCTGAAATCCTTCTCCCTCCGGACCTCCTGGCCTCCCTCGCCCAGACAAGATGCTGCCCGCTACCCTGCTCAGCATCAGGACGCTGGGCTCCCTGAGCCTCTTCCTGCATCCATGGCCACTCCCTCTGCCCTCTGCTCCCCAAACTCAAAGTGCACCCCTCTGTCACCTGTGTCTTCTTGCCTCAGCCCTCAGGGCAGGCCCCTACCCAGTCCGGGGCCAGGCACCTCCCCACCATTGAGACCACCCTTGCCTCCCCACAACTGCAGCACAGCCCCCAGACCAGTCTCCCTGAGCGCAGTCGGCTCTGTCTCCCCACTTAGAACAAAGTCCCTAGAATACAAATCTGTGCCCATCACTCCCTTCGTGAAGCTCCCCCATGATCCCCAGGCTAGCCACCTAAAGCTCTGCTGCCTGCTCCTCTCCACCAGCCACTCTCTGCTCAAGGCCCCAACAGCCCAAATGCTTCTAGTCCACTGTCTGTTTCCATATCTGCCCCTCACTCTTGCAGAAATGTGCCCACGGCCCCTCCACCTCTGTCTCTCCAGCATGTGGCTCACCAATTCATGAAGATGTCAATGAGTGAGAAATCTGGCAGTGGGGATGGAGCAACGTCGGCAGGGGCAGCGGGACTGGAAGAAACACAGGCGCGTGGAGAAGCTCCCCACCTCACTGAGTCTGGTACCCACTGCAGTTCGTTTCCATCACAGTCGGGTCTCTGGACACCCATCCATGCGCCTCTGTGACCCTGTGCTCCCCTGGCTGCCAGACGGGAAGAGAATGACACACTGATCTCTGGGGAGCTTCCAGCACACCCACACCCCCTGCAAGGACGTCCCTTAGGAGCACAGGACCCGGAGAACAACTACTCACTTTTTTTTCTCCCCAGACACTAGGTACCAAAAATAGTGTTAAACTTGGGGAAATACACCATCTGCCTTTGCAGTGAGTTATTCACTCTGCCTGAAATGTCGTTCCCAACCCCATTCCATTCCCCGAATCACCCATCAGACAGGATCCCTTTCAGCCTTCCAGGCTCAGTGCCAGTTGCTATTGTTGTTACTGTTCAGTCACTCATTCGTGTCCAATTCTTTGAGACCCCATTGACTGCAGCATGCCAGGCTTCCCTGTCCTTCACTATCTCCCGGAGTTTGATCAAACTCAGGTCCATGGAGTTGATGATGCCATCCAACCATCTCATCTTCTGCGTTCCCCCTTTTCCTTTTGCCCTCAATCTTTCCCAGCATCAGGGTTTTTTCCAATGAGTCTCAGGTGGCCAAAGTATTGGACCTTCAGCTTCAGCATCAGTCCTTCCAATATTCAGGACTGATTTCCTTTAGGATTGACTGGTTTGATCTCCGTGCTGTCCAAGGGACTCTCAAGTGTCTTCTCCAACACCACAGTTCAAAAGCATCAGTTCTTCAGTGATCAGCCTTCTCTATGGTCCAACGCTTACATCCATACGTGACTACTAGAAAAACCATGGCTTTGACTATACGGACCTTTGTCAGCAAAGTGATGTCTCTGCTTTTTTAATACGCTAAGTTCATCACAGCTTTCTTTCCAAGAAGCCAGTGTCCCAACACAACAGCAGAGCAAGTCTTTCTGTGGCCCTAGGACACCGTGGGATGTGTCTCCATCCAGACCTCAGCCTCCCCACCATTTGGGAAGCTCGGATATGAACTCAGGTCTGAAGGATTCTGAACACAATGCTCTTCACTGCTCTGCTACTCAGACCATCACCTCCTCTGGGCCACTGGCTCCCACCTGGGAATCCCTGAATGCTCTTCTGAGCATGAGCTCACATCCAAAATGCACAGAACCTATTCAGACCACGCGCTGGTGAGGAATTACAGCCTCGAGTGACTGGGAACTTCCCACACGCAGGTACTGCACCCAGTTCTTTCACGTGAGGTGAACACTATGGTTTCCCTCACTTTACACACTAGAAAACCCAAGCATAAAGAGAATGAGTAATTTTTTCACACTCCAAGCTGGGAAGGGTGAAGCTGGGACTGCACCCCAGCCTTGCCAGGCCGAGCCCATGCTGTCTAGCACCCCAAGCATGATCAGTGGGCCCAGAAGCTGGACTTGGGCAGAACCTGGGCTGAGTCGAGCACAGAGCAGAGCGTGCACATTCTAAGAACAGCAGTTCATCCACTGATGCTTCATGTTAAAACTAACAACAGGAACAGTTCCGACCTTCAAACTGGTCTCTGAGAAACCGGTGGGCCTTCGATTCCACAGGCCAGGAGGTGGGCATAAGGACAGGCAGATTCTGTAGGGAAGGCTGGCGGAGACAAAAATGCCACCTTGCCAATACCCTCTTCCAAGGCAGCTGCCATGGCGACCCCCCCCAGAAAGACCCCCTTCACCATGCAGCCCTTTTCCTGGGCAGCAGCAGCCAGGAATCCACCCATCCCTGCAACCCAATCCACCATGGCATGGAGGGGGTTCTAGGCCACAGCTAGCCAGGCAAATGTGGCTGAGAGCCATTATGCTGCAAGGTTGTATCTGCATTAACCTGCCAGGTTTTGATAAAATTGGTCACTTGCTGGAGTCACCAGAGAATAGTTATGACTCCGTATTTGCTAACCTCCATTTTCCTTGCTCTCTGCCAATCCTTAACTCACTGTCTGCCTGGCTTCCTCTGAGCCCTGGGCTGATGCTCTTGCGGCCCCGCTGGCAGAAACGAGCAAAGCCGCAGTTCTACCCTCAGTTATCAACAGCATTTGGAAATGTGAATCTTCAAAGACTGAACTCACCAGGCAAAACCCTGGCTTTGGGGGAAGTGGTTACACCGCAGAGCAGGCACCGTGGTAACCACCTCCCCTCCTTGGTACGCCCTCCTTGGCAACATGCCTGCATTTGGCCAGATACTGTTCCGCTTCGGTGCTTCTCTCCTTCATTCATTCATGCTCCACTCACTCAGCACATATTTATTGTGTAGATAGTACGTTCCAGGCGTGGGGATTACAACAGGGTCTCTCAGGATGCAACCCTCCAGAACCAAGTGAGCATAAACTCTTTCTCTGCCCTGGTGTGTTTAAAGACCTTTGCGGGGAGGCCAAGGAAGGAGACCCACCTGGGCGTGTAAGTAGTAGGAGGGAGAGAAGATAAGAAGAAAAGGAACTAAAGACAAATAGAACTGCAATTAAATGTTCAACTGTAGCAGTCTGTTAAATAATAATACTGATATTATTATTTTAAAACTATCATATATGTGTGTGTGTAAATGTGTGTGTGTGAGAGAGAGAGAGATGAATAATACAATAAAAATAATTATTTAATGTTGTTAGGAACCAAAATTGGCAGGGTAAAAGAAAACACACCAAAAAATCAAAGGAATTAAGTTAACAATCCCGGAATGCTAGGTTTGAACTGGAAAGACCAACACCGTACTGGTCGTGCTTCCACCGGATACAGTGGCCTAAGGGACGATCCTGAAACCTCAGAGGCTCACGGTGACAAGCAGGTCATTAGAGTGACTGCAGTTCAGCTGATCTCTGCTGGAACCACCGGGCTGTACCAAGTTGTGCTGGAATTCGGGCTTTGGGTCGGGGTCATGTCACCTTCCACATCCTCATCTGGGGACTCAGGCTAAAAGCACAAGAGCAATGGGTCCCTCAGAGAGAGTGGAAGTTCTGAGAGGGCTGGTGAAGCTTCCTGACTTTCAGCGGCTCAGCTCACCACTGGCGTCCCATCAATTGTGCCCACGTCACCAGTGTGGCCCAAAGTCCAGGGGTGGGGAAATATACACCACCAGCAGGGAAGCCATGATAAGGATGAGGAGGGAATAACATCGCCCATCCAATCATCCCGTCATGAACTCATGACTTTCAGTTTTAAAAAATAAATATCTCCTAGCCCCACCCACCAAAAAGGCCTAAAAGCATCGGCAGTCCAATCGCAATGAAAATGCTCTCCCCGGGGCTGTGGTTTCTAAACACTGTTCTCCACTAAAAGAAACCAGGACCCCTGAGGGACTGCCTGACTCCAGGTCTTCAGCAGGAAACTGGTTTATCTTGTATCAAGGAGCAAGGAATTTCTCAAAAAATAATGGGATCATGTTAAAAGGATACAGGAGATAACATGAAAGGGCTCCCATTGGTTAAAGACAGGATAATTTACACATTATACTTTATACAGTTATACTTTGGCCACCTGATGTGAAGAGCCAACTCATTGGAAAAGACCCTGATGCTGGGAGAGATTGAAGGCAAGAGGAGAAGGGAGCAGCAGAGAATGAGATGGTTAGATAGCGTCACTGACTCAACGGACATGAATTTGAGCAAACTCCAGGAGATTGTGGAGAACAAGGGAGCCTGGTGAGTGGCAGTTCATGTGGTCACAAAGACTGGGACACAACTCAGCGATGGAATAACAATTTATGCATACAACTGACTGAAGGGATTCCCAGCCCCACCCGAAGCCTATGGAATCAGAATCTCCAGGCACAAAGGCTAGGCATCTGGATTTTTTTTTTTTTTATGGAGCTCTCAACTGATTCTGAAGCACAACCAGGATTGCAAGGCACACGTTTCCTGACCTTCTGGGAATCCAGATCACCCAGGGTGCCCATCTCACTATCAGGTGCCAGCCTCTGCTCCCTGCAAAGTCTCATCTACATCACACTGACACGCGTCCCTTACTCTTTTGCTTCCGACTCTGGGGTGGTCCAGCTGTAACGTGGCAGACATCATCAAGGGGAAAGGTTCCAGTTTTCAGTCTGCTGACAACAATAACAAGAGCAGAGAAGCTGGGACAGCTCCCAGGGTGCTCCTTTTAACCACGGCTTTGACAATGACAATGAGGAAAAAACTTCTGTTTTTAGCTAACATATCACAGATCTAAAACGGAGAAGTTTGGGGTTTCTCCAGATACCTCGCAGCAGATCATTCTTAATCCTCACTTGGCAGCAGAATCAGCTGGTAAGCTTCTACAAAACAGGGCTGACCGTGTTCTGGACTCTAACCCAGAGGCTCAGATTCCACGGTCTAAGGTGGAGTCTGGGTACCCAGTGTCTCCAAGGCTGCCCAGGTGATTCTGATGCACAGCCGTGCTTGAGAACCACAGCTCCAAGTGCATCTTGAAAGCAAAACTTGACAGCAAAACTTAATGTCTTGTCACAACTTGACACGAGATATGCCCTGGATGAAGCACCTTCTGAACTGGAGTCCAGGCACCCAGTGTTTCCAAGGCTGCCCAGGTGATTCTGATGCGCGGCTGTGCTTGAGAACCACAGCTCCAAGAGCGTCGTGAAAGCAAAACTTAATGTCTTGTCACAGCTTGACACGAGATCTGTCCTGGATGAGGCACCTTCTGAACTGCAACGCGCTGGGGAAAGTCTCAGTCCGCTCCTGGCCCTGCCTCTTGAGAGCCCCCCACCCCTCCCCTCCTACAATCGGCCCGAGCAGCCATGCCTGCATCCCTGGGCTCACCGCAGACTGGGCGGCCCTCCTCGATGTTCAGGGCAGAGAATAAAGCTCCGAACGTCTACACAGCTCCAGGTCAAGCCAAAGCAGAGAACGTGAGCAGAGAGCTAATAATAATTCAGCTGAGGCAACTGTCGAGCAACTACTCCCCCAACAGGCTCCAGGGTGTAGTGCGCTGAGTGGGTGTTGGTTTTTGTTTTAATTAGAAAGAATGTGTAATCCTCACATTAGAAGAAAATAGAGAAAGACTTAAGTCAGCCAGTTCAAAAAATCAAACATAGTTCTGCCCCCCCAAACTTAATGAATAAAACACACACACACAAATACAAATCACTGCCACGTCCTCACACAAGTGCTGGGCACAGCTAGCAATACTACTTTCCGCTTGATTTATAGTGGGTTAGACGCCAGCTCTAGGAAGGCCTGGATCCTTTGTCTGGCTTTGTATTAAAATACGCTGTTTTCTCAAAGTCTTAACAACACCACACTGTCAGAAGAAGGGCATCCTGTTAAGAGTGTTCTGAGGACTTCCCTGGTGGCCCAGTGGACAAGACTTCACCTTCCAATGCAAGGAATGCAGGTTTGATACCTAGTCAGGGAACTAAGATCCCCACATGCCATGAGGCAACTGAGCCCAAACGCCACAACTGCTGAGCCTGCACACCGCAACTAAGGAGAAGCCTGTGCACCACAGCAAAGGGCCCGTGTGCCGCGACAAAGACCTGACCCAGCCAAAAATAAATAGGTAAATCAACAAATCAATAATTAAAGAGTGTTCTGGAATTCATACCGTGGTTTCGACATGTCCCCCGACCCACACCCCTCTTCTCTGAAATCTGCACCCCACTCACAAAGCTGGGTCCGCTCAGCTGTGCGTGCTCATCCTGGCCACACACTCCTGAGCTGAGTCACTGAACCAGTTCTGGACACGGGACTCAGCAGGGCTGGACTGAGACGGGCTGGGCCCGATCTGGAAGGTGGCTTCCACAGACATTGCGCAAATGCGGGCCCTTTGGAGAGGCCAGGTTGGATCACAGGGGCAGACAGAACAGGGCAGGAGAGAGGGGAGAGGGGAAGGCAGAGGCGAGGCAGAAAGCAGGGAGAGAGCTTGCGTCCTGCTCGGCTCTGTAGGCTGCCGGAACTCCAGGCCCACAGGTACAGAAAGTGCCCCCTTTACGCTCGTAAATTCTTCCTCTGCCTATTCAGCTACTTGAAATGAATTTCTATCACTTGATAACAAAACCAGAACTGGGACTAAAATAACTGTAAAGCCATGTTATCAACTGCTAGACATTTCCAGGAATTTTTCGAAAGACTAAATTCAACTTTTTTTCTCTTTATTGAATATGCTGTTTCTAAAAATATATGTATGCTTTTAACGTAAATACGTATACATTTTTGCTGCAGCAACTGGCTTCAAAATCAGAAACAAGGCAACCACCAGAATTTGGGATCAACAGAAAGAAAGCTCCCTAAGGAAATGTTCCCTCCCATCTCCATCTTGAACAGTGAGTGTCTCCAGCAGGGGTTGCCCGGGAGAAGGCCAGGCCTTAGACTCAGGTATGGAGGCCAGCCGTGGGCACTGACTGCCCCCAGCCGTGGGCACTGACTGCCCCCAGCCCTGACAGAGAGGGCCAGACACGGTGCCATCCTCTGGAAAAATCCAAACAGCAGGCTCAGAGGATGAGCCCCTTCGAGAATGGGATTCCTGGATGCTCTCTTTGATGGGGGCTTAAATCGATAACATGCGTTTATAGAGACTTCAAGAGAGAAACCAAGAAACTTAGTCCCTCTAATGGGACAAAATCCTCCCTCCCCGCCCGAGCACTGCTAGTACAGAGGACAGGACAAGTACAGACCTCCGGCTGGATGGCTTTAAACACGGGTATGTCCATTAGCGTGATCTGGCTCTGCAACAAAAGAGAACTGGGGTTAGAAGACACTAGAAACCAAAAACAGCTGCCATGTGACTTTGAAACTCTACAGAATAATAACACATTCTGAGAAGTCACACTTTCCCCCTTGAAATAAAAATCAAGATAAAGTAAAAAATTGGGTAGACTTTGAAAACACCTCTCCCATCCCTTTCTTCTTTATAAATCTTGATCCACACCCTTCCTTCTTGAATGTGAGATGGACTCCCAATTTAGGGATTGATAATAGTAGCTTGGAGGGTACATTTTTTAGTTTGGGTATTTTCATTCTATTTGAGCTTTTGTTTCAAGTCTAAGTTACTTCTACAACTTAAAAAAAGTTGCAGACACAATATTATAAGTTAGAATGTTAAACAGAGACACTCTCTATTACTCTAAAGTGATTTTTTTTTAAAATTGTGGCTTATAGAAAGTGTACATTTCTTTTGAAGCCTAAGCCACCTCTAAATTATATGGTGGAGTCCCATTTGAGACGCCCCCACAGACCAGTGTTGGATCACAAACTGTTTATTCCACCAGCCCAGAATGAGAGAACTACAGAATTTGAGAGCAAGCATTTGGAAACTTTTATAGCGATCCCCATGACATTTTTGTTATATATATTTTTAAAGTGTTAGTCCTTTGCTGTTGTTCACTCTTAGTCGCTAAGTCATGTCCAATTCTGCGACCCCATGGATTGCAGCACACTAGGCTTCCCTGTCCTTCACTCTCTCCCAGAGTTTGCTCAAACCTATGTTCATCGATTCAGTGATTCCATCCAACTATCTCATCCTCTGTCGTCCCTTTCTCCTCCTGCCCTCAATCTTTCCCAGATTCAGGGTCTTTTCCAATGAGTTGGCTCTTCGCATAAGATGGCCAAAGTACTGGAGCTTCAGCTTCAGCATCAGTTCTTCCACTGAATATTCAGATTTGATTTCCTTTAGGATTGACTAGTCTGACTCCTTGTTGTCCAAAGGACTCTTAAAAGAGTCTTCTCCAGCACCACAGTTCAAAAGCATCAATTCTTCAGTACTCAGCCTTTTTTATGGTCCAATTCTCACGTCCCTTCATGACTACTGACTGGAAAGAAAAGAAACTGGTCTTTTATCAAACCTAGCTTGTTGCTGCTGCTGCTGCTAAGTCGCTTCAGTCGTGTCCGACTCTGTGCGGCCCCAGAGACAACAGCCCACCAGGCTCCCCCGTCCCTGGGATTCTCCAGACAAGAACACTGGAGTGGGCTGCCATTTCCTTCTCCACACGAAGAAGCACTAATTTTGTCCATACAGAAAACACACATCTAGTTAAAAGGCTGTTCCTATCGCTATAAGCTCATCAGGTGATGGTAAGAGAAGGTGTCATTGCTGACAGTTTTGCAGGCCAAAGCATGGCCTGGGCTGCCTTCACATGGCCTATACCTCTCTCCAGATGCCACGTGGGAAGCCAGGACACAGTCAACAGACGCTTCTGTGACAGGCCAGGGCAAGGAGAGCTGAGAGCTCCGGATGCCCATGAATGAGAGAAGACACCTGTCCACTGTCCACAGGGCATCTGGGAGGACACAGTGCAGTGAACAGATGTGGGCTCCGGAATTCACAGGGCTCAGCGTGTGTCTGGACACCATCACTTAACAGCAACATTCTCTTTGACACATGACTTTTAACTTCTCCCGGTTTCAGCTGACACATCTAGAAAATGGTGACAACCATCCCTGTCTTATAGGATCACTGTGAGAATTCAAGACAAGAGGAGCAGAATGCCTGGCACCTAATTGGTACTCTCTCTATATACGTATATGTGTGTACATATATGACTGTGTGTGTGCGTTCACAGGTGCCAGGCATTCTGTACCTCTTGTCTTGCATATTCACAAAGATTATATATTTATATGCTTATGTATCATAATTTTTTGGCAAAAGGGGAGTCAAATAGATGGGTTCATGTTCTAGTATATGGTTCCTGCCCAAAACACCAGATAGGAAATAATGGACTATTAACATGTTTAAACATCCATGTTTCAAAGCTGCTCTAAAAAATATTTAAAGGAGGCTGTTATATTGTCATGAGAAAAAAGCCTCATATCAAGAATTTCTTTTTTTTTGAAAGTCGCTCAGTTGTGTCTGACTCTTTGCAACCTCATGGACTATACAATCCATGGAATTCTCTAAGCCAGAATTCTGGAGTGGGTAGATGTTCCCTTCTCCAGGGGATCTTCCCAACCCAGGGACTGAACCCAGGTCTCCCGCATTGCAGGCAGATTCTTTACCAGCTGAGCCACAAGGGAAGCCCAAGAATTTTGGAGTGGATAGCCTTCCCTTCTCTGGTGGATCTTCCCAACCCAGGAACTGAACCAGGGTCTCCTGCATTGCAGACAGATTCTTTACCAACTGAACTATCAGGGAAGCCCTGATGTCAAGAATACATTGGAGAAAAATAGCAACACACGTGGTATGTCAACTGTAACCACAATCCAGGGCTTAGGTAGAATTCTGGTCACCTCTTGGCACAACTGAAAGGTGACCCAAGATCAGTGGATTTCTGGGAAGCATGGGATGCATCCCAAAGCATACCATCCCCGGGGCTGAGCAGGACATGAAAATAAACAGGTGGCTTTGTCCCCCCAAGGGGCTGGGGCTCGTCACGGGCACTGAGGTGAAATGCTGCCGCTACTGGAAGCTCAGTAGTGACATGGATGGCAATGCAGAGTCCGAGCAGTTCCACCTCTGGGTCCATCCACCGAGAGCAAGCCAGCCGTGGACATCAGCACAGAGTGAGTGACTACTGCTTGGTGAAGCCTGCGGGCCTGCGTGTCTGAACCAGAGATACAGGGCCCAGAGCTCCATCCCAGGTGCAAACAGACTGGCATTTCTCCTGCCAGACTCAAGGAGATTGTTGGCCAAGTGCTCCTCACACGTGGATTAATTCTGCCATCCTGGGGAGCAGAAAGACCTCGTGAAAACATAAGATTTGAGCTGAGAGCTCAGAGGGCCTTGGAAATCTCTCCCGCAATTCAAGTTTACTCCCAATCTGGAAGAACTGGCAGGATGTTTGCAGTGTCATTTAGGAAAAGAACCAAAAGTCTGCTAATGTGAAAATGAGAAAACTTCCTTTTGATCCTGCCATCAGTTCTAGGGTTTGCTACATGAATTTCCAAATCATGTATTAAAACAGTAACTTTACGTTTCATAGTTTTTCAGATGGTTCAAGTTTCAAATATTATTATCCCTGCTCAGACCATCAGTCAAAAATGTGCTTATTTCATTCAAGATAAACCAGAAAAACCAGAACAGAGGTCACCAGGCTGAAAATAGACTGGTTGGTCCCAAACACACCATCAGAAACTATTCAGAAGAAGCTCTCCCATTTCTATATTCTCAGTTCTGGCCCAAAAGGATGCAGTGTCCAGAGCAAGAATACATCGATAGATAGGTAACATCATTGGGGTATAAATTACATGTCATTTTACTACAAAGCCGAACACATGTAGCAAGGTTGAGTAAGGTTTTGAGTAATCCTCCCTTTGAAGCCGGAGCACTGCAAGGCAGGTAGTTTTACCGAAGGGAAGGGTGTGTGTAGGAGTGGGGACTTGCAGGGCAAGATCAGGGTCCTGTCCCTTTTCACAGCTAGTCCCCAGGCTCCTAGGAGTATGGCACAGCCTCGACAGGAACAGGAGACAATGAGGCCCTCTGGTTCCTGCTGTCATGGGAGCATGTGCCTGTGATGAGAACACACATCACCATCTCACAGGTCTCATGACAAGTCTCTTAATGGCCTCTCCTTGTTTTTGAAAATAAAGCCTTCATACAGGATGTCCACTTCATGCAGTGCCGAAGAATTGATGCTTTTGAACTGTGGTGTTGGAGAAGACCCTTGAGAGTCCCTTGGACTGCAAGGAGACCCAACCAGTCCATCCTAAAGGAAATCAGTCCTGAATGTTCATTGGAAGGACGGATGTTGAAGCTGAAACTCCAATACTTTGGCCACCTGATGCGAAGAGCTGACTCATTTGAAAAGACCCTGATGCTGGGAAAGATTGAAGGTGAGAGGAGAAGGGGATCACAGAGAATGAGATGGTTGGATGGCATCACCGACTCAATGGACATGAGTTTGAGTAAAGTCCAGGAGTTGGTGATGGACAGGGAGGCCTGGTGTGCTGCAGTCCATGGGGTCGCAAAGAGTCGGACATGACTGAGTGACTGAACTGAACAGGATGTCCAGAGTACAGGAGCTCCAACACTCTGGCCACCTAATGTGAAGAGCCAGCTCACTGGAAAAGACCCTGATGCTGGGAAACACTGAGGGCAAAAGGAGAAGGAGGGCAGCAAAGGATGAGAAGGTTAGATAGCATCACCGACACAAACGTGAGCAAGCTCCAGGAGACGGTGAAGGACAGGAGCCTGGCGTGCTGCAGTTCGTGGGGTCGTAAAGAGTCAGACATGACTGACAGACTGAGCAACAGCAACAGGATGTCCAGTTAAACTGGTCGCCTGGCAACAACTTCCTTCACCCTAACCCCTTCCCCCATCTCCTTCCTCCTAGTCCAGGGCCCCCTAGAAATCCAGGCTTTTTAAAGAAACGGCCAATCTCCACATATTACAGGACAATTCTCTGGAGATGCGGCCTTTAGGACAAAGAGACCTAGCAGAGTCCATCACAATACGGCCCTAAAGCAAGAGAGCAAGGTGGTTTTCTGTGGATAAGTGACAGCAAATCAGCCAAAAAGAAAACAAACTGGTTTCTACATATGCTGAACGTATGTTTTCCCTCTAATGGTGGCTGACTAAATCCCCTCTTCCCAGCCACAAGCTTAGTACAAGGAAGGCTCCCTGCTCCACCCACACTGGGTCCAAATAAACAAAAACGTTGTTGGCAGAAACAGTGGGCTGTCTTATAATAAAAAATATCTATAAATTTGCATTGAGATCACTCCGAATGAGCCTTAGGATGGCTTCAGGGAACAAAAAGCAATCGGCTGCAAAGATGGATTCCTGCCTCTCCTCCTAGAACTGCTGTGTCTGACAATTTTAGAATCTTGTGTCAAGGAAATGCAAATTAAAGAGGAAGACACCATTCGTGGTCCAACAGCCATCACAACTAATGGGGCTATGAGTTGCTCTGTTCTTTTTGCAAAGTAATCTGATAGTAACCTATTAAAAACATTAACATTTAATTTCATTTTTAATGTCAAACTTAGAAAAAATCTACAAGAATAACATGATAAACTCTATAAACTTTCACCTCGCTTCACTACTGATATTTATTAACATTTGGCCTCATTTACTTTATTTTTACGTAAATAATTATATAAGTATATAATTTTTTTTTCTGAACCATTTGAGAGTAAAATGCAGCTATTATGACTCTTCACCTTTTAATCCTTCAGCAGTTGATTTCCCAAGAACAAGATGACCCTCTTACATAATGATAAGATTATTACACTCAAGAAATTTATTGTTGTTACATCAGTATTATCTAATATACAGTCACATTCAGAATTTTCAAATTATCCCAATCCTGTTTTTTATAGCAATTTTTTCTTCATCCAGGATCAAGCATTATGTTTAGATATTATCTCCTATAAGGTGAAATGCGCATACTGTCGACTCAGCAATCCCAACACCTACAGAAAGAAAAGCACTGGTTTATAAGAAGACATATGGAGAAAGATCTACATTTAGATACAGAGATGAATATAGATGTTTACTGAACCATTATTTGTAGTAGTAAAAATATGCAAGTAATCTCAAAGACCATCAAAAAAGGAACTTTTTGGAAAAAATTATGGTACATCCAGACTCTGGGATACTATGCAGCCTTAAGAACAGAGGATTAAATTTATACATACGATCTATTGATAATAAAGATAAGTTCCAGCACTGCTTTTTGTTCAGCTTTCAGCCACTGGGGAGAAAGCCTGAGATCTAGCTACAGAGCACCCCCACTAGAACAACTACAACCTCCGAAAGGAGTTTAACCCTTTTTACTGTAAAATGACACATTAACAGAAAACCACGCTAAACAAATGCATGGTTTGATGACTTACTGCGAGGCGAACACTTTAAAACCGCCACCCACATTAAGAAACAGCCACTCCAATAGATGGATACATGGGCCCAAACGTGTGTTATACACGCACAACAGAATATTATTTGACCTAAAAGAGAAAGGAAATTCTGACACATGCGACTATATAGGTGAACCTCAAAGACATTATGCTAAGCGAAATAAGCTACAAAAAGACACTGTATGGTTCCATCTACGTGAGAACCCTGCAGTAGTCACATTCACAGACACAGAAAGTAAGTGGTGGAGGTTGCGGGGATGAAGAGTTGTTTAAGGGGTACAGAGTTTGGGGCCGTCAAGATGAAAACAGCTCTGAAGATGGGCTGCATGGTACTGTGGATGTACTTAACACAAATGAACCGTACACTTAAGATGGTTGAGATGGTCATGTTTGTGTTACATATAGTTCTCCATGATTAAGAAAAAAAAGAGGAGTCACCCCAGAGTTCCTCCATGTGCCCTGTCCCAATCACAAGTCCCTCCCTCCGTGAAAAGTAACCACTATCTTGACTTCCCTCAAGTTCCTCTATAATTTTATCACCCAAGTAGTCTACCAAGACTATTGGTATTGACCATTCCGGGTTGCCTCATAGTATAATCTTTCAGTACGTAGGCTTGAATCTTTTATTTTGTGACCATCTTCTTATAGTTTAATTACCTGTTCAGTTTCCCTGTATTTTATTCTCCTCTTTCAGGGATTTATATTATGTTGGGTATGTTGGTATATGTATCCGATGTTGGGTCTTCTTTGCCTATCATTAATATTTATTGCTATTTTTCAAGGTCTTCTTATCTCTTCATTTATTTTGATCTTAAACTTTTTCCTCCCTTAAGGCATTTTCTGTTATGTTTATCTATTCTTGTGCTCAACTTTCATTTTCAAAATAAGTTTTATTTCCAGTGTTTTCCTAACTCTGCCACCTCATTTCTGAAATTTATATATGTCAGATTTATGTTGTTCATGACTCACAGTGTGATCTTAACTTCTTCTCTTAGCTAATTTTGAAATAGAAAGTTACAGTTTTCATCTGTTTTGTGGCATGTCTCTCTGGCAAGCTTTCATTATCTACAGGATTCTCTCCTTACTCTTTGTTTTTCTTGTAACAACTGAAAAACTTGACATCAGTAATTTTTGGTAGCTTTCCGAACTTCATATAGCTTTTCTTTTACTTTCATGTCATCTTCAACAACAGGCAGCTGCTTTTTGAGATTCCACACACACACAAACACAAATTCATTTAAACCTACCTTTTCCTTAACTGTAACTTTCCCTATCCTGATCATCTTTGGTCTACTCCCAAGCTGAATTCCTTTTTGGTACAGACCCTTGTTCTGGAAGTAAGCCCTGGTTGACTGGTTTCAAGAGCTCTTAAGGGTTGGTTCACAGATCTCTTCTAGCCGTCCATTATCTGAGTGGTCAAAATTCCTCTCAATTTCAGTTGCTATTCTCACGTTGACCTGCTGAACTTTCCGGTGAATTCCCGTTGGAAATTTTGGGGTTCTTCTATCCCCTAGTCTGTCAAATGCCCCAGTACGTACTTCTGCTTTCTTTAGACTGAAGCTGATGCTCTGCAGGGCTTGTTGACACCAGTGGCATATCCTCAAGCTACTGGTATTTGAGATTTGATAGGGATAACTTAACACCCAGTTTTACTGTAAATACTGCTCAAGGGTTTGAGGGTTTGCTATCTAGCTGTTATGGATGTTTTTATGTGGGGATTCAGGGAGAATAAAGAACTATGCTGCTGCCACTGCCATCTTCCCAGAATCACTCAAGTGATTTTTTTTTACTGGACTCTTGGGACTGGCTTTTTTCTTTCTTTCGTATTATTAGACAGGAAACTAAAATACCAGGTGGTCTGGTTCAGTTCCAACACCTGGCAACTCCAATGCTTCCCCAAAGACCAAAGACTCCAGGGGACCTGGCTTCACATCTAAGCTGAGGACATACTGGCTCTGGCAGGAGCAGCCAATTTTTAACACTGAGCTCTCAGAGCACTCACCGCCCTTCCCTTCAGTCTTCCCAGCTTGGGGCAGGTGGAGCAACACTCTAGGGCTGAGACTAGAAAACCGGGCCCGCAGTCTTGCCGAGGGGTCCTGCTGGACAATGCTGTTCTGGGTGCAGCCTGCACCCAGTCGCTCAGTTGTGTTCAACTCTTTGCGGCCCTGTGGCCCCATGCATCCACCAGGCCCCTCTTGTCTGCGGAATTTTCCAGGCAAGAATACTGGAGTGGTTGCTACTTCCTCCTCCAGGAGATGCTTTCAACCCAGGGATCGAACCCAGGTCTCCTGAGTCTCTTGCACTGACAGGTGGATTCTTTACCACTAGCACCACCTGCGAAGCCCCTTCTCTGCTATTCCATGTGGCGAGTAACTGCAAAGGGATTTTGTTGTTGTTGTTTGGCTGTGCTGCACGGCTTGCCTAATGTCAGTTCCCCAGCTGGGAGACTGAACATGGGCCACAGCAGCGACAGCCCAGAATCCTAACCACTAGGCCAAAGGGAACTCCCAAGCAAAGGGACTTTTAAACCTCATTGTTACTTCGTCCTTTTCACGAAGCAAGGGAAAAAAAATAATCAAAAATACAACAAGCAAATAAAAGCAAATAGATTATAGAAGCTACGTCATCAGCCAGCAAGGTCCATGACGTCTTCTAGAGGAGACAGAGGCACTACAGCCTGATGCCTGAGAGGACAGACTAGCTCTGCACCGCCCAATACAGTGCTCACTGGCCACACGTGGCTACTGAGCATCTGAAGTGTCGCCAGCACGCCAACTTCAGAAGACACATTGAGCTTTGAAGATTTAATGTGAAAAAATAACTCAAGGTACCTCAATAATTTCATGTTGCTTACAGATTGAAGTGACATTTTAGACATACTAAGTTAAATAAAAAATATTTTTTAAACAATTTCACCTTTTTAATGTGGCTATTAAAAATTTTTTAATTGCATATGTGACTCAGACTATATTTCTGTTGGTCTAAGAAATCAAAGGCTGGTCTAAGAAATCACTTCCTAGGTGGTGCCAGTGGTAAAGAATCTGCCTGCCAATGCAGGAGATGCAAGAGTCTCAGGTTCGATCCCTCGGTCAGGAAGATCCCCAGGAGGAGGAAATGGTAACCCACTCTAGTGGTCTTGTCTGGAAAATTCCATGGACAGAGAAGCCTGGTCGGCTACAGTCCATGGGGCTGCAAAGAGTCGGACACAACTGAGCTACTGAGCACACACACAGGATGCCGGAAGTCCTGGTTTTAAAGCCCAGACAGACAGTGCCGCTTACTATTCACGTGAAGGGCCGACTTTCCTCTCTACGTATTCACCTGCTCACCAACATACAGGGAATAATAAATAGACCTAATTTGCAAGCCTGTTGTGAAAACTAAGTTAGATTAATGCATGTAAACATTTAGTACAAGACCTAGACAAAGCAAGTGCTCCAAAGTGGAAGCTGCCCTTGTTATCATCACCTAGCATCAGGTGAGAAACCAAAAGATGAAGGTTTCAGACCTGGCTCTGCCCACATCTGGTTCTATGATCCAGGTTTAAAAAAAAAATCTCTTAGATCCTCTATTTCTTTCTTAGAAAGTCAGGAGCTAATAATCTGCCTTATTGAGTTGTTCTAAGGACTGAATTCACCTCATCAACATGTATTTACTGAGTACCTACTATGAGTAGGGCACCGTTCTGGGCAATGGGGAGAGAGCAGTGAAGAAGTCAGATAAAGTTCCTGTTCTTTGGGAGTTGGCATTCTAGTGGAGAAGGGCCATGTGAAACACTATTACAGAATGTAATGTCTGGAGAGATACGAAGGAAACAGAGCAGGGTCAGGGCAGAGCTGTAGAGATGCTACCTTAGCGGGTAAAATGCCTGTTCCAGGGCTGACATCTTAAGAGAGATGGTGAGACGTGTGGGAAAGCGCCATTAGGACAGAAGGAAGAAGCAGCACCGGGCCCCGGGGCAGGGGGATGTCGGGTGAGCCTAGAGAAGAAAGCTGCAGCCAGTGTGCGGCTGGATAGCAAGGAGGGGCACGAGAGGAGGCTCGGCCAGACCCCGGGGCACTAGGGGCCTTGAGAGGAAGGCCAGGTCTCCTAGTACGAGCGGACCTCTAGAGAGTTTCACACAGGTTCTAAAAGGCTCCCTCAGACACACTGAGAGGCGACCCACGTGTGGGGCTCAGCGCGGGGCTTGCCTTGTTGCAACAAGGTAAACGTAGGAGCAAGTGATGGCAGAGCAAGGAGATGTGGCACACTTGGCTCCACAGGCCCCCAGAGGGCACAACCCTGTCAGAGCAAGGGGCCCTGGAATAAGCGGCCATGGTCAGCAACACCGGTGGCTCCCCAGAGACGTGCAGCGTGAGTCAGCACTTTGCAGTCGGGTCACCCCAGAGCCAGCGTCCTCCGACAACCCTCACAGTGCAAAAGGCAGACAGCAGGTCACAGCTCTATGAGGAGCCTGGTCTGCTCCTCTGACACAAAGCCCCACGGCCAGACCCGCAGCAACACACTGGCTGGTGGGAAAACGATTCTGAAACATGTGTAATTACAAAATCCATTCAAATGATATTGTCTATCATTGTAGAGAACAGTCATTGTGAAAATATAGAAAGCACAATAAAAAGAAATTAAATTCCAATCTTCTAGACTCTTACAACCAGAAACCACAGTCAGTAATATTTGGCTATATAGATATTCAGATACTTGTGAATATGTAAACATCAAATATTTTCTTATGTAAATATAAATATTTATGTGTTGTGCATGCTTTTTTAAAAACAGCACTATTCTCTATAACTTGTGTGGTAACCTGCTGCTTTTAACTTTTGTTGTTCAGTCACTCAGTCGTGTCTGACTCTTTGCGACCCCATGGACTGCAACACGTCAGGCTTCCCTGTCCTTCACTATCTCCCAGAATTTGCTCAAACTCATGTCCATTGAGGTGGTGATGCCTTCCAACCATCTCATCCTCTGTCGTCCCCTTCTCCTCCTGCCTTCAATCTTGCCCAGCAACAGGATTTTTTCCAATGAGTCAGCTCTTCGCATCAGGTGGCCAAAGCACAGGAGCTTCAGCTTCAGCATCAGTCCTTCCAATGAATATTCAGGGTTGATTTCCTTTAGGAAAGGTGTGACTGGCTAGCCAGGGTTTGACTGGCTCCTTTCACTTACTATTCATATGTATTGTATAAGCCTTCCAAGGTGGTTAAATTTCACCTTGTTTTTTTTTTTTTTACTCTTTCAAAGCCATTTATTATTTTGCTTTTATATAATTGTATAAAATATGCATCATACATTTCTTCCTTATTTCTTTTTCTAATTTTGATCTTCACACCAAGGCAACAAGTATTCAAATTAATTCTGTATACAGATAGGTATAGATAGATAGGTGTATATAGATAGGTATATATGTAGGTTTTTCTACAGATAGAAAAACAAAGGTTTTTCTCCTCAAACAATTTTTCCAAATCAGGTATTAAAATACATCTTCTGAAAATATTTATAGGCACTTAAATTTTCAAGAATTTTTACTGAAATATAGTTTACAATGCTGTGCTAGTTTCAAGTGTGCAACAAAGTGATTCAGTTACACTTACACACACACACACACATTCTTTTTTTACACTCTCTTCCATTATAGGTTAATCTGAGACACTGAGTATTGTTCCCTGGGTGTCCTTTCTGATTATCTATTTTATATACAGTGTGCGCTCAGTTGTGTCCAACTCTTTGCAGCCCCATGGACTGCAGCCCTCCAGGCTCCTCTGTCTATGGAATTTTCCTTAATTTCTCCCCCCGCCCACCCAGATAGCATCCTTTTTTAATGCTCCATGGGATTCATGAAGTATTCATAAAGAACACTTTATTCAGCAATACTTGGGTTGTTTCCAAGTTGAGCAAACAACTGTGAGCAGTCATCACCATCCCACCCCCCACCCCCGAGCTTCCTGTGGCGGTGCCCAGCCTCCCACATCTGTTCTGACACTTACGGCAAACTCCTCGGGAGTCACTTTCAGGACATCGAAGACAACGGCGTCGTAGCTCTTGCTGGCATAGTCGCAGCTCTGGCCCTCCAGAGAGTCTGAGCTGCTGCTGCCCTGCGGAGGACAGGGAGAGATGGGGCCCCCTGAGCAGTCTGGCTGACTCCACCATCACTGACGCCCACACCTCAGAAGTGAGAGCGGCAGGACGGAACAATGATAAGCGCTTCTGCTGTTCAGTGCTGTACTCCATTCCAGGCACTGTGTTAAGCCCTTCATGTGCATAATCTAACTTAATTCTCATAACAGCTCTCTGATGATGCACTATTATTAGTCCCATTCTACAGATAAGGAAGTAGAGGCCATGCCCCTTGCCCAGCATACCTCAGCCAGGAAAGTGAAGAGCCAGAGGCAAGCCCAGTCGCGAGTCTCCCCCAGTCACTCTACCCCAACTGCTTCCGGCTGCCTGTGGGTGACGGCTGAAAAGATACAGCCCACCCTTCACTCCTTAGGAGGCCTGAGGGGATCACCTGTTTTGTTACGTGTTTTTAAACATCACCTGGTTTCACCTTTATTTTTTCTACTTGAAGTTCATTGCAGGAAATTATTATACAAAATGTCAAATTGGCTCTCAAGGCTTGTTTCACGTAGGGGCCACTTGGAATTCAAAGCCTGTTAGCTGATGAGGTGAGAGGTAACGCTGGCTTTGGAGATGGCGTGAAAGTTATACTTAGTAGAGCCCCTTGTTAAGAAGAACACCGAGAGGCCGGCATGTAAAGGAAAGGTCTTCCGTTAAAGAGCAAGTTAAACTCCCCAGATGTGGCCAGTTTCATGAAACCCAACACTGCGGGGATCCCAGAACCTTGAACATACCTTCCTTTCAATTTTATTTAATTTCACCAAATTCTACTTTGGGGAACCAGTCGAGCTTACCACCCCAAAATTGTGCCCTGTTCATAAACACTTTTATTCGTTTCAACCTGTGAAGAGGGATTTTGTGGTTTCCATTAACCTCAACATCTTGGACTGAGATTTAGAGAATATGCTTTTATTAATTCCCCTTTATTTCACTCTTTCCAAAATGGCTATATCTGGAAAAACTTTGCAATCTTACTGGAAACGAGAGGGTTTTTAGGCCAGGGAGGGAAACCAATAGTCAACAACTGAAAATGTGAGGTTACAAGGAGGAGCTGAAACTTAAACCTGTAGACTTCAATAGTCCTGTGTCATTTAAAGGCTTACAAATGAGTCTACTATACCAAAATCTCTAAAATGATCTTAAGATGCTCTGAGCTCTGAAATCAGACAGGCCTGCTTAGAATGCCTGCTCCAAGCAAGCTGCAGTCTGACTTCTTCAGTTCGCTGTGCCTCAGCGACCATCGGTAAAAGGGCACCATTAGAACCTACTCCCCGGGCTGTGGCACTTGTATAAAATGCAGCTTACAAAGCAGCTGGCAGGATCCCCTCCCTGGGTGACACTGTTTCAAGGGACCTGGGAGTGGAGGGTGAGGGGACGGCCATTACGATAGGACATTCTCCCCTGAGAAGAATGTGTGCTGAACTTCTGAAAAGTAATCAAGACTAATCCTGAGTGCTTCTGGAACTGGCCGTCTATTCGATCGCTCAGTCTCATGAACTCCGAACTCTGAGCTGGCGGCTACCGATAAACCTCTTTGCACGCCCACGATCCCCTCCCACGGAGCAGCCTGGAGCAGCTGACGCAGCTGACTTTCTTCCAGGGAGTGTCGTGTCATCGTGGTTGGGACCAGTGGCTCCAAAGTCACAGAAGCCTGGCTGTCAATCTCTGCCAGCTGTGTGATCTGAAGTCAGTTCATCCACCACTCCTTGCCTCAGTTTCCTCACCTATTAACTGGGGGTCAAACAACAGCCTGTGCCTGCTGGGGTTATTGTGAGGATTAAATGAGATCATGCCTGTGGAATGCACCAAAAAAGTGCCCGGTATATGAAAGTGAAAGTGAAGTCCCTCAGTTGTGTCCAGCTCTTTGCGACCCCATGGACTATAGCCTATCAGGCTCCTCGGTCCATGGGATTTTCCAGGCAAGGGTGCTGGAGTGGATTGCCATTTCCTTCTCCAGGGGATCTTCCCAACCCAGGAACCGAACCCGGGTCTCCCGCATTGCAGGCAGACGCTTTACCGTCTGACCCACCAGGGAATATAGTAATACAGCTGCCCGGTATATAGTAAGCACTAAATCATGGGTGGGTATCTGCATAAATATGTCACTCAGTCACCAAAATGTATTGAGCACTTCAATAAGATATGTATTCGTTCATAGGTTCATTTGACACATATTATTGAGCACTCACCACTCTCTGGATACACTTGTACATGCATATTCGTATAGATACATATATATGTACACATATACAGCATGTATGTGTGTGGTTACACTTATATGTGTATGGATGCATATGTATGCTGCTGCTGCTGCTAAGTCGCGTCAGTCGTGTCTGACTCTGTGCGACCCCGTAGACGGAAGCCCACCAGGCTCCCCCGTCCCTGGGATTCTCCAGGCAAGAACACTGGAGTAGGCTGCCATTTCCTTCTCCAACACATGAAAGTGAAAATTGAAAGGGAAGTCGCTCAGTCATGTCCAACTCTTAGCGACCCCATGGACTGCAGCCTACCAGGCTCCTCCATCCATGGGATTTTCCAGGCAAGAGTACTGCAGTGGGGTGCCATTGCCTTCTCCGATTCATATGTATAAACAGAGACTAGAAAAGAAAGAAGTTTTACTCTAGATGGAATGTAAACTGTAAATGGAAATGGAAGTCTGATTCCTCCAGTTACCAAACAGAGTCCATTCCTGGAATTTCAGGTTTTATAACTTTCCTGTAACACCCCATTGCACTTGCCCCAAACACACACACTCATACAAGGGGCCTTATTAATCACAAGCTGCCCCAGATACATTCAGTGGTGGTGGTGGTGGTGGTGGTGATGATGATGCAGTAACTTTATTTAAACCTATATTGGCGCCATCTGGGAATTTTAACAGGTACCCTTAAGTCTGCTTTCAGAACCACAGATCAAACTAAGGAATTTTTTTAAAAGGGTGATAAGCAATGGATTAACCCCTGTGACTTCTAGCTGATTGCACAGGCTCATTTCAAAAGCCCAACTCGACTGGGAGGGCCTAATGAGAGCAGAACTCAGAGCTCCCCTCTTGCCCATTTGTCACAGGAGCCTGGCGATACACATCTGACACGACGGACTCCCCGAGCCTCAGATGACACCCCGCCCTCTGCCCGCCTCCGGTCCATTATGGAACTTGAAAACCAAACTCCCAAACCTCTAGGGCAGGGGCCGGAGCCCAAGCCACTCTCGACCACCAGCCCTTACAGCCGTTTCCTCCTAAGCAAGGTAAACATGAGCGCAAGGCCAGCTGGAAACCCTTCTGTCTGACTTCATCCTGGAATGTGCGACTTACTTATAATCAGCCGCAGCTTGGCCTGGGGAAGGTCTGATCCCTTCTTGCCACCAAAATGGAATGTGGCACTTGCTACAACTGGACGGGGCAGGTATTTGCTTTTCTTTGAAGAGAACGACTTCAGAAAACACCCTGATCCTCAAGGCTGACTGCCTCCCAAATCTCACGTCTGGCGTGGCCGAGGCCTCGGGAAGGCTAAGAATGGTGGCATTCACAGAGCCCTGCAGCCCCCAGGCCTTGACTCAGGGGGCCTGGGTCAGATGCAAGGGCCCCTCCCCACAGCTCCCTCCCCGCCAGCCCCGTCCTCCCAGCGCCGTACCTGTGGAGTGGCGGAGGTGACCAACACGCTAGCCATCAGACCATTCCTCTTGTACATAGTCTCCAGGCCACAGAGAGCTTCAGGGCAGCCTCTGTCGGTGACATAACCTGTCTGGAGAAGTCCTGCAAGGCAAAGGCACGCATAAAAACCAGCCTTCAAATCCAACCTAATCCCACCCTGGGAGAGAGCTGTGCTGGACTCGAGCACGTGACCCCAGAGGATACCCTCAAAGAAAGGTTACAAGCTGTGGTCTTCAGGCTAAATATGGCCCACAAATGTGGTCTGTTAGGCTTGTGCAGGTTTTAGGAATTTTTTTGAAATTAATCACCAACACTTAAAATGGAAAGGTTTCACATAGAATTCTGGGTTTCTGACTTTCCTGGTGGCACTGGGTCCACTTTCCTGCGTGATGGCCATCAGCTGGACTGAGCAGCGCTGCTCCTCGTACTGAAGGGCTTCCTAGGGGCGTTCCAGACTGCACTTGGCCTGGGTGGCCACTTGGGAGCCTGCCTGGCCCTGCTAGGTGCCAGTTTGTGACCTCTGTTTCAGTCTACTGTCCTCTAAAGGACCAACCCGCCTTACACATCTCAAGGAATTCAACTGATGAAATAACTTGAACTAATCAAGGGATAAAATCTTAATATACTGGAGACTTTATTTTCACACTTATTATTAAATGTTGGACTATATCATGAAAATGTTTTCAAGAAATCATTTTAAGTATACAGATCAGTGTTTCTTACAGGTGAAATGCTAAAATAAGCTGCTTATAACAGCTAGGGAATATATTTTTAAGTTTTTTAGAATATTAATAATTAACAACACAAAAAATGTTTAATTTATGAAACAAATATGTTCACATAAATTTGGGAGGGCTTTAGAAAGAATCAATATTTGAGAAAAAATCTGGTTCACTTACATTACATACACTGTATTATCCTTTCTCAGCATTAGGTGCCTCGTACTTTAAATCTGTGACAAACTATGACAAATTTTTAAAGGGGAAGCATTATTGTAAAATGGAAGAATTATGTAGTCCTAAAGGCTGTATCGCTGTACATTTAATTGATAATGTTCTACTTATTCAGACTTTTGAAGAAACAGCCTCTCTTCAATTAAACATTTTTGTAATGGAATGATGTAAACTGAAGTGATAAAGACTGTTATTAAAATAAAATGTTTATACAAGAAGACAGGTGACGAAGACAAACTGAATCTACCATGTTCCCTATGTACCAGAGTGTTTCATCAATAACAACATGAGTACTGGCTAAGACTTGCAGAAGTCTCACCACGGGCCATGCGCTTTACCTCCAGTAACTCCTCTAACCCTCACGACATCCTCGGGTGGGTCTTGCTACTACTCCCATATTCCATGTGGGAAATCTGAAACCCAGAGAGATTAAATAATCTGTGCCCTGATATCCCACCAAACCATCATCATTCAGGACCCAGCTCAAATGTCCAGCATCATTTCCCCTGGTTATCACACCTGAGCCACTCAAACCAGAACCACTGTTCACCTGCCAATGAGTGCATGCCCCTAGTAGGGCATTTATCACATCACCAAATGTCAGAGCACTGCAGCCACCACCAGCTTTTTAGCAGGAGAGAGCCCAGGACATAATGGGGGCAGGAAAGGAGAAGGCAAAGGGGCCGCCTGGAAGCCAACTGCAATTATCAGGCAGGCGACAAGGGGCCTCTGCGCTAAAGTGGCAGCAGTGATGTCAAAGACAAGCACACAGGCTGAGAGGCAGTAAGGACAGAAACACAACAGACACTGATGGGGGGAGGAGAGAACCAGCTGAGGATGCAAGACTTCTGGCTCGAGGTACCAGAGGATGCTGTGCGCCTCATCGAGAAAAGGAACAGAGGCGGTGTGGCAGGTTTGTGAGAAAAGATGATGAATCTGATTTAGGACATGCTGAATCTGTGCTGCCCACGAGAAAACCCATTCTGGGGAGCACGGTCAAACCCAGAAGTCTCTGGGAAAGATGGGCTGGGGGTAGATCAGAAAGAAGAAAGTACCAGCCCAATCTGGACTGCCTGTTATCATCCCGGAGCCCTCAGCCCATCACAGAGCCCTGTGCCACCAGGAAACAAGTCAACAATCAAAAGAGGAGGTCAATGCAACCCGGGCTCTGTCCCCATACGTCCCCAAACCACTCCATCTTCTTCTTCCACCATCTCCTCAACCACAGCCAGTGGGCCTCCTCCCTGCCCTCCTTTATCCCAGAACACTCAAAAGAACTAAGCTGAGCTATAAATGACACCTGAGGCTCAACTAGGGAAAGCTGAATATGGATATTAGATGACCCTGAACTGCTACTCACTTTCTTTGGAGTGATAACAATATGGAGGGTAAGGAGCAGAAGGGCTTTATCCTTAAGTGATGCACCTGACAATTTAGAGGCAAGTGAATTTGCAACATACTTTCAAATGTATCTGTAAAATACATGTTAATGTTAACAACTGCCATTCACCAACAGTTCTTTGTATCAGTCTCTCAATTTTCCTGAACGCTTGATAATTTTCATACTAAAAAAGAAAGAAGAAAGAAAGAAAAGACTGATCAGGTAAGTTTTTCCTCAAAGTTCAGTTCAGTTCAGTCACTCAGTCGTGTCAACTCTGCGACCCCATGGACTGCAGCACGCCAGGCTTCCCTGTCCATCACCAACTCCTGGAGTTTACTCAAACTCATGTCCATTGAGTCAGTGATGCCATCAAACCATCTCATCCTCTGCCGTCCCCTTCTTCTCTAGCCTTCAATCTTTCCCAGCATCAGGGTCTTTTTAAATGAGTCAGTTCTTCACATCAGGTGGCCAAAGTATTGGCACTTCAGCTTCAGCATCAGTCCTTCCAATGAACACTCAGGACTGATCTCCTTTAGAATGGACTGGTTGGATCTCCTTGCAGTCCAAGGGACTCTCAAGTGTCTTCTCCAACACCACAGTTCAAAAGCATCAATTCTTCAGTGCTCAGCTTTCTTTATAGTCCAACTCTCACATCCATACATGACTACTGGAAAAACCATAGCTTTGACTAGACGGACCTTTGTTGGCTTCAAAGTTAGGGTTAGGCCAATTTCATGCCAAGCCACTGACACCCAGCCCTGAAAACACACAGGGGCTCATCCTCACCAGGGAAGATGGCACCATCCATTTACCCGTCCATCTATCCATTCACTGAGCTCCTACTCCGTGTGCACCTTGTTCTAGCCAGGAGTTCCTACTATTTTTTGTACCTTGGACCCCTTTGGCCATCTGGTGAAGGCTATGGGCCCCTTCTCACAGAGACATTCTTAAATGAATAAAATAAAATTACACAGGAAACCAAGTATACACATGACTATGCATGAAGCAAGTTATATTAAAATTCAGTTATTATTTTCAAAGCAATTTATAATGTAGGAATATATATATTTCTTCAGGTAAGGTTTTATATATATATATATATCTCATTGTATTAAATAGCAAGATCTATTGTGGATCTAATAACAACCCTAATTTCAAAGTAGTCACAAGCATAAATATTCTGAGGTGAAAGTGAAGTGAAAGTCGCTCAGTCATGTCTGACTCTTTGTGACCCCATGGACTATATGTCCACGGAATTCTCCAGGCCAGAATACTGGAGTGGGTAGCCTTTCCCTTCTCCAGGGGATCTTCCCAACCCAGGGATCAAACCTGGATGCATTTCAGGCAGATTCTTTACCAGCTGAGCCACAGGGGAAGCCCAAGAATACTAGTGTGGGTAGCCTATCCCTTCTCCAGTGGATCTTCCAATCCAGGAATCGAACCAGGGTCTCCTGCATTGCAGGCGGATTCTTTACCAACTGAGCTATCAGGGAAGCCCAGTTTCCTGAGCTTCTGAGGTGCGTGCCCACAATAACTACGTGGTATGGAAGTAGCTCCCTGGTAGCTCAGAGGTTAAAGTGTCTGCCTGCAATGTGGGAGATCCGGGTTCGATTCCTGGCTCAGGAAGATCCTCTGGAGAAGGAAATGGTAACCCACTCCAGTATTCTTGCCTGGAGAATCCCATGATGGAGAAGCCTGTTAGGCTACAGTCCACGGGGTCGCAAAGAGTCAGACATGACTGGGCGACTTCACTTCACTTCACTTCACTTCATGGAAGTAGCTATGATTTTATTGGTGACAAAGTCCCAGGTACTATAAATATTACTGTGATTTATTATCTATGTTAATAACTGAGGGAGATGCTAAACTTCAGTTAAAAGTCAGGGAAAATAAAAATGTCATTTTTTCCCATCCAAATTCAAGGAAAGCTGGTCAAGAACCCTGTTCCAGATGCAGGGAACACAAAGTGAACAGGTCTTGCTCCCTGAGAACTCAATCCCAGCGCAGAAGTCAGAAACCACATGTGGACCTAGAAGGCAACTCAGATCTTGAGGGTCTTCAAGGAATAAAATAGGGTGGAAGATGGTATTTGCCAGGGTGGTCAAGGAAGGACTCTGAAGATGCAGCATTTGAGCTGGAGTCCTAGGAAGGAGTCAGCCATAAAAACCAGTCAGAGTGTTCTTCACAGAGGCCACAGCGAGTGCAAAGCCCGTGAGATGCACAGGAGCTCAGCAGGTTTGTGACAGAGAAAGACAGCCACAGCTGGGGGGTCGTCAGTGGAGGCAATGGAGAGGCTGGGCCCTGCAGGCCATGGTGGGGGGTTTGGGTTTTACCTGGAGGCCTGGGAATGATTTCTGAGCAGGCGACTGACAAGATCCGATCTCACTGTTTTGGAAGATCATAGTGGCTACTGTGCAGAAAACTGGCTGGGGAAAAAAAAAAAACCTGTCTGGGAAGCCAAAAATATGGGCAGTGAAACCCAGCTGGGGTAAGAGATGGGACTGCTCTGACTGCTGGCCCCAGGGAAAAGAGCTGGATCTGGGAGGGGTTCTGGACGTGAGACAGGTAAGACCTGCTGATGGGCTGCACGTGAGGGGAGAGGAAAAGAGAGGAATCAAGGACGAATGACTTCTACCTCTGGAGCCCTTATGAACGGATAGATGGTGGCCCAAGAGCCACCTAGTGCTCAGAAGTCCATCCATTCGTTGGCTCAACACCCCCCCACTGAGACCTAGAGGACCAATTCTGGGGACCAGAGTCGACGATGGCGCACCCCTGCCCTCCAGGGTCCTGCAGGGTAGTGGGGGGAGAAAACCAGCAGGGAGCTACTCTCAGGATACCTGGTGTAACAGACAGGTTCACCTTGGGGGCTTAAGACACCACTGAGAAGAGCAATTGCGCTGGTCTTAAATGGATGAGCAGGCGTGTTTTCAGACACGGGTGGGCCGTGGGCACTCTGAGCATGTGCAGAAGCCCAGAGGTGTGAAACAACACTGAGATGCCAGAGTGCCAGGAGCACAGGGGGCAGGTTCCCCCACCTTCACCTGACTCCAGCCCCTGCCCATCCTAGACTAACCCGGGTGTAATAAGCCAGGCAGTGGTCCCCATGGAGTCAGCTTTAACAGATGGACCTAAGATTACAGCCACAGGAACAGCATCTTGCCTCCTGGTCACTCCCTTGATCCTTCAGTAAACTTGGTGACCCTTTCCCCAAGCCCTGTGCAGGGGAGTCAGACCAGCCCCCAAGGAGCTCACTGCAGTCTGACTGCTGTCATCCTGACAATCTATTAGACATTTACTTTGTTTCAAGCTTTGGCTAAGGATTTAAATGCATTAAAAAAAAATCTTATAGATGAGAAAACGGAGTTTCAGAGAGAGAAACTATGCTGTGACTTGGAGCTACATTCTCACACAGCTGCCTGCCTGCGCCCCCTGCTGGACATGGAGGCAGTCTGGCGTCAAGGAAAGGGCTGCTGCTGCTGCTGCTAAGTTGTGTCCGACTCTGTGCGACCCCATAGATGGCAGCCCACCAGGCTCCCCCGTCCCTGGGATTCTCAAGGCAAGAACACTGGAGTGGGTTGCCATTTCCTTCTTCAATGCATGAAAGTGAAAGTGAACTTGTTCAGTCGTGTCCAACTCCTAGCGACCCCATGGACTGCAGCCTACCAGGCTCCTCCGTCCATGGGATTTTCCAGGCAAGAGTACTGGAGTGGGTTGCCATTGCCTTCTCCAAGGGAAGGGCACCACCCTGCTAAGTTTGGCCAGGCTGACCTGTGCCAGACAAACCCAATCTCCCCACCCTCCCTGTACCTCCCTCACCTCTTACACACACACACATACTCACACACGCATGCACACACGCTCGCTCACTAGCTAAGCTCCCTGGAAACAAAGCACTGCAGGCAGGAAAAGCGGTTCTCATGATGTAACTTCGCAGGAACGTGGCAGCTGAATCAGAACCACAGAACCGCCCGCGTCTCTGGTTTCTGTGTGACAGACTCCGGTCTCGCGTGTGTGGGCTCTCAAAGAGGGAAGGGCAAGTCCCATATGGGAGGTTGGTTTCCTTCCAGGCTTCAACGTCTCAGGTTCAGAAAACCAAGGAAATAACAGGAGACAGTCTGCTGCAGACCACTGGGGAGAAGGCAGAAAAACCACTTTTTCCTGAGCGTGTGGAGGCTGTTTCAAAGAAAATACACACATCCGGGAACATTCGGTAACAAGAGAGTGCTGTCTTCCAACTGTTTCGGACAAGCTCAGAGGCAGACCCTGAGCCCCGTGTCCAAGCCCGCTTCCTCGCGTGACCGCCCTGCCCTCCTCTGCAGGCTTGGCCACAGCCACTCCATCTTCTGTGTCTGAACCGAAGATGCAGAGGACGGAAGCAAAGAGGGTTGTGCCCACAAGCCGACAGTTCATGCCATGTCAGGAGCAACGAGTGTGTGTGCTCTCCTTCTCTCCTCTCTCCGGACGCCTCGGCACGTCCGTTCTGTGTTACCAAGAGGTCTCCCCTGGGGTCACCATCATCCTAGAGCTGGACCACCTGCCAGGAGCCCAGGAGAGGTGCCCCGTGAGGGCTGGCAGCACTATGGCTCCCTTGCTCCGGCCCTCTCCAAGCTGGCCCAGCCTCCTCCTGGCCAGCAGCTTTGTCCGGCGGCTTTCAAAGTGAGGCCCTGGCTACATGAGCACGTGAGGCTCAAGAGGCCGTCCCTCTGGGCCAGGTTCCCATGTCCCACCTGCACCCGCCGCCACCCCTTTCAAGCCACCACCACATGTTCAACATCCCACATCTCCTCTCCTTGCTGAGGGCAGAGAGTGGGCTGGGCCAGCCAGACGGCTGAGGAGACACCGCTGTGTCCCAGGGCCACTACGGCTGAACCCCCGGCGGGGAGAGAAAGCGGCCGTGCTGGGCAAGAGGGCTGGGTTCCAGACTGAGAGTCCACAGACAGACGGAAACGAGAGAAAACTTGTGAAACTGAGCGAACCTGGAGAAAAGGACCAGGCAGGGCATCCCCCTAGGGAAGGGCAGCCCCTACGTATACGGAGCTGACGTGGGGCCACCCCCGCAAAGGAAGACGACAGCACGGACTGAGGACTCCCACCCCTCACACGCTGTGTGCCAAGACCAGGGTGGCAGAAACCAACCAGGGCCATCCGTCCTCTGAAAGTCCAGCCGAGGAATGCCCCCTCCTGGCAGGGAGAAGGGCTTCCAGAATTCTCTACATAAAAGTAATACATGTGCACACTAAAATTACATAAACTGGATAAAAAGGGGTAAAATAAACAAGAAAAGTCCCCATGACCCACCCCTAGTTCCTGTCCCCCAGAGTTAACATGTTCACACAGTATGGGGCAGCACTTGTGTACGTAGCCACACACGGATAGACACGTGTGTGTGTGTGTGTGTGTGTGTGTGTGTGTGTGTTTACACAGCCTGAGGTTCAATAGCCCCACCTCCAAGAGGCTGACAAGCTACAACCACAGTAAGACCGGCAGGAGCTAAGAACAGGACGGGCACAGAGCAAGCTCTCAGGCGGGAGAAGGAGTAGGTCACCTCTGTAGCTTAGAGAACAGATAAACCAGGATCTCCATTCTCACCCATCACTGACCTTGCGCCCTGGACAAGTTGCTTGACCTGGCCAAGCCTCACTTTCTTCATCTGTGAAATGGGGAGAACCGGGGTGCCGAGGGCACAGACGGTTGAAGGGATGCACAGAACGCTGCACGTGAGAAGCGGCCGTGGCACTGCATCTTTAACGACAACTGCCACTGTCATTCTCCTGGGGGCAGGGTTGGGCGAGGGCAATAATGCTCTCAGTATGAGACACAAGAAATCACCCCGAGGGTAAGGCAGTGGGAGGAGTGTGAATGAAAAATATGCAATGGGGGCGAATGATGAAACCTGGAAAAGGCCGCCAGTCGGTTCACAGTGTGGTACCTAAACTAATTCACCAGGTTAACCTGATTACTGTACTGTGGTTACGTGAGTTAACAGGGAGGTTGGGTGAAGGGTATGTGTAAGTGCTCTGCCCAGTTTTGCAAATTCCTGTGTAGAAAATTACTTCAGAATAAAAAGATAAATTTAAAAAGGGATCCTACACCCTCACCTCCCACCCCATAGGCCACCCCTCAACGCACACACATAAGCTCCACCACCAGGCCTGATGCCAGGGACTCGCCATTGCCCACACAAACCATGATCTGACGGTTGCGCTCTGGGGCATGGAGGTTTGGGTATTTTACGCCTGTTATGTGTGGGCCAAACACACACCATCTACGGTTGACAGAGGATGGGATGGAGGGCAGTTTCCTGTAAGGAGCAGCGGGACCCTGCCTTCCTCCTAGTCCCTGCCAAGGGCAGAGGAAGCACTGGTGTGGCTGGGGACCGTCCAGGTCACTGACTGGACCCCGTCTGTCAGGAGCATCGCCAGGTGCCATGTGGCACGCCTCTTCAGGGCCCCCTCCTCTCACTGCTGCTCTGGGATCCACGGGTGGATGGGGCTCCACTTGGGCTCAGCCGGCTCTGACTCCCACCTGTAAGGCCCTGAGCACTGCAGTGCCAGAGGAAGGCGAGAGTCCACGACACAGAGCGAGCTCAGGAGTGTGGGAGGGACCCCAAGCAACTGGGAGCCCATCACTTGCTTCAACTGGCATTGACCAGAGAGCCCTGCAGTGGGCACCAGGCACAGGTCGGTTCACAGAGAGGGTCTTTTGTCCTCTGCTGCTGTTTCCCCTCTGACCAGGTGCCTCAGAAGCTCAAGGTGAGGAGGAGGTTGGCGGGACAGGACACCCACACCCTTGGTCCTTCCTGAAAAATACCACTGAGTCCTGACCATCATGGACAGCCTGGCGCTTCCCACCAGATTAGGAAGGACACTGTCTCCGGAGAGTAAGCCAGGGCGGGCAAGACAGGGCTGGAGAATAGGGGCGGGCATAGCAGTGGCGGTGGGACGAAGCCTACAAGGAACAGAGGGCTCATCCCTCAGCGAGATGTGAGCTGGGGCTTCAGGGAAACACCCCCTGAGTTTTAAGTCATCTTCCAGGGCCTTCCACATTCTGTGGAGAACACTGAAGGGCAAAGGCAGGTGGGACGGGGAGAGCTAAAGGGCATGGAGAAAATGACACCTTCACATCAAACTATATGGGTTCAAGACAATGAACGAGGTTCACACACTTGTGGACTTTACTTTTCCTAATCTTGCCAAAATGAGAACACAAGAAACAATGTGAAATCTGTTGTATTAATAATATTGAAATACAGAGAATGATGACAACAACAAACCAGAAATTAAAAGTGCCTAGAAAGTTTGAAGCAAATGGAATCAGATCCAAGAGAAAGCTATGAACATTAGACACATGGCCACAAACCCAACTGTCTCCTCTATCCAAACGATAACTGGCTAGAAAAATGTAATGGCACAAGGGTCTACTAAGAAAGAAAATACATAGAAATAAACTGTAAAAGGAAGGTACAAAAAGCATTTGAAGCAAATTATGAAACTTTACTATTACACACACACAAAAAAAGACTTAAATCAAAGGAGAGACATTTCACTCCTTCCGAATAAGGAGAAGATATTATAAAGACATCAATTCTCCCCAGTTGATTTGTAAATAAAATGAAAGTTCATTCTAAATCCTAAGGGGACTCATTCTGGAATTCAACAAGTTGATGTAAAACTTCATCTGGATAATAACTAAAAGCAGCCAAGAAGTTTTCAAAAAAAGTAAAAACTATAATGAAAAGGGACCTGTCCTTCCAGGAAGCCACACTGATGATAAATGGTCAGCAGGACAGAACTTAGTCCGGAAAATAGGATCAATTATACATGAGAATTACTATCTGGTCAAGATGGCATTTCAAACAGTGGGGAAGAATGGATTATTCAATAAATGTTGATGAGGCAATTTGCTATTCACTTGAGAGGGAATTTGTTTAAAATTTTATCAATGTCATTTATAAGGACGTGTGTGTGTGCGCTCAGTCGTTTCTGACTCTTTGTCACCCCCAAGGACTATAGCCCGCCTCTGTCCATGGAATTTTTCAGGCAGGAATACTGGAGGGGGTTGCCATTTCCTCCTCCAGGGGATCTTTCCGATCCAGGGATTGAACCCACATCTCCTACACTGCCAAGAGGATTCTCGCTCCCGGCATCTGCTGTTGCTCTTGCTCAGTCACTCACTCTTTGTGACCCTTGGGACTGCAGTACACCAGGCTTCCCTGAGAAGCCCATATAGTCTGGATAAAGATTAACTGCCAGAAAAATACCAAAGGAAACACAAATCATTATGCTTTTTTATTATTATTATTATCCTGGGGTGAAGAAGTCCTCTCTAGGGTGATAAAAAGTTAGAAAATAAAGGAATTTATCAGCAGATTTAACTATGTTTAAAATTGAAACATTTGTATAGGAAAAGACATCAAGAAAGAGATGAAAGTCAGTCAGTAAATGGGATACAGTTCTGAAATGCTGCATGAAATGATGAAGTCCTGTTAATACAGAAAGAAGCCACCCATGGGATTTCCCTGGAGGTCCAGTGGTTAAGACTTTGCCTTCCAATGCAGAGACTTTGCCCCCAACTCTTTGCCTCCCAATGTTAAGACTTTGCCCCCAACTCTTCCTGATGGGGGAGGTAAGATCCCACGTGATTCTGTCAAAAAACTAAAACAAAAAACGGAAGCAATAACTGTAACAAATTCAATAAAAAATTTTAAAAATGTGCCACATTAAAAAAAAAAATCTTTAAAACAGAAAGAAGCTCCACAGGAGCTCTGGCTCACGCTCTGCAGAGCGGCCTTGGGCAAGTAGAGCAGTATTTACAGACACAGAAAGATGCCCGCAGATTCAGGACATATTCACTCTTACTCATTTGTTCATTCAGCAAGTATTTGGTAGACAGTCTAGTATGTGTCAGGTACTATTCTAGGTACTGGGCATAAAGCAATAAAAAACAGACAGAAATCCCCTGGGACATTCTAGTGGGGGGGGAACAGACAATAAATAAAGCATTCGGTAAAATATATGGCACATAAGCTAGTGATAAAAGAGAGAGAAGTATAGCAAGGAGCAGGTACAGACAGAGTGGGGAAGGGGTGGGTTTACAATTTTAAATGGGGGCAGTGGTCTGAGAAGGGATTACTGAGAAAATGACATCTGGACATGTTTTGAAATACTTATATCTACATCTGAACACTCATACGAAAGTACAGAAGGTTATGTACTCAAGTCGTTGGCGTCCCTGGTGGCTCAGTGGTAAAGAATGTGCCTGCAATGCAGGAGACGCAGGTCCGATCCCTGGGTCAGGAAGATCCCCTGGAGAAGGAAATGGCAACCTACTCCAGTATTCTTGCCTGGGAAATCCCAGGGTCAGAGGAGCCTGGTGGGCTACGGTCCATGGGGTCCCAAAGAGTCGGACACGACTAAGCACCGAACATCAAAGCACGCACTCGCGCGCTCGCGTCTTAACGTCAGTGCTCACAGGCGTCACTGTATGGCATTGCTACTTTCTGCTTTTTGTACACTCCAGTACCATCCAACTTCTTCTAAAATAAGTAGGCGACGCATGTGTGAGTAACACAGCATCTGGAGGGAAAATTGAAAGTGAACCTCCACAGACAAGCACTTCAGGGATGCTCCACTGACAGGGATCTGACGTGGGAGGTTGAAGTCCAATGTCTGGTGCTCTGGTGCCACCTGGTGGTCATCTCCTAACTGAGCGATCTCATTTCCAATCAACCACCTCAAGGTAAAAAAGAGGCAAGATGCATAAAAACCGTGTAAAAACCCACCTGCCCTGTGGACAGGAACTGGAGAGGAAATGGGCAACAGAAGGAGTTTTGTTGGGGTGTCAGGGTCATGGTGGGATTTATGTAGCTTGGGATTTTCAATCACAGTTCTATGACGGTGTTTTATTCCTTTCTGTTGACTGCAACGGAGCCTTTCTACGGGGCAGCAGAACGTACTCACTCGAGGGACAGGAATGGAGTGAGAGGTGAGGTAAGCAACTCAGAGCTATAACCCAGGCCATCTGCACATACGTCCCCAGGAAGGCTGGGGATTCATAAAGTAGAGGGACAGGGCCTCAGGTCACACTGAGCTTGGAGGCAGAGGGGTCTTCCCCATGGGACCACCTGGGGGACAAGGTCCCAGGAGTCTGGCTGGGAGGGGAAGCCACATTCGGACCCTCAGATGATTAACCACTAACTGAGTATGTGCAGACCACCAAACTAGTGCCTCCTCACTGAAGCCCCGGGGAAACTAAGGTGCATCCCACGGGTGGGAGGAAGTGACAATCTCCCCACCTCAACAAGGGTGCTGCATGGAATGGGTTTCCTGGCCTTCTCCCACCCCACCCCCAGGCCCCTCCGTGAGCCCTCTGCTCAACCAGCTGTGGCGCCCATCACTCTGGCAAGGACATCTTCTCTCCGGGTTATCTCCCTGCTTGACCATAAGCCCTGGAAGGTGAGAGTCACATCCACTCATTCACCCTCAGAGAGACCTGGGTTTGAATCCTACGTGATGGCAAGCAAGCGCCCCTCTAAACCTCAGTTTCTGCCTCTGTAAAGTGGGGATACAGGACTGTCCGCCCCCCCGTGTGGCTATGATGAGGACCAGGAACAGCACCAGCTGGCACTCAGGAGTAGCAGTGGGTACCAGGCAGCAGTCTAAGCGTTTTATACGCTTTAAGTTCCTGAACCCAGGTCCTCTCTGTGGAGGGTTGATCACAGCGCCTAGCAGGGGGTAAGAGCTTAAACACTGTTACTTTATTCCCAGTCCCCAGCACAGTACCCAGCAGTCTGCCTTGTTCTCAGTAGAAATGAAGAAATGACTCCCCCACCCTAGTCTACTTCAGGAAGGTGCAAGGTCCGGGCAAGACTGCAATGCTTAGGCCGCTGGGACAGACACTTGAACTTCACAGTGGACTTCAAGGAGAGATCCCTGCTAGCCTGAGGAGGGTGGGAGACGCAGGGAGAAGGGATGCCAACTCCTGGGGTGGGGGCAGGGGAAGCAGCATCACTCTGGGCTCGGTTCGGCTCACGGAGGACTCAGGCAGAAGCTACCACCCAGAGGGGTGTCAAGTTAAAAGTGGCTGAGACCTGCCTTCACCATCCCTCCAGCTCTGATCCCAGGTGGCCAGGGCTGTGGTCCTGCCAGGAGAGGGTCAGCAGGCAAGGTCACTGAGAAAAGCTGGTATGAGGGAAGGAGGGGGGCTGACAGGTGCCCAACCTACCTAGAGTCACAGGCTCTGCCTGGGGTAGGGAGGACGTGTTCGGTGCTGGGCGTGTGCAGGCCCTCTGCCACCCCTCCCTGACCCGGCCTTTTGGAAGTGGCTTCTAGCCAAGGACGTGCAGGCTAGAACACGTGCCAAAAGGGTTTTGAGGAGACTGGTGGCCACACTCCGCAGCCCCCACCCCACCCTGTCCCCCACAGCCAGGTGTGCTCAGGGGCTGGTTCTCTCCCTGGACCTTCCTTGTCCCTCCTTCTCCTCCTTCCTCTCTTTTCCAGTCTCATTCTCAATGTTACTTCCTCTGGGACCCGTGCTGGGACCCCAGTGTTGCGTCCTCCTCTTACAGGGTTTTAGAGCGCCCAGGCCTCTTAGCACTCATCCTATTTGTCTTAAATTACATTCATCCTTCCCGGTGCGTCACAGCTGTGGCCGTGCTCCGCTGCCTCCCCAAGATGTCCAGCAAGAGGGTCATGCCGGCAGCATCAGGAGCAGCCCACGGCTTCTGGGGCTCACAAGCCGTTTCCTGAGCACCCTCCCTCCACATGCTTCCCATGTCTGACTCTGAGGTTACAACGGGGCAGAGCCTTCCTCCAGATCAGGGAGGACCACTGCTGCTCCTGTTATAATGTTTTGGTTCAAGAATGAGATGTTCAAACACAGAAGGTGTCAGAAGCAAACACAGTGGATGACCTGAACCTTCATCTTATAAAAAAGAAAAACTCCAGTCTCCTTGCTTTCAGACGTTTATAAAGACAACCTCAAAAGAAACAAACGACAAAAAGGAAAATGTAGTAATTTATCTGGGTTGTTTCTTGATGTTTCATCATTTTAAATTAAACTTTATTGTACTTTTGTTTAAACTACAAAAATAATGTATCTTTGTTGCCATAAGCCAAACCCAACAGGGGTGTACAAATAAAAAGCCATGAAACCACCCTCCCCCAGAGCCAACCCCCTTCCACACACTAAGGTAATCCCATTGGGCAGACAGGAGTGTCTTCCTCCAAGTTTTTGTGCCAAGCAATATGCTGCTGCTGCTGCTAAGTCGCTTCAGTCATGTCCGACTCTGTGCGACCCCATAGACGGCAGCCCACCAGGCTCCCCCGTCCCTGGGATTCTCCAGGCAAGAACACTGGAGTGGGTTGCCATTTCCTTCTCCAATGCATGAAAGTGAAGAGTGAACGTGAAGTCACTCAGTCGTGTCCGACTCTTAGTGACCCCATGGACTGCAGCCCACCAGGCTCCTCCCTCCATGGGTTCTCCAGGCAAGAGTACTGGAGTGGGGTACCATTGCCTTCTCTGCCAAGCAACATAAATACATGTAACTAAGTGGGACTCAGACCAGAAGCCAAGGTCGAACCACAAAGGCCTGTGGGGCCCAGCAGACTGTGTCACTGGCAAAGCTGCAGGTGTATTGGAATGAGGACAGATGGGTCCAGTGGCTAACTGCACCACTCCATTTTGAACATTTGGGAAACACTGAGTTGGCCATAAAAGCCATAAAAGCATTGGAGAGGCAGACTAGATAGTGCTCCTGGGCAGGGTAGCAGAGTTGGGAGGAGCTTAGACTCTGGAGGCCTGGTCACTTCCTGAGCCCTGTACCTATTGGCTAGGTGACCGCAAGATAGTCACTTAGTCTCTGTGCTTCTAATTCCTCCTTTGAAAAGAGGTGACCCAATAGTCCCTTCCTTGTCAGTTCACGGTGAGAAGAAAATTATGTAAAAAGCACTTTGCACTGGCCTGGGACACACTACTACTGGTCACCAGTTTGCAACCACTGCTGGAGACAAATTATTCTGCAATTTGTTTTTTTTAAACCTGGTGATGTATCACGGGCTTCCCTCACGTCAACGTGGAGAGAGAGATCTGGTTGCTTTTTCAGTTCAGTTCAGTTCAGTCGCTCAGTCGTGTCCGACTCTTCGCGACCCCATGAACTGCAGCACGCCACGCCTCCCTGTCCATCACCAACTCCCGGAGTTCACTCAGACTCACGTCCATCGAGTCAGTGATGCCATCCAGCCATCTCATCCTCTGTCGTCCCCTTCTCCTCCTGCCCCCAATCCCTCTCAGCATTAGTCTTTTCCAATGAGTCAACTCTTCGCATGAGGTGGCCAAAGTACTGGAGCTTCAGCTTTCACAGCATTCCCTCCAAAGAAATCCCAGGGCTGATCTCCTTCAGAATGGACTGGTTGGATGTCCTTGCAGTCCAAGGGACTCTCAAGAGTCTTCTCCAACACCACAGTTCAAAAGCATCAATTCTTCGGCGCTCAGCCTTCTTCTTGCTTTTTAATAAATGCCTAATATGTGGCTGATGGGGGTTCCCATCCCTTCCACTTTTTGCCACTACAAACAGTGGTGCAGAAAACAGCTTTGTACTGCCTTTTGCATTGGGGCTTCTGCAGGTCTTGCTACTCAGCTGACAGATATGGATATTTAATACTCATTCGATATTTTCAGATTATATTCCCCAAAAGTTAGAACAATTCATACTCCCAAAAGCAGTGTAAGGGAGCACTCATTTCCCTCAGTCACTTGCTAACATTGGTTTTATCAATTTTTGTTAACATTTTGCCACTTAAAAAGGTAAAACAGAACTATTTTTATTTGCATTCTGCTAGTGATGATCTTTTGAGGCAGAAAGTCCCAACTTCTTTCTTTCTCCTTTACTTCTCCAGCAAGAAAACTCCTATTAGCTAAGCACACCCCATGGTCCCTTGTAGCTCGGTGTGGCTAAGCTCTACTCAGTGAGATGTAAATGTTAGTGCCGGGTGAGACTTCTGAGAAGTATGTGAAAGGGCATGCCTCTTCTCCTCTTTCTCCTTCTGGCTTCTAGAATGCAAATGTGATGACTGGAGCTCAAGCAGCCATTTTGAGTCAGGAGGCAATCTGCTATGGCAGCAAGAGCATCGAGACATTAAGGAACCTGGCTCTGTGGTGACTTTGATTCCATCACTCCAACCTCTTTACTCTTTCATGAAATAGTATAAACTCCTACATGTTTAAGTCATTGTTATTCTGGGGTTATCTATTACATGTGACAAAATCTAGTCCTAACACACCTTCTGATCCCCAAGTCAAAACTGAGCCTTTATTTCTCTTTCTGTAACACACATAAATAACAATGCCTTGGTTTTTATTTTCCCTATGTTTATTTAAGTCTCTTAAAAGTGGAACACTCATTTCCCAACTCTCCTATCCATTCTCCCACAGGCTTGGGTTTTACAGAGATGGTTTAGAATTTTCAGCCTATTATGTTTTCTCATACAGCTCTCCTCTATTTTAAAAGTTCTTAATAACACAAAATAAAAATTCCACGTCACAGTAGCAATATCCTGTGAGATTAGTCTCTATGAGCCAAAGGGTGCACTGCCGCTCACTGCCCCCTCACTCTCCACATCCCCCACCCCAGGAACTCTGCTCTAATTGTCCTTAGGCTAGAGAACTTCGCTGGACATTTCCCTCAGGCACACTTACCAGATGACTTATGCTTTATGTCCTCACATGTGTGAAATGCCTTTCTTTCACAATGACCATGAGTGACAACTCAATGGGCACAGCAAGGACTGCAGCCCTCTCCCTTGAACAGTCTGGAGACCCCGGGCCACTGTCTTCCAGCCTCCAAGGCTGCATATAGGAGGCCCAATGTCAGCCTAATTCTCTCTACTTTGACAACAATCTGTTCTTTCTTCCTAAAAAATTTTAAGATTTTTCTCTCTCTTCTTGGAGTCTAGGACTTTTACTAGAAAGTAGGTCTGAGTGTTGGTTTTTGTGTGGGATGAAAGGATCCATTTAATCTGAAGAATCAAATCTTTCTTCAATTCAATGACATTTTCTTCTATTGTCTTCCTATTACTCCTCCATCTATTCTTTTTTCTCCTTCTGAAACTCCCATGACTCCATGCCAGGTCCCCTGGATAAGGTCTCCAAGGCCTTTCCCTGAGGACAGCATCTCACATTTTAGTTCATTATTTCCATTTCTTTTTATTATTTTTCTGGGTTTTGAGGCTTTTCTTCTACTGGACCTTCCAAACCACCAATTAAAGCCATGTTTTTTAGTTCCAGCAAGCCTCTGGTACACTTTAATTGCATCCTCGTCGGAATTCTCTAAAGTTCTTATACATCTTCTCCTTCTATCCTGCCTCAAAGGACCCACTGCTCCAAGTGTGAAGCTTGGCTCCCCTCTTTCACTGGCCAGGTCCCCACAAAGCTGTCATGTGTCTTTGCCTCCCAGAGGGCGCAGGTTCACGTAGCCCATGCTCACGGCAGACTGCTCGAGCTACGGCGGCACTGGTGAGCCTGGACAACTCCAGCCTCTGTTCAAGGGGACCCACGTGAAATGGGCCGGCACACTGTGATCTTCCTGCTGAGACATGCGGAGAGGACCCCCTGCCCTCTGGTCCCCTTGTGATGACAGGGGCCAGGAGCATTTCTGCCCAGACCCCCTGGGATCCGTGAAATTGAGCAGTCCCTCTGAGGGCACAGGCAGCAAGTAGGTAGCTGCAGCCCTGCCCATGGAATCCATCTCTCATCCGACTCAAAAGCACAGAAAAGAGGAACCCCATTTCTAGAACTAGACTAACCTAGAGTCAAAACTCAACTCGGCCACTTACTTGCTGTGTGATCTTGGGAAAATGACTTATCTCCCAGTCTCAGTTTTCTCACGTCCTCTTACCTTTAAACCAAGTATTTCCAGCAAGCTCCTTAAAGGAACCAATCCCTCTGATATATAAGTTTCAGGGAACTTGCTTCTTCTAAGCACTGTATGAATTACTTGTACTGTAATCAAGGAAGCCTAGGGCCCTGGCAGGAAAGCATCAGAAACTTTACCTTCTACCACTTTGTGAGAGTAGCTTGACAGAAGGGTAAGGTACTAGGAAGAATCTGAAAAATATTGTAATATTTCAGCTTTTAACACTTTTGTGACTACTCCAATCTGAATAAGATCTCCTAGGATTCTTCTAGGCAGATATTCCCCTGTGGTCATATGTTGTCTCAAGACCTGAGAACCATGGCTGCAGAGGGGATGGGTGCTGAGAACCATGAGCGAGTCCACGTTGGTTCCCGTCTGGTGACACTTATTGAGCACCTACTGTGTGTAAGGCATGGAGCAAAGCACTGCATGGAACACAATAATGAGCAAGACACAGCCCCTGCCTTAAAAGTGCTTGACGTCTAGTCAAGGAGATAAGGGGGAGGTCAAAAAAAAGCAGACTGCGATGCAGACTGTGGCCAAGGCCACAAGAGGCCTTGATATGACATGTGTCATGACAAGTGTCATGACAGTTTAAAAGAAGGAAAGCTTAAGTGAGTCAGGAGAGCAGAAAAGCATGCTTAGAAGAGGTGTCGGGTAGGCTGGACAGAACCTCAGGGAGCGAGGCGGGGGGGGAGGAAGTGGGCAGGAAGACAGGGGTTGACGAGTAGATTAGAGTCTCTGGAAGACCACGATCATGTCTTACTCACCTTCGTATTCCTTCCCCCATCCTCCCAGGGCCAAGCGTGACTCACACCACGGTTGGCCCTTTCTGACGAAGGCTCTGTAGCAAGGCTAGCCCAAAGTGAGGAGGGAAGTTGAACTGAGAGAGAGGGGGCAGAGGTTTGTGGGGTAAGACAAGGACTTGACTGAGGTTTGGAGAAAGGAGATCACCCAAGTCACCCCAACTGTAGGGAGCATGACACAGAACGTTCATCTTCTGACCAACAGGAGCAAAAGGATGACACCGAAACAGTGTGGCAACAAGAGCTTTTGCACAAGGAGGAGAGAGAGGAAGGAAAAAACCCTGATCCAAGAGTCAGGGGTGAAAACCCCAGAGCCCAAGTCTCTGGGTGTGGCTCACTGAGGACACCCGAGTCCCAGAAGCCCCTGTGCCCTCCACGGCCCCACAGGCTCGCGGCGGGAGGTTCTCTGACCTCACACCCAAACCAGCCGCACCTCTGGGTGCCACACCCTGGCCCTCTGCTCAAGAGGGCACAGGGCACCAGGGTCAGTGAACCCACTTACCAGGAACACGTGTTGGGCTTCATAATCCCAGGCCAACAGGATAAACCGTCCCAGCAGGTCTCTTTCCAAACAGGAGCCTCTGAAAAAGCAGGGGGGTAATTCGATTTACATGATGTTCCTTGTTTCTCGACACTCAACAAGGTCAGACCAAATATAGTACAACAAGATCTGATTCTGAGCCTGTTCTGTGAAATGTCACAAGCCTTCCCCATAGATCAATATGTGATACCATTTAGCCGATCGGGTAGCAAAGCCTGCCCTAAAATCACCAAAGTTAACTTAAATCTCTGTGGTCACTATTCTCCTTTCCCATCATGCTTTGGATACACGCTGGTGGAAGCACGGGAGGATCTGCCAGGAGACTCCACAGGAAGATGCATTCTGGCAGCTGCAAAGCCTGGCCAAGACCTCAGGAAGGGGCCCATGGGGAAAACTCAGGAGTACCTGGCACAAACACCCCAACCCTCAGAGCAAGTGGTCAGGGAGGCAGACCACGTGGCACAGGACAGGCATCCCGCACAGCCGTTGCAGAGGGCCCTGGGGCCAGTCTGCCTTCCCTCCAACAGAGCACCCCCTCTCCGCATCCTCCACCATCCCCAGGAGGGCAACCTCATGACCTCTTCCACTGAGGAAAGCTGACTTCACCTCCCTTGGGTCCCTCCTTTAACCTGAAGTTTCCGCATCGTCTCCTGGCACCCGACTCCCAACTCTGAGGAAGAGGTGTCCGCCTGAGACCCAGGGCTACCCAGGGCACCGCCACCTCCCCTCCAGCAGCCCACTTTGCACCCTCAGCCTCCTCCACTCTCTTGATCCTTCCCCATGCCTGAGAACACCCGAAGTTCTCCCCAGTCTTTCAAACAGCTTCGGTCCTTGAGCTCCAGGCCTCATCCTCCCCACACCACACCACCTTCCCACCACCCATTAGGTCAGCAGGACCTAACAGCTGAGCTTTGAACACGGTGCACCAGTCCCTCATCTCTCAGCCTCAATAATGACCTCGTTCTCCCCCTCTCCTCCTGTCTCCTCTGCTTGCCCCCTTCCCTTAGTCCTCCCACTTCCAGAGTTTCCTCGCAGCCCTTCCCCTGGGGTCCCTGGGACCCAAGGCGCTCAAGAGGCCAGGCTCTGCTTCCCTCTCTGGCTTCAGGCCACCCCCACCCCAGCCCACACTTCGTGTTCCAGAAGCAAGAAAACAACCCAAACACAGGCTGCTGACCCAAACTGACTGAGGCTCCCTCCTCACCACCTGCTTCCCGCAGCCAGGCCCCTGCTTGGGCTGCCCCTTCTGTTATGACCTTGAGCTACAGCTCATCAAACTCTCCAGTCCTTCACTACTAACAGCTGAACATGCATTGAGCAAGTACCTCTTACATACATAAGCTTATTTGTAAATTAAATATATGTTCTAAGGTACTGATATGTTCGTTACCTTACAAAACAAATGCAAAGATCAAAGGAAGAGATAAAGATGAAGTATGTTAAAATGATTATTTTACTCATCAATACAAAAAAACTTCCATTCTCACCATTAATCATAATTTGAGTGGAACATGACTGATAAGCTTCCTTCCGTCAGCGTTTTAAACAAACTTCCCATGGAAATGCAACATGCGTGCAGAAGAAATGCATACAGAACACAATGCAAGTGCACAGGTCAAAGGGGTCTCACAAAGTGAACACACCCAGGTCACAGCACCCGGATGGGGTGAAAACACCGTGATCCCCTCCAAAAACCCACCACACCTCCTTCCATCTCTACCAGCCTCCCACGGGTGGCCACCACTCTGGTTTTCAACAGCAGAGATTACGTCTGCCTATTTAAACTTTCTATGAATGGAGCCATACAGGACATGATCTTTTGTGCCTGAATGAACATTATGTTTGTGAAATTCATCCTGATTTTCCATGGTTGTTCACTTACTGTTTTCCCACTGTGGGAGTTTACTGTTCCTGTCCACTCTATACCAACGGACACTGGGACTGTTTCCAGCCTGGGCCATCACAGGGGTGCTGCTGTAAGCCTTCTGAGTGGTGCCATGTGGTACATTCATATGCCTTCATGCTGGGTTGATACCCAAGAGTGGAACTACCGGGTCATAGCTGATTAAATGTTCAGCTTTGTTGGATGATGGCAAGCAGTTCTCCAGACTGGCTAAACCGATCTACACACCCAGCAGCAGGCTGTGAGCATTCTGGCTGCTCCACATCTTTGCTAGCACTTGAAGTGCTGGCATGCTCAGCTGCATGCCAATCAACTGATTCTTTGCGACCCCACGGGCTGCAGTCCTGCAGGCCCCTCTGTCCATGGAGTTTCCCAGGCAAAAACACTGGAATGAGGGCCTTCCCTGGTGGTCCAGTGGTTAAGACTTCGCCTTGCAATGCAGGGGGTGCAGGTTTGATCCCTGGTTGGGAAGGTAAGATCCCACATGCTTCGCAGCCAAAAAACAAAACATACAAGAAAAACACTGGACTGAGTCGCCACTTCCTTCTCTGGGGATCTTCCCAACCCAGGGATCAAACCCACATCTTTCGCATTTCCTGCACTGGCAGGTGGATTTTTTTATCACTGTGCCAGCACTTGAAATAGTCTTCTTTTTTTATTATTATTATTTTAGTGGCCCTGATCAGTAAGATATCACAAAGTCAGTATTATGATCACCTTTAAAGAAGACTGAAATTAAGTGCCTCTCTCGAGGCTCACAAAACTAAGCGACTCAGAGCAGGAACCAAGGTTTTCTGACTCCAAACAGTGTACTGTTGCAACCTGCAGCCACTTCTTCTCCTGGCTAACCCCAACTCCTCTTTCCTCTGAGAAGCAATCTCTGATCGCCCAGCCAGGTAAAGCCATCTGGCTTATGGCCTCTGAGCACCTTGTACTCTTCTTTTGTAGCCAGTGTCAGTGCTCTAATTAACCTTTCCAACACTTATTTGTTTTATTTTGGACTTATTTTTACACTTACATACCTCTGCTGCTGCTGCTAAGTTGCTTCGGTCATGTCCGACTCTTTGCGACCCCATAGACGGCAGCCCACCAGGCTCCCCCGTCCCTGGGATTCTCCAGGCAAGAACATTGGAGTGGGTTGCCATTTCCTTCTCCAATGCAGGAAAGTAAAAAGTGAAAGTGAAGTCACTCAGTCATGTCCGACTCTTCACGACCCCATGGACTGCAGCCCACCAGGCTCCTCTGTCCATGGGATTTTCCAGGCAAGAGTACTGGAGTGGGGTGCCATTGCCTTCTCCCATTCAAATGCTAGTACTTCCCAATTTTATACATTAAGTAGGCTTCCCTGGTGGCTCAGACAGCAAAGAATTCACCTGCAATACAGGAGACCTGGGTTTGATTCCTGGGTTGGGAAGATCCCCTGGAGAAGGGAATGGCAACCCACTCCAGCCATGGACAGAGGAGCCTGGCAGGCTACAGTCCATAGGGTTGCAAAGAGTTGGACACAACTGAGTGACTAACACACACACACAGAGAATAACCTTTCCTGGTTGGGCGTTGGCTCAGCCATCGTGCCCCCACCACACAGAGCCTCACTGGAAACTGCCTTTTGATGGACGTGGCCTATGAGCAACACTACATGAGAGGCAGGCAGCTGCTGAGAAACTGCAACACACAGATGGAAGTCCACAGGTTTTACAGGTGGAGAGTCAGGACGCCTGAGTCTGAAAACCCTGGCAAAGTCCATCCACCCTCATGTGGAAAGCAGGAAGAGCAGCCCTGATGACCTCTCACCTTCAGATCTGACTGACACTGTATCTGATAAGCACAAAGTCTGCAGCAGTGCTCACAGCAAAAGAGCCCAAGGCAGGTACACCCAGAGATAAATTAGAAAAACAGGCTAACTGAAGCAATTAGCATCTTTTGAAAGCATCAAAATAATGCTACATATCAGGGCTTCCCAGGTGGCACTCATGGTGAAGAAACTGATTACCAAAGCAGGAGAAGTAAGAGATGAGAGTTCAATTGCTGGGTCGGGAAGATCCCCTGGAGGCATGGCCATTCCAGTATTCTTGCCTGCAGAATCCCATGGACAGAGAAGCCTGGCAGGCTACAGTCCATAGGGTCATAAAAAGTCACAGAAAGCGAAGAGAAACTAAAGAGCCTCTTGACAATCACGAAAGAGCAGAGTGAAAAAGTTGGCTTAAAACTCAACATTCAAAAAACTAAGATCCTGGCATCCGATCCCATCACTTCATGGCAAACAGAAGGTGCAAACAGTGACAGATTTTCTTTTCCTGGGCTCCAAAATCACTGCGGATGGTGACTGCAGCCGTGAAACTAAACGACACTTGCTCCTTGCAAGGAAAGCTATGACAAACCTAGACAGTGTATCAAGAAGCAGAGATGTCACCTTGCTGACAAAGGTTCACATAGTCGAAGCTATGGTTTTTTCCAGTAGTCACATATGGATGTGAGAGTTGGGCCATGAAGAGGGCTGAGCGCTGAAGAATGGATGTTTTTGAATTGCGGTGCGGGAGAAGACTCTTGAGAGTCCCTTGGACTGCAAGGAAATCAAACCAGTCAATCCTAAAGGGAAACAATCCTGAATATTCATTGGAAGGACTGAAGCTGAAGCTCCAATACTTTGGCCATCTGAGGCAAAGAGCCACCTCACTGGAAAAGACCCTGATGCTGGGAAAGACTGAGGGTAGGAGAAGGGGACAACAGAGGGTAAGATGGTTGGATGGCATCACTGATGCGATAGACATGAGTTTGAGTGGGCTCTGGGAGTTAGTGATGGACAGGGAAGCCTGGCGTGCTGCAGTCCATAGGGTGGCAAAGAGTCGGACAAGACTCCATGACTAAACAATGACAACAACGCTACATATCAGTCAGCAAGTAACTTCTAGTCTTACCAAAAATTTTCCCAAAAAGAACAAATTCTAATCTTAGTCACCGACCAATCAGCACATACACCAATCCTGAACCTTCGTTGTGTACACGAAAGATCAGTGTTTCCTGATCTCAGACCTTAAAGCCATCGTCCCAAATTGAACTCAACTTTTCAAATTATCAGGAAAAAACAACTAAAACCAAGAGGAACTGCTGCAAGAACCTTTTCTCCATGAATCTATTTACCTGTCTCACCTGTGGCTCTTCCAATGTGTGTCAGAAACCACACCTCAAGGCAGCATGGGCTGTGAGAAAAGACACTTGAGGAGCCCTCTGTGTCTCCCATAGCTCCATCTTGGGCAATCTGTTCACCCTCTCTGAGCTTCAGTTTTCTCCTCCAAAGACCAAAGTCGACCCCCACCTACCCCGCAGAATCAATATGAGGCTAAAAAACAAGGTGTCGAGACTTTGTAAAGTGCTCAAATATTTTATGATGAAGGGACCTCAGATCCAACAGCTTTCTCGTTTTACAGGTTCAGATCAGTCACTGGGCTCTCGCCCTTTATTCCATGTGTCCCTGTAACAAACATTTATGGACTACTTACTCCGTGCTGGAAGCTGCGCCAGGCACGGAGGACCGGATGGTGGGCAGAGAAGCCACAGTCCGTGGTGTGACAGGATGGCACACACCGTACCGGGGGACTCACAGTTACGCTGAAGAGCAAGCTGTTACACCTGCGGGCCACGTAAACCATTTGGCTTTTTTCTGAGAGAAACCAGAAGCAGAGGGAACACCACACTCAGATTGTTCTGGCTGCCGGTTACTAGCCCTGGGCTAGGCCCTGAACGTGGAGAAAAAATGCAGACTGACTCTGCAAAGTCTGGGATCGGGGTGAGAGGAAGCTGAGGCCGGTCACACAGTGTTACTACCCGCTACACCAGGGCGCTGTGGGAACCCAGTGGGAACAACCCTAGACACCAGTGGACTCAAAGTGCTAGAGATACGGGGCCTAGAGAGGGGGGGAAAAAAAAACAAAACAGCTACAGAGAGGGCACAGAACAAGAAATATCAACATAGTGAAAGTCCCTAATTCCACATAACAGACTTGACTGCCACAAAAAGAGACACACCAAATTCTCCAGAATTCACTAATTTGTTTTCCATAAATATTTAGTAACTCAGAAATGTATCAAAAGCACAGATTTCCCCTGACCTACTTATCAAGCTCATACAAGAGTGGGTGAGAATTACTGTATCCAATAAATACGAACTTAATTATTCATCATTCTTTCTTTTGTCTCTAATAAGATGATTTTCATGGGAACTTTTTTTTTCAAGGAAACTTTTGACAGTTGAGGCCAAATATTTACATTTTCTTCTGATTACTCAAGTAACTGTCTTAACCTTAAAATACAATCAGATAATAAAAACATTTAAATCCTAATGAGGGAAAAGTATAATGTTGCATGAGTTTATATTATATATGAGTTTATACTAAAGTCCCATTATTCACATGGAATCACAGAACAGGGGGACAGCAAGAACTTGGGAAACCAGCCTTCAGTTCCTGGACGGGTCTGAGACAGGCCCACCCACGAGGTTGACTCCATCCTCCCACGCACCAGCATCTTCTGCTTTTGTGGGGGTCCAGGCTTGCGTGCACAGTCCCAAGGCAGGCTGAGCACTGCCTGCTAGCCGGGGTGCTCCCAGCAGCCTGCCACCCTCTCCACACTTTCCACATGCAATAACTCACATAACTCATAGGCAGTAAGTGAGCATCCCCCCAAACAGGCATCCTGACAGCCCTGGATGTCAACAGGTTAACAGAGCTCACCCTCACTGAATGTTCATGACGTGGAGCACTATGCCAAGCCCTGTTCCTCTCATCTCCTTAAAGTCAGGTAAGAACCAGGGGGAGGTAAGTATCATTGTGCTTCCCGTGTTGATTAGCAAACAGAGCATTGGTCACTTGCCTGAAGCCACAGGGCTAGCAAGTGGGGCCGGGACATAAACCCACACAAGCCTGACTTCAAGGTCTGCTAGAAGTGCTGCCCTGTCTGCTTCGCCGACACTGAGGCGGTGTCTCCTGTAGAGAACACATTGGACCTGAAAGCTCTGCAAAATAATGGGGGTGGGGGGAATGTGCCTCTCCGGGTCTGCACAGTCTGCTCTCCTCAGAAAGTGCAGGTGAGACAAGCCGGACTCATGCCTCCCGTGCGGAAAAGCCATGGAACTGATCAGTGCAGGGGATCAAAGAGAAGGGGCTCGGGGTGGTGCTGGGCTGGGACCACCTGTGAGAAGGCCCCAAGCAGAAAAGGGAGAAGAATCACTTGTGGGCCCGTGAGGAAAGCCCCAAGGACTCCTCGAGCACTCTATGACCTCAGAGCTGGTTTCTCAGACGCCGTGGCCATCACCTTCACCTTCACCACTGACTGGCACCATCACCGCTATACTGGAACCCAGAGAAAACAGCCAAACGAGTGCTTCCTGGTGCTGCCCCAACACTAAGGATAATCAAGTACAATGAGCACTCTGTAAGCATAAGTTTCTGTCAGGCAGGGCGCTGAGCAACCCACAGCATTATTTCACAGAATCTCCAACAACAGCCTCCAGGCAGGTAACCCTGCCATTCCCATTATCGTCACTGAGACTAACAATGGGAAAGACGCTTGCCCACAGTTACAAAGGTTGTGTGTGGATGAGTCAGAATCGGAACCCAGGTCTAGCGCCAGAGTTGGAATCTGCTTGGCCACATCACTTGGGGTCCTCTGTCGTCACCACTCCCCTTCTGGTCACGTTCTGTTTGCACCTGATTCCTCCACTAGCCGTCAGCTCCGAGGGTAGGACACAACTCTTCCATCTCCACGTGGCCAGCACTCAGCAAAGAGCTGGGCCCAAAGCAAGAGCACAGCAAGGCTGGTGGATGAATGCCCACAGGAAGGAAGTGGCCCCAGAAATGCCTCAGGATGCCCCTCGAGGAGGCCAACCCAACCACTGCTCCCCATCCCTCATCAGCAACTACAGACCACCTACTCAGCTCCCTGCGGCCTGCTCCTCCACTAGCCCACCTCAGCAGCCACACTTCTGAGGAAGGGGGAGGTGAGCTTCAGCAAGCGTGAGCAGTTCATTTTCAGACTTATCCTTCTTTCTGTTTCCCCGTCTTGTCCTGGACTATCTGGAGCAAATAGTTCTTCCCTCTCCCAAGACTCAGTAGGACAAGTACCACCATTCAGACCCAAAACCTACAGCTGGCAGACAGCTGTGTGTGTCTCGGTCAGCACTCAAGTACCTGGAGAATGAAGCAACAGAGTCCAGAGTCTGGGTTTCATCAGAGACCTGAAGACCTATCGAGAAGAGTGTGCCAGCATTTGGTAGCATGACTTGTCTGAGCAGAGGTCCATCACGAGGTCCACCAAGAGTCTACCCTGGAAACGCGGGAGCAAAGAAAGTAGGAGACTTTCCCTGTGCAGAGGAGACACGGGCATAAAACAACGTGTGCGATAGCGAGGTGTATGCTCCAATCCAGGTTACTCACACAAGAATGCCAAGGGAGCGCAGACAGGAGTGGTCACTTGCAGAAGAATTCAGTGGGTTTCACAGAGGAGGTGGCAAGCCATTCCCAAACCACAAAGGGAGAAGTCATTGTTTCCTGCCTCCATGACCCCCACACTGCCCAATTCCGCACCCCTGGGCCCTGTTCTAGCTTCAGTGACCTGTGTGCCAGTCTCCCTGCAGAGCATGTGAGCACCTCATGAGGGCAAGGACTTTGAGCATCTCCTGTGGCTCACCCTCCACCGCCCAGTAAGTGTCTGCTAACAAAGATTATTAATAACCCAGCAGCTACCCCTTGTGGAGCATCTACCAAGACCTATTCCCGCAAGTACTTCCCACACATGATCTCGTTTCTTCTTCACAAAAAGCCCCCAAAGGCAGATCCTATTATCACCATCCATTTAACAGATAAGGAAACTGAAAGGAAGGAAGATTAGGTAAATTGCCCCAAGTCATATCGCTGGTAAGTGACAGGGCTGGACTTTGAATCATGGGCTGAAGGGAAAACCAGTTTTCAATTACTAGTGAACAAATCCCTTTTCCTTTCTCTTTCTGTGTCTGCCTTGCATCCAGATACATGGACTGCCCTTTAGTCTACTGTTCACTGGAACTGGAGCCTTTTCTTCCCTCGAGAAAAACAAGGGCTGTCTCTTGTTAGTCTTCTAAACAATGACTGCTGACCATTACTGAGTAAACATCAGGGAGAGTGGGGGAGAGTGGAGACACAAAATTGTGCTCAAGGCGTCGGTGAAAAAAAACATCTATTAAAGAGGAACTGTATGTACCAATTAGAACATTTTCCAATGCTGGGACACTTTCCAAAAGAAATCAAGTAAATAAACACAGGAGCAAAAGTATGTATAGGATGCTATTCCTTGCGTAAGAGAAAGAATATATAACAAACAAGAAAATGATAATAGTGGTTACCACTAGAGAGAAGACTGGGAACTGGAAGCTTGAGACAAGAAAGACACTTACTTTACAATTTTCCCCCCTTGAAATACTTATCTTTTAGAAAAAAAAAAAAAAATCTATGTGTGATTTTTTTTTAATTCTTAAAAAAAATAAGATAAAAACATCATTTAAAGAAACTCCTTATTGCCAAGCCTTTTCCAAATGCTCACGTACATATGACTGCAACCATGAAAAAAAACTTGTATGTTTGTGAAAATTGGAGTGAACTTAATTTGTAGTGAAAGAGGACTGTGAAATAACTTTCGTCTTTCATGTTGAGCTTCACTAATTTCACGATAAAGCTGTTGCAACTTTTTTTTCTTCAATAAACAAAATGCACTTTGAAGGTACAGATACAACATCCATATAAGCAGCAGGGATAAGATGCCACACCTTCTTCTGAAAGTCCCTCATTCGTCCCTTCAACAAGTATTTAATGAGCACCTACTGTGTGCCAGACAAAGCACTCAACAGGTATTTTTTGATAAACAGTTCAGTTGGTAAAGAATCTGCCTGCAATGCAGGAGACCCTGGTTTGATTCCTGGGTTGGGAAGATCCGCTGGAGAAGGGATGGGTTACCCACTCTAGTATTCTTGGGCTTCCCTTGTGGCTCAGCTGGTAAAGAATCTGCCTGCAATGTGGGAGACCTGGGTTGGGAAGATCCCTGGAGAAGGGAAAGGCTACCTACTCCAGTATTCTGGCCTGGGGAATTCTATGGACTGTATAGTCCATGGGGTCACAAAGAGTTGGACAACTGAGCGGCTTTCACTTTCACTATGTGCCAGGCAAAGCACTCAACAGGTATTTTTAAAAGAAGAACTAAGTAACGGGTCATCAGTGTCCTCCCTCCTGCCCTGCGGGAAAACATGCTCATCAGAATGCCAGAGCTAGGACCACTCTTGCCTGATGTTCACATATCCTCTCTCAGCTAAGAAAACTGAGGCCTGGACAGGGGAAGGCCTGATAGAGGTCACACGAGAAGCGAAGGCCTCACAATGACCAGTCCTGCTCTCCTTACATAGGACGTTCTATTTTGTTGTGTTGAAAGATGGGTGGTCAGGGAGGGGCAGAAACAGACCCTAACAACAAAGGCCTAATACATCAGGTGTCTTCACGTATCTAGCCACGTGTACTCTTCACAGCAACCTCTCAAGGTGGGCATGATTATCCCTGTGTTATAAATAAGGAGACTAAAGCTCTGAGAAGTCAAGAAACTGGTGTGTGAGGCTTCGAAGGCAGCTCTGTCTGACTTCCGAGCCAGAGCTCTTACCCTCCATGCTGAAAAGGAAAATCAAGTTTAAAAGGTAGACTGGAGCCATATCACGGAGAACCCTGGATGCGATATTTTCATTAATGAAGTTTCTCTCTCAACCTTGAATGCGGTCACTCAAACACTACCAACCAAAAAGCCAATTCTCTCATTACCCAATACATTTTCTAGCTCTCGTGGACCACCAAGTTTGGGCTTTTCTTTGAACCCACAGAGCACGATCATTACCCAGAGCACAGCACTCTCTGAGTCATTTACATAGTTTCTGCTGGGACAGTACGGGATGCCTTTAGAGCCTCTGGGTCCTGCCACACGAGCACAGACCCCAGTAAGGACCCACATCTGAGACAACATCCCCATGATGCCACTGGGTCATGCCACACCAAATGGTAGTGAGAGAGGCCAGCACCATGGCAGTTGGTTCCCCAAAGTCCCAGTGCCTGAAACGAAGAAAAGTGCAGGTTCATTCAGGAGAAGCCTCCTCCTGCCGCTCTTCTGTCCATGCAACACAGGTGGGACGAACTGGTCACACTGCTGGTGAGCAAAGGCAATGAGGTCACACGCTTGGCTATGGGATACTCTTCCAAATAGGAGGGAGTCCCATCATCTTGCTTTCCTCTCTCCATCACATGGAAACCTAACCAAGTTTTGGCATTCCCCTCTTTTGGGTGTCTTCCTTCTGGAATGTGATAAAAATCAGTGTTCATACTCGGATGGGGAAGGGAAATTCCATAAGGCTCAAGTCTGAGCTTCGTGTTCCAATTCAGAGTCTTCACTGGAGTTGAGGTCTAAAGGTCAGCAAACAATTAAATGTTCTGGTGCTTTCCATCTGCCACAGCTGCCTCACAGGCCTCATAGGAAGCAGGAGTCACCATCCCACCACAAACCTCATCCCCACTACCTACCTCAGCCCCACCTCGAACAAGAAAGCGGTCTACCGATTAGAAATCCCCTCCACAGGCTTCCCTGGTGGCTCAGTGGTAAAGAATCCGCCTGCCATTGCAGGAGTCACAGGTGCTATCCCTGATCTGGGAAGATCCTACATACCTCGGAGCAGCTAAGCACGTGCAACCCAATGACAGCTTGTACTCTAGAGCCCACAGCTCTCTAGAGAGCCACGACTCCTGAAGCCTGCACGCCCTAGAGCCCATGCTCTGCAACAAGAGAAGCCTCAGCAAAGAGAAGCCCTCGCACCACAACAAAGAGTAGCCCCCACTCGCTGCAACTAGAGAAAAGCCTGCACAGCAACGAAGATCCAGCAAAGCCAAAACTAAATTGATTGATTAAATTAAAAAAAAAATCCCCTCCTCTTTCGACCCTCAGTTTCCAAACACAATCTGCCCACTAGCACAGAGGCAGCAGACTCATAGCTTTACACAAAGATGTCCTCAGTCTGTCCCACCCTCACAAGCCCCCTGAGGGGAACACAAGGCAGGTACCAGGATGCACACCTCGCATAGGAAGAAACAAAGCTCAGAGGTGAGAGGCTGTCCCAGGCAACAAAGAGGCAAAAGCCTCTGAACCCTCATTCCTGTTCTGCCCCCTCACCAGGCTGCCACTTCAATCTTCTGGAGACGACCACTGTTAAGATTTGCAGCAGCCTCCAGGTCCCAGGAGCCAGTCGGCCAAGAACCCTTCCACCCTTCCAGCTTCACACTAACTACTCTTCAAGCACACACATTTCTCAACAGCTGATAGAATGAAAGCCAACGGGCGGCCCCCACCCCACTCCGCCCCAATCGAGGCATGCCCCCTGCAACAGCGACACGAAAAAGCCTCCCCGAGATTGAAAACCAGTGCGCCCCACGTCAGGCCACTGCGAGGCATAGGGGAAGCCGCCAGCCTAGTAACCAGGGCAGCTGAGACCCAAGTCCGACTCAGGAGGAGCACAGGCAAGGCCGAGCTGGCCCTTCCGGCCCAGCGGCGGCAACCCTCGAAGCCTCCAGAATCCTCAGAAAGCCCAAAGCTCCTGCTTCCCCTCAAAAAAAAAAAAAAAAAAAAAAATCCCGGCAGAGGAGAAAGCAGCATTCCCTTCTCCCCGCGACCCCTCACTCACCCTCTGGCCGCTGCTCACCTGGGGCCCCCGCTTCCGGACCTGCAACCACTCGGGGCCCCGCCCCCCACCCCCCTGCAGGTCTCCCCGGCCCCGCCCCCCTTGCACCTGTGGTGTCCTCAAGGCCCGGCCGGTCCGGCCGCTTCGGCCTCACCTCGCAGCCCCCTCCCCCTGGCAAACCTGTGGTTCCCACCTGGCCCCGCCCCCCCCGCACCTGCAGCCCCTCAGCCCTTCCTAACTGCCTCCTCCAGCCCCGCCCCACGCACCTGCGGCCTTTCCCCAACTCCAAACCCGCCCCTCCACACACACACCTGCCGTCCCCCAGACCAAAACCCCCATCCCCATCACGCACCTAAAGCCCCCCGGCCCGGCCCCAGTGCCCCCCAGACCGCCTGAAACAACCCCACCACCACCACCCCCCAGCCCCGCCTCCCGCCCCAAGGCCCCACCCCTGCCGGGCGGCAGGCACCCCCGCCTAAGGGTCCCGCCCCTCGCACCTGCAGCTCTCTCCGGCCCGGCCCTCAGGGTCCCGCCCCGCCCCGCCGGCCGCTCCTCTCACCGCCCGCTCTCGCCGCCGCAGTCCTGGCCGGTCACCTTGACGCGGGCCGCAGCGGCTGCCGCCGCCTCCTCATGGCCCTGGGAACGGCCCAGGCGGCAGCGGCGACTTCGCTCGGAGGCTGGAGCCGGGCCGAGCCGGGCCAGGGCCGAGCCGGGCGCAGCTGGAGCGCGGGCCGACGCGGGAGCAGAGCCGGTGCCCAGCCGCAGTAGGAACCGTCCGCTCCTGGAGGGGGGGGGTGGTCTGAGCGGCGGGCCTCTCAGCCAATAGGCGCGCGGAATCGGACTCCTCTCCCCAATCAGCTCACTGCAGAGGCGGAGACACGCAAATCGGCCGGCTGGGCGCTCCAGTGCGCAGCCGCTGCAACCCAGGTCCTCCCTGGCCTCGGCCTCCGCTAGAAGCCCTCAGACGCGGTTTCCGCCTGCAAGGATGCTCTGCAGCCTGCACACTCCGATCAGCGCCCCGCCACGCCCATCTTCTTCCTAGAAATAGCAGTGCATCTTATTCCCCATACATCCTTCCAGGCCTCATACAGTTTCCCTTTGAAATCCCTACCTAAGATTCATTTGTTTTTCAACAACAAAAAAATGGCTTTGTGAGAAACATCACCTGAATGCCCATTCTTTATGACTCGGAGGTAGGCACAGAACACAGAACATCAAAGCCAGAAGAAACCTTCGGGAGCCTCGAGTCCAATCCATTTCATTTATATCTGGGCAAAATCAGGCCTCTCGAGGTAAAAAGACTTGCCCAAGACCACATAAGTACAAAGCTGGGAAATGGAGTTGTCTCATCTTTCGGCTCCCAGATCCTTTTCTCTGTGCCACGCACGATGAGATGAGCAGAAAGGTTAAGTCATTTGATCAAAAGACCCCCGAGATAATAAGTTGTAAAGGCGGCGGAAGCCAGTTCTGTGAAGCCCTGCAAGTCAGAACCACAGAAAATCTCTGTTCTGCCTCCCACAGAATGGAGGCTCTATGTCCTACGTTACTCTGAATGATTCTTGGATGCACAAACAAGTAGTATAAGTCATTTCTGACAACTTTCGAATTCATTCTGCAGTAATATCAGAGTATGAAAAGATTTGTTACTGTCTTCCCATAGCTGATGGAAGAAAAAGAGAGAAACAAATGAACAGAAGAGAAACAGGGTCAGTGGAAATTAATGCATTTCTAAATCTTCAGGGATCTCCAAGGGAAATTTCTGCCATCTTGCATTAAGATAAGAATAATTATCAAAGAAGCTACTTAGCTATTTTACTGAAAGAGAACAGGAGACAATACAATGCAATGATTCATTCTGCTCAGAACCTCTGTATTCAGAAATGCACAGGGTGGGGGTTGAGTGCTAAAGCTGGGAACTTTTGACTACCTGAGTCCAAACGCTGCTTCTGCCACCAGCAAGTTGTGTGTAGATTAGCACTTTACTTACTGTCTATGGGCCTCGGTTTCTTTCTTGAAAAATAAGTGTGCTGAAAATAGCACCCTCTTCAGAAAGACTGCTGGGAAGATTAAATGAGATGACATGTGGAAGAAGCCCTAGTACCTAACAGTAGCTCAGTAAACATTAGCTGTTGTTATTTCTACCTGTGTGACTTAGGGCAAGCGTGGAAGTTCAGCACAGTGTGTGTAATATATGCTTGCTAAATGGCATCTCTTATTTTTAAAATGATTATGCATAACTTCTAAGTTTTCTTCAATTAACATAGATTCTTTTGTAATATATCAAAAAGTTATTGTAAACCCAAATTTAAAATGAGAAAAGGATCTGAATCCAAATGCCAATAAGCATGTGGAAAGATGTTCAATATAATTAGCCATCAGAAAAATGTAAATCAAAACCACAATAGGATACCACTGCACACCCATGAGGATGGCTATAACAAATGAGGTGGACAATAACAGGGGCTGGTGAGGAGATGGCAAAACCGGAACCCTCAAACACTGCTTGTGGAAATACAAAATGATGCCACCACTTTATAAAACAGTACCTTAAAAGGTAAACGTAGGGTTACCATATGACCCAACAATTCCTAGGTATACCCCCAAGAGAAATGAAAGCATATGTCCATGTATAAAACTGGTACACAAATGTTCATAATATCCAAAAAGTAGAAATAACCTAGTGTCCATTAACTGATGAGTGGATAAATAAAATGTGGTATATCCATACAACGGAATATAAAAAGAAATGAAATTCCAATACTTCGATTAACATGGATGAACCTTGAAGCCATGGTAAGTCAAAAAGGCAGATCACATATGATTCCATTTATATAAAATGTTCAGAATAGGCAAATCTATATAGTGAGAGAACAGTTGGTGGTTGTCTAGGGCTTGGTGGGGGGTGGTGCAAGAATTGAGGGTAATGGCTAAGGCAGGTGGACTTTATTTTTGAGATAATGAAAATATACTAAAATCAGTGATTGCACAACTCTGTGAATATACTAAAAGCCATTGCATTGTATACTTTTTATGCATGAATTATATAGTATACGAATTTATAATAGTAAAACTATTATTACAAGTTATCAGAAACTCTGGTCAGGCATGTCAGTCTCATGCTCAAACACCATGTAACAGGATGTAGAGAAGATCCTGACTGCATCTGCTCAGATTCAGATCACCTACAGTGAAAGTGTGATGTGCTGGTGGAATAAGCGGGCTCTCAATGAAGGGAAGGAACTTTGGAGCTAGGGGAGGAAAGGAGGGCTGGAAAAATCACCAAGGCCAGGCCAGCTACCTCTGCATAGGCTTGTATATCATGCAGAGTGAAGTTTTGGGACAGTTCAAGCAGATTTTTTCATTAGAGCTGCTGATCAACAAGGAAGTTGTATAAACAGACTCTAGGGTGGCCCCCTGGAGAAGGCAATGGCACCCCACTCCAGTACTCTTGCCTGGAAAATCCCATGGATGGAGGAGCCTGGTGGGCTGCCGTCTATGGGGTCGCACAGAGTCGGACACGACTGAAGCGACTTAGCAGCAGCAGCAGTAGCAGCAGGGTGGCCCCCATAATCCTCACCTCACAAGTCTATGGGCTTGTGGGATCCTCTTCCCTGAATGTAGGCAGGACCTGACTTACTTCCAATCAGTAGAATAAGGCAAAGATTTTTCGATGTTTGTGATTATGTTCAGCTCAGTTCGGTAGCTCAGTCATGTCCGACTCTTTGTGACCCCATGAACTGCAGCACGCCACGCCTCCCTGTCCATCACCAACTCCCGGAGTTCACTCAAACCCATGTCCATCGAGTCAGTGATGCCATCCAGCCATCTCATTCTCTGTCGTCCCCTTCTCTTCCTGCCCCCAATCCCTCCCAGCATCAGAGTCTTTTCCAATGAGTCAACTCTTTGCATGAGGTGGCCAAAGTATTGCAGTTTCAGCTTTAGCATCATTCCTTCCAAAGAAATCCCAGGGCTGATCTCCTTCAGAATGGACTGGTTGGATCTCCTTGCAGTCCAAGGGACTCTCAAGAGTCTTCTCCAACACCACACTTCAAAAGCATCAATTCTTCAGTGCTCAGCTATCTTCACAGTCCAACTCTCACATCCATACATGACTACTGGAAAACCATAGCTGTGACTAGATGGACCTTTGTTGGCAAAGTAATGTCTCTGCTTTTGAATATGCTATCTAGATTGGTCATAACTTTCCTTCCAAGGAGTAAGCATCTTTTAATTTCATGGCTGCAGTCACCATCTGCAGTGATTTTGGAGCCCAAAAAAATAAAGTCTGTCACTGTTTCCCCTTCTATTTGCCATGAAATGATGGGACCATGATCCCAGTCTGTTGTTCCATGTCCAGTTCTAACTGTTTCTTCCTGACCTGCATATAGGTTTCTCAAGAGGCAGGTCAGGTGGTCTGGTATTCCCATCTCTTTCAGAGTTTTCCACAGTTTATTGTGATCCACACAGTCAAAGGCTTTGGCATAGTCAATAAAGCAGAAATAGATGTTTTTTCTGGAACTCTCTTGCTTTTTCAATGATCCAGCGGATGTTGGCAATTTGATCTCTGGTTCCTGTGCCTTTTCTAAAACCAGCTTGAACATCTGGAAGTTTATGGTTCACATACTGGTGAAGTCTGGCTTGGAGAATTTTGAGCATTACTTTACTAGTGTATGAGTCTTTGGCATTGCCTTTCTTTGGGATTGGAATGAAAACTGACCTTTTCCAGTCCTGTGGCCACTGCTGAATTTTCCAAATTTGCTGGCATATTGAGTGCAGCACTTTCACAGTGTCATTTTTTAGGACTTGAAATAGCTCAACTGGAATTCCATCACCTCCACTAGCTTTGTTCATAGTGATGCTTCCTAAGGCCCACTTGACTTCACATTCCAGAATGTCTGGCTCTAGGTAAGTGATTACACCATCATGATTATCTGGGTCGTGAAGATCTTTTTTGTACAGTTCTTCTGTGTATTCTTGCTTCCTCTTCTTAATATCTTCTGCTTCTGTCAGAAGATATTAAGATAATGGTTAAGAGTGAGAGTGTGAGCCAAAGTGTTCTGGAGGTAGCTTACAAAAAGGCTCTGATCACCTAAGGAAGTGAAAGGAAAGACACATTGAACAGAGGCCGAAAACTGGATTGTTAGTCCAGAGCTCCAGAGATGTTTGAATGCTCAGCCAAGCAAGTCTGCTTGGTGAAGGTCAGAGCCCTGGTGGGGAAAACCTGGGACTCTGAGTAATGGAGTGTAGACATTTGGATGGATGTTTCTGAGGATATTGACTCTTCAACATGCAGTTCAGGCCCCTCTGGGCTTGGACACTTTTCCTTAGTAAGGACTGGAACTACTACTGTGCTTACTGGTTCTATAGAAGCCCTTCCCTGCGGACAACAACTGCTCCTACCTGCAGTGTTGTCCCAACCTCCTCTCCACATGGCCAGGCTGCTGCTTCTGCTAAGTCGCTTCAGTCGTGTCTGACTCTGTGCGACCCCATAGACGGCAGCCCACCAGGCTCCTCTGTCCCTGGGATTCTCCAGGCAAGAATACTGGAGTGGGTTGCCATTTCCTTCTCCAATGCATGAAAGTGAAAAGTGAAAGTGAAGTCGCTCAGTCCTGCCTGACTCTTAGTGACCCCATGGAGTGCAGCCTACCAGGCTCCTCTGTCCATGGGATTTTCCAGGCAAGAGTACTGGAGTGGGTTGCCATTGCCTTCTCTGGGCCAGGCTGATAATCAGAGTTAAATTCCAACATAATCTGTCTGTTGATGCCCAGGGCCTGATAAGGGAAGAAATAGATGATATGCCTAGAGGATGCAAGAATTAGCCAACATGTACGGGTAGGAACCAGGGGAGTACCCCTAGGGTTGAATTTTGAGAGGGCTTGATCAAGGAAGCTGGAATGTAAGACCAGATAAACAAGAATTTATTGACTTGGGGATATTTTCTCAGGACATGGGATTTAATGCCCTAACAAGGACCCAAGCTACTGGAATGGCTCTTAGAAGCCTGGGGAGGGTTGGGGGGTGGAAGTGACCAATTCTCAGGGAAGTGGAAATACCTGAGTTGCCCTGGAAGATGGTAAAAGGAGTGGCTGTGCTGAAATGAACATACACTCAATCCTCATTATTCATGGTCTCCATATTTGTGAATTAGACTATTGCTAAAATTTATTTGCAATCCAGAATCAACACTCGTAGTGCTGTCAAGGTCATTTGCAGATGGGCAAAAATCTGAGTCACCCAATATGTGTCTGGGCAGAGGTCAAACCAGGTAACACTGCCTTCTTGTTTAGTTCTCACGCTGTAAACAGCTGTCCCTTTCACAGTCTACTTAGTGCCACGTTTTTCACATTTTGGGTACTCTTTCGTGGTGGTTTTACTGTTTAAAGTAGCCCCCAGGAATAGTGCTGAAGTGCTGTCCAGGGTTCTAAGCACAGGAAGGCTGTGATGTGCCATACTGAGAAAGTGATGTGTTAGATGAATTTGGCTCAGGCATGAGATAGTCTGCTGGTCATGAGTTTCCTGTGAACAGATCACCAGTATTTATCATATAAAGTGCCTTTAAACAGAAAGACACATAAAACAAGGATACGTATTGACTGGTTGGCAAAAATATTGACTCGAAAAGAACCTAACTCTGTGTTTCCCTTAGGAGCAGTGGTTCGGTATTCACTAACTCAAGTGTTCTCAGTGACTTTATAGGGCATAACCCTTGAGAATAATAGATCAACTATACCTCTCACGAGTAAAGTCTATTAACCCTTCTTGCAAGGAATGCTGGGAAATGTAGTTCTCATAAGTATCCAGACCCTGGGATAGAGGGGAGGGTATAGAAGAAGCAGGGAATGATTCTAAGTTGCTGCAGACAAGCCAGTAGAGTAGGTTAAACCATCAGACATTAAAAAGATGTTAATGGTTGCCTTGTTGTTGTTGCTGTTCAGCTGCTAAGTCATGCCCAACTCTTTGCAACCCTGTGGACTGCAGCATGCCAGGCTCCCCTGCCCTTCACTGTCTCCCGGAGTTGGCTCAGATTCATATCCAGTCAGTCGGTGATGCTATCTAACCATCTCATGTTTGCCTTAAGTTTTCCAATATTATGATAATTATTCAGAGTCTATCTTCAAATACTATTACATCATTTCTCATGCAGGGTAAGGACCTAATGACCCTGAGGAAACATGTAATGATGGAAGGAAGCAGTTCCGGTTCCCAAGGCTGAAGGGACAAAGGAAAGTAAAGGTTCTCATAACCAATTAACTGTGTGGGAAGGGGTGTGGTTTTTCGCACAGCAACTGGCATTTCTCCAACACCATCCAGGTGTCCTACAGTACAACTCAGTTCTGATCCTGTCTATCCAGAGATAGCATCGAATCCCACAGGTTAAGTGATCAGTCCCGCAGGAATGTCCCCCAACTTCAGCCACCATCGAAAGCCCAGATTGTTACCTGCTCCTGACTAACTGGCTATAAATCAGAGGTTCCCACAACCCCCTCCCGGGCTTGATTGATTTGCTAGAGTGGCTCACAAGAACTCAAGAAACCAGTTTGCTCATGAGATTACCAGTTTATTTTAAAAGATATAGCCATTTGAAGAGATTCATAGGGCAAGGTCCTGAACAATGGAACTTCTGTCCTCGTGGAGTTTGGGGCCTGCCATGGTAGCACATGGAAGTTTTCTAGTGCCCTAATTTGTGAGTTCTCTGAACCCCACCCTTTTGGGGTTTCATGGAGGCTTCATTACATCAGCACCGTGGATTAAATCATTGGCCATTGGTGACTAGTTCAGCCTCCAGTCATTCTTTCCTCCCCAGAAGTCATGATGGGTGGGGCTAAAAGTTCCAATCCTCTATCCGTTGGTTCTGCTGGCAATCAGCCCCCTATTTGGGGAGGATTCCCAAAAGCTACCTTATTAATATAACAGTTGCTAATGTTATCATTATGATAACATGATGTCCACTTCATCTTTCATCTATATGGCCCTGAAGCATTTTTTTCCCTCCAGAAACTGAAGACAAGATACCAAATAGTTTCACAAAAGATGCTACAATTGCTCTAATTGCCTAGGAAATTCTAGGGTTTGTGGAGCTGTGAGCTAGGAATCATGGACGAAGATCAAATATATATTTCTTATAAATCACAATATCACAGAAAGATTCTGAGTCATCAGAACCTAAGAGCCCAATGAAGCTGATCCACAGAATCATGAGGAAATGAACTGATTATTGTTTTAAGGCACTAAGTTTGGGGGTGGTTTGTTATGTGGAAATAGAAAACTGATACAAATATCTTCACACTCTGTGAGCATTCTGAGAGGTCAGTCTTCATATTTCTTCCCAAAGTCCTCTTGTGACCATCTTCCAGTCCTTTTCCTTCAAATCCCTGACCATCTACCCAAACCGTTAGTCATTGCCCATGAGTCTATGTATACCTGTACTTCTTGTCCACAAAAAAATGGGCAACCAAATGCATCATCCGCTGGGAGGATTTCTCTTTACACCATCTCTTGCAATGGCTGAGATTTTTCAGCAGTCCACCGCTAGTGGGTGCCAGCACAGGCAGAGTTCGAGACTGATGTAGAGGAGGCCATACAGCAGGATTAGGCTGTTACAGGTATGCAGTCACCTACCCATTGTTGTTTTTCAGTCGCTAAGTCATGTCCAGCTCTTTGCGACCCCATGAACTGCAACACACCAGGCTCCTCTGTCTTTCACTATCTCTTGGAGTTTGCTCAAATTCAAATCCATTGAGTCAGTGATGCTATCTAACTATCTCATCCTCTGTCACCGCCTTCTCCTTTTGCCTTCAATCTTTCCTAGCATCAGGATCTTTTCCAATGAGTTGGCTCTTCACATTAGGTGGCCAAAGTATTGTAGCTTCAGCTTCAGCAATAGTCCTTCCAATGGATATTCAGGATTGATTTCCGTTAGGGTTGACTGGTTTGATCTCATTAAAATATAACATAGGAGCATCCTAATTCTAGACATCAGATCTTTAGTGACTGTGAGTCAGTGCTAGATTCAGACCCACTTGCCCTGTGTTCCAAAATCAGGTTTCTACATGGACCAGGCTGAGGGCTGCTCCAGACCTTGGTGGAGTCCCCAGACCATCTATCCTGAAGCCCAGTTGGCTGACTTTCCCTTGATACAGACCTCAACATCTTCAGCAATATTCTCTATAAAAAAGCCTTTTTCAACTTTGGCGTTTCTGTAATAGACACTCCATTAATGTTCATTGAACTGAGTTCTACTGCCTCCCCATGGCCACAGGGTAAAAATCCAAATTTGTTAGCTTGAAATAAAATATACTTGAAGATCTAGCTCCCTATTTATACTCATCTCCTAATTGTTAGCATTTGCAAAACATTTACTATGATTCATCTCATCAAATATGTGATCTCATTCAAAAATATAGATATCTGCATGTATACAGAGATCAGTATGTACATGTTATTATGTAATATCATATGCTGTATATACATGTGTGTATTTAACCTAAGTAGTCTCACACAATGTATGTTCTTTTGTAAGTTGCTTTCCCACACTCACCAATATGTCATGGGTATTTATTTCTCCATGCCTTAAAGGTTTTACACATTTATATCATCATTTTAGATGATTCTCTACAATAGCATTGTAGGAATGTATCAGAGTTACTGGTAGACCTTATAAGGGCTTACAACTTTTCAGTATTATAATTAACACTGGGATGAATGATATTTATATTTATACATCTTCTGTTACTTGTTAGACTATCTTCTTAGGTTAAATTCTTTAAAATAGTACCACGGTGCCAAAGGGAATATACACTTAAAATTTTGAAGCGTGGTACCAACTACTATCTTCCAGAAATGTTATGCTGACTTATAAAACCAACATCAGGGTGTGAGTGCCCAATTTTCCGCCACCCTCATCAATGCTGGGTATTGCCAACAAAATAATAGAAAAGCAGTCTCTTGTTATTGCTTTGAATGCTTTCTGCAGATGTAAAATATCTTTACTCTGTACATATTAGCCTTGAGTGTTTCTTCTGTGGTTCTTTCTTTAGGTCCTTTCTCTTTTTAAAACTGGACCATTCACCTTTTTCTTATTAATTTTAAAAAGCTCTTGTTCAATATGTTGCAGAATTTTTTCTTCTAAACCTGTAGTGTGTTTTCTTGTTTTGCTTTTATTGAACATATTTTACACTGTATATAGTCAAACCAATTTTTTTTTTTTTAGGATTTCTTCTTTTTGGTCTAAAGAAAATCTTCCCCACTGCAAAAGCAAATAAACCATCACCTCCTTGTTTTAAAACTAATTTTCTCATGGGTGCATTTTTCTACAATTAACTATTTAATTCACCTGAATTTTGCTTCTGGTCTCCCTGCTCTTCACTTAGCTGGGCCTCCTCACTCAGACTAAGTCTGTCCAGGTCCCCACTCCCACCAGCAGGATATGGCTTCTCAAGGAAGCTCAAAATTACTCACAGGCAGTTTTAGCCTTAAAGCTGAAGTCTCTATTTACAGAAAATATCCACTGGCTCCAACCAGTGAATGCAACTTATATCCAATGCAGAAGCAGCAGCATTTCAATGCTTTTTTGCAGCGCACCAGGACTGGCAAAGTTCATGACACTGTGGTCCTTTCAGAGACAGTAGAAAGGAGTGGTTTCCTGAAATCAAGATCGGGCCACCTGAGTTCTGCCATCCAAAGCCTGAGAGAGTGGTCGTGTTAGTGCCCAGAGCAAACGTGCAGGATACCCTGTCCTCTGCCCTCCAAGAGTTCTCAAGGCTACCAGGCCCTGTTGCTGGCTCTCTTGGGGGGAGTTGGTGAGGCTCTAGCTATCCACATAGACTCCCAGGAAGGACACCACTCAATTCTTTCCAGCTGGGCTTAGGACAGTATATCCAGATAGCAACTGACACTTGATAAAGGGAAACACTTCCACAAGGAAAAATCTTAAGCAAAAAGGCACTGGACTTACTTCAGGGTGGAAGTCTATAGTCGTTACAGGGACTGCAGCTGGTGGCAGGAGGTCCCTGGAGCCCTATTCTGGGGAAAGAGGGTCCATGCAGAAGACGGAAAGAGGACTAGCGGTTTAGTTAGTGAACACTGATAGCATCCGCACCCGACCACCAGCCTGGCCAGGGGCCAGCAGGCAGGAAAGAGTGAGTGAGGGCCCCTCGGGGAGGATGCAGTTGTGCTGAAAACGGCAAAGAGGAAGTGGAGTGAAGCCAGCAACCAGACCCGTGCCTCCCCTCCCAAGGACGAGACATGCAAGACAGGAATGCCCTGGTCCGGCTGTGTTAGCACCAGCCCTTGTGAGGTTCAGACAGCCTGAGCACCCAGCCCAGGAGAGTCAGCAGGCCCAGGGAGAGCAGGTCGTCAGAGGCAGCAGTGTGAGGCTTCCCGGGAAGTTCAGGTGCAAAGGTCCAGCCTCAGAGCCCACATCTACGAAATGAAAGGCAGCTTTTGATTCTCACATTAATATTTGGAGAAGTAAAGGGAGAGAGTGAAGGAGCTGGGGAGTAAAACAAAAATCAAAACAAAACACACAGCTGAAAATAGCTCCAGGGACCCAGATGTGTGATGAATGGAACATCTGGCAGAGACAGGCTAGTTAAACTAACAGTCCCACAAAAGCAATTCTTTTGCCAAAGACGTGTTCTTCCAAGTTATGGATTCCTCAGTTCCAACAAAATTGTCAGAAACATGCCTCCTAATAATATCTGTTGAAGCCCTGAAGTGGAAGGAGGTGGACAGACAGAAAGAGGAAGACTGTTCCCATGGCCTAGACTCTAGAGAAAATAGCTCAGAGTCACTTTCAGCCTAGAGAAGCCCAAAGAGGGGGCTGGAGGGAGTCAGGGAGGCTGTGATCTGCAGAGCGGAACAAAGAGCCAAAGGGCCAACTCCAGCGAAGCAGTTTTGGGGCTCAGGATAAGGAAGGACTTTCTAGAAAGTTGTTTGTCAAAGGGAGTCAGCCAGTTCCCACAAGCAAGTAGAAACTGGAGATTACTTACAAGGACTGGGGTAGGAGTCCTGGTCCTGAGAGGCGGGGAATAGATGGGAAGTGGGGGAGGCTTTCCTATTCTTAAGAGAGGGCAAGGGTGGGGAAGGGGGAGGAACTTGAAATGACTTATCCTCTGATTTGCACATTTTAAGAATTGTAAAAATAATTTTATTTATTTCTTTTTGGCTGTGCTTGATCTTCCTTGCTGGGTAGGCTTTTCCCTAGCTGTGGTGAGTGGGGGCTACTCTCTAGCTGCGGTGTGCAGGCTTCTCGTGGTGGCTTCTCTCGTTGGGGAGCAGAGGCTCTAGGGCACAAGAGCTTCAGCAGTTGCAGCTCCCAGCCTCTAGAGCACAGGCTCAATAGTTGTGGTGCTTGGGCCCAGCTGCTCCAAGGCACCTCACAGTGCTACACGCAAGCTTCCAGGATCCATCCTAGCTCAAAGGCCCAGGCTATGCACAGCCACTAGCAGAGTCCAAGGGAGTCCAGGGAAGGACAACAGGGAAAATCCTGTGGCAGGATACAAAGAAGAGGCCCAAGGCTCACCAGTGCCAAGGCTGAAACTGAACAGGATTTTTTTTTTTTTTAGATTCAGGATTTATTTAAGATTCAGGGTTTTTTTTTTAAACTTTGTGTGTGTGTGTGTGTGTGTTTTGACCCAGGCACACGGCAGTGAAAGCACCAAATCCTAATCACTGGACCACTAGGGAATTACCAAGACTTATTTATTTATTGGCCGTGCTGTGCGGCACGTGGGATCTTAGTTCCCCTGACCAGGGATCGAACCTGTGCCCCTTGCATTGGAAACACAGAGTCTTAACCACTGGATTGCCAAGGAAATCCCCAAATGGGATGTTTTGAAGACATGTTTTGAGTGCCAGCAATCTTGCTGTTACCACTACAAAGGAGGTGGGCTTGTCTGCATAGCCTCAGGGGACAGCCTGATCAGTAGTGACACCTAGCTAGCTGCCCCAAACAAACAAACTGGGATGTCACTAGTCCCTAGAAGCCTTTGTTTTTCAGTCTTTCAGTCATGTCCGACTCTTGGCGACCCCATGGACTGCAGTGCACCAGGCTTCCCCTTCACTAGCTCTCAGAGTTTGCTCAAACTCACGTCCATTGAGTTGGTGATGCCAGCCAACCATCTCATCCTCTGTCGCCCCCTTCTCCTTTTGCCTTCAATCTTTTCCAGCATCAACGTCTTTTCCAATAAGTTACCTCTTTGCATCAAGTAGCCAAAGTACTGGAGCTTCAGCATCAGTCCTTCCAATGAGTATTCAGGGTTGATTTCCTTTAGGATTGACTGGTATGATCTCCTTGCTGTCCAAGGGACTCTCAAGAGTCTTCTCCAACACCACAGTTCAAAAGCATCCATTCTTTAGTGCTCAGCCTTCTTTATGGTCCAGCTCTCACAGCCAGTCTGATCAGATTCGAGGGCTCCTTTAGGACAGAGGCAGGAACAAGAGAAGCCCTAATAAATGACCTCCTAGAAAGATGAGGTGAGGGGCACCTGTTTGCTATCTGAGTTGGAAAGAGACACAATTCTGTCTCTACAGACTCAGGCAGGGTGCCCCATGCGTGACTGCATTATAATCCACTGTTAATTTAAGTACATACCTCCCCGCACAGCTGCCACTTTAGAATCGTAGCATGTTCTCGACCAATGAAAGCTAGAGCAGCAAGCTTTGTTGTACACCTATCGTTGAGAAGAGCAGTCACCCAGGGAGCATTCCCCAGCATCACCCCAAGAGGGTAGGTTCTGCGACACTGGTTTCCTCTGAGGTGGCCTCCTTCGGCCATTTACTTTGTATTCTGAACTTTGGAGCCCTGTTTGCTGGCCAAAATTATGCTAGTTAGGCCTGCCCTGCTGAACAAAAGGAAAATGTCACAGAAATATTTAATTATGAGTCACGGAGGCTTGATGGGTTTTCAAGGAATGGTCAGGGGATTGGTGGGTACTGACATGGTAAAGGACATCACAGACATCCCTGAAGCCAGGTGGGGAGAATTATGAATTACAAGTGGAAGAAACCTAAGTGAGCACAGATCGTGACTTCAGGACGAAAAATGGCCAGCGACTGCCAATGGCTTCTGCCGGCAGGGCAGCTCAATGCTGTCTACATCACATCTGCTCCAACTCAGTTTATCTGCTTCAGGTTGTTGCTGTTCAGTTGTTCACACGTGTCTGACTCTTTTGTGACCCTGTGGACTGCAGCACAGCAGGCTTCCCTGTCCTTCACCATCTCCTGGAGTTTGCTCAAACTCATGTCCATTGAGTTGGTGATGCCATCCAACCATATCCTCTGTTGCCCCCTTCTCCTCCCGCTCTCACTCTTTCCCGGCATCAGGGTCTTTTCCAATAAGTCAGCTCTGCTTCAGGTGGTGTTCCCATTTCCAGGACCACGTCCCCTTGGGATTATTCCTTCGACTCTGCCAAGAGGCTTGCTCAATTCTTCGTGTTGGGCAACTTTTTCAGCCACGGCTGTGTCCAGCTCTTTGCAACCCCATGGACTGTAGCCTGCCAGGTTCCTCTGTCCATGGGATTTCCCAGCCAGGAATAATGAAGTGGGCTGCCATTTCCTTCTCCAGGGGATCTTCCCAGACCAGGGGTCAAACCTGCATCTCCTGCTTGGCAGGTGGATTCTTTACCACTGAGCCACTGGCGAAGCCCAAAAGGAAAAAAGCAAACCTACAGAAGCCACTACCTCACAACTTACCTGAGCCATATGAGTCCAACTCCATCAGTTTTTAGACAAACTGCAGCAAAAGAGGCTGTGAGGCAAAGGTATGGCTAAAAGCTAGACCTCCAGATTCCCAGAAGACATTGCACTTTCTCCCTCACACCCTTAATGTGGGGTCCCCAGCTGGCAAGGAAGCCAGTTCCTAGGTGGACCTCTTACACCAGCTGCAGTCGCACTGCCCACTTGACTGTAAAGGTGAGAACCTGTTTTACAGCAAGGAACAAGTCAGCTCTATTAGCACAGAAGCCAAGTTTCATCCTGGCCTGCTTCCCAGTCCACTGTCCTGCCTGACCCTCCCAGAATATGTGTTTGCTCATTCATTCAATCCCAACTGCGCCTGCTGGGGTTCCAGGCCATGTGCTGAGGGATATACAGGTAAGGGAACAGCCCAGGATCCTTGCTGTCATGGAGGTTGCAGGCTAGGAGAAACATTAATTGAATCATCTCACTAATCAATATACAATTAGCAATTTTTTCAGAGCAATGAATTACGCTGAAGGGCAGGAGGATCACAGCTCAATGAGCGGCTCTGTTAAAGGGGCCTGACCTAGAAGGGCTGCTGCAGGGAGGAAGGCCTGAGCTATAACTGCGGAGGAGTTAATTGGCTTTGAGGAAGATCTGTTACAGAACCCAAGTTTGTAGGCCAAATGACAGAGTGTGGAGCAGTGAAAGTGAAGGCCACTCAGTCGTGTCTGACTCTTTGCGACCCCATGGACTACACAGTCCATGGAATTCTCCAGGCCGGAATACTGGAGTGGTTAGCGTTTCCCTTCTCCAGGGGATCTTCCCAACCCAGGGATAGAACGCAGGTTTCCGGCATTGCGGGTGGATTCTTTACCAGCTGAGCCGCAAGGGAAGCCTAAGAATACTGAAGTGGGTAGCCCATCCCGTCTCCAGCAGATCTTCCCGACCCAGGAATCAAACCAGGGTCTCCTGCAATGCAGGCGGATTCTTTACCAACTGAGCTATCAGGGAAGCCTGTGTGGAGCAGAGAAAGGTTTATTTTAGGGCCAAGCAGCGAGAATGGGTGGCTCGTGTTCAAAAACTTCCAACTTCCCTGAAGTTTTTTAGGCAAAATTGGGGTGGGGGGGCTGCAGGGCATGTGATTTCTTTCTGATTGGTTGGTGCTGCTGCTGCTGCTAAGTTGCTTTAGTCGTGTGCGACTCTATGCGACCCCATAGATGGCAGCCCATAATCCAGGACTCCGGTGCTCAGCCTGAAGTCCTCCACCTGGGTGGGGGCCTTAGCTCCGCAGAACTGAAAGGTATATATTGTTATGTATATTCCTAGAGGAACCAGAACTCTTGGTAGCTGCACTGGCTTCTTGACTGCTCCTGTTACTGCAATCCTTCCCTTCTGTGATCAGCAATGTTTGAATCCGCACTTTGGTGTTTGCGGACAGTCTTGGAGGCTGAAGCCTTCTTCCTGTAAACAAGAAACAGGGGACACGGAAAGGCTTCTGTATCCAGGAGGGCCCCACAGGGTCTCATTGGGTTTCAGATAGCTGTGTTAAGAGAAACAGACTGAAACCGCCCACGCTGACCAGGCACCACAGAAACCACTTGTGTGTTATTTAACAACAGGAGGTCCTGGTAAGGAACGGGGAACTAACAAGCCACCATCAACAGGAAGAACTGAGGAAAGGTCCAAAGTACATGCCATGTGCCCTACCACCTTCCAGAATCCTTCTCACTGGAATCCATCTTGGCTGGAATCCATCTTGGCCAGGCAATGTGTGCACCACCAAGAAGGACCCTGAGTCAGAATGATTGGCCAGAGACAACCAGGAAACTAATCCCATCACCATAAAACTTGAGATAGCAAGCCACTCGGCAGAGTTCTCCTGGTTCCCTTACCTGCAGTTCTCCACCCGGGTGCCCCTTCCCAATAAATGCTTTGGCAGCACGTATATCTCCTCAGACAACTCATTTTCAGTGTTAGACAGGAGCCCACTCCCGGGCCCTGGAAGGGGTCCCCCTTCCTGCAACAGCTGGAGGCAGCAGACAGGGTGTGTGCACCTCAAAGTTCTGTGCTGGGAGTGGACACTTCGTACTTCTGCAGAAGATGGGGAAAAAAGAGTTCACCAGATATCTCGGGAGCAGACCTCAGCCCCCTGGCAATCCAGTCTCTGCCACATGTGAGAAAGGTCAGAGAGATATCTGCTTCTTTCTCTTTCCAGCACCACAGTGGCACAAGAGCTTCTTATGAAATTCTAACCTTTCAAAAACAGTGGTTACAGAAACTGTGACACCAGCGGATGTTTGTTAGGGCCAGTGAAACTCAGGAGGCCAGAAGGGGCAGATATAGACGGAGACCACAGCACATTTGCTCTAGCAGCATTTTTATTTACAAACAGCAATTTCCATTGACTTTATACCATAAAAAAGCCATTTACAAGCAAGAAACAAGAGTTCAGAACAAAATTAAGCAGCACTGAAATATTCAATGTCACAAATCTAAAACAAAATGAATACAAGAGTAAAATATCATTTGAATAAATAGTCTTAAATTCATGCTATAAAATAATCCTTAATGGCAAGTTACGAGTTGATACAGCATCCGCTTAGCTAGCTTCATTTACTTCATATGGCGATGAAGTGTGGAGTTGTGAGGTTACCAGTTTATATATTGCAAGATAATGACACTGTGTTAAGTCATTCAAATTGCTCAACCATTTATAACGGAAAAAAATGTTAGCCCTACTAATCAAAGTGGTGAGAGAGATGGTTTTCACATTAGGAAAATGGTCATTCTCGAACAAACCATACGCTTACCTCTTACTAGAGTCAGGGCAGCAACCAAAGGCTTGGGCAGCAAGTCCAAAGGTTGAATTCACAGCATACTTGTCACTGAGGGGGCAGCAAGAGGTCTGTTTACTGAATCTGCTGCAAGGCTTACTCCAGGACTTGATCGAGAACTACACCAGCCCTGTCTGTGCCAGACCCAAGGGAACCAGAGAGAAAAGGGTCTCTTGTGGCCGAGGAGTCAAGCACTGGGCAGAAACAGTGCAAAGACTCTGGCACTTACTGAAAAGACGTACGTGATGTGTGACAACCATTACAAATTTCGAACAATGTGAATGACTCTTCTGAACTTTCAGTTCAGTTGCACTGAGTAATATGAAATCTATGATTTATGAACTAGATAGTTTCATATAAAGAATTTACATAATTCCCCAATACTTTCATATATAAAATTTAATAAATAACCCTGACCAGTCTAGAAGCACCATTCAAGGGGCATGTGCCCTTGGAAAATAGTTTAGGTGTTGCATATTTGAGTCCCTTTCAGTGGAGGCTTCACAGGAAACCATTACAGAATTTTAACAATAATGAACAATAACAACAACAACAACAACAACAAAAGAACAAAACAGAAAATCACAGTAACTAATGGAAACATTGTTAAAATAAAATACATTGATTTCTTTAAAGTAAAGCTCGTTCACATAGATGATTTTACCCCATCCCAGCCCTTGTTTTGTGTTCCTGCAAACTCTTCCTAGAGGCTATAAAAACAAAAGTAAAAACAAAACCACACACAAAAATATGCAGGCCTATGGTCTGGGCTAAGGGACAAATAAAAGACTTGGTTATATAACTGCTATCATTAGAAAAGACATCTAGTCATGCTCTGGAAGATTTAGAAGTTATCAATTTAGCTCTACAGTATATTCTGCTTAACAGTGAACTGACAGTATCCTTTCTGCTGTTTAAAAAAAAAAAAAAACCAGCAACAACAAAAAACAAAACTGCCAAGGCAGAGCCAATTGGGAGGTTCTCCACTGTCCCCAAAATTAACTTGACTTCATATACTGTATTTACAAATATCATTTCTAAATGTATTTACAGTTTTAGTAGAAATTAGAGGGTAGAGAACTGATTAGAATGAAAATAACTGTTTAAAACCACAAACATTAGTAAAGTAGAAAATTCTTTGTTTTCACAGTTTGTAAGAACAGGTTAAACACCTCTAGAAAAGGACGCTGTCACTGTCTTCACATTGTCTACGTGTTAGAAAAGGTAGCTCAAGAAGAGACTCAATTATGAACGAACCTATATGGATTCAGGATATATTTTACTGTAAAAGACTTCTTCACATATCACTTTTGTCTTAAGTTTTTGCATTTGTTATAAGTGAAACATCTAACCTAAAACTGTACAGAAATAGGGATTTCGCTTTCCAAAAAAAAAAAAAAGAGTCGCTCTAAAGAGTTACACAGCGGACTTCGTCTGTGGAGACGTGAAGTGAACTTCGGGGAGGGAATGTTTCTGGTGTGGTCACGTCAATCCTCCTGGCACATCCTCATGTGACAAGGCACAATTAATTGCTGCTGCCCGGTCTGAACGGAGCTGAGCTTTCACTGGCCGTGCACACCGAGGAGCACGGCGCCCAGCTCTGCGCTGGCCTGCGCGCGGCCTCCCGCGAAGCCCTGTGGAACCTTACAGTACTGGGTTATGGCTTGAGAATTCATTCTGAGCACTGCTAGCAGTGGAGAAGGTAAAGTGTTAGCAACGTGAATGGGAGCAAGTGGAACTTGCAAAATGTGGAATCATTACTCGAGAGAAACGCAATCAATTTTTCTGCCCCTTAACAGTCCCATTACAATGTCTGAACCTGAACTGTACAATCAAAGCAATGTAGTTTTTTTTTTTTTTGTCAAAGACAATTTTGGATAAGTCACTCTTTGGTAAACTCAAACCAGTTAAACAAACTTACACACACGAAGAACTCCATGTACATAAGGTTAAGACGGACACGGTGACAAGAACCAGGACGTTGGAGGCGCTTGCCCCAAGTGCCTTCCCTCACTTGTCTCGTGTATCACAGAATGCTCTGGAGACCTCTCAGGAGGAAGGCCCCAAGCCTGAGTGAAAAGGAGGTTCCTTCCCTGAGCCTGACCTCTCGTGTCCTCGATTTGGGTGTTTCTTGTCACAAACTTTAATTTGTATCACAACACAAATTTTTTGCATTTAATTCTTTGAAGAAAAAAAAAAAATCAAAACCAAACTTGTAAGGAAAAAAAAATTACAAACATTTACCTGAAACCCCAGAACATATTTAAGTGGGTAAACACAGGGGGTCCAGCCTCCCCTCGAGGCACAGGGCTTTCATAGGAGTTGAACAAGTGCTTCAGGGAGAGAACAGGCCCCGGACTTAGGCAGCCTGACAGGAAAAGGCATACTATATACCCGGTAGCAGAAGCCGCTCCTCGAGCAGCAGGACTCGCGTGTGTCTGGACGTAGTAACACTGATGTGGAGCGTGGTGGCTCACGCCGTGTGGACAGACCCCCTGTGCTGAAGAGACGCTACTGCACAGCTACCACCCTGGGGGGCGGTCACACACAAGGGCCTGAATGATTTTTTTTTCCCCCAGAACCAAAAAACAAAACAAAACAAAAATCCCCAAACACTCCCCCACCCCAACTCCATTCTTGGTATTTTAAGAGCCAAAAAAGCATGGGAAACCGGCAAACATCTATTTCTGTATTCCTTTTAACTCCTTGCTTCTGAGGTTTCACTTTTGTTTTTTTTTCCTCTTAGGGGGTTTGTGCTATTCTCCTGGGGAGACACACTGGTTGTGAGTTTTAGGGCCAAGGTTCTCAAAGCAGAAGAGTCTGGAGTGCTGATATCTTACCAGCGGCCCATGGCACAAACTCAACACTAAATTGCTCACGTTACTCTCTGCTGGAGTATACAGTACCAGAGCAATCTTATAGATCCTGTTTTGTATACCAGAAGCACATGGGTGAACAAAATATAAAACTCACGACATTTCCTCAAGCACTAATAAAACAGTATCCAAATAGGACTCGGGTTTTTTTTTTTAATACAGTAATGTGTTTGCCAGCACATGCTTTTGAGGTCTTTTTTCAAGCTATAAACTCAGGAAAGGGGAAAAAAAAATTGTAATTCACTTTTACCATTACATTTCACATTTTCTACAACTATACTGACCTAAAAGATACATAACATAAAAAATAGCACCACGTGACCAAAAAAATGGTGACACACAGAGATTTGGTGACACACAGAGTATCTTAGAGGGCTTTTTAACTGTTGGTTTCTTTAAGCAGGAAACACTGAGAGTGGGGGAGCCAATGAGGCTCTTGTCAGCACACACAATACTAAGATAGATATATTGCTTGCAATTCCCATAGAGTATATCTTTACAAAAAGTACAAATTCCAAGTTCTGCAGTTTCCCTGGGAACTGCATGTAGAAAAAGTTGCTGTGCACCTGAACTGGCTGTTTGAAAAGAGAAAGAAGGTTTAAAAACAAAAACAAAAACAAAAAACCACAACACTGCTTGTAGAGTTTTGTAGACAGAACTACAAATTCCTTTCCTTTACTGCGAGTACTAACTCACGGTAGAGTGATTCGATTTAGTTACCTGGTGTGTGTGTTTCTACAGTACGGAATGAAGGTAGATTCAGAGGCCAGTAAAAACATTGAAAACCACTGCTCCTTTGGGGTTGGCTAATATAACACTACATTATGTAAAAAGGTCAGCACCACGGGTCATCCAGCTTACCTAACTGGACAACTAACAAAATTCCAAATGGTTTCCAACTAGAGTTGAATACGTTTTATGGCATTTGGTTTATGTGTTTGTTATGAAGCAGAGCTATGAACACTGTGATTTGCTTTGCTTGCTTTTGGACACAATGATTAATATATATATGAAAACCTATTAACATTCTTTCATAAGGGAAATAAAGGGGCAAAACCCTAACATATTAGGTAGGGACGAGACAGAGTCCAAAGCCCTGTTCACATTGTATTAAATTATATATTCCTCTTACATTCACCTCAACCAGAATAAAATCAAATTTGAGAATGTATATATACTATATATATAATAATCGCTTTATTATATATATATATAAATTGTCTAACTACCCCCTAAAAGTAATTTTAAATTAGAAAAGGTTACCCATTTGTATCAGCTGACGGCATCCCAGTCTCTCTCCATGGAAATGCACTGGCGCCAGTGCACACAATGAGAGAGTATGCCTCTTGGCAGAGACGGAGGGTCGACCAGTTGGCATAGCTAAATCACTGGCAGATTTTGGATGAAGAGTTCGGCCAAAGAGGAATACTGTCAGCCTGTTTTCCCTGGATACATTGCCCTTCATGCTTTGAGCTCCTTGGGGAAGGGAGGGCGGGGGGCGGGAAAGGATAAACACCATGGAGTGTTCCTTCCAGAAACCTTAGAAAAACTGCCAAGAGACCAAGAGATTTCCAGATGGTTGGGAAAACCAAAGATGACAACAAAGCAAATCACAAATAGGCATTGATTAATGTGCTTTGCGTGGGTGCACTATTTTTTTTTTACCATCTTAATCAGGAGCATCGGACACCGTGTGAATTTCCATCCGGGAATCCAGGGCCATCTCTGAGGCCGAGGCATCGTTTTCTAGTTTTTGTTCCGCATACACGTCTGTTCTCTCGGGGGACTCCATGCGACTGCGGACTTCTGCCACGCCGGGGTGGTTTTTCCGCAGGTGCTGGTTGAGGGTGCCTTGGAAAGGGAAGCACTTCCCGCAGATCTCACAGCGGAACGGCTTGTCATCGGTATGGCCCCGGATGTGGTACTCCAACTGGTCCTTCCGCGTGTACTTCTTCCCGCAGAACTTGCATACAAAGGGCGTGATTCCCATGTGGAGTCGCATGTGCCTGTCAAGACTTCCCTTCTGGTTGAAGGACTTGCCGCAGTAGATGCAGATCAACCTCTCGTTGTACGGGTACCAGTGACCTCGCGCGCTCCTCTCCCGTGGGCTACTCTCGAAGCCTGGGTTACTCACCACGGCCTCGCTGTCGGAACCCTGCACCAGGCCCTGCAGATCACTGTGCAGGTGGACGGACAGGGCCCGCTTCTGGCGGGCCCGTCCTCCTCGGAAACAGCTCAGCATGGATCTGGAGGGGCTGGAGTTACTCAGACTTCCGAACGCCTCAGATACACCACCGGCCGGCTGTGAGGCTGCCTGGCAGTAAGAATAGGCGTGCTGGAGCACAGAACCATAGGAACCCACGTTCACGGCCACGACTTGTTCCCCATCAACCATCTCGGTGTGGTACCCGTCGTCTCCCAGGGACGAGCTGTCGGAACAGCTGGGCCGGTCGGACTTCTCCATCTTCACTTTCACCTCGGTGATCTGGCTCTCCCTCCCTAGCAGGTCCCCTTGCTCATGGTCCCCCTCGATTTGGATCTCGTACTCGGAGACGCTCCCACTGCTCCCTCGGTCCGAGTGCCCTTCCTCCTGTAAACGGCTGCTGCGCAGAGCTTTGCTGGGTGTGGTCTCCATCCGAAGATCGCTGCTTGTGGTGGGCTGCCGTACCTGAGAGCAGTATGGCGGGGAGATCTCCACCGGGTTGGCAAAGAAGCTGCTGTCTTTCACTCCGTTGCGGCTCTCCGGGGTCTCTTCTGCACCGACGGTCACGGAGTCCACATCTCCCACACTGATTTTTGAATGGATGCTCTCTAGGATCTGCGTGCACTTGTCAATGACACACTGCATCTGAAGAAAGCTAGCTGCCGTCAGAAAACTGACAACATCCTTCAGCTGCAAGGACATTCTTCCAGTGTAACAAAATGAAAGCAACTGTTCAAACACATTGGGGTTTTTAATCACTGATATTGACAAGCCACTCATGGTACTTAGTGCTGAATGGTCCCGGAAGTAGGGGGAGCTGGCCGCGAGGACGGCTTTGTGGGCTCGGAATGGCTGACCCTGAATGTGGACAATGATGTCACATAGTTTTCCTTGCAGGCGGAGTTCGTTTAGCTGGCTCAGGACGGTGCTGCTGTACTCGGGCACATCAAACTGAATAAAACTGCTGCTGTCCATTTCTACTGACATGAAGCGTAATCTGAGGAAAGAGAGAGTTTCATAATTCACCAGTGACTCCTCACTTAAGTACAAGCCGTATAAACACAAATGTACAAAAAAGACCACCACCGTCATCACTGTAGCTACTGTATATCTTAGGGTATGCCTGAGCAATTTTCCTCTTACTTATTTTCAGTCCTTCATGTCTTCATTTAATTCACCTAAAGCTAAATAATGATCAATTAGCCTAGAGTCTTAGCTGCCTTTCATCTTGATAGAAGTAAAACATGTTGCATATAGTAGGGCCATCTTTGCTCTAATTGAGAACTTGGTATCCTTTTGAGAAACATATTTTCCTGTTTCACCTACCTTTGAGGAGTTGTACTCTGTAAAAGATAAGTATATTCATTTTTTAAAATGTTCTGCTTTATGTGCATACTTTCAACTGGTGTTTTTCAAGTATACGGCACACCGGATACACTGAATGGAGCATAAGCCCTTTTTAGTTTAGAATCTGAGTTGCTGTCTTGATGTACATTTTTTCCCCTTCAGCTCTACACACCTTTATCTCCTTTGGGGTCGGTGATTCATAGAGCAATGCTTGATCTCTTTCAGTGAAGAGGTTTTAGAGGGTAGGAGCAAGAGTGATGGACATACCAGGAGTGTATCATCCTCTGCCAGTGCTTATGATGTTAACTGCCCCCCTGCCTAGAATCCACAGCTCTGATTACTCAAAACTACAGAAGGTGTAGACCTCAGGCTGCATTCTCTGACCACAACCAAATTAGATCTGACATTTATATTTCTGTTTTTAAAGCCCAATCAATAGAAATTTAAACACCTCCTGAATAAGTACTGAATCAAAGAGAAAAATCAATAAGGAATAAAGCTGTTTAGAAAATAAGAAAACTCACATCAAATCTGCAGTAAGAAGGGTTTAGGAATGAAATTTATTTATATGTCCAACTTAGTTGACAATGCATCCAAAAAGAACTAGATAGATATGTGATAAAGCAAACAGAGCAAAATGTTAACAAGTGTGGCATCTAGATTCAGTATACAGTTGTTTGTTGTATAATAAAATTCAACTTTTCTGTATGCTTGATATTTTTCACAATGAAATGCTGGGGTTCTCAAATAACAAATTTTAACAGGCAATATCAATGCCTTACAACACTTTTATCATTGAAGAATAAAAATAAAATCACTTAAGAGGTTAGAAAAGGAACAATAAGTTAAATCCAAAGAAAACAAAAAAGTAATATAGAAGAGTATTTAATCACAAAGTTTTAAATTTTAAGATAAGACAATGTGCAACTAAATTTAAGACTCCTTCAGAAAAATATCCATCAGTGTGATAAATCACATTAGAATATTTTTTAATCACATCAGAATTTGTTAAAACATTTTAGAGAGGAATCCTGTGCCCTTATTTATTCTAGATTTATGATTCAAATCAATCTGAAATCTGAGTGGCATAAATATATTTTTAGGATAACAAAAACTGGCAGGATTAAATTAAAAAGAAACAGAAGTGCTAAAGCACAAATGACCTTCAGGCCATTCACACTGTTCTAGACGCATGCTCAAACCGGTAAAGCATCTCTGTTCATAGGGCATATGTCTGATACCAGGAAATGGCAAACAGCATAAAGACGACTGTCAACTTTACCTCAGTAAAGAGACTTCACTAAACAGACTTTCTTTAATATCCTAAAGGAAATATTAGCAAAAATAACTCATTAAAGGAATAATATATTATGATCAAGTGTAAGGATGGCTCTCTGTAGTCGCTAAGTTGTGTCCGAGTCTCGCGACTCCATGGACTGCAGCCTGCCAGGCTCCTCTGTCCATGGAATTCTTCAGGCAAGAATACTGGAGTGAGTTGTCATTTCCTTCTCCAAGGATGGCTATATATTATGAAATACACAAATATAATTTGCAATCTCAATAAGTCAAAGGTGAAAAACCATATGGCCGTATCAATTCTATGTTGAATATGCATTTTAGAAAGTTAAATTACTTTCAAAGTAAGGAACAAAATACTCAGTAAGCTAGTAAAGCAAGAACAATATTTTCTTAATATAATAAACAGTGTCTACTGCAAACCAATGGCAACATCACCTTGAAAAAGGAAACACATCTGCATTTCCCAATATGTATTCAGTAGAACATAAGCCCCAAGCTCACCATCACAACCTCCTAGGACTTAAAAATATTAGCATAATAACCCATCTGCAAAGTCCTATGGACAAGAATTCTATTCAACTCAGCAGTTTGCAAACTTATTTAACCATGAAGCTCTTCTCTCAAGGTACACATATTAATATTCCAAAGAATCAGTGTTCCCGGGCACACATTCTGGTAAACACTTTTGTAGAATTCCTGTTAATGCCTGCAAAGCTAGAAGGTTGTCTACCCACTACTTCTTTTACCTAACATTGTTCTTGACGTTCCAGGCAAAGCAAAAAGAGAAAACTAAGGCATATAGCCTTTAGAAAAGAGGAGGTGAAATTACTTTTCAAGGGAGATACGCTTATTTACACAGAAAATACAAAAGAACTGCTTGAAAAAAAATCTGTTAGAATCAGGATCTAATAACAGGAGGATTCCAAAAATTATTATTCATAAAAAACCAGTTAGGTAAGCTAATGACAAGTTACAACCAACAACAGAAACAAAAACTATAAAACACTTGGGGGATAAACAAAAAATAGGATCTACAAGAAGAAAACGCTAGCTCTTAAATAAGACAAAAACACATACAAATGAAGACACACACACGCTTCTGGTGGGAAGATTTGATCCTATGAAGATGAACACATTTCCTGCAAGTTAGGTTATAAATATAATGCAGTTCAATGGGGTATTTTATTAGAAATCTGACAAAATGATTTTAAAATTCATCTAGAACATTGCTGTCCAACAGAAATACAATGTAAGCCATGTGTAATGTTTTCTAGCAGTTAACATTGTTTAAAAGTAAAAATATAAACTTTAAACCATTTTTTAAACCCAATATAGCTAAAACATTACCATTTTAAGATCAACATTAGAAAGTTATTCATGAGATATCTTATATTCCTCTTTCCACACTAAGTCTTTTTTTCCCCATTATTATTTCCATTTTATTGATTAGGAAACTGAGATACAAGAGAAGGGTCTTACTCAAGGTTACATAGGTATTTCCACAACACTCTTAGAATTTCATATCTGTCATACTAAGTCATTGAAGCATGATGTATATTTTATATTTATAGCACATCTCAATTTGGAATAACTACATTTCAAGTCCTCAATAGCCATAAGTGGGCAGTGGCTACCATACTGGGCAGCAAAGATCTAGAAGAATAAATCCTGAAAAAATAATAGAAAAAGAAAACTGCAGCCAAACACACAGATGTCAAAATGGATGAGTAAGCTATAATTCATTCATCTTGTAAATATACACTGAGTGTATGTATTTATACACAGTATAAAAGTATGCTTGCCACTAGGGACCCAGGTGAGCTTCAATTCTTTTGTTGTAAACTGTGGTAAGAGCTGTAAGATCTTTCATAATGGAGGATAGAAGGATGATATCTCAGCTGAGACCTCAAGGAAGAGTAAAGGTTAGCCAGATGTTGGGGGGTGCTGCAGGGAAACGTTCCAGTCTTCCAGACAGGAGGAGTCACACGCACAGAGGAGGAGAGGCTGAGTCGGGAAGGAAAGAAGTGCTGGAGCACAGTAGCACAGCTAGGACGAGGAGCAAGGGCAGAGGACACGTGGGGCGACCAAGGCGGGCAGAAATCAGACCAGGATGGCCTTCAGGGGCCATTTTCAATCAGTGACAGAGGAAGGTTTCTGGAAATAGATGCTGCTGGGATAATATGAATAAATAATAATAAAGTCAGATCCCTTCTTCATAACACACTCAAAAATAACTTTGAGCAGGCGTTTCTGAGCACACAAAGACAGATATCAGAAGAAAGGGAGATTTAACTATTTAAGTATAATAAAAAACTTCTTTACATCTAAAAAATATATTTTTATCATAAAGAGATAAATTATGAAAAATATATAACATCCATGGCAGAGAATTATAAAACTCTTACAAATCAATAACAGCCAAATAGGACAACTGAAAAGTGAGCAAAGAATATGAACAGATGCTTAAAAAAAATTAAAATAGCCTTTAAACGTAGGGATAAAATGCTTAACAACTTCATCAATAAGCCAAAACATAAAAATTAACACAAGACACAATTCTTCTTTCTCAAATTGCCCAGGCTTTTAAAAGCACAACTCAGTAGGCAGTGATTATAGGAAGAGGGATGCTCTCATATACTCTGGTAAGCAAATAAAACAAAAGCCTTAAAACAGGAATTTCTCTCGACTTAGCACTCTGTACCATAAAAAAAGTCATGAATAAAGGCACAAAAATTTACTCATAACTACATTCAATTACAAAGCAAATAATGGAAACAACCTGAATAAATGTTCAATGATAAGGGGATTATTAAAGTGCGACACACCTATATACCAGATACCAAGTCACTACTAAAATGATGTTAAAGAAGAATTCTGAGTTCCACAAAATACAAGTACTACGAGGGTAGAAATTTTTACCTGTTATATTAACCATCTGCCAGATAACTGCCTGGCACATGGTGGATACTCAGTAAAAATGTGCTGAATAAATATACAGTGACACAGCAAAAAATCAGATCAGCTGCAAATGGCCAGGAAGGGTTTTCAAGGGTGATGGAAATAGTCCAAAACTGAATTACGATGGTAGTCTGACAACTTTTTACGTTTACTAAAAAGTCACTGAGTCGTACACTTAAGATGGGCATTTTTATATGTAAGTTATACCTCAACAAAGCTGTCACAAAAATCAGGTGATCACAGAATATAAAGAAGGGTATTTCTAAAAGTATGTGTGTATTTACAAATATTAAATAAACATAGATAATATTAAAGAATATATACAAAAAATTTACATTAATGAAACAGTCAAGATGTTTTACTTTCTTTGTATTTTTCTGTATGATCCAAACTTCTATAGCGAACATGCATTTCTTGGAATGACATATATATATATATATACATATGTACACACACACACACACACATACATTAAAATCCCAACTAGATGATAATTTGACAGACATTGGAATATAAAATGGTACAAACACTATGGAGGGCATTTCAATAGTATCCAGCAAAATTACAAATGATCCCCCATGACTGAGCAATTCTAGCTCTAGGAATTCATTACAGCATAGTTCATGACAAAAGACTGGAAACAAACTAAATTCTAATCAAGAGGAGCCTGACTAATAAACTATGATATGTCCATACTAAAGACTACTATACAAACAAAAAAATAAATAAGGAAGAGGCAATGGCACCCCACTCCAGTACTCTTGCCTGGAAAATCCCATGGATGGAGGAGCCTGGTAGACTGCAATCCATGGGGTCGCGAAGAGACGGACACAACTGAGCGACTTCCCTTTCATACTGTTATGAAACCATCACTATAATATATTGCTGAATGAAAAAAATCAGATGCAGAGCAGTATATATGATACTATATTTGTACAAAGCAAAGTGAAAACACATATACCTGTGTCAACATATACAGATACGAGCACAATATTTCCGAAATGATGCACAAAAACAAACAGCCTATTGGGAGCGGGAAATCACAGAGTAGCTGAAAGACCCATTAGCTCTCAGTGAATCATTGTAGACTTTTAACATTTCTGAGCCATGTGGATGTATTACTTATCTAAAACAGGTAGCATTAAAAAAAAATTTAAGGCACTTCATCTAGTTTTAAAAAAATAAGATCATAATATATTCATTGGAAGAATTTGGAGTCAGATGTGGATTCAAACGATGCCGGATTTCCGTTTATAAAACCTTGGGCAAGGTACTTTATAACTTTTCCAAGTCTCAGTTTTTTTTTTTTTTTTAATGGTAATAGTCTTTGCCTCATGGGTTGTTATGAGAAAACATGTAAGAAGCAATCTGTACCATGGATGCTTGGCACACGGCAATCAATGTTATTAGCTACCGAGACTTTTTTTAGGGGACAGGATGGTGTAACAAAGAGAATTGGTTTTGAAATTAGACTTGTCTATGAATCCTGGCTGTGCTACTTTCTAGTAAAAATAACAACAATGAACGTTTAAATAATTATGTGGCCTCAGACAAATCTGTTCTTGCCTGGAAAATCCATGGACAGAGGAGCCTGGTAGGCTTCAGTCCATGGGGTCGTGAACAGTCAGACACGACTGAGCGACTTCACTTTCACTTTTCTCTTTCATGTACTGGAGAAGGAAATGGCAACCCACTCCAGTGTTCTTGCCTGGAGAATCCCAGGGACGGGGGAGCCTGGTGGGCTGCCGTCTATGGGGTCACACAGAGTCGGATACGACTGAAGCGACTTAGCAGCAGCAGACAAATCAGTTAACTCTGATCTCTGTATGAAAAGCTTGTGGAAGAACTATTACCCAACACGACTGATGTAAAATTGAATGAAGGAAATTCATGCGATGAATGAGTACAATAGCTTAGGTATAATGAGTGCCTATCTCGTGCTAAACATCTTACATAGGTTAACTTCTCTTATCAATCTGAGGGGAATACTATGATTGTTGCCATTTTATAGATGAAAAAACTGAAGAAAAGAAGTTAAGACACTTGCCAAAGGTCCCAGTGCTAATGGATGAACTTAGTCTGGAGCCAGAGGTCAGGCTCATAACTACACCAGACTGCTTTCTAGAACACACCCACTGCCTGGCACCTGCCAAGTGGTCAAATGTTACCTATTCATTACAGCATTTTCAGGACACACAGGATGTGTAAACAGTGACTTTTGGAATTAAAGGGCAAAAGGAAGGTGGGTTCAGGCTTTTAAAAGGTACAGAGTCCTGGGCAAAAACCAGTAGAAAAAGGAAAACAAAAAAGCATTTCTGAAATAGTCTAAAACTGAAAACAGCTCCACAATGAGGCTTCCTCCTCCTCTACGTGGCTTTTTCTCTTCTTCTCAGAAAGCAGAGAACTGCACTCGAAAGCAAATCACTGAAGAGAAAAATGAAAAGACCACGACTAACACCTAAGAGAGGAATTCCATTTTTCTGCAAAATGAGAAAGGAAGTGCTCCACTCTCTCCTTGACACTGACACCTCCTTTCGGCTGTGACAGTGACATTCAGAGTTCAGCCTCAAGCTGCTAACAAGCCAACACTCAAGGAGGAAGATTCTCAGAGACTGACACACAAGGAAATTACAGGGAATTTAAGTCCTAGTCACATTACCAGGTTAAAGGGAGTAAAGGCATAACTAATCACAAGTCTACACCCAGGCCTGACTTATCAGGTCCAGCGGTCCGGAAGCAACGGAAGTCAGAACTTCTTAGAGAGACATCAAATTCAAGCAGAACCCTCCATACTCCTCTGTATCCTCTGTATTAGCCATTCCCAGCATGGGCTAATCACTGGTTCCTCGAGGGTCTTGACCTCTCCTGTGAATGGGATGACAGCGGGCCCACACCTAAGTTAGATCAACGTTTAATTTTATCTTTAAAGTAACATATATGCATATGGTCAAACTTCAAACTATAGTACAGAAAAATATAAAGTGGGCATCTTCATTCTCCTCCGGTCTCTTCTTCCAAAGATAACCACTGGGAAGCATTTGTGGGTGTTCTTTCAGAGAAAACTATAAACACATATCAGCATAAACTGTCCTGTAGGCTGCTTTTCAATCATGTATTTAAGGGGCTACCCTGGTGGTCCAGTGGTTAAGAATCTGCCTTCCAATGCAGGGGATGCAGGTTCAATCTCTGGTTGGGGAACTGAGATCCCACGTGCTACAGGATCAACAAAGCCCATGCACCACAGCTACTGAGCCCAAGTGCTCTGGAGCCTGTGCTGAGCAACAGGAAAAAGGCCACGGTGCCACAACGAAGACCCAACGCAGTCAAAAAAAAAAAAGTATCTGATACTCCTTAAAATCCTTTCACAGCAGCGCAAATTCATCGACTTCATCCTCTTTTCTGATTTCTTCGTATTCCATGGATAGCTGTGTCACCATGTGCTCAGTCGGTCCCCAGGTGATGCCAAAAGCAGGAAACCATTTAAATGGTCACAGCATTTCCTCCTAGCAGAGGGAGTGCTGGGTTAGTTTCACATCCATGGATAATGCCAACTCATCTCCCAAGAGGCAGCAGCCACTGTCCTTTCACCAACGGCGCACGAAGGGCTTGTACCCCCATAACTGCCAACAACGAGTATCGAAGTGTCTCACTTTGGCCACGCTGACAGGTTAAAAGTGGCATCTCATTGTGCTGTGACTTAATTATAAGTGAGGTAGATCATCTATTCTGGTGTTCAATGGCAATTTGTCTGTTTGTCTTTCTGCTCATCTCCTTTGCCCGTATCTGACTCTTTTACTGAATTGTCCGAGTTCTTTACAAATTAAGAAAATCAGCCTTCTGTCAAACGTGCTGCAAGTATTAGATTTAATTGCAATCACTAAATGGCATACTGACTGGGAATTTAAATTATTTTTCTACATTTATAGGAAATATTCAATTTCAATCTTCTACATGCACATGACCAAAGGGAATTCAAAGATAAATAAGAGTCCCAGCCTTGTAGTTTGTTACAGGCTTACTGCAGATTCCTCCCAACTCTGAGAGATAGGGGAATGGAATTCATTTTTGATAATGCAGAGGAGTGATTTATATTGTTTTTCATTTAGACTAAGTTTGCAGCTGCTACAGAAAACAATAATGAATTTGATTATGCCACTCACCAAATACATCAGAATCAGTATTCTTTCACTCAGCAGATTTATCACAGCTCTTTCTGTCCCATTACAGTTCAGTCACTCAGTCGTGTCTGACTCTTTGCGACCCCATGGACTGCAGCACACTAGGCCTCCTGGTCCATCACCAACTCCCAGAGCCTACTCAAACTCATGTCCATTGAGTCAGTGATGCCATCCAACCATCTCATCCTCTGTCATCCCCTTCTCCTCCCACCTTCAATCTTTCCCAGGATCAGGGTCTTTCCCAAAGAGTCGGTTCTTTGCATCAGGTGGCCAAAGTATTGGAATTTCAGCTTCAGCATCAGTCCTTCCATCAGTCCTGAATATTCAGGACTGATTTTCTTTAGGATTGACTGGTTGGATCTCCTTGCAGTCCAAGGGACTCTCAAGAGTCTTCTCCAACAACACAGTTCTAAAGCATCAATTCTTTGGCGCTCAGTTTATCGTCCAACTCTCACATCCATACATGACAAAACCACCCCCAATTAGATATTTACGCTGCTATATTTTAATTAAAAAACAAGTATATATAAACTGGATATTTTTCTTCAATACCATTAACACTTAATTTTAACAATACTTATTTTGGTTTTGTTTGTAAAATTATACTTTGGATAAGAATGTGAAATACTTCTTTTTAAAAACATACCTAAAGAGGATATTAGTTAAAATGGTCTGCTGGAAAGTTCAAAATTGTCAGCTCCTCTATTTCTTCATAATCCTCTTCTGCTCATTCAACTAATGGATACACAAACCTTTCTGCTCTCCACCTTCACTGGAATCCTTTCACACCTCTGGAGGCAGCTCTCACCTTGCACACAGCCCCTGCCACAGTCAGCTGAGGAGACTCAGCCACCACTGGTCAAAACAGTGGGTTCTGGGAAGAATGTGGGCACCCTTGCCATCCATCCAACCACCCCCACACCAGCCTCGGCAACTGTAAAAGGGAATCCCTGCCATCTTCCACCACACTTCTGAGCCTCCCCTCGATACCTGGGAAAGTCTGTCACCACCATTATCAATAACCAGCGTTTCCTGAATACTCCATACATGCTGAGCAAGTTGTAAAGGCCTTATGTGTATTACTTCACTGAATCATCCTGACCTTCCACGAGAAGGCAGGTACTATCACCCTCACTTGAGAGGTGAGGAAACTGAGGCTCGAAGAGGCTAACTTTTTCAGGACTGTTGCAAAGTTTGGCCATCTAGAGCCCCTACACAATAATCCCTTATCCTTGTTTGATTTTCCCAAGGGTAACAGTAGGACCACTCAGGGAGGCAGGGGAGTTGAGGAAAAGGCAGGAGGAAAAGAAAGCTTGACCTAGCTTACACTCCTGCCCAAGGGTGGTGGCCAGAGAAAGGGATAGTGGCAGGTGACAAATATCCTCCCACTGCTGCCCAGGGCTCTGACTCCTTCCTCTGTGAAGAGGAGGGAGGTGGAGAAGGCAAAGGGGCGCATTTTAGTAACGCCTGCCGAACTTACAAGTGCACGTACCCGGTGAATGAGCAGTCTTAGTTCTAGGAATTTACGACAGCACCCTCTTTCAAGATCAAAATCTCCCTCTTTTCTGGATCAAAGCCACGAGTAGAAGGAAGGGCCCTGAGCAGAAAAAAAAGTCCCAGGTGGCCCTCCAGCTGCGGTACATTATGCCCTCCACACTTACAGCTTTTACTCCCTCTTCCCCATCAGAGCCCTGCACCCTGGCTGATTTTAACCTGCTTTAAATAAACAGCTATCTTTATATGCTAAAGCCTCTGTTCGTTAGAACCCACGGATCTCGGGCTCAAGTCAGCGATCCTTCTGGTATTCCAGGGTGAAAGTCACAGAGAGCACATGCTGCCAAGAAGACACAAGTTCAGCCCAAGTTCAACAGAATGCAAAGCAGCGCTGAGACTGGACTTCAAAAAGCAAGAGCAGGGACTTCCCTGGTGGCCCAGTGGTTAAAACCCACCTTCCAGCGCAGGGCACACAGGTTCGGTCCGTGGCTGGAGCACTAAGATCCCATATGCCACAGGCAGGTAAGCCGGAGCCACAGACTACCGAGCCCACAAGCTCTGGAGCCTGCGCTCCGCCGCTAGAGAGAAGCCTGTGTGCTGCAACTGAGACCTGGTGCAGCCAAATAAATGAACATTTTTTTAAAAAGCAAAGCAAAAGCAGGGTGTGAGGGGCTACCCAGGACTGACCAAGTGGTGAGGAAGCCAGCTCTGAAAGCACTGAGGGAGCGGCAAGGCCAGCGCAGGCCAGGGCAAGCAGAACCACGCGGGGCCAAGAGTGGGCAGGCTCGAAGCCCACGACCACAGGCTGCAGAGCTAGGACAGACTGGAGAGCCAGAGAAGGGAGGCCATTCACTCGGCGAGGCAATGTGGGCACAAGCCACAGGGGAGAGGTGCTGGCCCATCAATTACCATTCAAGTCAGCCAGGGAGACTCGACCGGCAGGCTGGAAGTAAAAGGTGAAGGAGAGGGATCCTAGAAATAAATGTGCATGCACGCTCTGAAAAGAAAACAAAAATCTGATGCAAGACCATATGACAACAAGGCTTAGCGAGTAAAGCTGCCTGAAATCTTTTCGAGCTCCCACCCAAAAAAGGAACACAGGACCACACCCAGGCATCAGGACAAGAGGCTGTTCTGAAATGTTACAAAAAAGGGAATGATACCCCCTAATCAAGAGTCCAAAGCTCACTAGGAATACACACATTTTACCTGAAGGAGCTTTAAAAAGAGCCACTTCACAAAGACAGGGAAACTGGCCGACCATAATCTAATAGACACAGCTGACCCTGGGAAGGGTGGACAGACACCCGTTCATCACCACTCTGCTCTTCCCCGCAGCCTGCTCCGTCCACTGAGTGTGAGCAAATGAGGTGAAAGGGCCATGAGTGCGCTTCTCTGTGATCACTACAGGCTCACACAAAACGCCTGATTCACGGAAACTACAGCTCCCCAAGTTTCCAAAGGTACTGCACCCTTATCCATTTCTCATACAGCACTAGGGCATGTAAGAAGGGCCCTATTATTTCCATTTAATGTCATTACAGTCTTATGACAATATCTTTTTAAACTTATCTCGTATTGGGGTGCAGCCAATTAACAATGTTGTAAGTTTCAGGTGAACAGCAAAGGGACTCAGTCATACATACACATATATCCCTTCTTCCCCAAACTCCCCTCCCATCCAGGCTGCCACATAACACTGAGCAGAGTTCCCTGTGCTATACAGTAGGTCCTTGTTGGTTATCCATTTTAAATATTGCAGTGTGTACATGTCCAGCCCAAACTCCTTAACCCTCCTTTCCCGTCCCCTCCCCACCGCCCCCAGTATGACAGTAGTTTTTAAAGACGTGACTACCACCGAAAAATAACTAACTGAAAAGCATGGGTGAGTTTATTTACAATAAAGACATAGAGGCCTTTGCAAGCATGACATAAATCCCAGAAGCAACAAAGACAAGCACAAATACATCTGACAACATAGAAATGCATGATAACCCCCCTCCCCATCAAAGCCAAACGATAAACGACATTTTGAGGGAAAGTACACGCACCTCTGACAAAGGGCTACTTTCCAAATTCCTTAATTTATGTTATAACTCAAAGAGATTTGGGCTCACACAGATAATCCTACAGAAGAAGGGGCAAAAGATATGAACAGTTGAGAGAAAAAGTGATCAAAAAACATATGAAAAGATGTTTAGTTTTATTCATGATCGAGAAATGTGAATTACAAAAAGAAAAAATGACATACCATTCCTAGCCCATCAGACCTGCACACATTTTTAAATGTGTGACAACTATACTCCAATAAAAATTAATTAAAAAAATGTGCAGGTGTAATCCTTAGGGATAATCTGGTAACATTGATCAAGATATAAGAAGCATTTACTATTTAGTCCACAATTAACTACTAAGAATTAAGCCTACAAATACACAGTACTTACAATAGCATATTAGGATATATGAAACAAGGATGTCTGCTGAGCATTTTTATTCACTGTAGCAAAAAAAAGAGGGGAAAGGAGCTCAAAATTCATGGAGAGAAGACTGGTTCAAAAAAACAAAAACCCAATCAACAATGAAACACTACCCAGACATTAAGAATAGACAGGACCTCCCTGGAGGTTCAGTGGTTAAGACTCCTCACTCTCATTACAGGCAGCATAGGTTCGATCCTTGGTTGGGGAAGATCCCACATGCCAGAAAAAAAAAAAAAAAAAGGAGGAGACAGATCTGTATCCTTTGACCTGAAAAGGAGTTCTAATATTTAGCCAAAAAGGTGGATGTGGGAGTTGGATCATAAAGAAGGCTGAGCACCGAAGGATGGATGCTTTCCAACTGTGGTGCTGGAAAAGACTCTTGAGAGTCCCTTGGACTGCAAGGAGATCCAACCAGTCAATCCTAAAGGAAATCAACCCTGAATATTCATTGGAGGAACTGATGCTGAAGCTGAAGTTCCAATACTTTGGCTACCGGATGCAAAGAGCCGACTCCTTGGAAAAGACCTTGATGCTGGGAAAGATTGAAGGCAGGAGGAGAAGGGGATGACAGAGAATGAGATGGGTGGATGGCATCACCGATTCAAAGGACATGAGTTTGAGCGAACTCTGGGAGATGGTGAAGGACAGGGAAGCCTGGCATGCTGCAGTCCATGGTGGGGTAGCAAAGAATGGGACACGACTGAGCAACTGAACAACAAGATATTAAAAAATATGTATGTATATATCTGATTCCTTCACGTACTTTTCTTAAAAGAACAAGTATATGCTGTTGTACCGATTTTGGAAGGAATCGCATGAAACCACTGATGTTGGTGACTTTTGGGAATGAGGACTACAGACTGGGAAGAAGAAAGGGGAATAGACTTTTATACTTTTTTGAATTTTTTATCATATAGCTGTATTAGTCTCACTAAAAGTTTTTTTTAAGATACATTATAGGATTCTACCTAAAAAGATGTAATTTTTAAAACCAAAGAATCTAGAGAAAGATAGGCTGCAAATGGATAATTACTGTATCAAGCAGACAATTACAGAGGCAGAAACAAAGAACTGAGAGAGCAATGACAAGACTGATTACTTTTGACCAAAAAAAATCTTTAATCCAACAGAAAAACTTCATGGTGGAAGCAATATTTGAACAGGACTTTGCATTTCAAATGGCAGGAAGAAGACTCCAGGCAGAAGTCTGGGAGAATCAAAGAACAGCGGGGCGAAAATGTATGGTGTCTGGGGCAGTGGCCAGGCAGGCCCCAGGTACAAGGAGTGACCAGGGAAAGAGGAATGCCACGGTGGGAACATGGACGTCCCTGAATACCAGGCTGGAAATCTCAAACTGGATCCTGGTGGCTGCCAATTTGAACACGAGTCCAAAGAAGGACTCAGTAGGACTTGGAGACTGAGGGATGCTATCCACCTTGGAAGGCAAGTTAGCTCTGCCTCAGACAAGCTGCATTTAGGCTGCCCTCTGGGCAACTGAACAGAGTTGACCAATAAACCATTTGGGAGTAAACCAAAACTGTAGTAGCCAAGGACCCACGCGCTAACATGTGGTTACTCAGACAGAGAAAACAGACAAGACAGTTGAGAACAGACTTGCTCCTACTGTAACACGGTATCTCATGAAAGAGGAAACATCCACATCTATCCTCCCTCCAACACGCCATTTCACTGAACTAGCACAATTCTGCATCATGCCCTTTGTTAAGCTGTAAGGAAACTGAGTGATGAAAACCAGAACCTAGACGAGTGCCATCTTCCCACAGTGCTAACCCATTCCAAAGAGAACCTAAAGATAAGAAAAGACACTTGCACATCACCTGGGCAAAATACCCACATGAGTCTTGAAATCCCCTCGACAAAATCCTTGGGTAAAGTCCAGGAACTGCTTCCCCATAATGACAACATGAACAAAAGTAAAAGTGTAAAACCTAAGCAATTGCGATGTGCTGATTTCTGAGCCGGCTGTGCTGCTGAGTGCACGCCCCCGGGGGTGAGCTCTCTGCGGTCAGTGACTGTGTGCCCAGAGTCTAGCAGAGGGAGGCCCTCAGCAACCCCAACCAAGCTGGTGGCTCAGCTTTCAACTTTTCCCGCTGAACACCCAAGAGATGTAGGATCGTCTCACCAGCAGGAAAAATCTAGCAAGGTAGTTCACTCCCATCTAACCCATAAACACTCTCATTTGCTCCACTTCATTTAAAAATACCCAGTGACACTTCCAAGAAAGGAAAGCAAGGTTACAAATTTGGAAGTTGTTTAAGGCACCAGGAGGTACCATTATTCTGCATCAAGATGCTCATGATTCCAAACCCAGATTCGCACCTGCTGGCTTCAGTCACTTGCTGATACTGGAGACACAACTCAAGCTAGACTTCATCAGGCACTGAAGACCCTGAAGATCCCTAGTTTTCATTCTTAAACAAAAAGTCATTAAAAAGACTGCAGATGGGAGCACTGGGGACAACAGGCATGGAAACAGCAGTAACAACACTATAAAAATAACTTTCCTAGGTATTTCTGCCTGGGTCTAGGTCAAAACTAAAATTGAGCTGTCATGAATTACAATCTAATCCTTCAGAAAGTAGCAGCCGAAAAACACCAGGCCTGCCTGAAACATTGTGGTGCTACTGAAACCGAACGCAAGGAAAAAAAAATAAATAAAATGGCATTCCGTGATGGATATTCATGAAGCACTCATCCTAATTTAAAAGAAAACAAGTCTAGAGTTCTTACTGCATTAATTCATGTGAGCCTGAAAGAACATTTTTATCCAAACTGTGAGATTTCCTACCAAGGCGCTAACATTCTCCAAGTCTGCTCAGCTACACTAATTCTGAGAGCTCAGTGTGCTTTGACAGTGGGGATTGTCTTTCAGTCAGTACAAAACATCAGAAGCTTCTTCTGAGCTTTCCAAGCAAGGTAGGAATGCACTCTGTAACCTGCCTGGCAATAACAGTCACTGAGCTCCACCTGTGTACTGTACGCTAAATAAGCTCTCTACCCGCTCACCGAATCTTCATGACAACTCCATGAAACAGACTCTGCAGCTGCACCCATTCTACAGATGGAAAAACACTCAGAGAAACTAAGACCCTCTCCCAATTCATCCCAACTCACTAATGGCTAAGCCAGGATTTGAACCTAGATTTGACTGTCTCCAAAACCAGGATTCTTCTCTCCTATAACAGGAAAACTTTAATCCAGGCACAGTGGTGAGAATTAGGGGTTTTATTGGAGCTAGAGCCTTACTGATCACCTATGAGTGGAAAAAAAAAAATTCTCACTTAAGGCTGTATCATTACACCATTACACCAACACAGCAATAATTAAGGGGTTACAATTTCTTGTACTTTGCAGCCATTTCTCTGCATAAAGTCCATTATTTTTACTTCTATGAAGCGGGCAATTAGATGTTTAAAATCCTATCATGAAATAGAAACATTAGTTTCAGTTAAAGGAATAAATAAGGAACGTCCCTGGTGGTCCAGTGGTTAAGAATACGCCTTGAAATGCAGTGGACGTGGGTTCAATCCCTGGTCCAGGAAAATCCCACATGCCGCAAGGCAACTAAGCCCAAACATGGCCAATACCGAGCCTGAGCTCTAGAGCCCTCGTCACAACTAGAGAGAAGCCCGAGCTCCACAACGAAGATCCCCATGCCACAATTAAGACCCGATGCAGCCAAATAAATAAAAGTAGAAAAGAAAAACGAATAAATATGCCTTCCTGGGGCAAAGACCCCAATCAAGTCAAAGAGTTGCATCTTATCTGCACGCTGCTGGCATGTCAAGGGGCACTGGACTTGGGAAATAGATTAAATCCGAACCTCTTATGCTGAAAGGATTAGAAAAGCTCACCTTGAATCGCTTTCCTCCATGAGGTTTTCCATGCCATGAATACAACCAGAAAATAACCATTAGAAATTAAACTGACATCAGTTGAGCTTCACTAAGCTAAATTCAGCAGTTTGTCAGCTACAAAACATTAAATGGACACAATCAAGAAGTCTGAAAAACATGAAGCAGAATTCACACTTGAGAAAGATGGAAATTAATGGGAATAAAACATAATGACGCATTCCAGATTCATGATACAGACATTTCTGACAACTACTTCAGCTGGAAGGTAGAATGAGGATCCAGACATGCAGAAACCCAGAGCTCAGTAGACACACTGAAGGTCAGCAACCTGGCATGTCCCCACCTTGACACATTTACACCTCACAATAATGATGATGATGAGAACTTACTAAGCGGTTACCAAGTGCTATAAACTTTGCCACCTCCTTCACATACTTTTTTTCTTCATTTCAAAATCCACAGAACCTTAGGAAATGGCTTTTATTATCCCCACACTACAAACGAGAAAACAAGAGAGTCAAAGACATTATATAAATGGTCCAAGCTCACATGGCTAGTAAGGAGCCCTGCTGGGATTCAAATCCAGACCTGATGCCCAAGCTCATGTTCTTTCTCCACAACCTCCCACTGAAGAATTACATGACTTTTTCTTTTCCCATAATCAAGAGCAAATATTTTAATGTTTCAAAGATTTGTTTTATGTTATCTGCACTCAAAGAAGGAAAGATGAAAACACCTGCCTTAAATAGCAGCATTAGACATCAATGACATATGACAGAGAAAACTGATAATAAAAGTCTCCCTTAAAAAGAGGGGATTCAAAAAAATGTTTATAAGTCATTTACCAACAAAAACCATTAAGTGTTTACATACCTGTTATAAAAGTACAGCTACAATATTAGATAAGTATTAAGACAAAATGCCCTCCAAAAACACCCATTCCAACTGGGACAAGAGCAAGTTCAATAACCAAGGAACAAGTGCTGAGTCCTGTGCTTTAGATTCTGAGTGCCACAAAGGCATGGATGGGGGTAGGGCTGTCAGGGAACACCCTCTGGAGGAAGTATATCTTCAGCAGGGGCTTGAAGGAAGTGAAATGGAGAATTTACACAGAGAAGAAAAAGGAGGCCGGTACTTCAGAAGGGGGAACTAGAGGAGCAAGGCCCTAGAGGCAGTCACAAACTCGCTTCTGCAGGAGACAGACGACAGACAGGGAGGAGAAGCAGTGAATAAGGTCCAGGGAGGCGACCAGGGGCCAAATCAAGGAGAGCCTTGAAAAGACAGGGTGGGCACTGACTGGACACAATGTGGCAGGCAGACGACTTTGAAAGTGGTATAAATACCATAGCCTTTTAGCTGATGTCCTGGCCCTGAGCCTCTCCCTTCCCCTCCTGCAAATGATCATGACCTCTAGTCTCTGGCCTCTCACCACTGACTTCAGAATGGTTTCAACTTTGGCCTAGTGCTCAAGTTCTTTCAGGAACCAGCCCAGACAATCTTTTCCTCTTATCCCTTCCTATATGCACCCTTCTCCACAAGGAGACTGGTCTATTCATTAACTCCATAGGATCACTGGACCTGACTCTTCTTTTCCTACTTGAGTCCTACTCATCCTTTAACAGCCAGCTCAAAACCACCACTCTCACTAAGCCTTCCCTGACCATTTGGCCTACAGTGACCTCCATCCCTCCTCCCTCTTAATTCTATAGCTCACAGGCTTTTCTCATCAAATCAGTCACCTTTGCACAGGTAGAGTCTTTGCACCCAATGTAAAGCTGCTTGGATACTGTAAGTGTGCCTCCACGACTTTACCCCACCACATGGAACAGCGTCTTGACATTTAATAAGCAAGCACTCAACTCTTTTTTTGACTTCCAACATTAAGTTTGGCATTAGCATAAAGGAAGGGTGGGGGAGGTGGGGGTACTTCTGAAGTCTGAGACGGGTTAAGAAGCTGTTGCAATAATCCAGATGTCAAGCAAAGAGGGCCTGACTAGGGAACAAAGGGAAAATGGGCAGATATAAACAACAAAAAATTTTGTGCGTGCAAAAACTCTGCAGGACGTGACTGACTCCTGCCAGGAACAAAAGCGAGGGATGAATTACGATAAGGCAAGGTTTAGAAAGGCTTCTTGGATTCATTTTAAAGACTGTCTGAAACCAAGTGTATTAAGTGGCTAAAAAGTCCAGATCTGCAAACTCTTCGGTGAAACTGCCCAGTATCTTGAACCAGGGACAGCCCTTCCAATTTCAGACATATATAGACTGACAGAACTGGAAGCGTCTCTAGAGAGCTCATCTAAATACCCTCACTGATCAAAGTGGGAATCTGAGGTCCAACATGGAAGAGGCTTGCTGAAACCTCAAGCCTGAGACTCGCAGACTGTCGACGCCCCAAGGCACAAGCCGCCTAGCTTAGAAGGACACTGTAGACACCCCCTCAGGCCAGCCCAGCCCTCCGTAACGGCAGGACCTTCCGAGGGCAAGAGTGACCATGGAGACGTCCAGGGCCAAGCACGACGCGCCGTCGCCTGTTTACCTGGAGAAAAGGGGTGGCATGGGGGCAGGGGCTCGGTTGCAGCCACCAGCAGGGCCGACCCCACGGCCCGGCACGGCTGTCCAGGGGACTTAACCATCCGGCCTCCCGGTACAAAGCGGGAGCGCCCCCCGGGGCCGAGGAGCCCGGAAGCAGGAGATCCCGAGACGCCCAGGGCGGAGGCTGGGGGAGTCCGGGGCAGCTGGCTGAGTTCGACCCTCAGCACCGCAAGCAGCTTCCCGACACCGGGGGCCAAAGCAGGGTTGGCCCGTCGGGGGCGCGCGCCTGGCCGGAGCAGGTGCCCGGGGCCTCCCGACCCCGCCCGGCCTCGGCTCCAGTCCGCGCCACCCGCCCACCCGCCGGACTGACCAGGCGCGGAGGCTCCAGCCCCGCCGCGCCCAGAGCGAGCCGGACAGCGGCCCGGGACTGCCTCCGACCCCGCCGGCTACGCCCGCGCCTCGCCCGCTGCCCGCTGCCCCCTCGCCGGCGCGCCTCACCTGCCGAGAGCGCCGCGCTCACATCGCCCTCCCGCGGCGCCCCCTCCGCCGCCGCCGGCGCCAGGCCCGTCCCCGCCGCTCCGGCTGCCGCCCCAGCCCGCGCCCCCCGCCCCCGGAAGCGCTTCCCGGCCCCGCCCCCTCGGCGCCGGCGCTTCCGGGCAAGCGCGGAGTGCGGTGCTGCGGACGCGGTCGGGACCTCTCTCCGGGACTCCGGGTCCCGTATCCCGCCTGGGCCGCTTCCGGGAGCCTAGCTGCGGACGAATGGGCGAGCTGCAGCCTCGGTCCCGACTCCGGGAGAGTACCGGGGAGTGGCAGCTCCTCGGACCGCGACCTCCCCACCCGCCTTCTCCTCAGCGCCCCCTGCTGGCTGGAGGAGGGCTGCTCCGCGGGGCGCGCCCCGGGGCTCCCGGAGCGGAATGGGTGAGACAGCCAGGACCCTCGACCCACAACCGTCACCGGGGACTTGCGCCCAGCCTCCGCTTCCGGAACCCCGGCTCCCACAGCCCTTATGATGCCCTCCACTCACCCGGGCCGCGCATGGGTCGTCCGTGCGGTGGTTACTACTCCCTGCCAGACCGGGTCACTTAACTTGGGACCTTGGGCAGATGTCTCCCTCAAAGAGGAGATGAAAATTCCGAACTTTGGGGAACTTTCCTGTCCTAGACCAAGTCTCCAAAAAACGTGCATTTCCAGATCTTTGGAGGGCGCCCAATCTTGATACTCCGGTGGGAGTGGGAGCCTCGCTCAGCATTTTTCTGTTTCAGGTGAATTTAACACCTTTGAAGACCTTTGCATTTTGGTGGACGCCTGCAAAGTTGTGGCAGAGGTTTATTTTCCTTTTTCTGACTTTGTAATTAAAAAAAGCTAGGAGTCAAAGAAACCAGCTCCTCTTCAAGTTAGAAAGCTTAGACGCCCTGATCCTGCCTCTGGGCGAGAACTCTCCAGGCCCCGTCCAGTAGTCACCTTCCAATGGAGACGGCCACCCCTTGTTGAACACCCGGCTAGGCGCTGTGTAGACACTTCGAGACGTGACCTCCTTTAATACACAACCCAGGGAGGTAGTGACCTGTTGATATCCCCAGTTTATTAAGGAGGGACGTTAAATGAAGTTCAGAGAAGTTAAGTGTCAAATCTAAAGTCACACAGCCAAATGTCTACTTGGGATGATCTCCCTTGTCCCTCTGACCACAAACTGGAACTTTTTGTAGCAATGGACTATTCTGAACAGAATTTTAGGTAACCGGTTCCTAACTGCAGGCACCTGGGTAGAGAATCTTGCTCTCTAGTTGCTGTTTCTTCTTGAGCTATTGTCCTTGAGATTTGCCCCCCAAAGTGAGGTCTGTGAGCCCAGAGGCATAGGAAGGTATCATCCTGTCAGCCCACGTTTCGTCAGGAACACTGGGCGGATTCACACACCACATAAGTGAGTTCCTGTTTCCCCACAGACCAGCTGTGGGCTTATCACTTTAACTGCTTTTTGTTAAATTGGGGTCTTCTCACCTGTAATATAGAAAGGATTATACAGACTGACATGTTCCTTAGTATTTAACCTCTGTGCCAAGTGTCAAAGTTATTAGCCATCTGTCCATTGGACACTATTTCCCTCATAGATTTATGTTTATTCCCTCATCTCATTGATTCACTCAACTCATACTTTTTTCCAGTGCCCTGCTTTTTTCCTTGTCATTTGCCTGATTATGTGTCATAGTCTCTATTAACTTATTTTAGTTCAAAAATCATCATTTCACAATTAGGGTACATGTTTTCTGTTTTCCTATAATCTTTGTGGCATTTTTTAATGACTTAACTTTGCCTATTTGAAATCCGAAGTGAGCCTAGAGGGTGATGTATGGGCCTTCTTTCACAGTTGCCCAGGCTCCCTAGCAATATTTATGAAATGATAAAACTCACGTTTCATCCAGTCAAGGAAGGTTTTGCCGTAATGAAGGTATGCAACAGTGGCACCTGGTGTCAGGCAATATCGGTGTTTTGCCTTCCCTTCTTCCAAGGCACACAGTTAAAACATATCTTTCATATCATGTGTTAATTGAGATCAGGTAAAAATGTTTGTAAAAGTTCATTTTGCTCCCCCTCTTTTTTCCTCTTCCTCCTTTGGACAAATAGGGCCCAAATCTCCACTCTTCATCTGTGCCGTTCCTGAGCACTTGGACAAGTTAGCCAGGTTCTCTGATCCCAGCCTCTCCTCCTTCCAGCTCCACAACGGGACCCTTTCTGCCAAAGCTCAGGTCCACTTTGAAATCCCCAGAGTTTGGCAAAGCTTATTGTCTGTTTTTACCTGTCAGAGTCTTTCCAGGACACACATAAGTCATGCTGCTGCTGCTAGGTCGCTTCAGTCGTGTCTGACTCTGTGCAACCCCATAGACGGCAGCCCACCAGGCTCCGCAGTCCCTGGGATTCTCCAGGCAAGAACACTGGAGTGGGTTGCCATTTCCTTCTCCAAGGTATGAAAGTGAAAAGTGAAATTGCTTAGTCGTGTCCGACTCTTCTCGACCCCATGGACTGCAACCTACCAGGCTCTTCTGCCCATGGGATTTTCCAAGAAAGAGTACTGGAGTGGATTGCCATTGCCTTCTACGACATAAGTCATGCTGCTACTGCTGCTGCTAAGTCACTTCAGTTGTGTCCGACTCTGTGTGACCCCATAGACAGCAGCCCACCAGGCTCCCCCGTCCCTGGGATTCTCCAGGCAAGAACACTGGAGTGGGTTGCCATTTCCTTCTCCAATGCATGAAAATTAAAAAGTGAAAGTGAAGTCGCTCAGTCGTGTCCGGCTCTTAGCAACCCCATGGACTGCAGCCTACCAGGCTCCTCCATCCATGGGATTTTCCAGGCAAGAGTACTGGAGTGGGGTCCCATTGCCTTCTCCGACATAAGTCATGAATATCCTTTAAACAACAACAAAATTAGATGAATTCTTTAGAATTTTCTCACTCTTGCTTCCATCACCAGGACCCACTGGTGTGCCCCTTCCACCTGTCTCACCACCTGAATGGTTCTGGGCCAGCAGGGGGCGTCCACATCTCCAAACAGTCCCAAGGTGTCCACTGACTTCTAGAGCATTCTGGAGGGTCAGGGTTGCACGCAGCAGACCTTCCAGGGTAGAGTGGGTGTTCCACCCAATCCGGGAAGGCCACTCCTGGGAGACTCCTCTGGTCCTCACTGCCTGTGTGACAGGAGCCTCTCTCCTTCATCTGTTAAATGGTGATTCAGCTGTAGTCTCCCCTCCCACAGCCAAGAGCGGGCAGCAGAGCGCTGTGGCTGAGCAGTGAGGCGGATCCGGTCCTGGTCCTCACTCAGCCACATAGGGCACCGTGATCTGAGGGGGTGCCAGGCACTCACCCTGCTGAGCTCTGGCCTCTTCATCTGTATAGAGAGTGATGACAGTGACCTCAGTGGTAAATATGATCATAGAGTGCTTCCAACATGGCACCCTCAATTATTATTCTTGGTGAGCAAGAAAGCAAGGGAGAAAGGTTGACTTCAAGACTCCACGCATTTCCATGAGCCTTTTCTCACTTCCTAGAGAGAGGGCTTGCTCTCTCCCCTCCTCCTGTCTCCCCTGTCCAGTCTCTGGGTGGGCCCAACCTGAGCTGTGCGTCATGACGCCCACTGGGTCCGGGCGATGCCTCTGGAGTTCTTCCTTCCTGTCTCTTTCTTCCTCATCTGCTCTCTCCTTTTCCTGCTGACTCTCCCAACACCACCTCTTGTAACATACTCCCCTGGCACTCTCTACTTCTCCTGTGTAGTAGCCACGATGACAATTAATTAATGATGTGTACAATGATGAGTAATATCTGTGTCCCTCACCACAAGCCTGTAAACTCCATGAGGATGAGACTGTGTTTGACTTCTTTCCTGCTCTTTCCCCAGTGCTTGGTACTCAATAATTATTTGTTGAATTAATAGATAACAAGCAGTTACCAGTTTTTGCTCCTGTTTTCTGAGGGTATGAGCTGTTTTTAGTTGATCCATTTCCTCTGCTCCCTGCAGAGAAGCTGGCACTAAATGAGCAGCAGTGAAGACTTACTGAGGGGAACAAAGCATGAGTAAGTGAGAGGAGGAACTGAGAGAATGAACCTGTTTCTCTTCCCCTTTTCCCTGTATCATGGCCAAGTCCCCCTGTTGCAGGGAGAAGTCAATTCTGACTCTGTGTTGGAATTGTTTCTTTGATTTGCTCTTCATTGCTTTTATTAGTGTAATCATAATGGCCTACCTCAGAGAATCCTGCCCCTCTACCTGACTGTTAAAAATGCCTTTGTTCGGAACCCTGTACATCTGTAGATGGCAGGAAGGAAGACATTAACATATCCCCTGCCTGAGGCTTGCCATTTTTGAAGCTATTTGCAAGATTAACATCCTTTTGACTTTGTTTCTTCACATTACCCCATCTCTGACCCATAAAAGAACCTGGCAGCCAGACCCCCGATAAGATGGTAGTGGAACCCTATACCAAGGCCACAGAACAAGAAACTCTGGAACTGACCAAGCCCCACAGCAACTGTTGCATGAGCCTCCAGATCTAAACCAGCCAGTTCCCTGATGCCATATTGTTGTTCAGTTGCTCAATCGTGTCCAACTCTTTGCAACCCCATGTCCTGCAGCCTGCCAGGCTTCCCTGTCCTTCACTATCTCCTGGAGTTTGCTCAAACTCATGTTCATTGAATCCATATTAGGTAAAATACCCACCCTATTACCCACCCTGTATCATCCTAACCAATCACCTAATGCCACCATTCCACTAGGAATTTTCTCCATCTTGAGGCTATAAAAATTGGCAGTTAGCCCACTAAAGGGGTCATCTCTCCCTTGAGTGGGCCCATTGTTCTAATAGCCTCTCCCCCTCTAATAAATTTTATTCTCCTCTCATTCTGCCTCTTGTCTGGAAATTCTTTTCCAACCCAAGCACAGACCACAACAATGGTTATTTTAAGACATTAGTCTGTCGTCTTGATCAGTCAGCTCTCTGAATAAAGTCGAATTCCTTGCTTCAATACCTCTTCTTTGATCCCTCTGATCCATTGACCTGTCATGTGGTGAGCAGAGCGAGCTTGGACTGGGTTAACACCCTGTCAGTGTGAATGGTGCTGAACAGCTCATCTTGTACCATCCCTTGATCCACAGGGAGAACAGGTGAGAAGAGAAAGTTCTTCCACATTTGTAGGGAGTTCTCATTTGAAAAATAAGGTTTTCAGGAAACCCACCCCAGTTCCTGCAGAGAACACATCTACCTCATCAAAAAGGGTGGCTACCCTCCAGGAGAAGTTACACAGATCCACACCACTTGTTGGCCCTGTGCATTTATCTCCCAGTTTTCATCAAAGCCATTAATAGCAAAGTTTCATACTTTGCTATTAATGGCTCATGCACACTCACACTCATGCAAACTGTGGTTGGCAGTGTTGACTTCTGATCAAGAGAATGGAGGAGACTTTGGTCAAGAGCAGGAAAGAAGTCAAGAAGTTGCTTTGGGTGAATTACTTAACCTTTTTCTTTTTTTACTTTTTCATAGGACAATGGGGCCTAACATTCCTGAATTTCCTCTTTTAATAAACACTCTTGTTTACATTTAGACATTCCTGCAATCAGAAGATACCTTACAATCAATAAGTATATTTAATCTGGTTGGGTTTCTTGCCTCAAACTCAGTCAGTAGATCCAGAGTATATTTCAGAATCAGTGGCATTTCTTGAAAGCTATGTCTTGAGGTGGACTGAGGCAACTCACATCACATTTTCTCACAGGCAGATGTCTGATTAAACTTGGTAAAATGAAGACATCTGTAAAGATGTATGCTGGTTTCAAAAGGTGACTGAGCTCTAAGTGCTCTAAACCAGGCTCAAACCCACCAGGCATGCCTTGGATTTCAATGAAGTGAGCAAGCTGCATGTGAAGAGCATTCTTGCGGCCACATGTGTTTAATGTAAAGCCCACATCCTGTCCATCAAACTCTAGACCAGAAGCTTTGCTCCCCTTCCCTCAGAAGTCAGAGGGCTTTGCAGGATGACTTTGATGACCAAGACTCTTTAAAAAAGGATGCACGGGGAGATGGAACCTTTTCCCCTCAGTAAAATTCCCCAGAAAAAATAGTTCCCCTGACCTTAGACATGAGTTTGGCACTTTCTAGAGTTGAAAGCTGTTTAAAAATAAAAGCCAGGGCATCTGATTGTTTGATGGCTTCACTAAAGATTTCAAATATGAGGATTTGGAGACACGGTGTCTCTTTAATCTCTCTTTTTCCCTTCTTACAACAGAGTCAGAATGGAGGGGAGCCCTTTGGGAATCAACTCCCTGGGATGGTTCTAGGCACTGCAGAGCAAAGAAGAGAGTCCATGTTAATGAGATAAATTGAGTTTTGGTCAATGTATACATCTGTTAAGAGGCTTCCCTGGTGGCTCAGTGGTAAAGAATCCTCCTGCCAGTACAGGAGATCTGGGTTTGATCCCTGGGTCAGGAAGATCCCCTGGTGAAGGAAATGGCAACCCACTCCAATATTCTTGCCTGGGAAATCCCATGGACAGAGGAGCCTGGTGGACTACAGTCCAGGGGGTCACAAAGAATCGGACATAACTTAGCAACTAAACAACAACAAATACATCTGTTAACTGCCACCAAATGGCAACCCACTCCAGTGTTCTTGCCTGGAGAATCCCAGGGACGGGGGAGCCTGTGGGCTGCCGTTTATGGGGTTGCACAGAGTCAGACACGACTGAAGTGACTTAGCAGTAGCAGTAGCAGCACAAACAAGGGACTCAGCATCTGGGTGTTAATCCTGCTTCCTAGAGTCCCATGCATTCTTGCCCTGCTTGTTCACACTGCAGAAATCAGTGACTGGGATGGAACCCTAATAGGAAGAGGGGAATTATTAGGAGGAGGTGAATTCACCATACTCAGGCCAGATCAGCGGGGCTGTGGAGGTTCACAGTGCCTGGGAGATATACAACAATAACTGTTGTATATCTATTTATTCATTCAACAAGTACTTTTTGAGTGCTAATTAAGTGCCAGCATTGCTCTAGGCCCTGGGGATGTAGCAGTGGACAGGGGGGGAAAAAAATCCCTGCCCTTCAGGAACATACGTGCTTTCAGGAAAAGAGAAAGTTATATATAGCATGTTAGGTGGTAAAAGGGCTCGATGACAGAGCTTCATACAAGTTCGAAATTCTTGCCTGACTTCTGTATCAAACCAGAGGATCCTCACAGCTGTTGGGTGAGCAGGGGCTAATGGCATCTCTACCTGCCTTCCTGACCTGAATCTTTTCCCCCTGCTGACCCTGAGCTGGGGTTTGCCTGTTGTACCTGCCCTGCTCTGGTCAATTTTCTTTTGCTGCGCTCCTTGAGGATCTGCTCCTCAGCAGCTCCTGTGTCTACTCTGTCCCCTGGTCTCATCTCTGTAGCCCTGCCCACTGTCCCTGGCCTGGCTTTGCTTTCAGATTCAGAGCATCCACTGTTACTAGACACTTGCCCCTTTTCACCATCTAAGAGTGGATCCCGTAGTAAAGACCATGAGACCTGGGCCAGTTAATCACTCTCTGAACCTCAGTTTTCTCATCTGTAAGATGGGCATGGTCATAGTGCACCTGTCCCAGATGGTTGTTAGGGGAATCTCATGAGACAGTAGATGCAAAGTGGTTTTCAGAGGCTTGCATTTAGTGGGTGCCGAATCAGCCGGAGTTGTTCATGCAAGAGGGACTGAGCTAATGGCAGCAAGGCAGGGGGCAGCGCAGAGTGGGGGTGCGCCCTGGCTTCATTTTCTGCACCCCTTCCCGGCCTCCTCTGCATCTCCCCTGTCCTCCCCCAACCACTGACATTCTGTCATTCTCGGCTCCCCTTTCATCACCGAGTTTAGCTCCACGGAATCTTTGCCTCTGGCCATTTAATGAGAAAGACTTTCCCACTGATCAGCTCCCTCCCTCCCACTGTCATCGCCAGAAGAACAGTCTCTGTTCAAAGGGGATGATGCCTTCCTTGTCAGTCAAGACTCAAGAAGATGGGGGTTATCTTAGACCTTTCTTTATTTTGAATGCACTCGCGGCCAAACTAGTCAGTGGGTTAGTTTGTCCGGGGTCCTCCTCTGGGGAGAGGATCTCTGCCGGATGAAAATCAAAGCCCCTTTGTTATCTCCCAGCATGGAAGCCTGGCCCAGCTGACAGTTACAGTTTACACTGTAACAATGCCTATTTTTTAACCCGCTCCCCATGTTCACAAGACGTGCAGATAAGCGAGTAACCTCTACCCATTCTCCTCTTCCTTTAATGAGCTTCTCATTTCTTTTTCCTTGAGCTGCCTGAGTTTGACCAAATTGGACATGCTCATCTGTTTGGATTCCTTGGCAGAAATTTGGGGCCTGAAGGCTTGTTAGGGGTGGCTCAACTTCTGGTCAAGTGATAAATTAAGAACACAGTTTCTATGGTCAAAACTCACTGAACAAAGACTTCCCTGGTGGTCTCGTGATTAAGACTCAAGCTGATCTCTAGTTGGGGAACTAAGATTTCACATGCCTCAAGGCCAAAAAAAAGAAAGCTCACTGCAGAAACCAGGGACATAGAAAGTTAAAAATAAAGACAAATTTATTGGGTGATGAGTAGCTCATTAAAAAAAAAAAAAAGGCTCACTGAACAAAGTTAAGATGCTTAACCTCTCTGAACTTGTTTCCCCATCTGTGAAATGGAGATAAGTGTTCTGATCCGAAAGGGTGGTGGGGAGCAGTACAGTGAGATAAAGATTGTAATGTACTTCGCAAAGTGCCTCATGAGTGATAAACAAGCAAGAGCCAGAAGCTCCTATGTCCACGGTGAAGTCTGTAAGGAAAAAGTCTTACTTTCCTGCTGAGGCTTCTCTATCGTGTCTGGCTACCTGGAAGCTATCACACACTGAACCCTGGCTATCTGCTGATTCGCCAGTCATAAGCAGCTTAACGACAAGGACCTTGTCTGGCTCTCACACAGTTCTTAGAAGTTACCAGCATTTCCTGTTGTCAGGGACTTCCTGTGACTTGAGAGCAAGGACACTGTCTTGTTTCCCACTGTGATCCCTGTGCCTAGCACCAAGCTCAATAAATGTTTTAAAACCAAGGAACAAAGGAAGGATCAAGAGGTCAGGCTCTAGCTAGCTCCCACGAGGATGAGATGGTTCAGGATGAGGAATACAGATTAGCAGCGCCCAGCGATCATCCCCTACCATGCCAGCCCTCTTTGGTCCTCACTTCAGCCTCCTCTCAAAAGTGCTGCTCACCCTGCCTGTCCACAGAGCTGAGAGACAGGCAGAGCTTACCTCTAAGAAGTGAGCACCAGCAAGCTCCAGGTGCTAGGTGAAGTGTGTAGCTGATGCAGCTCCCTCTCCCAGTGGGAGAATCCATAGTCTCAGAAAACCTTTTTCCTTCAATACATCGACCATCTTGTACCAACAATGTGTTCCAAAAACCCACCCATTAGACAGCCATTCCTTTCAATGAATTATGCAGAGCGCTTCTTCTTTAAGGGTTACTGATAACTTCAGCCTCTAGATCCTCTCCCAGTTAAATGCCCTCAGCAGAAAGGCCCTCTTGAATTCTAAAGCACATTCCAAAGACAGCCTGACTTTAGCCCTCTCTCTGGAGACCCAAGAACTGAGAACTGGAGGAAAAAATGTAAACATGGCCCTTTCTTTGCTCAGTCAAATTGAAACTATACTGTTGGCCCAGGAGTCCCTCCATATATCCATCATTTGCTTGTTTCTAGGAGGAGAGGATTCTGTATGACAATCTAGCTCACAGCTGAAATGGTGTGCTGGAGGGAATGGCACTTTGATGCAGTTTGAGTTGCAGTTTTGGAGACCATCCCATTTACAGAACAGATGAATAAAGAAATGAATATGGGGAACTACGATCATACACAAGTGGATAAAGCTCAGAAACATAATGTTGAGCCAAAGAAGCTAGTCACAAGAGTGTGACCGATATACGACCCATTCATATAAAGTTCAAAGACAGGCAAAATTAATCTACAGTGCTACTAGTCAGGAAGTGGGAAGAGGAATGAGGGAGCTTTTTTTTTTTTTAAACCACATTTATTTATCTATGTATTTATTTTGGCTGTGCCGGGTCTTAGCTGTGGCACGTGGGACTCTCAGTCTTCACTGTAGCATGCGATCTTTAGTTGCAGCACGTGGGATCTAGCTTCCTGACCAGGAATTGAACCCAGACCCCCTGTATTGGGAGCTTGGAGTGACCCACTGGGCCACCAGGGAAGGGAAGGAGGGGAGTTTTCAGCCTCATGTTTTTTGATGACGTGGGTACATTCATTTTGTGAAAATTCACTGAGTTGTATATTTATGATTTGTGTTTTTATTTTATGCTTGACCATACTTTAGTTACCAATAAAAAATAAAAAGTGCACATGGCCAGCAGGAAATCCTGAGGTCCAGGACTGAACCGCACAATGATAATGCAAAGCCTTGGGGTAAATTTAAGTTTAAACTCACTCACAGAGCAGTGAAAAGACTAGCACACCCCGACCAGCTTTCTTGTGAACACTGGGGTCATTAAACTCTACCAAGAGGAAATTCTCCTTTCCTAGTGAACAGGAGAGAACCCCTCACCCAGGCTGTCTTCCTCCATCACTCTCTGTTAAGTTCTGTGTCATCATGAGTTCTGATGGAGGCCAGGGGTCAGCAGCTGCTAGAAAGTATAGCTGTTGTCTGGAAAAGATCTTTAAGACATGTAACACTTTCCCCTGGAGCAGATAAGGATCTTTTGTGGGGAGGGGCTTCCAACCACAGAGTCTGAGGCTGGCCTGCCATCTTGAAGAATTTCCCCCAAGTGCCACTCTGATCACCGGACAAGCTGCCTCCCAGGCATTCTGCAGAACAATAAGCTGACTTTCATGTTGCCCAAGGCAGGATGATTCTTTGGGGTCTGGACTTTTGAAAGGAGCAGTTGGTGACTCATACAACAAGGAAGAGACTGTGCTTAAAGTCAGATAAGCTAGTCATTTACCTAAATTCAAAAAGAGAATACAACTGAATTACCATCGGCCTCCATTTGTAAAGAGGGTTGAGAGACCCCCCAAGGAGCAGAAGCAGCTCGGCTGCAGGTGTGACCGTGGTTCCTGGGCTGCTCAGTTCCTGTCCTGGGCACTAAGCTGTGATAGCTGCTCATGGGTGCTGGAGGTCAGCAGGGTCCCCTCAGTGAATCGGCACATCACAGGCACCAAGAAGGGAGCAACTTGAATGTGGCCAAGCCAACCTTCAACTGCCAGTGACTTCTGAGGCAGTTCCTGGCTTGGGGTGGCTGATTGTATAATAAAAAAAATCTGCCTTGTAAGATGACTGATTGTAAGTTTCCCTAGTGGCTCATACGGTAAAGCGTCTGTCTGCAATGCAGGAGACCCGGGTTCAATCCATGGGTTGGGAAGATCCCCTGGAGAAGGAAATGGCAGCCCACTCCAGTATTCTTGCCTGGAAAATCCCATGGATGGAGGAGCCTGGTAGGCTACCATCCATGGGATCGCAAAGAGTTGGACACGACTGAGCGACTTCACTTTCACTTTCACTTTCAAGATGACTGAATTTACAAGAGGAAATTCAACCAGTATTTACAGTTTCATACATTCTCATTTGGTATTTGGTATCTACCTCAAGTGAATATTCGAGTCTCCAGTCTCTCATCTTGCTACTGACACTCAAGACTTGCTAAAGACTGTAGGAGGCGGATCTGACTTCAACTGAACGAACTGGTTGGGTGCCAGGCCCTCTGCTGTCACACAGACATGTAATGAACAAACACAAGCAGGTCTCTACAACCTTCTGGGCCTCACAGAGCTTAGCAATGTGCATACAAATGATGTCTGCAGGGGTGACACCTTGTAAGTTTTTTGGGGGCAAATCCCATGGACAGAGGAGCCTGGTGGGCTGCAGTCCATGGGGTCGCTAAGAGCCGGACACAACTGAGCGACTTCACGTTCACTCTTCACTTTCATGCATTGGAGAAGGAAATGGCAACTCACTCCAGTGTTCTTGCCTGGAGAATCCCAAGAATGGGGGAGCCTGGTGGGCTGCCATCTATGGGGTCACACAGAGTCGGACATGACTGAAGCAACTTAGCAGCAGCAAGGAAGAACAGATGATACTTAGATGGAAAAAATGAAAGCTTCTTGGAGGAGGTGGCATTATATTTGCATTTATTTTGTTTTTTACTTGTTTGTGCCTGGTCTTAATTAGTTGCAGCCTGCGGGATCTTTAACTGCAGCATGTAAACTCTCAGTCGTGTCATGTGGGATCTAGTTCCCTGACCAGGGATCTAACCCAGACCCCCTGCATTGGGAGCGCAGGGTCTTAGTCACTGGACCACCAAGGAAGTCCAGGGGGGTGGCATCAGAAGTGGGCTTTGTTTGGGGCAGGAGTAATGGGCAGGATTCTGTCAAAAGGAGAGGACATAATGGAATTGGTGGCAGAGGGAGTCTCAGTAATCCTCATGGTCATAGGGAAGCTGAGAGCAATTTCAAGGGAATGTGGGATTTGGCCTGAGAGTAAAATAGGCAGGAGAAACAGTGAAAACAAACCAGAAACGGGGACGAAGCCTACGGTCTGGAGAGGATGCACCAACTGTGGTAGGAATCGGGGACCCCCGGGGGTGTTTCAGAGCAGTGTGGTCACCTGAGGGAACAGTGAGGTTGATGGGTGTGTGTAGGGAGTGGAGTGGGGACAGCGGGCTGGCGCAGTCATCGAGGTGAGAGACGAGGAGGACGATGGTGGGGACAGTCACCTTCCAAACCTTAAACAAATGGGACTTTTTTTTTTTTTGGTGCTGTACTGCTTGGCTTATAGGATCTTCGTTCCCTGACCAGCCACTGAACCTAGGGCCACGCCAATGAAAGCACCAAGTCCCAATCACTGGACTGCCACAGAAGTCCTTTCAAAGAATTGAACTTAATTGAGTATATGTGTGGGTGGAGTTCTTGAGACTCCCTGCCAACTATCCTTCCCCTCGTGACCTTCATGTAAGGAAGAAGGTGTTGCCCATTCATGAGGATGTTGGTGGAGCAATTGTTGAATTACATTGAAGGAATTGCTAATTGGAATTTCACTGGCACACAAGGCAGGAGGGTGCATGCTCAGTGCCAAGGGCCAAAATCCCATGGAAGAAAAGCAAGTGTAGAGGGAGCCTCTGCAATTCTCATTCTCAGATGACCCTACCTTGGTTAACAACAGCCCCTCAGTAGGCTGCTAGGAGTCCAGCCTACCCCATTGTATCACTGACTTTGAACCTGACCTACCTGGGCTCATGTTGGCTCCTCCCACCAGATACCTGCTATACACCCAGGAGGCCACACTGGCAAACCTATTATTTGTCACTCAACCCACATAGGGAATGCAGCACAAATACCATGTCCTGGGTCATATCATTCCATTGGGTTCATTTTCCTAACAGCTCTGATCATTGTCTATGAAATCAGATCCTCAGCCTAGGATCCGTGGTCCTTCATGACCTTGAGTACCAATATGGTGTAACTGCTGCGAGCTTGGGTTCCAGAGTCAGAGGACCTAGTTCAGAGTTCTGGCTCTGCCACTTATTTAACCTCTCTGAGCCTTGGTTTCCCCTTACCTTTGAAGCCAGGTTGTAGTAAAGATCTAAAGAGGTATCGCACGTAAAGAATGTAGCGCAGAGCCTGGCATACAGTAAATGCTGGATGATTGACATCCATCACCATAGTAACAACTTGGCCCCCCAAACCTACCTTTCCTACTGTATTGCCACAGCTCCTTTCTCACTTCCCCCCTCTGCCTTTCTTTATATTTTCACTCTGGGTAAGTTGGCCTCTTCTTCACTCTTATTCATGGATCTGCATGCCAGAATTCCACCCATCCTTTCAGGCCCTGCTCAGATGCTGATGGCACTAGGAAGGCTTCGTGCATGTCCCTTGGCATCCTGTTCCTGTGTGGAGTTTGTGGTACTTCGAGAGGTACTAGTCTTACCTGCCTCTAGAATGTGAACTCCAGGAGGGCCGCAATAATTTTGTTTTGTTTATTGCTATATCCCCAGCATCCAGAACAACACATAGTGTTGGTTTATTTTTTAAGCATGACTCTTCTCACTAGAGTGTGCTTTTTGGGAACCTGTGATATGATTTATTCTATAGTGTCCATGTTATCCTTGTGAATTCAGTGTCCTGAAAGGTGGCAGACAAACTAGGAGAAAAGGACTCTGTTCAAAAGTGGGGAATGGGAAAATCCTGGGAGGCAGAAACAGGAATCACTGATGAGGAAGGTTTGCCCTCTTTACCCTCAGGATGAGAGAGATGAGTTAAAACCCAGAAAACCCAGAGAAGCAACTGATTTTGAGGGTAGCCATTACAGGAAATGGCTGTAACTTGGGTCTTGTCTTACAGATGAATTAAGGTCAGTGGCTTTGACCACATCCACAGCTAGGTTTGTTTGAGAAGTATTCTCTTGAAATTGATGGTAAAATCTTATTTACTGGCCTGGATTCATTAAGATTTAACCAATTCTAATGACACAGACAGCAAAGGACCTATCCTGAAATGTCCATTTCCTCATCTCCCAGAGTGTTTTTCACAATCTCTGAAGGCAGGGAAATCAGTCCTGAATATTCACTGGAAGGACTGATGCTGAAGCTGAAACTCCAATACTTTGGCCACCTGATGCAAAGAACTGACTCATTTGAAAAGACCCTGATGCTGGGAAAGATTGAAGGTGGGAGAGGGGACGACAGAGGATAGGATGGTTGGATGGCATCACTGACTCAATGGACCTGAGTTTGGATAAACTCTGAGAGTTGGTGATGGACAGGGAGGCCTGGCATGCTGCAGTCCATGGGTTTGCAAAGAGTCGGACATGACTGAGTGACTGAACTGAACTGAACTGAAGGCAAGGAATCACCATCTGGAGGCTCAGTCTAGGGCCAGAGCTGGTGGTTGATAAATACTTGGTAAATAAATGAGCAAATGAATAAACCAAAGAATAGACCCTGGAAGGATATAAAGCTACTTTTGAGATATCCCACATTTGCATTAATACTTTTCAATTACACACACTTTACAAAGAATAAATGTAAATACATTTACATACAATAAAATTCATAATAGTGTTTTGCAATTTTGAATTTTTCTTGATAAACGATTGTCATGGTGGGAGGGGGCTCTGCAAATCTTTCTAATATTAAAAAAAAGATCTTGGGAATTCCCTGGTGGTCTGGTGGTTAGGATTCTGCACTTCCACTGGAAGGGTCACAGATTCCATCCCTGGTTGGGAACTAGGATCTAGTATGCCACATGGCACAGCCGAAAAAAGGAATAAAGTTAAAAAAAAATCCTTCTACTTGAAAAGATTGAGAAGATTTGCCCTGAGATGCTTCTGAAACAGTTTCTAGCAGAACTGCTTAGCACCTTTTAGACAGAACTCCTGTATGAGTCACAAGCTCACTGCTGCCCTTTCTACTTTCAGATGGTCAGAAGAGCCTCATGCCATGCTCTCTCAGAGTTGATTCACACAAAACAAACTGCCTTTATTGCCTATAACCTGCCCAGGTGTGTAGTCCAGATCCTGTGTTTCCCAACTGCAACATCCTACTGCTATTATTAAGAATACTTAAAGCTCAGAATGCTACAATCATGTTTTGAGTGTTGTAGAAAAGCAACTTTTGGTCCTTAATCAATTGCCGCAAGTTTTAGTATTAGATGAAGCACCAAATAACATGTAACCATCTGTTTTAGACTGCGCCAAAATTCACTGAAAATATGCCCTCTTCTAGAACAAGCTTCTTAGCAGAAGTTAACAACAAAAAAATATTCATCACTTTCCTTCACTACAGGGCTGGTGTATTTAATAAGGAGTCTGGCAATTCAGTTTATTCTGCTTCCAAAGCAAGTTGTCAACTGTTTTAAGTTACTCTACTGACATTCTGGTGTGAGCCAGACACTGACTTTTCTCTACCAGAAATCATTTTTTTGATAAATCTCCTTGCCCCCTTCTGCCTGACTCTACTTAAATAAACAGCATCAAATATTACAGCTCAGTACTTTCTCAGATACAAAACCTTTCACTTGGGTTAGGAAAGAGGATCTATACTTACCTTGAAATTCTTAGCTAACAGGCAATTTCAGCATCACTTAGATGACATTCAGTGGGAAGAGGGCCTTTCTATGATCGTTGGGTATGCATACTTCCTGAGAAAGGTGTCTGACAAAGCAAAAAGTTCATGGCCATATCTGGTGGCTAAAGATTCAACAGTAGATCAGCAATCATTATAAAATTTTTAAATTCAGCAGTATTTACTGACTGTGGATCAGGACTGTGTCAGCAACGGTCACTCAGAGGCAATTAAGGTATAGTTTCTATTTCTGAGGACCTCACTGTCTAGCAGGGAACATGGGTTTGTGTGAAGAATGGATGGTATACGTAACATTCTAAGATAGTAACAAAGGCTATAGCAGAGTTACCTTTAAAATGAAAATGGAATCACTAAGACTTGGTGTGAATAATTTTCAGGGGCACTCAGGGAAGGCATCACAGGAGTTATTTTTGCAGAGCCTGGAATAAAGTGTTCCAGGAGGAGGAAAGTTAGGAAGTGGGGACGGAAAAGAGAAGGATGAGTGTTCAAGGCAGGGAAAAGCGTCTGTCGAAGGACAGAGAAAAGTCCGAGGAGAGGAGCCAGGGCCCAAGTGGAGATGGGCAGTTAAGACCAGACCAGCCAGCTACTGTGACAGCAGGAACCTGGATGGCAAGCTAAGGGTTTAAGATCCTCTGAGGGGGATCATGGGAGGTAACAGGACTAGATCTGCTTGGGAGGGGGTAGGGCTTGGAGCAGTTAAGTGAGGAGTTGGGGATGCTGGGAGGGAGTACCTTGCCCCAGAGGCTGATGGGAACAGGGTGAGCTTGCTTGGGGCCCACCAACCTAGAGATAAGCAGGTGCTGCTGGTGCCAAGACCCGGTCTCCTGAAGATAAGACACTAGAGCAGTGGTCAGGGGGCTGAGATAAGCCTGTGGCCTTTGGAACCCCTCTCTAGACGATTTACATTCAAAATTTCACATCCAGGGCACCAGCAGCCAGGGCGGGGTTTCCTCCGGACATGCTGAGCCCGACAGAACACGTGTAGCTTAGTGGAGCCCAGGACTCAGGCTGGCTGGGTTGGAATGCTGGCTCTGTTGTCAGCGTCCTCCTGCTAGATGGTGACGGCATGAGCACCTGCCTTGCACAGTGGGTGTGAGGGTGAAGGGTCAGGCCAAGAAAAGTGCTTAGAATGGTGCAGAACACAGTAGGCCCACGTAAATGTGAACTCTATCAAGAAGCAAGCAATTGGTTGATTGTACTATGTGAAAATAAAGCTGCTCTGATGGCGAGGGTGGTGGTGGGCGGGTCATGCTCCTTTTCCCTGCCCTTTTCTTGGAGTAGGCCCTGATGCGCCTTTTCTACCAGTTTGAAAATCACTGGACTTTCCACCCCTGGGGTTAATTTCTTCATATATTTCCTGAACCTAAGGCATTCAAGCAGGGACCTACTGGTGCCAGGCCTGGAATTGTCCCCAGACGGAGTCTCTATTTCTCCAAAGAGAGCAAAGTGTGTGAACCCAAGCGACATCCAGTGAGTCACCCAGCACCTAAAGGCAGTGGAAGGTTAATCTATCCCAGGTCCTTGCCACCCCACACTAGAAGCCTTGCTCAGTGCCCTACAGGTGGTGAGGGTAACTGTGCAAATCTCAGAAGCAGACATCCTTCCTAGCCCATGAACAAGGGCTCAGAGAGGGGTTTCCCTGAGGGAAAAAAAAAATCTCCCCTGCAGACTAGGAAGCTGTCATCCTTTCTTGCTACCCAAGGTGGCCTGGGAGAAAATTCTGCCTCACCAGACTCTTATGAGGAATAAGTGAGCTAATGCAAGTTAGACACTTAGCACACGCTTAAGCCTGTGATAAACCTTCTCCTAGGGCTGTTATTTATAGTCTGCAATCCCAATTCTTCTTACACCTATTAAAGTAGGTATGGTGTTCAGTGGATTGAGTGGGTGTTCAGAGTCCTAAAGATATAGAACTGCATTAAAAAAAAAAAAACTTTCCAAGAAAGATTCTCTGTATCACCACATTGGGAGTAGACAAAAGATACCTCACACATTATGACACACTCTATAAATGAGGTTAAAAATTAATCCTTTCCAGTCTGGTTCAAAGTCACTGCTGTCATTTTAAAGCCTACAATCTCCACTCGGCCAGACCCTGCAGGAATTCCAGCAACCGGTTCAGATTTGGCGTCCGTCCACCATGAGTGGAGCACTGTGCAGCTCAGGAGCTTTCTGAGAACCCTAACAAGTGAGATTTTATCACAGTGTGGCTGACCCCAAATTAACAAGACAGGGGCAGTTCTAGAGGCAGTCTTTCGCTTCTATCCATAAAAGTTAGCTATTACATTAGACAGACCATTATACTCTGGGGAGTAACAAGTATCTTATTAAGTTATAAATACATTTAATGGCTTTAGTCCTGTTTTCTTATTTTGGAATATGAGGAAGAAAAAAAATAGAACTCACAATTTCTAGACTTTAAAAGCCACAATTTTTTAAAAACATCTACTTACCTACAATATTGCTTATTTTTATAGTGCCCACATACTCCCTTGAAAGACAGCTGTGTCTCTCCTGTGATGGCATCAAGCTACTTGCAGTGGGACAAGAAAGTGACAGAAGATTATAAAATCAAATGGTTTGGTTTTGATTCAAACTAGTCAAACCAGTTCAGAAAGACCATGAGACTTTTCTCTCCACCGCTGCTCCTGTTCTGGCTTCTCATTAAGCGGGGGAAAAAAATATACCATTTGTGCCTATCTTCATTTACCATTCATTCATTCTTTTCTTAAAGAGAACCCAAGACAGAGATGGGAGGGTATAGAGCCCTTATCTTTCATGTTCTGTGCTGAGAAAGAACAAATTTAAGATCACTTGCCAAACAGTAAATGACTGTTAAATCCAATTCAACAAGCTTACCTCATTTCCTGTCGCTGACCTGCGAACTGGTCCATTGACCGTGGGCAAATCCTAGAGCTGTACACCCTCCAGGACGCCTAGGCGTGGAGACTGTTCTCAAGAAGTGCTCCGGTGGTTTGGTGGGAAGCAGTCCCTGAACTGACTATAAGGAAACCTAAATAAACTGCACAGGTGTTACACGCTCCGTCTGGATAACACCCCTCACATCCCACCCCGCTTCTGTTCACAAATACAAATGAGCCACTTCATCCTTTTCTTTTCCCCTGATAAGAAAAGGGGCCTGCCTCTTCACCCTATGGTCTCTGCCCCCGAAATCTACTTTCTAGGTGGGCTGGACTGGGGGTAACCAGGGGCCTCTGCAGGGTACCCAGTAAGGGCAAGAGTAGGGGTCGGCAGGGTCACTATGCTGCAGGGCCTTAACCGTTTGCCCGTGGTCAGAATGGACAGCCTCGCCTCAAAGAAAAAAAAAAGGGCTAGAAATGGTTCTTTTGGACTTCTTCCCATACAGAGAATGGCTAAGCTAGCTGAGGCAATCTGTAGCTGGCTTCAAAATCAGCAGTGGGGAGGGCGGGGGGAAACCTCACAACAAACAGTGGTAACAGAAGGTTTGTGTGGGAAGATGGTTAAGTTTGGTCTAAAACAAGCAGTGTCTCTGGTAATGAGCTGTTGTTAGGAAATACGTGTGGCCCTCAGTGCCTGCGGCACTTTTAAAGAGCACTGTTGCTGCTTCTTGCGGGTTTTCTTGGGGGTGGGGGTTGGGGAGCAGGGGAGGGGAAAGTGAGGTGAAGCAGAGACCTGACTAAAGAGCAAGGCGGCATTAAAGAGACTGGAAAAAACCACCTTTCGAGTGCTGCAGCCACAAGTCGTGCTTCTGAATCTCAGTTCTGCCGGGGAAGTTGCGGTGCCACCTTTGGTAACAGACTCCCCTCCTGTGAATCACAGCTGGCTCACATGTTGAGGCGAGTGCACCTAAGGCATCACCTGGGGTTCGGGCACGGAACACAGGCATAACTCAGCTGGGAGACGGGCGTTTCATAAGGGACTATTTACAAAGGGTGTGGGCAGGCTCCAGGAACTCCTACGGGGACACTTCAGTCTCTGAGGGCCGGCGAAACCGGAGTCAGGACCGAGCCTCGGCTTGATAGCCCAAGAGGAGGGTGTAGTCCCCAGACGCTGAAGTTGCCTGGCAGGAGCTGCGGAGGGAGCCCGCCTGTGGAGCCACGCCTGGCCTGGCGGAAAGGAGCCGTGGATGCCCGGACTTCTCTCCTCCCACCCGCCAGGCTCCTCCCAGCGTGTCTCCTGTAGACCCTGACCAGAAGCCGGGACAGGTCCACAGAGGTGAGCGGCCAAAGCGAAGCCCAGGGTAAGGAGGGGATCTGGAGGAGCCAAGAGAGAATAACCAGGACACCCAAACACCTGACGGGGCTAGCGGGGCGGGGGGCTAAGCGAGATAATCGTCATAAATGCCTGACAGGGCAAATGATCAACTCACTACCCATCTGAGCAGGCTAGTTGGCATTTACTTATCAAAAGGCCACAATATAACTTTTATTCTCAGGTGGCAAAGGTCAGAATGAAAACAAAGACTTGTGGTCAAATATCCAGAGTGAAAAACAAAACTTTTACAAAGTTGACAGATAACATTTATTAAAACATGTCATACAAAAGGGCATGGTCTCTTCTATAAGAAGAAAATATTAAACAGTAACATTCAATTAAGTAAAACCATGCTGTACACTGAAGACAGCAGTATATAAAGACAAAACTATTCAACTTTTGCAACACAGGCACAACATTTCACAAAATATCAATAAGATATGCACCTAATGATACTCTGTTTATTGTCAAATGGTTTTGTGGTCTAAGAGTCACCTGACTTGCATAAATAATTTTCTAGAAGAAACACTGGGAACCTCATAAAAGGAAAGAAGGCAGCAGCAATTGACATTATGACACAGGCTTCAAGCAAAACTAAAAAAAAAAAAATCACATTTGCAAAATGTGTTCCAGCATCTTCCCATTGGGCACTATCAGTAGAAATCTGAAATAAGAAACATGTACCTTCGAATACATAAGTAGGCAAAGACAAAAACCCAAACAAACACCCTGGTTTCACTGAACAAAGTGAGTCACAGAAAAGCAACCTAAATCACAAAATTAGTGTGGCACAGAAGGGCTGGAGGGGTGGGGGTCTATGTTGCTTGGTGTTCAGCATTCCTAAATTATCCAGAGACCTTATGAAAGCAAACTCCTGAAGTTGGTGTGATGGCATCCTCTCTACCCTCCCCTGCCCTCCCGCCCCGGGGCGGGGGGCGCAGCAAACCCCCCTCCCCAGGGAAAGCCAGCATTGCTGCTTCTGCTCAGCCCCAACTTCATGTCCACAGCAGCCTCAGGAGAAGGTGTGTGCCTCCGTAGGAAGATGCCACTGAGACTAAGCAGCTTTCCCAGTCAGTCAGAAGTCAGCTTAGGGTCAGTTCAGTTCAGCAAATGCCCACTACAGCGGAGGAGACCCTTTCAGGCAGACTCTTTGAGACCAGCGGCCAAAAGAAGGGACTGGGGGGTAACCTTCAACAGCTGAGAAAAGGTTATGGCAGTCTGTTCTCAACTGGTCAGACCTACTTTACCAGGTGGATTATTGTAATGTGTGGATCTAAAATGAAAGGCATAGCATCAGTACGAATATTAAAGACCACTGGTGGTGCCTTCAAGCCCTTTCCCATTGGGACTGGACAGAAACCACAGTAAAGACTCAAAGTAAGGGACAAACACCTTGGCTGCGGGCCACTGACAAGATCCCTGAAAGACTGTTTGGAAACGTTACCCACTGCTCTCCAAACTCAACGGGAAGGAGAAAGATTTTCTAAAGCTGTACTGAGGGTAAAGACAGAGACTATCTGTCCAACCCAGGGTGGGCAGGAGGAAAAAAAAAAAAGTAGTAATACAGTATGATCTCTTAAGCCTAAAAGCAAAGTTTATAAAGATTCACTTTCAATATCCAAACTAAGGCAACCCCCTTGCCCCGCCTCTCTGGACATGGCCAGCATTTCAGATGCCCAATCATGTCACAGGGTCTGGTTGACTGATCAGCAACTCTAACTTTTATAAAAACCCCACTACCATAAAAAGCTTCAAACAGCAGGTGTGAGGAACTTACATTTATATTCTACATTTAGTAGCAGGTGTACACATAAGGATTTCAATAGAAGATCTGCTTCTCTTCATAACACATGAAGTCCCAGCACAACTGAGAGCTTCTAAAACTACCACCAGAGAGCTGCCCCCTAGTCCTGTCCTCCTCCTCCTCATTACTCACAACGACTGCCGTGCTGATCTCAACATAACTGAAGGACCATGAGATTGTTCCAGAATATTTTTATTTTACCTCTCAAGATTCTTCTTCCCAAGTGTTCCAACACTCATTTGAGTACAATCTTTAATAGAAACCAGCACATCAAACCTTCCAAACAGGCAGAAATGGTCTGCTGATACTATGAGAGAGGGTGACTGGCTTTTGGACGAACAAAATGGCTTCACTGCCTTAGTACTGAAATCAGTAGAAGGAATACAACAATTTTTCCTCACATACAATGGCTGGGATCATACCTAAAACCCAATGCTTCTAACATGAGAAAGAGAAGCAGCAACTGAGCTTGGCTATAAGTCACCTCTACATTCTCTGTCCGGTACACAGAGAAATGACTGTTAACTGGTGAAGTTTCAACACTAAGAGAAGAGGGTATTAACATGGCAAACAACCAAGAGGTAATATCTAGTTTCTAGGTTAAAAAAATCAATATATATTTATAATAAAGTTTTAAATACAAAGTGCTTTTTATATATTGAGAATGATACAGTGTTAATGAATAGATCCCTGTTTTGTAACCTCGATTACAAGCGTTAACTGGTAAGTAAATCTTTCCCCTTTCCATACAACTAAATGCCTTGAAGGTAGGAGTTTGAGGATCAGAGGCCATTGCCAGGAAAGTCACTCATTTCAGAGCAATGCCCAACTTTTAAAACAAAAACTTCATTCCAAATCCAAGAAAAGTTATTTTTGTTTTCAGGAAAAAAAAAGTTTCCACTAAGAAATAATAAACTATTAAGTTTATGGAAAAGTTAACATAACAGTAGCACCCTGTCCCAACCCTGGTGACAGCTTCAGGTATGTTACAGTTTAAAACATCCTGAACAAGCTTCTTTTTTAATCCCAAACTTCTGACTGATCCTCAGAAAAGGTCTCAGAATAGCTAATTTTCTTGGGTTTTTTTTTTTTGGTAGGTATAGCTATACGGACTTGTAAATTTATGCAGCTTTATCTATTAAATGAGAACAGGAATTTGCAGACAACCTCCTAAAATTAGGACTCTTTCTTTCCCTCTTTTAAAACACATTCCAGCACTCCTAAAGAGCTGGGAGGACCAGCTCAACGTACCCCTCTGTGAGTATCTCTACCAGTGTATTTTCAAAACTCCCCTTTTCTTGAGCAATTGGTTCCCCTCGTCCCCATAACCTGACACTCAAAATTCTGCTACTTGGCGGCTCTCATTCTGACAGTTGGAGTGTCACTGTAGCACTCTATAGGCTCCTGAAGTTCACAGGTAACTCTCAGCTGTGGCTTCCAGCTCCTTCCCAGTAACTGGTCATTGACTGACCACTTCAGGAAGCACCATAATCTAAGACAGAGTGAATGGGCTGGAGCAGCCAATGGTACCGTGGTCAGAGTCAAGGCAGGCTAGAAGTCTACTAGCCACAGCAGATTCCACCGTGTGGATGCTACAATTAAACAAACAGGATTTGGGACAGCAAACCAGTTAGAAATACCTATCTCTGGCACCCTAGAGAATTACAATTAGAAACAACTGTTCAAACTAAATGTTAGTAGTAAAATATAAAACTCTGACTTATCAAGAGTCTGAAAATCGTTGTGACAGTGGCATCTTACAGAAATTGGAGCTGGTACCATGAGTTACTTTTTTTTTTTTTACTTAGAATGTCACCCTCTTAATAATCTCCATAGTTTTGGTTAGAATACTCTTTAGAAAGAACAAAACCAGATAAAAGAGCTCTGTTAATCAACTTAGTATCCTAGAAATCACATTGTTTGTAGCTATTACATAAGGAGCATTTCATTCAGTGAAGCAGCTACCAAAACAAACCCACATTACCTAAGTATCTATAGTAAGAGCAAAATAAAATTCCAATATGACCTTGTAATAATGACTGATCAAACACCGCTGCCACCCAAAACGGAACTGGGGGGTTGGAGTCCAATTCCAAGTGCAGGTGTCTCTACCCTCTAGTCCACCAGCTTCATTCAAGAGGCCTGAAGGTTCACCTTGCCAGGTGTGAGGTGGGTGCACTTATCCCCTTTAGCCACTCCAGGCCAGGAACATACAAATTTGAAGAATTAGATTTTTTAATTGGCCTACTTAGAACTGGTCTTGCAGAAATATCTTCCTTTTTTTTAAGCTTCTCTCATAATAGCAAGTAGCACGCATCATCTGTGCCCAGATTTGCATAATTACCACAGTTTATTTTTGTGCCTGCCACTCAAGTCGTATTCTGCTCAGCCTTTGCAGCTTCGTAGGACTTGGTACAAGCCTCAGTCGTATTCTGCTCAGCCTTTGCAGCTTCGTAGGACTTGGTACAAGCCTCAGTCGTATTCTGCTCAGCCTTTGCAGCTTCGTAGGACTTGGTACAAGAAGTCACATGCCTGTGGAAACTGTCCCTCCACATGAATCTCTTTGCACAGATATTACACTCATATGGCTTTATGCCTGTGTGAATTTTCATGTGACCCACGAGATGATGCTTCATTTTGAATTTCTTACCACAGACCCCACAGCCGTAAGGCCGGAGCCCGAGGTGCATGCTCATGTGTCGATCTCTCTGACTCTTGTGAGTGAAACTCTTGCCGCACTGACAAAGATACAGCTTGTCAGTGGCTGAGAATCCTAGGTGGGAAGCTTCCTCTTTAATCCCTGTTACCATCTCAATATTCTCACTGTAGCCTGATGCTAGGGCAGCCTCCTGTTTGTGCCAAATGAGATTCCCATCTGACCGCTCTCCAGAAAACTCTTCCATGGAGGAGCCATAGAAATCCACCTGCTCGTCATAATTGCTTTCATCAGCCTGTTCGTCAAACTCTGCTTCCACTTTTTTTTCCCCAATGTGAAAGTCTTCCTCTACCCCCGAGGGCTGGACTGAGTACTCTGTCTGCACGGTGTTGATGGACTCTGTGACCTGGTGCTCATCATAGGGTGCGTGCACATCCATGCCCTCGCACGCCTGCTCAAAGCGCTCGGGCTTCACATGGATCCAGCGTTTGTGAGCCATTATGCTGGGCTTGCTGTACATGGGCCGGGTGTAGTGGAACTCGGCACTGTCGCTGGCCCCCTCCTCCCCGTCCTGGCTCGCCATCTCCGTGCTCAGCCGGTCATGCTCTGTGGATGAGTTACTGGGAAGGTATTCGTGCTCAGTGAGCTGAGATGACAGCTCGTCTTTGGTGCTCTCTTCTTCGTTCTCTCCATCCCTCAGTTCCTGGGCTTTGGGGAAATCCGTGTGGCCTCCGGAGCCCAGCTCAAAACTCTCTACCAGGCCATTGTAATTGCTGCTGCTTGGAGACTGGTGGTCACTGCCATGATTTAGCTTCTGACAAAGGACTGTAGGGTTTCCTTCTAAAACCTCAGTGCATTTGTCGACCACATGCCACATCTGGAGGAAGCTTGCTGCTGTTAAGTAACTGACAATTTCTGGAGCAGGCATTACTAGACGCCCTGTATAACTCGACAGGAGAATGTTCTCAAACACTCTGGGATTCATCACATCAGGCAAAACAATCCTCCTGCTGTTTTTCAGGAGTACCTGGTCACAAAAGTAGGGGGAACTGGCAGCAAGAACAGCTTTGTGTGCTCGGAAAATGTGGCCTTGGACAACAATGGACACATCACATAATTGTCCCTGCTGGCGCTGCTGGTTCAGTTTTTGCAGAATGGTGCTGGAAAAATCAGGAAATTCTACTCGAAAAGAGTTTGTTCCAGGCTCCATTTCATCACAAATCTTGTTGGTGCTAAAAGAGAAAGAAAAATTAGTACTAATTCCAGCCCAAAGAGAAACTTACAGATTACTAAGAAAACCAAGGTTCCATAGTTTCAAAAAACGTCCTGGCCTGTGGGGACAGTGGGTGGGGCCTTCATCCCCCAGCGCAAGGCTTGCAGGTGTTGAGTGTGCCAAAAGCAAGAACCTCCCACCATTATTTATGGTATTAACTCTTGACACTGCCTGTGTCTGTGAGAAAACAGAATCCAGAGATATTTGTAAACCATATAAATCCCAAGTAAAACAAAATAAATATTTCTAGTCAGAACAGATACAATACCTTTTCCTGACAGAATTTTTAAGAGGCCTCAAATTCAATCCACACGAGGAAGAACTGTGGAAAGAAGGGGAGTTAGTTGCTTAGTCGTCTCCGACTCTGCAATCCCATGGACTGTAGCCCACCAGGCTCCTCTGTCCATGGGATTTCCCAGGCAAGAATACTGGAGTGGGTTGCCATTTCCTTCTCCAGGGGATCTTCCCAACCCAGGGATCAAACCCGGGTCTCCTGCATTGCTGGCAGATTCTTAAAGCAGAGGTAAAGTCCCTTAGGCAGACGTGATCTCGGTAACTGCAAGGAACTGAAAGAAGACCATTGTGCTAGAATCCAGGGAGGGGATAAGGGGCCAAAGAGCTGTGATCAGTTCAGTCAGGTCTTTGGTTCTTTAGCACCACAGGGGCTAACTCACTGAGGTCCCAAACAACATGGGTTGGTCTAGCTGCTGTCAGAATTCTAGTCCTTTAAGAGCTTCTGATAATGTGAAACAGAACAAAATGGCAAGGCAAGGTATTCTTTCTCACTGGTAATCTCCAAATTGTTTTAAAAGCTATCAAACAAAGAGTACAGTAAACACTGTCCCTGTCACTGAGTGAACTCAATCTGAAAATAGTTATAACAAAGAAGGGATTGCTTGTCGCATTACCGTAAATATATTTTGTGGGGTGAGTCAAGCATTACAGACAATTCACAAGAGTGATCAATGAGATGAACTCTGCTAGAGATGCTGCTCAGCCTCTGCAATTCCAGAGAAAATTAAAACAAACCAGAAAACCCAACAGATTTATCTGTTTAATTTGTATTTATTTAGCTGCACCAGGTCTCAGTTGCAGCAGGCAGCCTCTCCAGATGCAGGCTGCACACTCTCAGCTGCAGCATGTGGGATCTAGTTCCCTCACCAGGGATCAAATTCAGGCCCTCCTCACTGGAAGCCTGGAGTCTTAGCCACTGGACCACCAGGGAAGTCCCTCAACAGATTTATTGATGCTATTTGTCACTTGAGTCTGATACCATATCTAAACATTGCTAAACAGCAGATTTTCTAAGTACTAGAAAAAGGAAGCAGATAACCCAACAAAAGTTGAAAGTTACATTTCAGAGACAGGGAGAGATACCAAGAGAAGAAACTTCCAAAGTTTTTTGAGTAGTTACTATATACCAGGGACTATACAGCTGGAACTCCAATACTTCGGCCCCCTGATGAGAAGAACTGACTCACTGGAAAAGACCCTGATGCTGTGAAAGATTTAAGATGAGAGGCAAAGGGGACGACAGAAGATGAGATGGTTGGATGGCATCACCAACTCGATGGACATGAGTTTGAGCATGGCTGGGAGTTGGTGATGGACAGGGAGGCCTGGCATGCTGCAGTCCATGGGGCTGCAGAGTCGGACACGACTGACTGACTGAACTGAACTGAGGGACTATACACCTTCTCACCTAATCTACAAATGTTCAGTTCAGTTCAGTCAGTCGCTCAGTCGTGTCCGACTCTTTGCGACCCCATGAATCACAGCACGCCAGGCAAATGCAGAGGGCTGTTATCTTAAGTTCACTATTTCAAGTAAATTTCCTAAGGCTAAAATTAAAGCTAATTTTTATTATGTTGGGATTTGAAATCTAGGTTTCTACGACTCCAAAGCCTATGCTGTTTTTCCTATCACATCACTGCATCTTCTAAGGAGATGTGAAAATACCAGATTAGTCATGACTAATTTTAAGAGGTAAGGCAGTGTTTTTAGAATTGAGCATTAATTTATTATTTAGAGCTCTCAGAACATTTCATAGTGGCTTCCCAGGTGGCACAGCGGTAAAAAAAAAAAATCCACCTGCCAATGCAGGAGACATGTGTTTGATCCCTGGGTCAGGAAGACCCCCTGGAGAGGGAAACGGCAATCCACCCCACTATTTTTGCCTGAGAAGTCCCACGGACAGAGGACCCTGGTGTGCTACCGTCTGTGGGGTCGTAAAGAGCCACGACTGAGCAACTGAGCACACACAGAACATTTCATAATGATAAAAAAACAACAAAAAGACCAGAAAATTAACTATTTAGCTATTTATAATTTCAAAAGGAACAGTTAACTACATAAATGCATACAGACTACAGGTATGTAAACTCTCATCACCACAGAATTTTGGTTTTAGCTATTTGGAAAAAAATCGGGAGGGCATAAAACACAAAAAGCTGTTAAAGAAAAAAATCTCTCCACCATTTATTCCTAGTTCCCCTCCCCCACAAAAGAAACCAAGATTTATAAACTCCTGTATATATTTCTAGAAACTTCTCTGCGCATGTATCAGAATAAATGATCTATATTATTTAAAAATTCCAACCCAAATGGGCTCATTATCTACATTCTACTCTGTCCTAGCTCTGTCACTCAACGTATCTGGCAGAGTATCTGACACCCTAAAAACTGATTATGTCCTCCAAATGCACGCTGACGCCCTCCCCCAGTGTGATTGTGTTTGCTCTGGGGGATGATTAGGCCAAGCCCTCCTGAATGGGATTAGTGCCCTTATGAAAAGACAACAGAGAATTCCCTTGTCCCTTTTGGCTATATGAAGAGATAGTGAAAAGTTGGCTGTCTACAAATTAGTGAGTAGGCCCTCACCAGAAGCCAAACCTGCTGGCACCTTGAGCCTGGTCTTCTAAGCCTCCAGAACTCCCAGTCTATGGCACTTTGTTATAGTAGGCTGAATGGACTAAGACACCATAATAGCATAAGAAGAGGGAATTCATCATGTCTGGGTTTCCCTGATGGCACAGGCGGTAAATAATCTGCCTGTAATGCAGGAGACCCAGTTCAATCCCTGAGCTGGGAAGATCCTTGGAGAAGGGAATGACTACCCACTCCAGTATTCTTGCCTGGAGAATTCCATGGACAGAGGAGCCTGGCTGGCTACAGTCTGTGGGGTCACAGAGAGTGGGACATAGCTAAGCGACTAACACTTTCATTCTATTTAATGGCTATATAGTTTTCTCCTATATGGACTTAACGATAATTTAATTAGCTCTCTTCTTATGGAATTTCAATTGTTGGGGTTTTTGAAATTATGACTATCTTGGTTTATCTTTGTAAATATCTATAGGGTAATCTCTACCAGTAGAATTCCCGGGTCAATAAAACTAATTTCCAGAAAGGTTGCACCAAGTCATATTCTTACCAACAATAAATGACAGTGTCTATTTCTCAACTTGATCAAACAACACAAAAAGTTTGCAAATTTCTCAAGTGAATAATCCATGAGTCATTGTTCTGATCAACATTCAATTAATTATGAACGAGACTGATATTCTACTTACATTTACTGGTCATTTGTTTTTCCTATATATTATCAGTCATACTCTGTGTTCAAATAAATTAAGCAATTCATCTCATTGATTTGTAATTTTTGTAAATTCAGGACATTAACTTTTCAAATTTGTGCAAATTATCCAATCTTGTTTTTATAGCTCCAGGGTTTTGTGTTAGACACACAAAGGCATTCCTGACTGCAAGGTTATTTTTAAAAAGCAAAAAGAATTATTTAGACTTTATTCCTGGCACCATTTTTCTTTTAAAGGCATTTAAGTCTTTAATACATAAAGAATTTATTTTGGCATAAGGAGAGGATTAAGATCCAGTTTTTCCTTTTCCCTCCAAAATGGCAAGCCTATTTTTCCTACACTACTTACTGAATAACTCATCTTTTCCTCAAGATTTAAAATATTTGCTGTGAAATTTTATGTGACTGAGATAAGACTTAAAAACAGTTCTACAAAAAGATGCCATAAGTGATGTTAGAGAAAATGGAGTAGGAAGCTCTAGGTGTCAGTCCCTCCACCAAAACAATCAGTAAACTGTTAAGATGATCAAAATCAACCGTTTCAGAACTCTGGAATCTGATCAGACACTTAACAGCAACCACAGCAATGCCTGATCAAAGAAGGGGCTGTTAAACCTTGTTAAGAGAGTGAGTGTCCATGCTTTGTCGCTTCAGCTGTGTCCAACTTTGCGGTCCCATGTATATAGTCCACCAGGCTCCTCTGTCCATGGAATTTTCCAGGCAAGAATACTGGAGCAAGTTGCCATTTCCTCCTGCCACAATCTGTAAGACAGTGGCCCAGTTTCCAAGAGTGCCTAGCTGATGCCAGGGTAGAAGAACGGTGTTCTTCAAAAATTGGGGTTTTTGCATCTTGGCCAGTCTGGCGGATCCATGCAGCTTTGTCTCGGGCTGCGTGGTTTCCCCAGTAGCATCCATCATAAGATTTTAAAATACACACACCTTTCCCGCTATTTCCTGGGCCCAAACACTTAAGGAAATCTCTGTCAGGACACAGCCTACCACATAGCTAAAGCAACAGAAACTTCAGGGACTATATGCAACAAGGAGTACAGACTTTGCAAAACAGTTTGGAAAAAACCACCATATAGACCCCAGCAGCCATCAACAAGAAATAAACAAAAAAATCCCCTAGGAAGGGAAGAATCTGATTTCAAGAGCTATCCCATTAGAATACTAAAAATATCCAGTTCTGAACCAAAAATTACACAGAAATACACAAAATACACACACAAAAAGGAAAAAAAGGTACATTCACAGGGGAAAAAAAATTAGAAACTATCCTTGAGGAATACCAGATATTGTTAAGAGCTAGTTAGATCTGTTAAAGTCAACTGCTGTGGACCTGCTCAAACTGTTAAAGAAAACTATGGACAAAGAGTTCAAGAAAATCAGGAGAACAATGTCAATAAAGAGATCGAAATTGTAAAAAGCAATCAAATAGAAATTCTGGAGCTGGAAATTTTAACAGCTGCATTATGGGCTAAATTGCATCCTTCCAATTCCCCGATGTTAAAGCCCTAGCCCTCAGTACTCCAGAATGTGACTATATTTGGATTTAGGGCCTTTAAAAAGGTAAAGTTAAAAGGAGGCTGTTTGGGTGGGACCTAATCCAAGATGACTAGTGTTCTTAAAAGAAATGAAATTTGGACAGAGACATCAGGCATGTGTGCAATGTGAACACACAATGAAAAGGGGGCACTTGCAAGCCAAAGAGAAGGGCCTCAGGAGAAACCAAATCTGCCAGCATTTTGCTCTCAGACTTCAAGCCTCTGACACTGTGAAAAAAATAACTTCTCATTGCTTAAGCCACCTGGCCTGTGGTATTTTATTATGGCAGACCAAGGAAACAGATACAAGTTAAAATTAAAAATTCATAAGAGGAGTTCAATGGCAGATTTAAGCAGGCAAAAGGAAAAAACTTCATCAAACTCAAATGTAAAGCAATTGAAATATCCAGTCTGAGGAGTATTAGGAACAAAGAAAAAGAAACACAATCTGCGGTACTATGGAAAACCAAATATACCAACATGCAAATCAGTCTCAGAAGCAGAAAAAAGAATAGAAATGATATATTTTCCTGAATTTGATAAGACATAAAGGGTACACATCCAAGAAGTTTAACAAACTCCAAGTAGATAGAGAGATCCACATAAGATACATTGTAAGTCAAATAGTGGGGTTGGAAAAAAAACTTTGTGCACAATGTGAGAGCTGCAAGTTAAGTTTTATTTGGGGCAAAATGAGGACTGCAGCCCTGGAAACAGTGTTTCAGATAGCTCTGAGAAACTGCTCTGAGGAGGCAAGAGAGGGAGGACATATAGGAAGGTTTCCAACAAAGGAAAGGTATTTGGGAAAGTCAAAAGAGTATTGATAATTAAAGAAAACCAAATATGTCAGGCTAAGGAATTTCGCATTTTTCTATGTGTGGGAAGACAAAAGAGTCTGGGCTCACTGAAATCATTCCTCTGATATGCGTGCCATCTATCTGGGGCCAGTATCCTGCATTTTCACATCCTGAGTTCCCTCACTGCTCACCAGTTCACCATCCTGGTGGCTGAAACTGCTATTAACTATGACGTCCTTGTTTACTGATACGGCGGGAAATATTCCATTTCTCAGTGGAAAGTAAGAGACAATGGAGAATCGTGAAAGCAGCAAGAAACAAGCCACTCATCACCTAAAAGGGATCCTCGGTAAGACTTGGACTTCCCTGGTATCTCAGACAGTAAAGAATATGCATGCAACGCAGGAGACCCGGGTTCCAACCCCTGGGTCAGGAAGATCCCCTGGAGAAGGGAATGGCAATACTACAGTATTCTTGCCTTGGAGAACTGAATGGACAGAGGAGCCTGGCAGGCTACACCCTATGGGGTCACAGAGTCAGACACACAACTGAGTGACTAACACTTTTACTTTCAGTAAGACTAACAGCTAACTGCTAATCAAAAACCATGGTGCTCAGAAGGCAGCACACGACATATTTAAAGTGCTACAAGAAAGATCTGTCAACCAGGAATTTCATATCTGCAAAACTATCCTTTCAAGAATGAAGGAGACCCAACGGCTAAAACTGCACTCTCAACACAGGCAGCCTGGGTTTGATCCTTAGTCAGGAAACTAGATTTTACAGGCTACAACTAAGAGTTCACATACTGCAACTACGAGTTTGCACACCGCACCTAAGACCCGAAAGCCAAATAAGTAAATATTTTTTTAAAAAGAGAGAGAAATTACGACACTCCCAGATAAACAAAAGCGAAGGGTGTTTGCTACTAGTAGGCTTCCTCTATAAATGATAAAGGTGTCCTTCAGGCTGAGATAAAAGAACACTTGATAGTAATTCAAAGCATATGAACGAATAGGCTACCAGTAAAAGTAATGGCATAGGTAAATGTAAGAGCCGATATTATTACACTTTTGGTTTACAACTCCGTTTTCCTGAATGATTTAAAAGGCAAATGAATAAAACAATAAGTCTATGTTATTGGGCACACAATGTATTAAGACAGGGGTCCCCAACCTCCAGGCTGCAGACCAGTACCTCCTGTTAGTTCAGAAGTGGCACTGGATTAGAAATAAAGTGTACAATAAATGTAATGCACTTGAATCATCCTGAAACCACCCCTCCAGCCCTGCTCTGTGGAAAAACTGTCTTCCATGAAAAAGGTCCCTGCTGCCAAAAAGGTTGGGGACTGCTGTATTAAGATGTAATCAGTGGCAACAACAATATGAAGAGGGAGGGATGAAGATGCATAGGAGTAGAGTTTTCACATATTACCGATCAGTCAGTCCGTTCAGCTGCTCAGTCGTGTCCGACTCTTTGCAAACCCATGGACTGCAGCACGCCAAGCCTCCCTGTCCATCACCAACTCCCGGAGTTTGCTCAAACTCATGTCCATCGAGTTGGTGATGCCATCCAATCAACTTATTCTCTGTCGTCCCCTTCTCCTGTCTTCAATCTTTTCCAGCATCAAGGTCTTTTCCAATGAGTCAGTTCTTCACATCAGGTGGCCCAAGTACTGGTGCTTCAGCATCAGTCCTTCCAGTGAATATTCAGGACAGATTTCCTTTAGGATTGACTGGTTTGCAGTCCAAGTCCCTTGGAGTCCAAGGGACTCTTAAGAGTCTTCTCCAATACCACAGTTCAAAAGAATCAATTCTTCGGCACTCAGCTTTCTTTATGGTCCAACTCTCACATCCATACATGACTACTGGAAAAACCATAGCTTTAACTAGACAGACCTTTGTCGGCAAAGTAATATCTCTGTTTTTTAATATACTACTGATAATAGCTTGTTATAAGTTTTAAGATGTTAATTGTAAACCTCAAGATAACTACTAATAACTAAAAATATACATAAAAAGGAAAGAAGGGAATCTAAACAATATATAAAACAAAAATCTCAATTAAAAGGCAATAAGGGGGGGTTCAAGATGGTGGAGTAGAAGGAGTGCACTCATCTCCTCCTGCAAGAGCACCAAAATCACAACTAGCTGTTGAACAACCATTGACAGGAGGACGCTGGGGCCCACTAAAAAAGATACTCCACGTCCAAAGAGAAAGAAGCAAAACCGTAGGAGGGGCACAATTACAATAACATCTAATCCCATACCTGCTGGGTGGGTGATCCACAAACTGGAGAACAGTAATACCAAAGAAGTTCTTCCACTGTTGTGAAGGTTCTAAACCCCACTGTCAGGCTTCCCAGCCTGGGGACTCGACAAAGGGACTGGGGATCCCCAGGGAATCTGACCTTGACGGCCAGCAGGATTTGATGACAAGACTTCCACAGGACTGGGGGAAACAGACTCCAGTCTTGGAGGGCACAAACAAAACCTTGCGTACACCAAGCCTCAGAGGAAAGGAGCAGTGACTCCAAGGAAACTGATCTGAAACGATCTGCTAGTGTTGGAGGGTCTCCAGGGGAGGTGTGGGTCAGCAGGGGCTCACCACAGGGATGGGGGGACGGCAGCAGCTGTCTGGGAAGGTCTTCTTTGGCGTAAACTCTTTTGGAAGTTTGCCATTACCCTGACCATACAGCCCAGAGCCCAGAGGGCTGGGTCGCCTTAGGCCCAAAAACTACCAGGGAGAGAGCACAACCCCACCCATCAGCAGATAACTGGATTAAAGCTTTACTGAGCAAGGTCCTGCCCACTGGAGGGAGACCCAGTTTTTCCCACCACCAGTCCCTCCAATCAGGAAGCTTACACAAACCTCTTACCCTGCTGCATCAGAGGACAGACAGAAGAAGCAAGAACCACAATCCCACAACTAGAACAAAACCACTTTACAGAAAGTTAATCAGTATGAAAAAGCAGAAAGTTATGTCCCAGATGTAGGGACAAGACAAAATCCCAGAAAAACAAGTAAAAGAAGTGGAGATAGGCAACCTTCCAGAAAAAGAATGCAGAACAATGACAGTGAATATGATTTAGGATCTCAGAAAAAGAAAGGAGGCAAAGGTTGAGAAGATGCAAGAAATGTTTACCAAAAACCTAAAAGGCAATAAGGGGAACAAAAAACACATAAGATACACAGAAAATAGCTAGAAATAAACAGCAGAGATAAATCCATCTTTATCAGTAATTTTTTTCAAATGAAGTAGATTAAGCTCTCCAGTTAAAAGGCAAGAGACTTGGAGAATAGGTTAAAAAACACGGTCTATACCCTGTTTATAAGAGACTCACTTCAGTTACAGAGGCACAAAGATGTTCAAAGTAAAATAATGGAAAAGGTGACTAACGCAAAGAGAAACCGAAAGAGAGGGGGGTGACTACATTATTAACACTATCAGACAAAATAGATTTTAAGTCAAAAAGGTTACAAGAAGATGGATATTATACACTGATAAAAGTTTCACTTTCAAGAATGTATGACAAAAACATATACGCACCTAACAAAAGAAATCTATATGAAGCAGAAATGAACAGAACTCAAGAGAGAAACATACAGATGTACACTAACAGGGGGAGACTTCAACGCATCTAGAAAAACAGGACAAAAGCTCTATAAGGAAACAGAGGACTTCAACATTATAAGTCAATTATATTGAGAAGACACACAGAACACAAACAGAAAGGAATGAAGTTGATATATGCTACAACATGGATGAACACTGAAAACATTACACTAAAACATACTAAACGTTAGGGTAAGCCAGAAACAAAGTACAAATGTTGTATAATTCTACTTTTGTGAAGTATCTAGAAGAGACAAATACAGAGAAAGTAGATTAGAGGTTGTCACGGGTTTGGGTGAATAAGGAATGGGGGGTTATTGCTTAATGGATAGAGTTTCTATTTGGGGTGATGAAAATATTTTGGAACTAGAAAGTGGTGCTGACTGTATAATACTAGAATATAAGTCACGTCAGGCACAATACTGGAATATAAGTAACCTGAAAATGGTTAAAGTAGCAAATTGAATAACATGTATTTTTTACCACATACTAAAAAACAATTGGAAAAAGGTCATGTAACTTTATTTTTTAACTCTGTCGAGATGGTAATAATCTTTGTAATTTAATAAGTATTTGACCTCTACCCTTAAATTTGAATGATTCTGGCACTTCTACATATTCTCCTATCTTGTAACATGCAAAGTCTAAATCTCTCCTACAGGTTTCCCTGTTATATAAGCAATACTGGACTTTCCAGGTAGCGCAGTGGTAAAGAATCCACCTACTAATGAAGGATACGCCAAAGACATGGGTTTGATCCTCAGGTAAGGAAGATCCCTTGGAGTACAAGACAGCAACCTGCTCCAGGATTCTTGCTAGAAAATTTCACGGACAGAGGAGCCTCGCAGGCTACAGTCCATGGGGTCGCAAAGAGTTGGACATGACAGCACAGAAGCAAATAATATTTACAAACTCACAGGCAACTGAGGTCTATATAATAGTAGTTGCCATTTCAATTGTTAAGAGTTTCACAGAAGTAATTAACTCACCGCAAAAGAACATTTTCAAGCGCCCCACAACATAAAACACTACGTGCAAAGTACGAGGGGGATTTCTAAGACGATGAAGGAATGTCACTGTCCAGAGTTTATGATCTGGTAGGGGGATTAAAAAAAACATGCAAAAAACCCCATGCATATAATCCTGTTACTCAATGCAAAGCCTGATATAAGCACCGTAAGAGGATTACAAATCATGAGGAATTCAGAGGAGGGAACCTGGTGTATTCTAAAGTTATATATCGTCACTATACATTTTGGTGGTCACCAGGCTAAAAGGAAGACTTGCAAGCAGCATATAATTCTTTCCATCTACTACATCCAAACCAAAAAATATAAGAAACAAAAAGATTAGCCTGAAAAGCAGGGATCAGAGTTGTCTTTATGCAACAAATTTTAATTAAGGATCTAGTGGAGATGGGGCCAGGCTAAAGGGAGACCCTGCCCTGGCAACTCCCCTTGCTACACCAGGCAATTCTGGCAGCAGTAATCCTGACAGAGGACCAGCAGGTACCTGTTCATCAGGAAGGCCCACAGTTAAAGAGGGCAGACCACAGGAAAGGTCCTGCATTCTGGCAACATTCAGAGATGGCTGCACTGGGTACCAAAGGTTGCACACTGCCTCAGCAGAAAATTTTTAAAGACTTGATATGAAAGGGTGGGCCTCATTAGTAGCCCCAGGAAGGAAGCAAAGACATAGCCCATCCTTTGTCAGCTAGACCAAAGAAACACAAGTTGGCCCCTGGTAAAACAATTTCACCAACACAGAACAAATTGCATGGAGCTCAAGTTTGCCTAACAATGTCTCAACCTAGTTTTTTGTTTTTTTTTTTAACTCGTTATAACACTGATGTCAATATCATCAACCCATCCTCCAGCAAAAGAGCTAACAGTTGACTATAACAGCATTCAGGTATAAAGTGATCTATCCAAAATGATCTATCCAAAAGGGGGGAAACTTTCAGACCTGAACAAAATGTTTCCCAACACTGTTTTATTCTGTAAATAGATTCTACAATAACCAAAAAGAAGAAAACAGTAAAGTGTAAACAAAGAGTACAGTTTAGAATACCTTTTTAAACTGATGTTTTCCACAAGCGTGAAAATGTGATTTCTGTGAATGAAAATTTAGGGAAGATAAAACAGTAGAATGATGCAAAAAGAACAAGATATAAGGAAACTAAAAGAGAGCAGAAATTTAAATAGGCGGTAAGCAGTAGAAAAATGGAATCAATAATGTGGAAGCACTCTGAGGAATGTTTATGCAGGAGGAGGATAAAAATAGGATAACAGCAAGGTAGAAGATAACAGAACAGGAGAACAGAGAATATAGTTCCAACATATGGCTAGTTAAAAGTCCTTGAAAGAAAGAACAAAATGAATGGAGCAGAAGGAATAATCAAAGTAGCTAATAGAAGAAAACTTCCGAGTGTAAAACCTTGAGTATTTAGGAGAATCTTGCCTCAACAGTGGGAACAAATTAGCTTCAGACAAAATGCAATTCTGGTTCCATTAAATAAAGTCTAAAAACAAGCCTCAAAAGGATCAAAATATTTCCTAGTAACTTAAATGTGTTTCAGAACAAAGCTTAAGGATATTTATACAACACAAAAAATCCAGAACCCACTAAGGTAAAATTTGTGTATGGCATCCAATTAAAAAAAAAAAAATCACCTGGCATGCAAAGAAGGAAAATATAATTCATAATAAGGAGAGAGAGAAAAAAAATTGATCAACAGAAACAGACCCAGAAATGACAGACTTCTACAACTGGTAGAAAATTCTACATTTCATATGTTCACAAAAATTAAGCATGGTAGGTACACAGGAAAACTAACAAACACACAGGAACTCCAAAATTGAACTATAAATTAAAAGACAAACAAACACTGGCTGGGTATAACAACAGAATTAACAATGCAGAAGAAAAGCTTAGCGACTGAGCAATAACAACAAATAATGTAAAACCAGCAATGTCAAATTCAGAAAATTAGGAATAAGAAATGAAACAAAATATAATCACACGACAGAAACTTTTTAAAACAGAAGACAATTTTCCCCTAATAAATTTCAATGTCACATTGATTAAAAAAAAAAAAAACAACTTCATAGAAGAATAGACACACCTAAAGAGATAAGTAACTGTGGAGAAATGACAAAGCATATTCAAATGACTGCCCAAAGCTCACCAGGCCCAGTATATTTTATGGGAAAATTCTTTAAAACGAATTCCTATGTTATATAAACTGTTTCAGAGGAGGAAGAAAGGGGAAAGGGAACAAAGATATAAGAAAACTTGGTATTTTTTATAAAACCACAGTATCAAAAATGGACAAAGAAAAAACATAACTCCTCACTTATTAACACAGAAAAGAAAAATTATAAACCAGACAGCATTTTGCTTTAATTTCTTGTAGGTTGAGTGTATTATGAGTGTGACACACTGAAGAAACTGAGTTACTGGTACCATCACACTGAGGGCAAGAACTTATTTTATGGTAAAATTACCACCAGAAGACCCTCTTAAAAGCTTTCTTCCATTCAAGACCACCTCTGGCGGCATGGGCATCACTGCCTGTGCTTCCTTCTACAAGTGACAGGGGTAGTGAGAGATAAATCTGAAAAGAATGACTGGCACTACCCTGCTAAAGGCTGAGTCTGAGCTTTAAATGGGGCACTGGGGGCAGCACTGAAAACTTTTGTGTGACATGCTGTGAAAAATGTTCAGAAAGGATAATTTACAGATGGACTTAAAGCAGGAGCAAGCCTAAAGTAAAGGCCAATTCTAAGATTTCAGTAAATATGGTCTAGGTTTGAGGCAATGAAAGTAACAATGAATATGGAAAACAGAATCAATGGGACCTACTGAATCAGTAGGCAGGAAGATACAAGAGTGGGCCAAAGTACACATAATACTATCAAGAAAACATAACTTACAACATGGGAGAAAACATACTCAAATCAGGTAACTTACAAGCAACTTGTATACAGAATACATACGGTGGTGGTAGTGGTATGGTATCTGACTCTTCGCAATCCCATGGACTGTAGCCCACCAGGCTTCTCTGTCCACAAAAATTTCCAGGCAAGAATACTGGAGTGGGTTGCCACTTCATACTCCAGAATACATAAAGAACTCTTAAAATTCAATAATAAAAAGACTACCCACTGAAAAATGGGTCAAGGATTTGAACAGACATTTCCCCAAGTAGGACACACAAAAGAAGTCCAGTATCATTATTCATTAGGGAAATGCAATTTGAAACTATAATGAGCTATCACTTCTCACCCACTTGGATGGCTGTGATAAGACAGACACTAACAAGTGTTAGAGAGGATATGGAAGGATTAGGACCCTTATACACTGCAGTACAGCTGTCTGCTGTCACCCTGTTTGTTTAACCTATATGCTGAGTCCATCATGAGAAATGCCCCGCTGGACGAGTTACAAGCCAGAATCAAGATAGGCGGGAGAAACATCAACAACCTCAGATATGTGGATGACACCACTCTAATGGCAGAAAGCAAAGAGGAACTAAAGAGCCTCTTGATGAGGGTGAAGGAGGAGAGTGAAAGAGCTAAGACTAAATATTAAAAAAACTAAGACCATGGCACTCAGCCCCATTCAGTTCAGTTCAGTCGCTCAGTCATGTCCGACTCTTTGCGACACCATGAATCGCAGCACGCCAGGCCTCCCTGTCCATCACCATCTCCCGGAGCCCCATTACTGCATGGCAAATAGAAGGGGAAAAAGTGAAAGGAGTGACAGATTTCCTCTTCTTGGGCTCCAAGATCACTGCAGACGGTGACTGCAGCCATGAAATCAGAAGATGACTGCTTCTTGGCAGGAAAGCGATGACAAACCTAGGCAGTGCATTGCAAAGCAGAGACATTACTCTGTCAACAAAGGTCTGTATAGTCAAGGCTATGGTCTTCCCAGTGGTCAGATATGGTTGTAAGAGCTGGACCATAAAGGCAGACACCAAAGAATTGATGCCTTCGAACTGTGGTGCTGGAGAAAACTCCTGAAAGTCCCTTGGAAAGCAAGGAGATCAAACGAATCAATCTAAAGGGAGATCAACTTTGAATATTCATTGGAAGGACTGATGCTGAAGCTGAAGCTCCAGTATTTTGGTCATCTGATGCAAACAGATGACTCATTGGAAAAGTCCCTAATACTGGGAAAGATTGAGGGCAGAAGTAAAAGAGGGTGTCAGAGGATGAGATGGCTGGATGGCATTACCAGTGCAATGAACACAAACTTGAGCCAACTCTGGGAGATGGTGCAGGACAGGGAGGACTGATGTGCTGCAGTCCACGGGGTCGCCGAGTCAGACACAACTGGGCGGCTGAACAGCAACATTGATAGTGGGAATGTAAAATGGTGCATCCAATTTAGAAAACAGTTCCGTAGCTCCTCAAAAAGTTAAACAGGGTTATCATATAACTCAACAATTCTACTCTTTGGTATCTACCCAAAACGAAAACATGATGTCCACAGAAAACATACATGAATGTCTCTAACAGCATTATTCATAATGGCCAAAAATTGGAAATAACCCAAATGTCCTCAACTGATGACTGAATAGAACATGGTATAACTATACAATGGAATATTATTCCATTTTATTACATACTACATGCATCATAACATCCTTTTGGCAATAAAAATGAAGTATTGATATATATCAGAAGTCCAAACCTTGAAACATCATGCCAAGTGAAAGAAGTCAGACACAAAAGGCTAAATCTTGTATGACCCCACTGACATGAAATGTCCAGAATAGCAAATTTCAGAGGCAAAAATAAGTCAGCAGTTGCAAGAAACTACAGGGCAAGGAAATAAGGAGTGACTGCTAATTGGTTTGTTTAAAAGGGGAGACAAAAATTCTAAAATTAAATTGTGGTGGTGGTGTTGAGTCACTAAGTTATATCTGACTCTTTGAGACCCCATGGACTACAGCAAGCCAGGCTTCCCTGTCCTTCACTATCTCCCTGAGTTTGCTCAAACTCATGTCCATTGAGTCGGTGACACCATCCAACCATCTCATCCTTTGTTGCCCTCTTCTCCTACTGCCCTCAATCTTTGATGGGTATTTGACTCATTGAATATACTAAAAAAAACTCTAAACTGCATATGAATTATGTCATGATAAAGCAGTTTTTAAAAACAGAGTAATGCAAGATAAACTAGTTGGGCTTCCCAGGTGGTGCTAGTGGTAAAGAACCCACCTGCCAATGCAGGAGACACAGAGATATGGGCTCAGTCCCTTTGTTGGGAAGATCCCCTGGAGGAGGGCATGGCAACCCACTTCATTCAGTATTCTTGCCTGGAGAATCCCATGGACAGAGGGGCCTGGTGGGCTACACTTCATACAGTTGAAAAGAGTCGGACACGACTGAAGTGACTTAGCATGCATGCAAGGTAAACTAGTTACCAATCCCACTGGGTAAGCAGGACAATGTCATAATTAGTAGGACAGGTAATAGCATGGACCATTTATTTAATGAATGTATCGTAACAGATCTATGTAAAGCACTTTATATATTCTCATAAATTAATCCTCATTAAAAAATCACTTGATAAGATATTTTTTACTCCTATTGTAAAGAATAAAAAATAGACGAGAGGCTAAACTATGTACCTAAGGTTATACAACCAGTAAGTGATGAAGCTGGAACTTAAATTCAAAACACCGGCTCAGACCCAATAGTCTGAGAGATGAGGCAGTATGAAAGGTAAAGATGAATATTTTCACAAATAACCAAAACAGTCTACAGTGTGCAATGCAATCAGAGCAAATTACTCGCCATCTTCAGACTTAATGAAGTACTAGCAATTTTATGTCACCTTGTATACATTTTTTTTTAAATCCAATAGTAGCAGTTCTAAAACAAACACACCAATCCTAGCTAACTCCCTCCATTGTTCCCTAAAATAATCTGGCTTTTCTTTTTTTTTTTAATTTTTTTGACCATATCCCGTGGCATGTGAGGTTTGACCAGGGATCAAACCTGAAGACTCTGCAGTGGAGGCTCACAGTCTTAACCGCTAGACCACTAGGGAAGTTCTAATCTGGCTTTTTAAGAGCAGAGGACAAAGGGTAAATATGAACTAGATGACCTACAAGACCCTTTCCAACTCTGATGAGTTTAATTGTAGCCTACATCTATTATTTAGCTGAGGAATTGTATGTCAAGCTTTATATACTGTTTAAACACCAATTCCATATCCTAAAAACACACAAGACAACAGTATAATAGGGAAGGTGACCCACCAGTGACTCTTCTTGAAGCCCTCCAGAGATTTCTTAATCAGAGTGCATGGTAATTTGCATGCTTACTGTAGAGAGCACATTTAAACACAGTAAATGTTACTTTAGTAAAATCTCTAGTCTGGCACAAATGTACAAAAATACCAACACCCCATGCCTACTCAAATACTTTAGCCAAATGCTTTACAGTTCACTAAACAGACTATGTAAACTCAGGGGTGGCAATAGCCTTTATACCATCACACTCATGAGTTAAACTGAAGCTCAGAAAGGTTAAAAGATCTGTCCCAGGTCACATATCTCAGAAGTGGTATGTTAGGATTCAAATAGAAATGTAATTCCAAATCTAATATTTTTCTAAGTGAAAAAAAAATGTCACTTAGAGAAGTTTCTTGGAAGTTAAATTCTCTAACAAAGAATGGCAATGATTGGCCTTAAAATGCGCAGTATCTACTCCTCAGAAGTAAAAGAACCTTCTGGTCTAATGTAAATACAATTACATTATTATTTCAGTAAAAAATTACTGAAAAAGAAACCATTTTAGTAAATAATTTTAAAAACTGTATTTTTAGCAAGTTTATAGCTTACCTAAAGAAAAGATGCATTCCTGGGCTAAAATTCTTTATGCCATGACCATCAAAAGACAGTAAGAATAAATGACAAAGAGGAACCCATTTCTTAGTTTTGTTTCAAACTAAAATCACAGTGCTTTCTGAAAAGAAAAATCACATTAAAAATGTGAGAGATGCTGGTGCCATTCACTGTGTACCAGTGTCTTGCTAATAAAATTGTATCTGTGGGTGAGTGGCAAAGAAAAGTAATCATGACTGATATTTTCTGTTATATCAGCTTTTCTACCTTCTGAGCTACTGCCTTTGCATTTTTTAAATAAAGTTTTAATTTTTGAATAAGTTTAGATTTATAGAAAAGTTACAAAAAGTGTTGAGTTCCTCCATGACTGTCACTCAGCTTTCTTTAAATGTTAACATCTTGTATCACCATGGTTCAGTGCAGTTCAGTCGCTCAGTCATGTCCGACTCTTTGCAACCCCATGGTCTGCAGCACGCCAGGCCTCCCTCTCCATCACCAACTCCCGCAGTCTACCCAAACCCATGTCCATTGACTCGGTGATGACATCCAACCATCTCATCCTCTTTCATCTCCTTCTCCTCCCGCCTTCAACCTTTCCCAGCATCAGGGTCTCTTCAAATGAGTCAGCTTTGCACATCAGGTGGCCAAAGTATTGGAGTTTCAGCTCAGCATCAGTCCTTCCAATGAATCTTCAGGACTGATTTCCTTTAGGATGGACTGGTTTCATCTCCTTGCAGTCCAATGGACTCAAGAATCTTCTCCAACACCACAGTTCAAAAGCATCAATTCTTCAGCACTCAGCTTTATAATCCAAATCTCACATCCATACATAACTACTGGAAAAACCATAGCTTTGACTAGACAGACTTTTGTTGGCAAAGTAGTATCTCTACTTTTTAATAAGCCATCTAGGTTGGTCATAACTTTTCTTCCAAGGAGCAAGTGTCTTTTAATTTCAGGGCTGCAGTCACCATCTGCAGTGATTTTAGAGCCCCCCAAAATAAAGTCTGTCACTGTTTCTACTGTTTCCCATCTATTTGCCATGAAGTGATGGGACCAGATGCCATGATCTTAGTTTTCTGAATGCTGAACTTTAAGTCAACTTTTTCACTCTCCTCTTTCATCAACAGACTTTCATCAAGAGGCTCTTTAGTTCTTCTTCACTTTCTGCCGTAAGGGTGTCATCTGTACATCTGAGGTGATTAATATTTCTTCCAGCAATCTTGATTCCAGCTTGTGCTTCCTCCAGCCCAGTATTTCATATGATGTACTCTGCATATAAGTTAAATAAGCAGGGTGACAATATACAGCCTTGACATACTCCTTTCCCGATTTGGAACCAGTCTGTTGTTCCATGTCCACTTCTAACTGTTGCTTCTTGACCTGCATACAGATTTCTCAGGAGGCAGCTCAGGTGATTTGGTATTCCCATCTCTTGAAGAATTTTCCAGTTTGCTGTGATCCACACAGTCAAAGGATTTGGCATAGTCAAAAAAGCAGAAGTAGATGTTTTTCTGGAACTCTCAGTAGATACCTCTCTCAAAATACCTATGTAATTTTGCAGAATTAAACTACTCTGTGCAAAAGTATTTTTTGTTCTCTAGACCATTATCAATCAAATATACCTATATTTTCTAACTGGAACACACTGCTCATCCGCGCCCCCGCAACCCCCTGCAACCTGATGGCTCAGTAGGTAAAGAATCTGCCTGCAATGCAGGAGACCCAGGTTCAGTCCTCCGGTCAGGAAGATCCCCGGAGAAGGAAATGGCAACCCATTCCAGTATTCTTGCCTAAAAAATCCCACAGACAGAGGAGCCTGGCAGACTCCAGTCCAAAGGGTTATAGTCAGACACAACTGAGCAACTGCGCACACACAGCCAGAGCACTTGGTAAAACCTATTCTAGGATTTTTAAAAAACAAGCTACCTACTTTATGAAGTTTGATTCCTGCCACAGCTGAATGTTTTACTTGAAACTTCAGGGCAAATGATCCAGTGTGGAAAATTCTTTGTGATTCAAAAGAGAAGTTATTGTTCTAACCACTAACTCTCCACTTATCAGTCATCCTGCTATTGCTGTTGTTGTTGTTCAGTCGTTCAGCTCAGTTGTGTCTCTTTTCGAACCCATGGCCTGCAGCACACCAGGATTCCTGGTCCTTCACCATCTCCTGGAGTTTGCTCAAACTCATGTCCATTGAGTTGATGATGCCATCCACCATCTCATCCTGCCATTAACATTACAGTAAAGCCAAGGACATGTTTTTTAACTGCACTCTCATATTCATTAGAATTCAGGATAAGAAGCTGAACCAAGAAAGCAGAAGGAAGAAATAGCACTTGCTGTTTTGTATGTTCTACAACATACACAACAAAAGTTTTTTTTCCCCTCAATATGTTACAAATGAGACAAAAATCTCTTTGTATTTTAACTGCAAACATAAAAAGGTAAAACGGAAAAGTTCCTGAAACTAATATAGAGCTATAGTCAATTGATTATAAGAGGCACATTTTCAAATTTCTGAAATCAGGATGTGATGGCCAGGTGGAAGTTATAACAGTTGTCTCTGCTTAAACAGTACTAGAGCTTTCCTGAGAGCCTCACCAATGCTTCTGACGACACACAGGACAAACTGTGGAAAAGCACAGGTGTAACTCTGAACTGAAAAGTATTCAGAAGAGTAGGAATAGTAAGGAGGTTAATGAACATTTTAATCAGTTTGTTTCACTTTTCTTCTTTTTACAAATGTACTAGAATATAACTTTAAAATATCTAAATAAGTTTAAACATGTAAAAAAGCATATGTAACAGCTTAATTGGGCTTCCCAGGTGGTGTAGTTGGTAAAGAATCTGCCTGCCAAAGCAGAAGACTCAGGAATCGGAGGTTTGATCCCTGGGTGGGGAAGATCCCCTGGAGGAGGAAAAGGCTACCTACTCCAGTATTCTTGTCTGGGAAATCCCAAGGACTGAGGAGCCTGGCAGGTTACAGTCCATGGGGTCAGTGAGACACTACTGAAGTGACTTAGCATGCACAAAGCAGAAGTTTAATTGCCAAAGCTTTCTCTTCCTTTGGTGGTACATAAAATAACCAATGATATCAAGGGATTCAATATGGCAGTAATTTGGCTGCTACATCTTATAAGAAAGCTTGATAAACTAGCTTACAAACTGACAGCTTAGATAAGAAAACATAAAACAAAGGCCTCTCCCACCAGAAAACACATAACACATAATTTTTCATTATTATAATAAAAGGACTATTTTTCTTCAAGTGAAAAGTAAAACCATCCTCTAGTTTCCTGCTTAAGCAGCAGATTTCTGCACTGAACCCAGTGAATACAGAGGGAGAGTCAGGGTGCTAAAAGTAGAAATTTTTAACTACATTCTTTTAACCAAACTCCTTTTCTAAGGACCTTGGCTGTGGAGAGCAGGCATCAAGAAACGTCAGTTCAACTAAATGTTTCTAAAAGCTACAGAATGGAATTTTTTAAATCACGTTTTCAAAGAGCTTGTTAGTTTCAGGAATCTACATTCAACAACTTTCTTTTTGGTACTGTGGTAAAATATACTTAACATAAAATTTACCACTGTAACCATTTAAAGTTTACAATTAGTGGCATTAAGTACATTTATGCAGTTGCGCAACCACCACCATTATCTGTTTGAAGAATTTTTTCATCATCCCAAACTAAAACCCTGTATCCATTAAATAATAATTTTCCATCCTCTCCTCCCCCTTGATGTTGAGCAGGGCCCTGTGGGGCTCCAGGACACTGAGGTTTTTTTGTCCTCCATTTCTCATACGCAAGACTCCAGCCTCCACAACGTTCTCGTAGTTCCAAAGGGCAGAAAAGTTGCTAATCAAGGGAGGAGCAGCCAAGAAATCACCTGAGGTAAGATTAAAGGGACCAGAGAGGCTCATCAAGATTAGGAGAATGAACCCAAGACCCTGTGTTCGTGCTCAGTGACCCTGCAGAATAGAGCCCACTAGGCTCCTCTGTCCATTGGATTTTCCAGGCAAGAATACTTGAGAAGCTTGCTATTTATACCCCAGGGGAATCTTCCCAACCTGGGGACTGAACCCAAGTCTCTTGAGTCTCCTGCATTGGCAGGTGGATTCTTTACCACTGTGCCACCTGGGAAGCCCACCTAAGACCCTGCACATGCATCTTGTCAGCAATCCCACCCTTTTGAAACTTTGCAGAAGAATGCAAGACTGTTACTGCCTTAATCCTATCACACATTCCAGTCTGACTATATAACCTCTCTCTATTCACCTGGGAGTGGGGCACAGCTCTTGAGGCGCTAGCCTACTCTGTTCCCCGTTTGCCTGGCAAAGCAGTAAAGCCACTCTTTCCTTCTCTTCCATGACTCTGTATTTCTGTTGGGCACTGGTGCGCAGAGAGCCAAGATTTTGCCAACACCCTCAGCCCCTGGCAAAACTATACTCCACTTTCTGTCTCCATGAATCTGCCTATTCTAGATACCTCATATAAGTGGACTCATTCAATATTTGTTCTTTTGGGTCCAGCTTACTTCTCCACTGAATACTTTTGTAGAGCAAAGAATGAACGCCAAGCGACTAGGTTTCTCACAATTTAACTGTACATAGTGACACGATTTTCAAACTAAGCATACAGCTCTCCCAGAAATCCTGCTACTGCCCCACGAGCCCCAACGGGCAGAGGATCTCTGACAGACCCTTCCTCAGCCTGTACACAGGCCTGGTTAAGCAGTGGTAACTCAGAGAGCAGGCTCCTTAGAACCCTGGAAGCCACGTGAATGGAGCAAAGGGAAGTAGAGTCGGCAGTTCTGAAAAACCATGGGTAAGAAAAAGCAAGGATTCATCAAGCTACTTTGGCCTGCAGATGGCCTTCTGTCCTCCAGGAGCGCCTACACCCTGACCGTTTGGGCGACACCTGTCAGAGCTGAGGTCAGACTGCAGTCTAGTCGCTGATCATGTCACCAGTGTAGGAAGCTTCACAGGGTCATGAGTCACCTGCCATGGCTCAGAGGTCCGGGCAGGCCGCCCCGCCCAGAGAAACCCAGTGAGGAGAGGCAGAAACAAGAGAGAAAGACATACGACTGGCAGAGAAGCACAGAATGAGTAAAGAGCTGGACCGACAGGAAGGCCGTGAATCAGAGTAGACTAAGAGGGAAACACAGGGTCAAGGGACACAGAAGGTGGAAACAGAAATGAAGACAGGATCCAGATACTAGGAGATGGGTTCGAGAGAAACACAAAGCTGACCGAGGCCGAGTTAATAGGCATAAAGGGCAGGTGATGACAGGTGACACAGACAGCAAGAGACGTGAAACGCAGAGGTAAACAGAGACCATATCAGCCAAGTCCCAAGCGCAGTTTTTCTCCTGGCTTTGACTCAACCGAGAGGTCGCCAAGCCGCGCCCACTCCGCGCCCCCGAAAGGCCGGAGGGGCGGTCTGACGGGGGGAAGAAGGGGTGGCGGGATCTCTAAGCGCTCTGGCCCGCCGAGGTCCGTCACCGGAGGGTGACCTTGGACGAGAGGTCGCCTCGGGGGCCTCGGTGTCGCTGCACGAGCTCCGGGCTGGCCAGAGACAGCAGGAGTCGGACCCGGGGCGCCGGGACTCCAACGGTCCCGCGCGCGGCTTCAGCATCCCGGTCGGCGCAATGGGCCTGGCGGTGTCAGCGGTGAGCGCGCCGGAACCTGCAGAGAACCCTTCAAACCTCTCCGGTTTCCATTTCTGCCCCCTTGCTACGCGTTGTCCTGACTCTGCCATACCTGCCAAGGGCTCGGCGCTCACATAGCCCGCCGGTGGGATACTTTCCGCCGCCGCCGGCGCCGGGCCCGCTCAAGCCGTAGCTGCCGCGACCGCCTCAGCCTGCGCCTCCCGCCTCCGGAAACGCTTACCGGTCCCGCCCCCTAAAACTGCCAGTGTTTCCGGGGGTGCGTCTGAGAGAAAGCGATGTGCGCTTGCGGGACTCGCATTCGGGGCGGGGCGTCAGGAGCGTGCTCCGAGAGAACCCGCGGCTGCGCAGTACAGCCCGGAGCAGGTCAGTCTCCTGTAGGTACTCTAGGGCCAACGCTGACGTTTGCGGAGAGGAGTGCTAAATAAACACTTTGACCTATCTCAGCTTGTCTGATAGAGATTATGTCAAATCCTTTACTGGCTCCACAGCGCCTTTAGCTTGTAGCAGATGTTCAGTAAGAGTTTAGTGAAGGGACCAATGCCCTCTCAAGCATTGTGCCGGGTTCCCCTAGGAAAAGCCTCACGCCAATTGAATGACTCATAACTGGTCCAGACTATTCGTGATAAACTCATTCTTATTAGCCAGTAGTTGGACTAGGCATAAGCATGTGACCAATTTCTGGCCCATAATACTTAGAGAAGCCATCAACTGGGGCTTCTGAAAAAGCTTTTGTTTATTCTGTTCTTGTTTTCAAAGTTCACCAAGACTTCTAGTTGAATATGCTCAAGTGTTTTGCAGCCTTTATTTTCTTCCTGTCTCTAAGGTTGAAAATTCAGTTACTGGCATGTGCCTGTGATATGACAAATGCTAAGGCCAACAAAGCAGAAAGATTGAGAGAGCCTAGTTCTCAGATGAGGTTAAGCTATAGTCTCAGGTTTGGACGGTGTATCCCTGGATGTTTGTTGTATGAGTAGTTTTACTACTAGTAAGTGGCACAACTTCAGTTAAGCCCTGCAGTCTGGCTCCAGACCCAAGATCTCAGCTCTGTAGGACTGCTTTGGTCTTGGGCGTTATTTCTGGCAATATTATAGACTGCTCAGTTGCTCAGGTGTCCGGCTCTGCAACCCCATGGACTGTAGCCTGCCAGGCTCCTGAGTCCATGGGATTTTCCAGGCAAGAATACTGGAGTGGGTTGCCGTTTCCTACTCCAGGTGATCTTCATGACCAAGGGATCAAACCCAAGTCTCTTGCATCTCCTTCATTGGCAGGCAGATTCTTTACCACTGCGCCACCTGGGAAGCCTGTTAATAGACTACTACTAAGTCGCTTCAGTTGTGTCCGACTCTGTGCAACCCCAGAGACAGCAGCCCACCAGGCCCCCCCGTCCCTGGGACTCTCCAGGCAAGAACACTGGAGTGGGTTGCCATTTCCTTCTCCAATGCATGAAAGTGAAAAGTGAAAGGGAAGTCGCTCAGTCGTGTCTGACTCTTAGCGACCCCATGGACTGCAGCCTACCAGGCTCCTCTATCCATGGGATTTTCCAGGCAAGAGTACTGGAGTGGGATGCCATTGCCTTCTCCGGTTAATAGACTACGTATATCCAAGTATAACCGCAACAAAATAGATAAAATTGCTAGGAGAAATATCAAAAATACGAATTCACAATCAAAAAACAAAACCCATGGGCAGAGAAGACAATCAGCAGCATCAGATACATTTTAAATGTCTAGCTCATTGGAAGGTTTAAATAACCAATGAGGTACAGCTGAAGAGAAATTCATGAGCTAAAAAATAAATTTGAAGAAAATAATCCAAAAGCCATCCCAGTGAGATAAAGAAATGAAAAAGAGTGAGGTCTGCTGCTGCTGCTAAGTCTCATCAGTTGTGTCTGACTCTCTTTTATGTTAGAAGATAATAAAGTGAATATGAACAAAGTAGTTGTCAAATATTGATGGCTGGGAATTTTCCAGAATTGATGAAAGAGAAGCAGCCTCAGGAAACACAAGGAATCCCAACTAGGATTGGGGAAAAGAAAACCTAGATCTGGTTAAACTGCAGAACACCAAAGCATGAGATGATTTTAAAAGCAGATAGAGAAGAAAGTCAGGTTATCTACCATAGAATGATAGTGATACCAACTCCTGGCTACTCAACAGCAATAATGGGAGCAATGATAATAATAATAGCATGAAATAATATCATTAATGGGATAATAGCCTTAACAAGATGAGAGAAAATAATCTTATACCTAGAATTGTATACTTAGCAAATAATCTTTCAAAAAATGAAAACATAATACTTTTAAGATCAACAAAAGCTAAGAGTTACTACCAACAGAACTTAACTGAAGCATCTCTTAGAAGATTTATTTCAGGAAGAAATAAAATGATCCCAAGAGGAAAAACTGAGGAACAGTAAGGATTAGTGAGCAGATAAAATGGCAAACATAGGTAAATATAAACAAACATTAGGGACAAACAAACAAAGAACAACTTATAATTTGTAGGATCAAAAAATGTAAAACCAAAATAATGGAATGATAGTATAAAAGGATTACTGAACTGAATACATTATAAAACTGTGTGTTGATTAACTATTGCATAACATAGAGCCTCAAAACCTCAGAGGGATACAGCTTTATTTGTTTCTGGCTCATATGTCTAGTGTCTGCTTGGGGTTGGTTAGAAAGCTTTGCTCAGCTTGGCTGGGCTTGCCTACATGTCTAGGGTCAGCTGATCTAGGGTGGTTTTGGCTGGGATCCCTGACTCTGTTCCATGTGTCTCTTACTCACCAGCCAGGCAATGGGGATAAATTCTCATGGCAATGGTAGGTGCACAAAAGAGAGCAATGGAAAAGTATACGCACATTTTCTAAGACTTTAAAAAATATTTTATTGGCTAAAGAAGGTCACATGACTGAGTCCAAGGCTATAGTAGTAGTAGTAGTAGTAGTAGTAGTAGTAGTAGTAGTAATAGTGAAAGTCGCTTAGTCGTGTCCAACTCTTTGGGACCCCATGGACTATACAGTCCATGTAATTCTCCAGGCCAGAATACTGGAGTGGGTAGCCTTTCCCTTCTCCAGGGGATCTTCCCAACCCAGGGATTGAACCCAAGTCTCCAGCATTGCAGGCATATTTTTTACCAGCTGAGCCACCAGGGAAGCCCAAGAATACTGGAGTGGATAGCCTATCCCTTCTCCAGTGGATCTTCCAAACCCAGGAATAGAACTGGGGTCTTCTGCATTGCAGGTGGATTCTTTACCAACTGAGCTATTCAGTTCAGTTCAGTTCAGTTTAGTCACTCAGTCGTGTCCGACTCTTTGTGACCCCATGAACCGCAGCACGCCAGGCCTCCCTGTCCATCACCAACTGCCGGAGTCTACCCAAACCCATGTCCATTGAGTCGGTGATGCCATCCAACCATCTCATCCTCTGTTGTCCCCCTCTCCTCCTGCCCTCAATCTTTCCAAGCATCAAGGTCTTTTCAAATGAGTCAGCTCTTCACATCAGGTGGCCAAAGTCTTGGAGTTTCAGCTTCAATATCAGTCCTTCCAACGAACACTCAGGACTGATCTCCTTTAGGATGGACTGGTTGGATCTCCTTGCAGTCCAAGGAACTCTCAAGAGTCTTCTCCAACACCACAGTTCAAAAGCATCAGTTCTTCAGAGCTCAGCTTTCTTTATAGTCCAACTCTCACATCCATACATGACCACTGGAAAAACCATAGCCTTGACTAGACAGACCTTTGTTGGCAAAGTAATGTCTTTACTTTTTAATACACTGTCTAGGTTGGTCATAACTTTCCTTCCAAGGAGTAAGCATCTTTTAATTTCATGGCTGCAATCACCATGGCTGCAGTGATTTTGGAGCCCCCAAAAATAAAGTCAGCCACTGTTTCCCCATCTATTTGCTATGAAGTGATGGGACTGGATGCCATAATCTTAGTTTTCTGAATACTGAGCTATTAGGGAAGCCCAAGGCTATAGTAAGAGGGAGCTATAAAGGATTATGGCAAAGAGTGTGCATAAGAAAGCAAAGAATTGGAGTCTTTAGGTGTATCAGTCAGTTAGAGTGAACCGATTCCACTGTCTATAAAAGTATTGGTTAGCGTTAGACTTCTAATGAAATACGAATGTTAAAATTTCAAGGCTTACTATTTAAAGAAAAAAGACCAAACCAGAGGAAGAAGAAGAAGATTTGTAAAAAGAAGGAAAGCACTTTCCTGGTTGTCCAGTGGTTAGGAATCCACATGCCAATGCAGGAGACACAGGTGCGATCCCTGATATGGGGAAGATGCCACATGCAACTAAATCCGTGCACCGCAACCACTGAAACCCGCATGCTCTAGAGCCTGTGCTTTGCAACAAGAGAAGCCACTGCAAGGGGAAGCCCTGGCTCACTGCAACGGGAGAAAGTCAGCACACAGCAGTGAAGACTCAGTGCAGCCAAAAGTAAATCAACAAAACTTTAAAAGGAGAAGGGGCCTTCCCTAGTGTCCCACTGGCTGTCAATGCAGGGGGTCTGGGTTTGATCCCTGAGCAGGTAACTAGATCCCACATGCCCTGTGTGCTGCAATGGAAGACCCTGCATGCCTCAACGGAGACCTGGCACAGCCAAATAAACAATACTTTAAAAAATTCTGTTGAAAAAGAAAAAAGAAAGAAAGAAGGAAAGGGGGAGAAAGGAAGGAAATAACGGCAGGAATGAAAGAACATAAACAGTGGAAAAATACAAAGCACAAAATAAAGTGGAAAAACAAATTTAAATATTTCAGTAATCACAATAAGGCTTCCCTGGTGGCTTAGTGGGTAAAGAATCCACTTGTAATGCAACAGACACAGGAGATGCTAGTTTGATCCCTGAGTGGGGAAGATCCCCTGGAGGAGGAAATGACAACCCACTCCAGTATTGCCTGGAAAATCCCATGGACAGAGAAATCTAGCAGGCAACAGTCCAAAGAATCGGCTGTAACTAAGTGACTAAGCACAGCACAGCATATATATTTAAAAACTTGAACTGTCTAGTTAAAAGATAGATTGTAACACCAACTTTTGAAAGCATTTAGCTATGCACAAAGACAGATTTTAAAGTCAAAGAATGGTAAGAGATTCCATGCTGGGTCTGTTTTAGCTGTATCAACATTGGACAAGGTAGACTTTGAGGCAAAAGCATTGCTAGAAGTAGTGTAGTGAATTTTATCATCATTCTCGATAATTTGCTACTCCTGTAAGAGGCCTGTACTTCCCAACCTGTGGACTTCAGGCTTGGTCACTGACACATGAATAGAAATGATGAACCATCTATTCTTTCCCTCTGCCACAGGCAGGTCACATCCAAGATGGGGCTGCTCCTTCCACGGGGTCCTTGAATGAAAATAAGCCAGAATGAAGAGTGGGTAGTGCCACAATGACCCCTGTGTGCATGCTCAGTCATGTCCAACTTTTGCCACCCCATGGATTGCAGCCCACCAGGCTCCTCTGTCCGTGGAATTTTCCAGGCAAGAATACTGGAGTGGATTGCCATTTCCTTCTCCAGGGGATCTTCCTGACCCAGGGATTGAACCCACATCTCTTGCGCCTCCTGCATTGGCAGGCAGATTCTTTACCATGGTACCACCTGGGAAACCCTACAAATGACCCAAAGGATGTATAACATGAGAAATTAACCATCATCTTTATAAGCCACTGAGATTTTGAAGTTAGGTGTGGTCATGTGGCTTTCTTTGACTAATGTAACATGAAATATGTCAGTTCCAAGTGGATACTTTATGAATGAGTGCATGATTCATGCCTAACTTAGCAAAAGATGACTAATAAATATAGGCTATTTTATGAGAAAGGTTCAACTCACCAGAAGTACATGATAATTCTAAATTGTAACCATATGATATCATAGCCTCAAATGATGATATAGAGTAAAAATTGGTCGAAATCCACAGATTCACCATCAGAGTGGAGACTGTGGAATTCACAACTGTTGCCACTAAATGTTTTCTTTCTTTCTCCTGGAGAGGCTAGGCCTGCCCCTGAACACAGATGTGGCCTTGTGGCTTTCTTTGACCCATGAAAAAGGATTGAAATGGCCTGTGTCACTTTCAGGTGAAAGTTTTGAGAGTCAGTGTGTAGTTCCCCTCCTCACTTTCTCTCTGCCATGAAGACCAGCAATGTTCTAGAAAGTGCCTGCTCCATCAACAAGAGTCCTAGAGTGAAAATAGCAGGTGGGAGATCCCTAAGCTGACCAGAGATAAAAACACAAGGTTGGGACTGTATGTTTTGGTTTTTTGGTGGCCAGGGCATGTGGAATCTTAGCTCCCTGACCAGGGATGGAACCTGCACCCCTTGCAGTGGAAGGCAAAGTCTTAACTACGGGACTTCCAGGGAAGTCCCCCAGTCTGTCATTACTACAAAACAATTCACCCCAAAATTCAGTGGCTTAAAACAACACTGATTTATTTTTTCACTTATGTGTCTACAGATCAGTGAAGCTGGACTCAGCTGAGCAGCTGTGCTTCAGGCTGTGGGTCCACGTGAGCCTGGCTCCTCACGGCAGGTTAGGCTCAGGTCTGTCCATGTGTTTCCATTTGGGGATCCAGCTGAAGGGATGGTAGCTACCCAGGGGAAACTGTTCTCATGGAATGCAGAGATGTTAAGAGGTGAATCCTCACTGTGCAAGCATATTTTTGTCATTTCTGTTAACATCACACTGGCCATAACAAGTCATATGGCTGAGCCCACAGGCAAGGGGTAAGAAAGTGGACTCCACTTCTAGTGAGGGGGATGTGCAAAGTCCCATGGGAAAAGGACACAGGGAGCGGTGAGGAATTCGGGCCGATATCTCAATATATCATCATTACTCTGATACTGGAATGAGAAGAATTCAGAGGGGCCGTCTATTAATAGGAAAGTGTAGGTAAAGAGGAAGGACAAAAAGAACAGAGAAGTGTGCAAGTTGATGAGACTCCAGGGATCTTTGTGGTGTGGCCAGTGAGAAATCTCTGGTGCAGAAAGCATGAACGTTCATTTACGATAAAAGATATTTCATATGTGAATTTAAGGTGTTTTTTTTTTCTTTTGGCTTGAGTGCTTGTGATGTTAACCTCCCCTCTGTCATCCTAGACTTTCAGTAAAGGCTGTTAGACCCACAAAAAGCCCTGCAGGAGTGGGGTGTGTGTGTGTGTGTGTACATCAAAGGAAGGGTCAAGTTCCTTTGGAGACAATGACAGAAATAGAACAAATTCAACATAAGCTGGCGCTTAGATCCAGGAGTAACAAGAACAGGTGCACCCAGGGGACCTGCAAACATCTTGGAAACACATTGAAGTCTCCACAGGAGAAGATGTGGTGGTTTTAGCTGATCATTTTTGTCTTTTTTTTTTTTTTTTTGGCCGCACTGCATGTAATGCAGGATCTTAGTTCCCTGACCAGGGATTGAACCCGTGTCTCCTGCAGTGGGAGCATGGAGTCTTAACCACTGGACCACCAGAGAAGTCCCATGATCATCTTTTTCTTTTAGACCCAGGAGTCTTGCTGAAATCTGGGTTATCACTGGGGCAGGATCAATATCTGGCTCAAGGGAAGTTGAAGGGCACCTGCAGTACTCTTCACATTCATCCTTCAGGCATTTACTCTGTAGGAGGTGCTGTGCTGAGCACTTCACATTGTTATCGTATTAAACATTTGCAACTCCATGCAGCAGGTGATGCTATTGTCCTCACTCTATGCGTGAGGAATCTGGAGCGCTGGCAGACGAGCAAGCCAGATGTTCTCATTTGGGAGTGGGAGCCCCCAAAAGTTCCGCCCTTCAGTAAGGGCCTAGAGGTGGGTATGTGGGGGCTGAGAGGGGATCCCTGGCACTGGTCGGTTGGGGGCACATTCTCCTTTGATGACTCCTTGTGAGGCTCAAGCTCTGGTCACTGATGCTTCAGTTGCCTGATGAACAGACTGGCCCCAACCCTCCCTCTGCTCCCTCTAATATCTTTTCATCATATTCTTACCATGTCTGCAGGTGTCCAATAGAAACATTGAAATAGTAGGTACTTTTGGAGAATGTGTTCCCCCAGCTAAGCTGCTAGGCTCAGAGAAGTGAAGTGCCTTGCCCAGGTATACAACTGGTACGAGACAGGGTAGGGTATGGGAACTTGGCCAGATGAACCTCCCCTTTCAAATTCATGAGCTCTGTATTAGTCAGCTTGGGCTGTCATAACAAAGTACCGCAGACTGGTAATTGAAACAACAAAGACTGATCTTCCCACAGATCTGGAGGCTGGAAGTCCAAGATCAAGGTGTCATCAGGTTTGGTTTTACCTGAGGCTGCTCTGCTCGACTTTGCCAAGGGCCACCTTCTGGCTGTGTTCTCATGGGCAAGAGAACTGGTGTTTCTGTATAGCCTAATGTCCTCTTATTATAAGGATGTTATATGAAAAGCCTACTCTCAGGGTCTCAATTAGCTTTATCACCCCTCTAAAGCCCTGTTCTGCAAATATATAGTCACATCCTGAGGTCCTGAGGGCTATGGCTTCAACATGTGAATTTGTCAGGGACACAATTCAGGTCATCTAGCCACTGACTCAAGGTAGTGCTACTTTGCCTCCAAGACCCGTAGACTTGTAGAATGTACCCCACTCTCCACCATGGTATAAACCTGGCCACTGAGACATGAAGAGGAAAAGGGGCTGGCCAGGTTCACACTGGTAGGCTGGAGCAGAGCTGAGACTTGACCCAGATATCTGAGTCCCCCAGAGGTCCCCAGCATCCGTGCCCCCACTTCCCACCAACAGGAAGCTGACTTTCCTTGGGGACTTCACCACCCTGCCGCATTCTCATCCGATGGTTTGAGAAAATTCAGTTTCAGATGAGCCTTGATTTGATTAAGCCAATCAGCTTATCCCATTTTCCGGCCACCATGATGTATGCAAGGACAAGCCTGTGACCTTATTTGGACATCCCTGGACTTGTGGGAGAGCTCCCAGAAGAGACTTTCTTTTGTAGGGTGGTGTGGGAGGAGGTGAGGTCGAGAACTACTGTAGCTGTTTTACTGCAAGGAGAGGAAGCCTTGCAATTGCAGGGGCCCCTGTGTGGGGGCTGAAGATGAACTTGACAGCCAGAAGGACTTACAAGAGAGCCAGAGATGGATCAGTTTCTCAGTGAGAATCTGCTTCTAGCCTTAACCCACAAGGCTCCTGTGAACTTACACTTTCTCTTTATTCTTTGTCAATTTGAGGCTTTGCTTTTATTTTGATTTGCATTGTTAAATAATTGAGGTAGTCTTAATGGACACATAATCTGGAGGGAGTTGCTGGGGGTGTAGCTAGGGGTGCCATTCATCTTTTCTTCCCTCCAGGATTCTGTGGTCACATGTATCAGTAGGAGTTCCAAGTCACAAAGAGCAGGGACTTCCCTGGTGGTCCAGTGGCTGGGACTCCGAGCTCCCAATGCAGGGGGCTCAGGTTCGATCCCTGGTCAGGGAACTAGATCCCATATGCTGCAACTAAGAGCCTGGATGTTGTAACTAAAGATCCTGTGTGCTACAACGAAGACCCGGCACAGCCAAATTAAAAAAAAAAAAAGACTCAAGGAACAGAAATGGAGTCTGGCTGATTTTGGCAGTAAAGGAATTCACCAGAAAGGTATGGGTGGCTCACACAGTCCCTAGGAGGCTGGAAAAGCAGGCTTGGTGACTACATAGCTTTGCCCACAATCAGGTCACAGAACTGGAGTGGCCAGGACGCTGCTGCCACCCCCAGGGCCACCACCATGACCACTGCTGACCGATGCCCCAAGCTGCGCTGTTGCTGGCCTCACGGCCTTGGAAGCTGGTCTTACTGCAACTGCTGCTGCCACCTCCCTGAGCCATGAGACCAACTCAGAGCCTGGTCCTGTGGCTGCTTCCTAGCTGCAAAGGAGACCGGGAAAATGACACCCAGCCTTAAAGGCTTCTAGAGTGCAGGTAAAGAATCTGCCTGCAATTCAGGAGACACAGGAGATACAGCTTCAAGCCCCGGGTCAGGAAGATCCCCTGGAAGAGGTAATGGCAACCCACTCCAGTATTCTTGCCTGGAAAATCCCATGGACAGAAGAGCCTGTCCAAAGGGTCAAAGGGTGTCAAAAAGTCAGATACGACCGAGCGACCAAGCACACAGAGTGGAAAATGAATTCTGTTTCCTTCTAAGCCTTATAAAATGAGGAATTCCTCAAAAACAGGATGGGAGTCCTTGCTGGGAAGTCAGAAAAATAGGACAAATGTTCAATACAGGGCAAAAGGAATTGAGATCAAATGGGAATAATAGCTTCAGCAATGTTAGTGGAACTCTGAGTTAGAGAATGTAGCTGGAACCTGGGGCTTCTGACTTCTCCTTCCCTAAAGGGATTGAGTTTCTCTCCCAGTTGTGGGGGCGCCTTTAGACCAGACAGCCCTCTCCTGAGGGCAGTGATGCTTCGTCTTGCTGAGTTACTGCCTGCAACAGGAGCAGAAAGAAGGATGAGCTGTTCTAGAAGGCAGGTCCAGGGGGAGGGCCATGTCTGAACTTGACCTGAGCTCCACCTCACCGCACAGATGAGGGCGTGCAGAGGAGGATGGGGAGGGTCTTGTTTCTACTGCTGTTTCCTCTTTGGGGAATGGATGGGAATCTCCTTCCCCAAGAGGAGACGAAGTCGAAAGAGGGTGTGGTGGGATGGGGGTGGGGGGCAGGGGTGGAGATAACTCTCCCAGGGCCAGTGATGCATAGTCAGATGCTTAGGGGACCACGAAGATGACGCAGATGAGAGAAGTGGACCGAGCATTGGCACATTAAATATATACGAATATATATTCTTTAAAAAAAAATTATTTGATTTGTGGCTGCGCTGGGTCTTAGTTGCTTTACACGGGCTTCCGCTGGTTGTGGTGAGTGGGGCTACTCTTCACTGTGGTACGCGTGCTTCTCGCTGTAGTGGCTTCTCTGGTTGGGGAGCACTGGCTCTAGGTGTGCAGGCTTTAGAAATTGTGGTGCACAGGCTTCTCTGCTCCAAGGCGTGTGAAATCTTCCTGGACCAGAGACTGAACCCTTGTCCCTTGCATTGGCAGGCAGGTTCTTATCCACTGTACCACCAGGGAAGTACAAGAATATTCTTAACTTCCACACAGATATATACACCCTCTTTTTGTTTTGCCACTTTTGACGGACATATGGCATGCTGGCTCTCTTTTATTCGGTCCTTCTCCAGGTCCTTTCTTTGTCCCCCATGCTCCCCAACTCTGTGTCCTGGAATCTGAGCTATATGGGGAGCCTGGGAGGATCCCTTTGTCTTCTCGCTTCCAGTTGGTGTGGCCCATGGGGGTCACCAGAGGAAACTGGAGGCATGAGGAAAGGAGCTTGGAGGAGTCTTTTCCAGGCTCTGTCCACAAGGAGTCACCCTGGGCTGACTGCCGCCCTTGACCCAGACTCAGCTCCATCAGCAGCGCTTTCTCTCCAGGCCCCCTCTCTGCATCCCTTCGGACTCAGGATGGTAACACTCCCCAGTGTTTGTGGCACTGGAGGCTGTATCATTCTTTGTTGCTTTTCCTAAACTCTATCCATACCTTGGTAAATAATCCCACTACTAAACTCTCCTCACCTCCCCAGCTTTGAGCATGTTGTCTATTTCCTGCTGGTACCTCAAAAGATGGAATCAAGGAATGTTTCTCTACCGAAAAACAAAACAGAAGAGCACCTCACATGCAATAGTAAACTGGATTTGAGTTAACTCTCAGACCCCTGACTGTGAGGGAGACGGTAAGGAATGGTAGGGATTGTGACGAACTGGAAAGCACATGGCCTCTCCCGCTCCAGCCTGTCGTTGCCGTGACAGTGACAGTTCAGCGTTGTCAATTCTTCCCATTTTTTAAAAGTAGCAAAATGTCCAGGTTTAGAGTGAGATCTCTTGATGTTTCAAATGTTGGCTTGACTATTTAGAAATCATGCTGTGAGGCAGATGATCAATAGCCGAACTTGGCCCTTGAAGCACCAGTTTTCAGTCTGAACTCTCAGCATATAGCATCCTGCAGAGTCCCAAACCTTACTTGATCAGAAGAGCCTGCAGGGAGGAGCGCTGTGTGCCAACCATCAGGAAACCCTCAGGGTCCCGGGGGTGGGGAGGAAGCCTGGCCATGCCACGTCCTCCAAAAAGGCTTAGAACCCATGAGCTTCTAAGTTCTGCAGCTTACAGCCTTGAGTGCCTCCCTGGCTCATCGTGTCTAATATGGGTGTCAGAGGAAAGTAAATTAAATCTGCTAGGCTGTAATCTGCAAATGAAACATTTTGTGGCAGTAACTAAACAGGGCATTATGTTTTAATCGGGTTTTTAAAGTGTTGTTTTAAAAATCATTTTATTGTGCAGAAGCTGGTACCCTAAGAGCTATAATTCCTTAACTAACCATATGATAATGTAATACCCTCTAGTCTAGATGTTCTTACCAGCCAGGGTGTTTGTCTCAATGCTCTTAAACCTATATATTTTCAGAGTAGGAGCATTCCACCACCTTCCAGTCACTCAAATGGGGGACCCTGGCAGCAGCTTCTCCATCGGGATTGCCTTTCACCCTGGCTTTGAGGGAGAAACAAAATGATTCATCCTTCCCTCATTTTATCTATCATCTATCTAATTTTTTTAAACAAATGGTTATATATTGCTGTCTTAGTGCTTTGCAAACATCAGTCTGATGCATTCTCCTACCAATTCCTTGAAGAAAGTGCTGTTCTTATCTTGATTTTTACAGATGAGCAAGTTGAGGCACAGACAGGTGGAGTAACTGAGAGAGGTCACCCAGCTGGTAAGTGATGAAGGTGGAGCCTGGCTCCTGAGTCCATGCTCTGAACCACCCAGCTGTGCTACCTCTTCTTTCCAGCCTGCTCCCAAAGCCCCCAGCTCATTCATCTTTCTGCTTTCTCCTGTTACCCCTCTCTCATCGTCTAGACATTCAGTTATTCTTTTATAATTTATTTATTTTTAATTGAAGGGTAATTGCTTTACAATATTGGTTTGGTTTCTGCCATACATCAACATATACTAGCCATAGAGGTACATATGTCCCCTCCCTCCTGAACCTCCCTCCCACCTCCCACTCTCTTCCACCCCTCTAGGTTGTCACAGAGCCCCAGTTTGAGGTCCCTGAGTCATCCAACAAATCCCCATTGGCTGTCTGCTTTACATGAGGTTGTGTGTATGCTTTCAGGCTACTCTCTCCATTCACCTTACCCTCTCCTTCCCCCCCACCCTTGTCCGTAAGTCTGTTTTCTGTGTCTACATCTCCATTGCTGTCCTGCAGATAGATTCATCAGTGCCATCTTTCTAGATGTATTAATATACAATATTTGTTTTTCTCTTTCAGACTTGCTTCAGTCTGTATGATAGGCTCTAGGTTCATCCACCTCATTAGAACTGACTCAAATGCGTTCCTTCCTATGGCTGAGTAGTATTCCATCATACATAGGTACCACAGCTTCTTTATCCATCTGTCTGTTGATGGACATCTAGGTTGCTTCCTATTATGTTGTTTTATGGATACGGAGAGTCTGCTGTGTGTCAGGTTCTGTGCTAAGTGTTGGGGACCCCGCAGTGAGTTGTCCCATTACGGCCCCTGCCAAGTGGGGCTCACAGTGTAAAAAGGGGCACAGCCTGGCAGCCAAGTATCCCTTGGGATAAAGGAAGTGCACCCAGTCCCGCAACAGTCCATGAACACAGTTGTTAGAATTAGAAAAGGATGCTCCTTACTCTAGTCACTTTACTGCCACCTGTGGGAGGACAGTCATATAAAGATGAGCATCTGGGACTTCCCTGGTGCTCTGGTGGCTATGACTCTGCCAGCTCTCCCAAAGCTGGGGGCCTGGGTTCGACCCCTGGTCTGGGAACTGTATCCCACAGGCTGCAACTAAAGATCCCACATGCTGCAACTAAAGATTCTGCATGCTGCAAGTAAGACCCGGCACCGCCAAACAAACAATGAAATAATGAAGACACTCATCTAGGATGGCTGTGAACGTGATTTGTGCTCTTGGGGTTGTACACGACCTTCACAGCTGCCCATGGTGGGCCAGAGGTTGGGGGAAGTGCCCACCTCTGTTCTGGAGGAACTGCCAGAGCGATTTCCTGTTGGAGGCTGAGATTCAAAGGTGGAGTAGGAATAAGTGGGTGAAGAGCGGGGACCATGTTCCAGGCAGAGGGAAGGGCATGTGAGAAGAGCCGTGGGTGGCTTGGTGCTGTGTCCACCTAGCGAGGCTAGAACTACATTTCCCAGAATGCCCTTCCCCGCGTGCTCTGGGATGGGGTGGACTTCAGGGGAACTTTGGGTGAGGTTAGTGTTCTTGCCTGGAGAATCCCAGGGACGGGGGTAACCCCAGTGGGCTGCTGTCTATGGGGTCACACAGAGTCGGTCACGACTGAAGCGAATTAGCAGCAGCAGGAAGACAGAGATGAAGCAGTAGCCTTGGTGAGTCAGGAGCTGTTGCAGCTCACACATGTCGACCAGGGGCAACAGACTTAGAAAGGCTGATTGCCCGGCTCCTATGTGCTGTGCTGTGCTGTGCTTTGTCGCTCAGTCGTGTCTGACTCTGTGCAACCCCATGGACTATAGCCCACCAGGTTCCTCTGTCTATGGGGATTCTCCAGGTAAGAATACTGGAGTGTTTTGCCATGCCCTCCTCCAGGGAATCTTCCCAACCCAGGGATCGAACCCAGGTCTCCCGCGTTGAGGTCGGATTGTTTACCTTCTGAACCACCGAGGAAGCTTGCCCAGCTCCTACAGTCAAGGTCAAATCTCTAAGTTCAATCCCTTAAAATAAAATCATTCCTAGACTCTCTGCTTCTCTGAGCAAAGTGATCAATGGAAGGACTAGTAAGAGATAGGGCTGGAAGGGTAGGCAGGCATTTGTTAGATGGTGAAAAAGTCTTGGGGTCATTGATGTGTTTGCTTTATTAAAAAATTGAGGTAGGTAAATCTCTGGCAGCCCAGTGGTTAGGACTTGGTGCTTTCAAGGCCAGGGAGGGAAGCAAGTTCCCATAAGACTTTTGGTGTAGTCAAAAAATATCTTGACACCCTTTTTTTTTTGAGAATTAGCTGACCATAAGTATATACATTTATTTCTGGGTTCTGAGTTCTATTCCACTGAACTGTATGTCTGTTTCTGTGCCAGTAACTGAAGGGTTTTAGACAGAGGAATGACACAGCTATTGTGTATTTTAAGACTGAAGAGGGAGAGAACTTTGAGGTCTCTACTTCCTGCAGCTATCCACATGAGAGATGTTTAAGGGATGGCTGTGGAGATTTAGAGGAGGGGGCAGGTTTGAGGGCTGTTTAGGAGGAAGAATGAACAGTGGGCTCTGGAACTGCCCTACTGGGGTCAAATCCCAGTCCTGCCATGTGTGCGTCATGTAAACTTGAACAAAGGTCTCAATTCTCCAGCCTCAGTTTCCTTAGCTATAAAATGGGGATATTAACACTGGCCTCAAAGCAATGTTGCAGGGACACAAGAGTGCCCATAAAACCCTCAGTGTCCGATGCTGAAAACATGCTCAAGAAACATCAGGGGAGGAGGGGCGGGGGTTGAAGTAGAGCAACCTCCATGGTTCCCCAAAAGTCTTCCAGTTCCTGGATCCAGCTCCTCCTGAAGCCTGCACACCATTTCTATGGTTGCAGATGGTGGAATTAGAGGTCCTATTTCATTTTTTTTCCCTGTGGAGATCCAATTATCTCAGAACTCACTTACTGAAAACTCTCCTTTCCCCACTGCTCTGCAGGGCTACCTTGTCATTTATCACGTGCCCATGTGTAGAAAGATCTGTTTCTGGGCCTACCTTCTTCTGCACTGGTCTTAATATCTGTCCTTGTGCTAAAACCATGCCGTCCTGATTAATTAATAAAATAATTAAATAAAATTAGTAATGGTATAGTAATAATAATTTAACAAATAATAATAATTATTAATAAAATCGTTCTCTTAAATCCTGACTCCTGATGCCTGCTGTTCTTGAGTGTCCTAGCTATTCTTGGTCAGAGTGGTTTTCAGAAGACCAAGATCAAATCTTGTCATTTTGTAGCCTCAACTCCTTCAGTGGCTTCTTAAAAGGAACTGAGGCTGAGGACTGAGCCAGGTGTCAGGAAGGAACGGGAACAGGGCCTGAGGCACTGCTGGAACCCAGACAGCGTTCTTTCTCCGGACCCAAGCAGCTTGACTCTCTCCAGCTTGGGCTCTCTTTCATGTCTTTATTATAGAGATCAACGTCCCCCTCTGGCTACTTTCTGTGAGATTTGCTGATTATCTAGAACCTCCACAAGAAAAGGGCCGCTGGGAGCCAACCCTGCAAGCAGGATTCCCTCCTTGAGAGGGGTGTGTGTGTGGTGGGCAGGGATTGGCTTCCTAAACATCAATTGTTTTATCCCAGGACACTGTCCATTACTTAGAATAAATAAGGCCATGCTTCATTGGCCCTAAGCATGCACTCCCCCTGTATCCATACCTTTTGCCATGGTATGTGACAAACTGGTACAGTATCTTCGATGGACTGGATATGGGAGGATGTCACCAGAGGGGTTACAGGCTCAATCTGCATTGTGGGAAAGTTCATCACCAGCCTGGGGCTGCAAGAGAAGTTAACGTTCCCGGCTCTGTGATGCCTTGATCTCCAAAGAGCCATTCATACAACATTGTTTCCTTTTATCAACCATCAGGGGTTTCCCAGGTGGTGCTATTGGTAAAGAACCTACCTGCCAATGCAGGAGACATAAGAGACATGGGTTCCATCATGGGTTGGGAAGATCCCCTGGAGGAGGGCATGGCAACCCAATTCAGTATTCTTGCTGGAGAATCCTATGGACAGAGGAGCCTGGTAGGCTACACTCCATAGTGTCGCAAAGAGTCGGACACAACTGAAGCGACTTAGCACACACGCACACATCAACTGTCAGAAGCAAAATATTGCACTATGAGTGCAGGTGGGTGAAGGCATACAAACACAGCATTAATTCAAGTATAAAATGAGGTTATAGCCATTGAAAAAGAGGTAAAGTATTAACAGCTAATGATTGTGCTATGTTTACGAAATGTCAAATCATGGGCTAAGGATCTCAGCCCAGAATCCTGTGCCCAACATAACGCTTTCCATGGGTACCCATGGCAACTCGGATTCAACATGGGCTGAATGTGGGGGCTTCTTTTTATTCTTCCTTCCAGCCTTCTTTCACTGCATAGATTTGGAGGAGATGGGGTTGACCCCACTCCGAACTCTAGGAATAGGCCCTGATGGATTTTAACCCTGTCTGCACATTACAATCACCTAGGGGAACTCTTCAAGTGCCCTGGCCTAGGCTTTAGCCCAAGGGACTCAAATGTGCAATTGGGTTTGAAAACCTGGTTTAACCCACTCAAGAAGTCATTTCTCCTTGGCTGTAATTAGTTCAAGTAGCCACATCTGAAGTAATAAAGCTTCCCCAGGCCACCGCCATTAGTACAGAAATAGGCATAAAGCCCACTTTAGACCAGTGTGAGACATGAGGGTAAGTTACTGGCACTTTAGGGAAAGAGTATTTCTATTCCCCCAAGGGGGCCACAGCTGGCCCTTTCTCATCTTCTCAGCTGGGTAGGTGCAAATGTGAAGACTGGAGCTCCTGCAGCCATTCTGTCAGCATGAGGGGAGCAGCCGCCAGGAGACACTGACACTGTGGAAGGCAAGACCAGAAGAAAAAAAGAAATAGGGTACTCAATGACATCATTGGTCTCTAAACAAAACAAACCCTGAAGCTCACTTTGTCTCTGGACTCTCCAGCTATTTAAGCCAATTTAAGTTGGGCTTTTATGACCTGCAACACAAAGAATCGCAGCTGATTTATCTCCTCACACATCAACCTGTGCCTTATCTCAGTGAATGCTACTTCCTTATGTCCAGTTTTGTGGAAACATGTAGGTCAGTATACATTTTTCCTTTTTTACAGCTCCCTATCTGATATGTTCTCAAGGCCTCTGGGCTTATCCACTCATCTCCTCCTGTCTCCTCTGCCCTGGTTTGGGACACACCTTCCCCCATTCCCCATGACACATCTTCCTCCATCCCCACCTGACTAGAGTGATGGCCTCCCAGTTGATCTTCCTGCTTCCAGCCTCTGCGCTGCATGCATCATAGGACAGCCTGGTTGTTGCTCAGTCATCCACTCATGTCTGACTCTTTGGGACCCCACGGACTGTGGCATGCCGGGCTTCTCTGTACTTCACCATCTCCCATAGCTTGCTCAAACTCATATTCATTGTGTCAATGATGCCATCTAACCATTTTGTCCTCTGTCATCCCCTTCTCCTCCTGTCTTCAAATCTTTCCAGCATCAGGGGCTTCTCCAGTGAGTCAGTTCTTCACATCAGGTGGCCAAAGGATTGGAGTTTCAGCTTCAGCGTCAGACTTTCCAGTGAATATTCAGGACTAATTTCCTTTAGGATTGACTGGTTGGATCTCCTTGCAGTCCAAGGGACTCTCAAGAGTCTTCTCCAACACCACAGTTCAAAAGCATCAATTCTTCAGGGCTCAGCCTTCTTATTTAACTTATATGCAGAGTACATGATGAGAAATGCTGGGCTGGAAGAAGCACAAGCTGGAATCAAGATTGCCAGGAGAAATATCAATAACCTCAGATATGCAGATGACACCACCCTTATGGCAGAAAGTGAAGAGGAACTCAAAAGCCTCTTGATGAAAGTGAAAGTGGAGAGTGCAAAAGTTGGCTTAAAGCTCAACATTCAGAAAACAAAGATCATGGCATCTGGTCCCATCACTTCATGGGAAATAGATGGGGAAACAGTGGAAACAGTGTCAGACTTTATCTTTTTGGGCTCCAAAATCACTGCAGATGGTGACTGCAGCCATGAAATTAAAAGATGCTTACTCCTTGGAAGAAAAGTTATGACCAACGTAGATAGCATATTGAAAAGTAGAGACATTACTTTGCCAGCAAAGGTCCGTCCGTCTAGTCAGGCTATGGTTTTTCCAGTGGTCATGTATGGATGTGAGAGTTGGACTGTGAAGAGAGCTGAGTGCCAAAGAATTGATGCCTTTGAACTGTGGTGTTGGAAAAGACTCTTGAAAGTCCCTTGGACTGCAAGGAGATCCAACCAGTCCATTCTGAAGGAAATCAGCCCTGGGATTTCTTTGGAAGGAATGATGCTGAAGCTGAAACTCCAGTACTTTGGCCACCTCATGCGAAGAGTTGACTCATTGGAAAAGACTCTGATGCTGGGAGGGATTGGGGGCACGAGGAGAAGGGGACGACAGAGGATGAGATGGTTGGATGGCATCACTGACTCGATGGACGTGAGTCTGAGTGAACTCCGGGAGTTGGTGATGGATAAGGAGGCCTGGCGTGCTGCGATTCATGGGGTCGCAAAGAGTTGGACACGACTGAGCGACTGAACTGAACTGAACAGCCTTCGTTATGGTCCAACTCTCACATCCATATATGACTACTGGAAAAAACATAGCTTTGACTCTATGGACCTTTGTAGGCAAAGTAATGTCTCTGCTTTTTAATATGCTATCTAGGTTTGTCATAGCTTTGTAAAAACATGAATCTTCTCACTTCCCCTCTTGCCTCTCATTTCTCAATGGTGTTCCAGGCTCTGAGGAGGAAGACTTATTCTTCTGCTATAACTTACTCTCAGGCTTTCCTTATTCTCACTCCTCTCCAGTGATACCAGCTTTCTTTCCATTTCTTTTCTTCTTGCCTCTCCATGTGGCACGTGGGATCTTAGTTCCCCAACCAGGGATTGAACCTTTGCCCCTGTAGTGGAATCATGGAATCTTAACCACTGGATGCCCAGGGAAATCCCTCTTTCTATTTTTAATCTCTTAAAAGTGCCAAGAATCTTCTTGCCTTATAACACTTTCACCTGTTCTCCCCTCTGCCTGGAGTGCTTGTAAACTTAAAAAATATTCACATCTTAAAAGTTGAGAGGTATGTTTTATTCAGCAGGAATTTTTAGAACTTCAAGCCCAGGAGGCAGCATCTCAAATAACTCTGAGAGAACTGCTGCAATGAGGTTGGGGGCAAGAGAGCCAAGTTATATAGAAGTTTTGCAACAAAGGGCAGGTGGTCTGAACATCAAAAGATTCAGTTCAGTTTGGTTCAGTTCAGTCGCTCAGTTGTGTACAACTCTGTGACTCCATGGACTGCAGCACGCCAGGCTTCCCTGTCCATCACCAACTCCCAGAGCTTGCTCAAACTCATGTCCATCGAGTTGGTGATGCTATCCAACCATCTCATCCTCTGTCTTCCCCTTCTCCTCTCATCTTCAATCTTTCCCAGCATCAGGGTCTTTTCCAATGAGTCAGTTCTTCGCATCAGGTGGCCAAAGTATTGGAGTTTCAGCTTCAGCATCTGTCCTTCCAATGAATATTCAGGACTGATTTCCTTTAGGATTGACTGGTTTGATCTCCTTGCAGTCCAAAGGACTCTCAAGAGTCTTCTCCAACACCACAGTTCAAAAGCATCAATTCTTTGGTGCTCAGCTTTCTTTATAGTTCAACTCTCACATCCATACATGACTACTGGAAAAACCATAGCTTTGACTAGACGGACCTTTGCTGGCAAAGTAATGCCTCTGCTTTTTAATATACTGTCTAGGTTGGTCATGGCTTTTCTTCCAAGGATTAATAATAAAAAGATTATTGTGAATTAAAGGAAACTAGATATCTCAAGTTAAGGAACTTAGTGTTTTTCTATGTATGCAAAGATGCAGGAGTCTGGGCTCTCTGAAATCATTCTTTTGATATGCACCTCAGCTATCTGTGGAAAATTCTAAAAGAGATAGGAATACCAGACCACCTGATCTGCCTCTTGAGAAATCTGTATGCAGGTCAGGAAGCAACAGTTGGAACTGGACATGGAACAACAGACTGGTTCCAAATAGGAAAAGGAGTACGTCAAGGCTGTATATTGTCACCCTGTTTATTTAACTTATATGCAGAGTACATCATGAGAAACACTGGGCTGGAAGAAGCACAAGCTGGAATCAAGATTGCTGGGAGAAATATCAATAATCTCAGATATGCAGATGACACCACCCTTATGGCAGAAAGTGAAGAGGAACTCAAAAGCCTCTTGATGAAAGTGAAAGTGGAGAGTGCAAAAGTTGGCTTAAAGCTCAACATTCAGAAAACAAAGATCATGGCATCTGGTCCCATCACTTCATGGGAAATAGATGGGGAAACAGTGGAAACAGTGTCAGACTTTATCTTTTTGGGCTCCAAAATCACTGCAGATGGTGACTGCAGCCATGAAATTAAAAGACTCTTACTCCTTGGAAGGAAAGTTATGACCAACGTAGATAGCATATTGAAAAGCAGAGACATTACTTTGCCCACAAAGGTCCGTCTAGTCAAGGCTATGGTTTTTCCTGTGGTCATGTATGGATGTGAGAATTGGACTGTGAAGAAGGCTGAGCGCCAAAGAATTGATGCTTTTGAACTGTGGTGTTGGAGAAGACTCTTGAGAGTCCCTTGGACTGCAAGGAGATCCAACCAGTCCATTCTGAAGGAAATCAGCCCTGGGATTTCTTTGGAAGGAATGATGCTGAAGCTGAAACTCCAGTACTTTGGCCACCTCATGCGAAGAGTTGACTCATTGGAAAAGACTCTGATGCTGGGAGGGATTGGGGGCAGGAGGAGAAGGGGACGACAGAGGATGAGATGGTTGGATGGCATCACTGACTCGATGGACGTGAGTCTGAGTGAACTCCGGGAGTTGGTGATGGATAGGGAGGCCTGGCGTGCTGTGATTCATGGGGTCGCAAAGAGTCAGACACGACTGAGCAACTGATCTGATCTGATCAGCTATCTGAGGCCAGTATCCTGTGTTTTCACATTCGGAATTTCCTCAGGACTCACCATAGGGAGTGGCTGCAGTTGGTGGTTGCTGGATGGCAGGTGTTCTTTCCTTCTGGAGTTTCCTCCGGGCTCACCAGCTCACCACCCTGGTGGCTGCAATTGCTGATGACTGTGACATCTTTGTTTACTGAAGGTGAAAAGTGTTAGTTGCTCAATTGTGTCTAACTCTTTGTGACCCCATGGACTGTAACCTACCATGCTCCTCTGTCCATACGATTTATCAAACAAGAATACTGGAGTGGGTAGCCAGTCCATTCCCTAGGGGATTTTCCTGACCCAGGGATCAAACCAGGGTCTCCTGCGTTGCAGGTAGATTCTTAATCATCTGAGTCACCAGGGAAGCCATTGATGTGGCAGGAAATATTCCATTTCTCAGCTCCTCCTTGTCACTCCCCTTTCTGCCTAGATATGTGCGTGGGAAGTTGCTTCAGTCGTGTCTCACTCTTTGTGACCTTATGGAATGTAGCCCTCCAGGCTCCTCTGCCTCTTCAATTTCTCCTGAGCTCCTCCTATCCATTTTTTCAGGTCTCAGTGTAGATGTCCCTTCCTCAAGAAACCTTCTCTGATGCTCTATATCTGCATTTGGTGTCAGGTATTTATTTGGTGCCTACTGTTTGGTAGGCCTTGTGCTATGATGAACAAAGCTCATCTGCTCCCTGCCTGCTCAGAATTTTCATTCCAGCTGGGGGAACAACTTTTAAAAGTTAATGAGCAAATAAAAAAGTTGTTGCAAGTGCCAAGAAGTTCTATAAAGAAAAAACAAAAGACTGGGTTAGAAAATAACTGGGCAATCGGGCAGGTGTTCTTTAGAGAGGGTGGTCAGGAAAGGCCTGGGGTGTTCCATGACATGGAGAACTTTTAATTTGGAGAGAAGAAGTGAAGGGAACAGCATTCCAGGTGGAGTGAACAGCATCTACAAAGGAACTGAGCTTGGGAAGGATCTGGCATGTTTGAGGAAGCCCGCATGAAGGCAGTGGAGTGAGCGGAGGGTGGAGAGAGGGGCATGAAATGAGGCTAGTGAGAACACCACATCAGGGCATTTCTGAATTGGCAAGGAGCTGAGATATTTTTTTAATTACTTGCTTATTTTTGGCCGTGCTGGGTCTCCGTTGCTGCATGCAGGCTTTCTCCAGCTGTGGTGAGTGGGTCTACCCTCTAGCTGCACTGCTTGGGCTTCTCGTTGCGGGGGCTTCTCTTGTGGCTTGTGGGCTCTAGAGCATGTGGGCCTCAGTAGTTGTGGTCCATGGGCTTAGTCCCCCCTCAGCGTGTGGGTCTTCCTGGACCAAGGCTGCACTCATGTCTCCTGCGTTGGCAGCAGATTCTTAACCACTGGACCACCAGGGAAGTCCTAGATTTTATATTAAAGGCAATGGGAGCCATCAAAGTTTTTGAGCAAGGGATGGGTGTGATTCAATTCGCGTCCTAAGATCCCACTGGCTGTTTGTGAAGCATAGTTGGTAGAGGGCGAGGCTGGAGCTGCTTAAATCCTCCTGCGAAGGTCCTGGGGAGTTTTTGTCCAGGGAAGAGGTGAGAATGGCTTGGACCAAGGAGGTAAGAATGATGATGGGGGAAAGAAGAAAACTCGTGGTATGTTTTGGAGGTGGAAAGGGTCAGGCCTTGCAGAAAGATTAATGATGGGGGTGGGCGCAGGGGAGTAATCTGGCTTTGGGGTCTTCTGTCAGCTGAGTGTTTTCATCTGTCAAATGGGCATGCAGCATGAGAACAGCCCCCATAGTGAGATAACTAACATAAATCGTGGAGGCCTGTGCTCACCGTGTGCTGATTTCCATGGATATCCTGGTTATCAAGCTGGGTTGGGTCCCCAGAGATCCAAGTCTGAGTCTTATTTAGCTCTTGACCTCAGAGAATGACTGATTGAAAAATTCATAAAACTAAATTGTGCTTTAAAATTGTTCCCTGAAGCATCAGCCCTGATTTTCATTGATCCCCTGTTCTCAACCCAGCCCAGAGCTCCCGTGAGGTCTCCAGGTGGCATCCAGGGTGATGCAGTTCAGCATATGACCAGCAGATGGCGCTAGAGGCTAAGGGACGGGTCCCCCTCCCTTGGACCCTCCCTGCAGCCCTCCCTTGGCTATTCCTTCTCCTTCCCCGTTTTCAGAGCCAACTCCAGCTCCCTGGGCTGCCCTTGCAGCAGACTTGAGGGGCTTGAGGCTAGACCCTCTGCCGGCTCCTGGGAATGCAGGCCTATTTCGGAGAAGTAGAAAGAAAGCCTGAGACCCAGCTGGGAGCCCTGAACGGGCCCTACCCTCCCTGGAAGACCTCCCGACCTCCATTGCCTGCCCTCCCAGGAAATCACTTTATAAATAGGGCAGTGTGGGTCCCGAATGAGAGCAAGGTTTTCCTCAGAAGAGCCACTTCATCTGTGAACAAGGGAGCTATGAGACCTCTTAGAGCAGCCCCATGACCTCTGCGTCCATCCTGTGTAAAATATGAAATAAGAGTTTTAATTACCAAGTTTGGAAGCCAGCCGACACATTTAATATTTAATGTCTCCAATGTTTCTGCCCCAGGCGTGCCGCCACGGACAGAATTGGGGTTTCCCTCGGGTTGGCTCTGAATGTGCTTGGAGACCAGCCAGGCTGCTGCCTTCCCCAACACCTGGAAGCCTCCTGTTGCCCAGCCAGGGCCCAGGCCTGCCCTGGGCCTCCCACTCCCTGAGGGACTCCTGCCAAGAAGGCCCAGCGGGCCTGTCCCCACTGAATCCAGGACCTGGAGTCCCGTGGAGGCATCTAATGCCGGTTTCAGCCCAAGGTCCTGGCAGAGGACAGGAATCAGCGAAGTTTCCTTTGAAGAGGGAAACAAAAAGAGACAGACAGACCTGAGTTTGAATTCTGCTCTCCGAAAAAAGTAGCTCAGCCTCTCTGGGTATATAAAATTACAAATTTTATAATTTGTAAAGTGGAGAACGTATTTCTTGTATTGTGGATTGTTCTGGATAACAGATGGCCTTCCGAGGCTTAGCACGTGCCTGGAAGCCCGCTCAGCACTTCGCACGTACTGCGCCTTTGTCATCTGCAGTAGTCCTGTGAGGTCAGTTGGAACGGGAACCCAGGACATTCTGACTCCAGAGGCTGTGACTCTGAAATCCTCTAAGCAAACACACTGCAGAGACTTGGAGGAATTTGAGCTTAAAGGGAATATGGCCACTTGGTCCCAGACCCTAGCTTATCCTGAGTTGCATGGCCCTTTATACCTCAGGGGCAACCAAGAGCATTGCTAATGGGGGCTCAGAACAGCAGTCCTAACAAAATCACCCACGCCACTGTTGTTTGCCCCGAATGTCTACTTCTGAGAAAGAGGAGGTGGGCAGGCAAGCTGCATCTGATGGCTGATTTGACACTCTTGGAATGAATGGAGTTTTCAGGGCCATCTTGGGGCTGGCCACACACCTTGGTACATCTTTAGGCTCGTGCGTCTTTGCTTGTTCGACTGGTTCCTTGTGCGTGGATGATGACAAGTGATGGAGTTTGAGGACACCCAGCAGCTGGAGCCACTTATCTTCAAAGGTAACAAAATACGTGGCATCTAGGAGACCTCATCCATCCCTTCTCCAGCACATGCAGGAGGGACAGGCTGGTTGGACAAAGAGAGGTGGGTAACAATGAGCTCCAATTTATTTTATTGTTTTGGCCGATCTTCATGGCGTGCAGGATTCTAGTTCCACAATCAGGGATTGAATGTGAGCACTCTGCGGTGGAAGCACGGAGTCCCAGCCACTGGACAGCCGGGGAAGTCCTGAGCTCCACTTTATAACCATCCGATGGGCAGGTGTTGGTAGAGACCTAGGAATCCTTGTCCTAGTGGAAGAGTGAGCTATGGGGCCGGTGTGGAGGGCATATATCCCAGCAATTCCACTTCTGATCACGTCCTCCAGAGCATCTCTCACACAGGCAGACAAAGAGACTTCCCCAGTGATATTCCTCCTCTAAGCATTTGCTGGTAATAGCCAAGGGCTGGAAACGCCCAAGATGTCTACTCAAAAAGAAGTAGATAAATCACAGGCGGCATATGCAAATAACAAACACCAGGCAGGATTCAATGGAATGAATTAGAATGATGTGTATTAACATGGGCAGGTCGTAAAAAGGTAATGCCAAACAAGGTGTCTGGCAGGTACTGCTTATATATGCTGCAATATATATTCTCAAGGCTAACACGCTCACAGATCGACAACATAAGAATATTTGCCCGTGGGGAGAGGAGTGAGGGAAGGCAGGGAGTTCAAGAAAGAGGATGGAAGAGACAAAAGCAAAGCAAAGATACAAGAGGACCTGTGCATGACTGATAATCACTGAGTTGAACTGACAGTTGTGAGCAATTGAATCCTGTGCTTTTGTGGTCCAAAGCAAAGAAAGGAAAGAATCAAAGAAAAAGGAGTCAAGGACTTCTATGTTTTTTGTTTTTTTAAAAAAATAAAACCTAGAGCTTGTTAGTTGTTTAGGGATTTTCCAAATGAGGCCAACAAGCATGTCATACGTGCATGCTCAGTCTCTCAGTTGTGGCCAACTTTTTGCAACCCTATGGACTGTAGCCCAGGCTCCTCTGTCCATGGGATTCCCAGGCAAGAATACTGGAGTGGGTTGCCGTTCCCTTCTCCAGGGGACCTTCCAGACCCAGGGATCGAAACTGCATCTTCTCCATTGGCAGGCAGGTTCTTCACCACTGAGCCACCTGGGAAGCTTCAACAAGCTTTTCATCCAACCTTATAACAGAATTGGTCACTGGGCTGTTGCTGGGCACCAGGCTGGTTCTCGGTGTGTTATGTGGTTATCTCGCTCTATCCTCAGAGTCTCCCATTGAGATATTGCCAATGACCATTTTGCAACAGGGCTCCCAGAGGTGTAGGGAGTTGCCCCAATCTGCTTCCCTTGTAAACCCGGCCTCTGCCATCCCACCTCCCAACCGGGAAGGACTGTAATCCAGACCCTTCATGGGGTTTGAATACTTCAGGATGACCTGAAGGTGGCGCTGTTGCAGTTAAGGCAAGATAAAAGAGACTGAGATGGGGATGGGAGAACGTGCTGGGAATGATACAGGGCCCTCCTGGGTTTGCAGGAGGTCCTGTTCACCAGCCCTGGAGACAGTACAGAGCAGGGAAGAAGGCAGGGGCACTGACGGCAGAGGAGGGGCAGAGTGTCATCTTGGACTGGAAACCTACCTTCCCTCCTTCATCCCTTCCCATTTGGAGGAGCCAGACTGCACAGCCTCCAGGAGACTGTTTTGCAAAGATCCAGGCTCTGTGGAGAGGATTCAGGGTCAAGGATTCCAGGACTGTGCAGATAATCTTCGTTCAGCCTGTTAAAGGAAGAGTCCTCCTGCTCACCCACCTATGGGACACCTGCCTCCACTGTGGAAGGGTGTCTGCAAGGCTGCTAACTCCCTGCATTTCCCAGGACTCACTTGAATACAGGATGAACACACAGCCATGGTGCAGAAGACAAGACACGTGGTGTGTGCTTGAGGTAGGACCTTGCCAGCCAGAGAAGTCTGAGCTTGGATGGAACTGTCCACCACAGCTGCAGCTGAAATCACTTGGGAGCTGAAAGCATGGGATGCAGGATGCTGGGGGCTCCCCAAAACACGCCCTCCACACTATAGTGCTCCCTCCACATCAGGATCAGGAACTGTGATTTCAGCTCTTCCCTTCTGAAGCTCAAGCCTCTCTCCTGAGCTTCAGCTCTGCAAACACAACTGATCCTCTAACATCTGACCTCCCGGATGCCTCACGTGTACCTCAAACTCAGAGAAACCAAAACTGAACTCGTCACCTTTATGTCAGACTGTTTTTCCCACTAGTTGTCCATCCCACCATCCACCCAGGGACAACTTAAGACTTATCTCCGACTTCTCCGTGACTTCCCCACTCCACATTTCTTGTGTGAGTACTAAGTCACTTCAGTCATGTCTGACTCTTTGCGACCCTATGGACTGTAGCCTGCCAGGCTCCTCTGTCCATGGGATTCTCCAGGCAAGAATGCTGGAGTTGGTTGCCATGCCCTACTCCAAGGGATATTCCTAACCCAGGGATCGAACCCGCATCTCCTATGGCTCCTGCAGTGAGGGTGGATTCTTTACTGCTGAGCCAGTGGGGAAGCTTTCTCTACATCTCATTGGTCACCAAATCTTGAGGACTCCATCACCTGCCTTGTCTCCCACTTTACCCACCAGTTCTCTCCCTTCCTTCCTTTTTCCCTATCAAATTAAGCAGATTAAAAAGAACAAGACTGAAGACTACCCAGTCCATAAGAGCATGCTCTCAAGCTTTGGTGACAAGAAGACATATTGATAACCTTTCGTAAGGCAATGTGGCAGAATACATCAATAGTCACAAATGTTCTGATCTTTTAATCTAGTTATTCTTCTTTTAAGCATATATCCTGAGAAAATAGTCCTATACTCAGAAAAAGCTTTCTACACAGATATTCTTGACAGAATTGTTTATATTAGCAAAAAGCAAAGCAATCAGCAACAGTGACAAAAAAAAAACCAAAAACTAGATACTACCTAAATGTTAGTGCTAATGGTTAATTTCACTGTTACGCCTCTTCTTCCAGCTGGGCACCCTTCAGTGTTGCTATTCTCCTGGTGGCTACCCTGCATCATCTTTTCTTGTCTGGCTACATGCTCTCTGATGAGGTCTTCCACTCATGGCCTGGGCTACCATCTACATTGACCATCCCCAAATCTTTATTTCTAGCCCAGAGAGTTCTTTCAAACTTCTCACCTGTATATCCAACAGCCAAGAAGACACTGCGCTTGAATAAACCAAAGCCAGTTCAACCTCAAGAGTCCATAAAACTTCATGCCACCTTCAGCCCCCTGCAAACAGGTGTCCAATCTCCGTGACGTCACCCACCTTTCCCCCTGACGTCCAGGCTAGAAATATGTCCACCCTTCTTCCCTTTTTCTACAACTAACTCATCGCCAAGTTCTGCTGATTCTACTTTCTCAGTTATTCTCTGTCTGCACTGCCCACTTTCATTTCTTGCCACAACTACAATGGCCTCTTATCTGCTCTGCCCTCTTCCATCCTCTTCCCCATTTCCTCTCCCTGTCTGGAGCCAGAGTAGACTTTCAAAAGGATGAACCTGATTAAGTCCTGAGTACATTGGATTCTGGGTTTCCCAGGTGGCTCAGCAGTAAAGAATTTGTCTGCCAATGCAGGAGACAAAGATTCCATCTCCAGGTCAGGAAGATCCTGGAGGCGGAAATGGAAACTTGCTCCAGTATTCTTGCCTGGAAAATCCCATGGACAGAGGAGCTTGGTGGGCTATAGTCCATAGGGTCACAAAAAAGTTGGACACGACTTAGCCAGTAAACGACAACAACACATGAATGCTAGGATCTCGCTTCTGAAGCCATTGGCGTGGTGCCTGGCAGTTACTGGTAGGGTTTTCAAGAGAGGAAGCGAGGTGTTTCCACATCTGGGTGGGTGGTCACTCTCAACTCAGCTTGAAACCCAGCAATGTCTTCCAATAAGATGAGCTGGCTCTCTTGGGAGGTCCCACCACATGGCAATGTCTGAACGCATTCTCTTCTGAATCCAGACATTTGTTTGGGCACCTACTATCTGCCGGGCCACGCATGCTCAGTGGGGGTGATTTCCACTCCCACAGATGAAAATTCGTTCTTGCAGAGTGAAAAAATATTAAGTTATTTCAGTGTTTTGTGGCTCTGTGAAGCTCAACCTTACTCAGCTATAGCTTATTCTTTAGTATTTAATCTCTCTAATCAGGCAGAATTGAAATTAAATTAAAAATTTCTCTTTAGAGGAGCCACAGTAAACAAAAGGTTGAGAAACACTGGGGTGGACTGTGATGGCACAGTGGGTACTGAATCAGTCATGGTCCCTCACTGTGCAGAGTCTTCCATTCTGGCGGTGAAGACACACGTTAAGTCACATACAAGACTAAGTGTGAGGAGCCAGACTTAAAAGGTTTCGTGCTATAGAGCCCATGGGTGTGGCATTCTGTTATAGAGCCCATGGGTGTGGCATTCTGTTATAGAGCCCATGGGTGTGGCATTCTGTTATAGAGCCCATGGGTGTGGCATTCTGTTATAGAGCCCATGGGTGTGGCATTCTGTTATAGAGCCCATGGGTGTGGCATTCTGTGGCGGGCACAGCTATAGGTGCAGAAACAGGTCCATAGTTCTGGGGGCTTGGGTTGGGGGTGGGGTATGAGAGACCTTTCTGGGGTGGTTGTTATTGCTCCTTGTTCAGCTGCTAAGTCATATCTGACTCTTTGTGACCCCATGGACTGCAGCATGGCAGGCTTCCCTGAGTTTATCTCCCGGAGTTTGCTCAATCTCATGTCCATTGAGCCGGTGATGCCATCCAACCATCTCTTCCTCTGTCGTCCCCTTCTCCTCCTGCCTTCAATCTTTCCCAGCATCAAAGTCTTTTCCAGTGAGTCAGCTCTTCGCATTAGGTGGCCAAAGTGTTGAAGTTTCATCTTCAGCATCAATCCTTCCAGTGGATATTCAGAGTTGATTTCCTTCAGGATGGACTGGTTTGATCTCCTTACAGTCCAAGGGACTCTCAAGAGTCTTCTCCAGCACCACAATTTGAAGGCATCTGCAGTGGTAGATGTGTTATATATCCTGATTGAGGCGGTGGTCTCACGACTGTATGTGTTTATTAAAACTCATAGGTCTGTACCCTGGAAAAGGGTGAATGTTATTATATACAAATTATGTTGCAGTAAACTGCCTTAAAACTTCATACAGTATATACAGTGGAATATTAGACATAAAAAGAAACAAAACTGGGTCATTTGTAGAGATGTGGATGGACCTAGAGACTGTCATATACAGTGAAGTAAGTCAGAAAGAGAAAAATATCATGAATTAATGCATATATGTGGAACCTAAAAAGTGGTACAGATGAACATGGAACATGTTTGCAAGGCAGATATAAAAACACAGATGTAGAGAACAAAAGTATGGACACCAAGGGGGGAAGAAAGGGGTGGGATAAAGTGGGAGATTGCGGTTGATATACATACACGAATATGTATAGAATAGGTAGCTAATGAGAACCTGCTGTATAGCACAGGGAAGTAACATAGTGCTCTGAGGTGACCTAAGAGAGGAGGAAATTCAAAAAAGAGAAGAAGATATATGTATACATATAGCTGATTCACTTCTCTGTACAGCAAAAACTAACACAACATCGTAAAGCAGTTATACCCCAACTAGCAAAACCAGCGTACAATAAACGACGTGTTGCGCATTGTGAGTGCTACGCAGAATCGGCAGCGGTGAAACAAGCAGAAGGTCGTGGGCCCGGTCCCACCAGGGAGCACTTCTCTGGTCAAGTCATGTTGAGCTGAGCTCTGAAGGATGAGTAAACATTAACCTGGAGAAAGCTGGGTGGGCAGAGCTGCTCCCACGGCACAACCCTAGGGGGCGCCACTACCATAGCCATAATTGCATTCCTGGGTTGTGTAATGTAGTGGCTCTGGCAGAGCAGCCTGGGGAAGATGGTACAATGTGTGCGTAGACCACGGGGCAGCACAGCATGTGATGTATTCCAGGGGTGGAGGGAGGCCAGAGGGCCAGGAGTCCGGAAGATAAGGAAAGACGTAGCTAGTGATGGGCTGGTGGGTGGGCAGTGGCCAGACTTTGCAGAGGCTAGTGGTCTCCTGGGAGATGTTGGAAGGGGAATGACTTGATTCACTTTGCATTTGCTAAATGCAGTGTGGTTGGTGAATGTTAGCAAGTGGCAATGTGCCTGCAAAGAGGATATTGAAATCCAGGTGACATGATAATTCTTTAAACTATGGCTAAGACAATAGAGATAGATTACTGTAGAAATATTTAGGAGATAAAATAAGTTGGACTTTGTGGTCAGTTGGACATGTGGGATGGGAGAAAGCAAAGGGGTCTGGGGACGTCTGGCTTCTGATATGCCCGGCTTGGATTATGAGAGTATCTTCCTGAACTAGAGGACACCTGGAGAAAGACCAGGTTAGTAGGGGAAGAGCCCACGTCGTTTTTTTTTGAGCAGAGTTGGAAGTACCTATGACAATCATGAGTGATGTCAAGGTAGAGAATCTTTTGGGCATATTCGGGTTTCAGAGAAAACTCTTCACTCTGCATCCAGGTGTAAGCTCCTTCACCCGAGCTGTTCCTAGTGGGATCAGGGGCAAATATCTGATCTGCAAAGAGCCAAATCAGCAGCTTCAGAACTGAAATGAGGAAGAGATGGAGGGAGAGGACACAGAGGCAGGACAGCACCAGCTTTACCGGGAGGACCACGTGTTCTGTTGTGGACACTCCTGAACACCCCTGGCTCCTGCCCTGCCCAAGCTCTGATTGTTCACCTTTTATTTAGATTCTGCTTTCGAATTGTGGTCCTGGAGAAAACTCTTGAGAGTCCCTTGGACTGCAAGGAGATCAAACCAGTCAATCCTAAAGGAAATCAACTCAATATTCATAGGAAGGACTGATGCTGAAGCTGAAGCTCCAATACTTTGGCCACCTGATAGGAAGAGCCAACTCATTGGAAAAGACCCTGATGCTGGGAAAGAGCAAGGGCAGGAGGAGAGGAGGGCAACAGGAGATGAAATGGTTGGATGGCATCATCGACTCAATCGACGTGAGTCTGAGCAAGCTCTGGGAGATGGTGAAGGACAGGGAAGCCTGGCGTGCTGCAATCCATGCAGTCGCAAAGAGTTGGATATAACTTAACAACTAAACAATAATGGCAAGATCATCTAATTTTGCACTCCCAAAGCCTTACAGAAACCACCACAGATACACAGATATTTTATTTCTGTACCCCTTCCCCCCAGGTCTGTTGGTCTATTTGTCGACTTTTTCCATCAGTATTTTCATTAGCTTAGTTTTATGGTATTGAAAGTAACTTTGTAAGGCAAGCCTCCACCCCCATGGCTAGTCTTTTAGTTCCCAACTTTCTTAACTATTCTGTGCAATTACTCTTTTAGATGAACCATAGAGTCAATTTCTCAAGATAAAACTTTCCTGGGGAGATTTTATTGACATCACATCAAATTTATAAATTACCTGAGGGGAGATGGACAATTTTGCAATACAGTTCAAGAATGGGATCCATTTCTCCATTGATTCAAGTCTTTTTTAAATATCCTTCATCCAACTTCAGCATATATCTTTGCACATATTTTGCTAAATGTACTTCTCCCCCACTCATGTTTTCTTTAAAAAGTTTTTTTAAATTTATTTTTGGCTGTGCTGAGTCTTCACTGCTGCTGGGGCTTTTCTCTAGTTGCAGTGTGAGGACTTCTCATTGCAGTGGCTTTTCTTGCTGCAGACCATGGGCTCCGGGGTGCGTGGGCTTCCGTTGTTGCAGCATGTGGGCTCAGCAGTTATGGTGAACCAGCTTAGGTGTTCTGTAGCATGTGGGACCTTCCTGGGCCAGAGATCAAACCTGTGTCTCCTGCATCGGCAGGTCAATTCTTTACCACTGAGTCACCAGGGTAGTACCTGCTGCTCCCCACCCCCAGGCTTTCTAATTTGCTGTTGCTGGTGTAATGGACAGGCATTGATCTTCATATTTATCACCTTGTGCCCTCTCTTTATTCATTGCTCTCATTAGTTCTTGTAGCTTTTTGCATTTGGTTTCTCAGGGTGGTGAGAGACATCATTTGCAGATAATGAAAACATTGTCTCTGCCTTGCTGATAGATACAGGAGACACTCTTGAAATGTTGCTACCTTGAATAGGAAGAGTCTAATGCAGCTTCTAAACCTGACATTTGAAGAATACTTTTCTGCAGGATGCTAAAATTTTTATTGAGAAAAAAAGGCTCTGGGGCCCAGATAACTTTTGACTATACTGGGTTAAATAAGACAAACATGCTTCTTTAATTCAGCAATAATCAGAAAATTCTTTGCTAATATGCCTTGTGGGTGTTCTACATTAAGTAACATATCTTCAACTGTGTGTGTGTGTCTGTGCTCAGCTGTGTCTAACTCTTTGTGACCCCATGGACTGTAGCCCGCCAGGCTCCTATGGCCATGGGATTTTTCCAGGCAAGAATACTGGTGCGGGCTGCCATTGCCTTCTCTAGGGGATCTTCCCGAACCAGGGATTGAACTGGTGTCTCCTATGTCTTCTGAATTCTTAGGTGGATTCTTTACTACTGTGCACCTGGGAAGTCCTATCTTCAACTGATTGGTCATCAACTCTTTTTTTTCTCATGCCTTACTGTGTAACATCTCTTGGAAGAGAGATCAAACAGGTAATGTTGGAGCTGCTTCACCAGTCAGGATGACATTTGCTGTGATTTTTGGAAAAACAATTGTTGGGTGAATGAACAAATAATTTTTATCTTGGTAAGACTATTTTCTTTCATTTCTGGTTTACTAAGGGTTTTCTTAAAAAATAGAAATGGAAGTTGAATTTGATCATGTGATGTTTAGATATCTATGAAGATGGTCATATAATTTTCTGCTTTTGAATTTGTCTAGTGAAACTCCACCACAATGCCTTAAATGTGGTTCAAGATATTCTATGTGGGTAAACTGCTGGACTGCATGATTGTGGAATGAACAGGATGAAACTGAGCAGCCAGCAGGTCAGGCGCTCTCAGGGTTAGGCTGTAGTGTCCAATATGACCCTGATTACCTGAAGAAAAGCTATGACCAACCTAGACAGCATATGAAAAAGCAGAGACATTACTTTGCTGACAAAGGTCTGTCTAGTCAAAGCTATGGTTTTCCAGTAGTCATGTATGGATGTGAGAGTTGGACCATAAAGAAAGCTGAGTGCCGAAGAATTGATGCTTTTGAACTGTGGTGTTGGAAAAGACTCTTGAGAGCCCCTTGGACTGCAAGGAGATCTAACCAGTCCATCCTAAAGGAAATCTGTCCTGAATACTCATTGGAAGGACTGATGCTGAAGCTGAACCTTCAATACTTTGGCCACCTGATGCAAAGAACTGATTCATTGGAAAAGACCATGACACTGGGAAAGGTTAAAGGCAGGAAGGGAAATGGACGACAGAGGATGAGGTGGTTGGATGGCATCACTGATTCGATGAACATGAATTTGAGCAAGCTCCGGGAGTTGGTGATGGACAGAGAAGCCTGGTGTGCTGCCGTCCATGGAGTCGCCGAGTCAGACACGATTGAGTGACTGAACTAACCTGCGGTTTGCTGCCTCCTTGTGGTTACTTGTTATGTGTATACTCAGTCATATCAGTCGTGTCCAGCTCTTTGTGACCCCATAGACTGTAGCCTGTCAGGTTCCTCTGTCCATGAGATTCTCCAGGCAAGAGTACTGGAGTGGGTTCCATGCCCTTCTCCAGGGGACCTTCCCAACCCAGGGATCGAACCAGATCTCCTGCATCTTCTATATCGCAGGTGGATTCTTTACCACTGAGCCATGGGGGAACCCCATAATACTTAAATATCTATGGGGACCGTTCTGAGTTCTGTGGTTGGCTGAGACTTTTAGGATAGGAGCAGTAATTCTAGGAGTGCTCCAGGTTTGATATTAAACTTGTCAAACCAATCTAGGGAGATTGGGCCAGGAGAGTACTGGGAACACAGGGACTGCTGCTCGAGTGTCCTGCCCTCTGTCTTCCTCTCCACTCCTTTCACTCAGAAATTAAGACATTTGGTTTGGCCCCTGTTTGAGAACTTGAACTGAGTGGAGAGCTCAAGCCAACTGCCAATTGCATCATCAAGGGTTTTCTTAAAAATCACTTTAAAATTAATACTAGTATCTAGCCATTGTTGAGTGCTTACATTGTACCAAATACTTGGCTAAATTCTGAATTAGATATTGTCATTTACATTTTACAAACCAGAAAAGAATCAGAAAGGTTACATCACTTACCCAGGTCACCTCGCCAAACCCTGGGAAGTGATGAACTAGACTCAGAATTTGGCAGCTTGCCTCCCAAACCCACACTCTCAAATTAAACCAAACTTGCTTTCCAAGAATAAACCTTGGAATGCAATATCACTTTTCACTTGATTCTATTTCTTGATATATTATTTAGAATTTTTATATGTAGGTGAGATTTTTGTGCTTTATTTGCTTTTGGCATCAGGATTATGCAAGCCTCATAAAGCAAACTGAAAATTTTCCATATATTTTAGTGCATTTCAGTGACTTGAAAAATTTTTAAAGAATTTAGGCAGTAGCTATTCCTAAAGTGTTTGCTAATTCATCTGTAAGACCCTTTGGTTCTAGGGCCTTTGACAATTACCTTAAACTTATTTGCTACAGTATTAGTCTTTTCTTGTTTCTTCCTATAGAGTCAATTTGAACCATGTGTATTTGCCTGAAACAATTGTCACAGTTACCTAGGAGGGGCTTCCCTGGTGGCTCAGATGGTAAAGAATCTGACTGCAATGTCGGAGACCTAGGTTCAATACTTGGGTTGGGAAGATCCCCTGAAAAAGGAATGGCTACCCACTCCAGTATTCTTGCCTGGAGAATCCCATGGACTGGGAATCCCCTAGCGAATCTGACTTTGAAGGATAGAGAGATTTGATTACAGCACTTCTGCAGGACTGGGGGAAACAGAGACTCTTTGAGGGCACAAACAAAACTTTGTGCCCACCAGGACCCAGGAGAAAGGATCAGTGACCCCACAAGAGACTGAGCCACACCTGCCTGTGAGTGTTTGAGGGTTTTCCATGGAGGTATGGGTTGGTAGTGGCCTGCCTCAGGGACAGGGCACTGGCAGCAGCAGTTCTGGGAGACGTATATTGGCATAAGTTCTTTTGGAGGTCTCCAATAGCCCTACCATAGAGCCTGCAGACTTCAGGACTGGGTTGCCTCAGGCCAAACAACTAACAGGGAGGTAGCTCAGCCTGTCAAGGCTGTGTATTGTCACCCTGCTTATTTAACTTATATGCAGAGTACATCACGAGAAACTCTGGGCTGGATGAAGCACAAGCTGGAATCAAGATTGCCAGGAGAAATATCAATAACCTCAGATATGCAGATGACACCACCCTTATTATGGCAGAAAGTGAAGAGCCTCTTGATGAAAGTGAAAGAGCAGAGTGAAAAAGCTGGCTTAAAGTTCAACATTCTCAAAACTAAGATCATGGCATCCGGCCCCAACACTTCATGGCAAATAGATGGGGATACAATGGAAACAGTGGCTGACTTTATTTTTTTTGGCTCCAAAATCACTGCAGATGGTGACTGCAGCCATGAAATTAAAAGACACTTACTCCTTGGAAGGAAAGTTATGACCAACCTGTTGCTGCTGCTGCTGCCAAGTCACTTCAATCGTGTCCGACTCTTTGCAACCCCATGGACTGCAGCCTACCAGGCTCCTCCATCCATGGGATTTTCCAGGCAAGAATACTGGAGTGGGATGCCATTGCCTTCTCCATGACCAACCTAGACAGCATATTAAAAAGCAGAGACGTTACTTTGCCAACAAAGGTCCATCTAGTCAAGGCTATGGTTTTTCCAGTGGTCATGTATGGATGTGAGAGTTGGACTGTGAGTGCCGAAGAATTGATGCTTTTGAACTGTGGTGTTGGAAAAGACTCTTGAGGGTCTCTTAGACTTCAAGGAGATCCAACCAGTCCATCCTAAAGGAGATCAGTCCTGTGTGTTCATTGGAAGGACTGATGTTGAAGCTGAAACTCCAATACTTTGGCCACCTGATGCAAAGAGCTGACTCACTGGAAAAGACCCTGATGCTGGGAAAGATTGAAGGCAGGAGGAGAAGGGGACGACAGAGGATGAGATGGTTGGATGGCATCACCGACTCGATGGACATGGGTTTGGGTAGACTCCAGGAGTTGGTGATGGACAGGGAGGCCTGGCGTGCTGTGGTTCATGGGGTCACAAAGAGTCGGACATGACTGAGAGACTGAACTGAACTGATACATATATACAGCCATAGGCATATACAGCCATAGTATACATATATCAGGCATATATCATATACATGATACATATATCAGCCATAGGCATATACAGCCATAGGCATATACAGCCATAGTATACATATATCAGCCATAGGCATACATATATTCCCTCCCTTTTGAACCTCCCTGCCACCTCCCTCCCCATTTCACCCCTCTAGGCTGATACAGAGCCCCTGTTTGAGTTTCCTGAGACATACAACAAATTCCCATTGGCTATCTATTTTACATATGGTAATGTAAGTTTCCATGTTACTCTCAATATACATCTCACCCTCTCCTCCCCTCTCCCATGTCCATAGGTCTATTCTGTATGTCTGTTTCTCAATTGCTGGCCTGCAAGTAAATTCTTCAGTACCATTTTTCTAGATTCCATATATATGCCTTAGTATATGATATTTATCTTTCTCTTTCTGACTTATAGACAGACTTTTGTCAGCAAAGTAATATCTCTGCTTTTTAATATGCTGTCTAGGTTGGTCATAGCTTTTATTCCAAGGAGCAAGTGTCTTTTAATTTCATGGCTGCAGTCACCATCTGCAGTGATTTTGGAGCCTGAGAAAATAAAGTCTGTCACTGTTTCTATTGTTTCCCCATATATTTGCCACAAAGTGATAGGACTGGATGCCATGATCTTAATTTTCTGAATGTTGACTTTTAAGCCAGCTTTTTCACTCTCCTCTTACACTTTCATCAAGAGGCTCTTTAGTTCTTAATGACCCAGATAAACATGATGGTGTGATTACTCACCTAGAGCCAAACATCCTGGAGTGTGAAGTCAAGTGGGCCTTAGGAAGCATCACTGCAAACAAAGCGAGTGGAGGTGATGGAATTCTAGCTGAGCTATTTCAAATCCTAAAAGATGATACTGCTAAACTGCTGCCTCAATACGTCAGCAAATTTGGAAAACTCAGCAGTGGCCACAGGACTGGAAAAGGTCAGTTTTCATTCCAATCCCAAAGAAGGGCAATGCCAAGGAATGTTGAAACTACTGCACAATCACACTCATTTCACATGTTTGCAAAGTAATGCTCAAAATCCTTCAAGCTAGTCTTCAACTGTCCGTGAACCGAGAACTTCCATATGTTCAAGCTGGATTTAGAAAAGGCAGACGAACCAGAGATCAAATTGCCAACATCCGTTGGATCATAGAAAAAGCAAGAGAATTCCAGAAAAACACCTACTTCTGCTTCATTGACTATACTAAAGCCTTTGACTGTGTGGATCACAACAAACAGTGGAAAATTCTTTAAGAGTTGGAAATACCAGACCACCTTACCTGCCTCCTGAGAAACCTGTATGCAGGTCAAGAAGCAACAGAAGTGGACGTGGAACAACAGACTGGTTCCAAATTGGGAAAGGAGTACATCAAGGCTGTATATTGTCACCCTGCTTATTTAACTTATATGCAGAGTACATCATGTGAAATGCTGGGCTAGATAAAGCACAAGCTGGAATCAAGATTGCTAGGAGAAATATCAATAACCTCAGATATGCAGATCATACCACGCTAATGGCTGAAAGCAAAGAGGAACTAAAAAGCCTCTTGATGAAAGTGAAAGAGGAGAGTGGGAAAGCTGGCTTAGTATTGTTGCACTGCAGAGTTCTAGAATGTTTCTGTGTTCAGCTGAGAACTGAAACTTGATGCCCATTTTCCCAACTCCTCCTTTCCCGTCCCCCTTAACCCCTGGCAGTCACCATTCTCCCACAAATATTTATATATATATTCATTTTATTAAAATTCAATAAAAATAGTATTCAAAATATTAAATAAAATTTTCCTTCAAAGATATTTCCTCCTTCAGCCATAGGTTATTTAGAACTGTGTTATTTAATTTCAATATATTTGAGGACTTGAAAAAAATTTTTTGTGTTATTTTGAGTTTATGTTATGGTCAGAGACCATTATAGGATCTTGATGCTTAAAGTTTGTTAAGGTTAATTTTATGACCCCAAATGTTTTATCTTGGTGAACATTCCAAGTGAAATTAAAGGAATGTGTATTATGTTCTTTTTGCACAGAGTTCTGTAAATGTCAAACAGCACTGAGTGATAGTGGTAGATCTTTTATATCCTTGCTAATTTTTTATTTTTTCTATGGTTTATTGAGAAGTAAAAGTATTAGTCTCTCCGTTGTGTCCGACTGTTTGCGACCCCCTGGACTGTAGCCCATCAGGCCCTTCTGTCCATGGAATTCTCTAGGCAAGAATGCTGGAGTGGGTTGCCATGCGCTCCACCAGGGGATCATCCTGACCCAGGGATCAAACCCCGGTCTCCTGTATTGCGGGCAGATTCTTTACCCGTCTGAGCCACCTCACGAATAGTAACAGGGAATCGCTCCACTTCTCATTTTAGTTCTATCAGTTTTTACTTCATGCATCTTGAAGCTCTGTTGCTCTGTGCATGCACATTTAGGATTTTTATATCCTTTTGATGGATTAACCTTTTCATTATTATGTAATATCCTTCTTTATTCTGGCAATATTTCTTGTTCTGAAATCTACTTTGTCTGATATTAATATAGCTATGCTAGTTGTCTTTTGATCAGTGTTTGCTGATGATATAACCTTTTGTCTCCTTTTACTTTCAACCTACCCGTGTAATTAAAGTGGGTTTCTTGTTGATGGCATGTAGTTGTGCCTTGCACGAGTATGTGTGTTCAAACCAATCTGACAATGTCTTCTTTTAACTAACATGTTTAGACCTGTCTTCTACTGATGGACTTTCTCTTAACATTTTAGTTACCTGTGCTGTCACACTGCTCCATATGACCTGGGCCACCTTCAGAGCAAGGCAGAGAGAGAAAAGAGGGAGAAAAAATAGTGGGAATTTGCCTAGACTCCTTAAACCGTAAGAGCCCATTTTGTGGTTCATCTGGCAAGAAAGGTGGATTTTCTGTTGGGATTTTAGGTGGCAATGCCACCAGGTCTGCACCACAGTGCAGGTTTGTGACTGCTTCACTCTTTGGACAGGTTGAAGAGAGGAAATAGAAAAAAAAGATACCCCGCACTCTAGCTCACAGAGGCCTCTTTCTCCAATTCTTTGTCCAGGAAAACAGGTTTCTCTTGCGTTTTTGCTGCCTGCAGCTGCTGCACTGTTTGGTATTGGGGTTACCCTTGGGTGAAAGCTGGATGTAGAAGAGGACGAGAACCCTGGAAACCTACTCTGTAAGAGGCTTCCTATGAGTTTTGGTTCCCCTTGCCAACCCACTTACTATTTTCAGAGTCCTCGGGCTGTTGGCTTTGTATTTTGTCCAGACCTTTTGTGCTTCCCCTATGGCTCAGTGGGTAAAGAATCTGCCTGCAGTGAGGAGACACAAGAGATGCAGGTTTGATTCCTGAGTTGGGAAGATCCCCTGAAGGAGGAAATCATAACCCACCCCAGTATTCTTCCTTCAAAAAGCCCATGGATAAGAGGAGCCTGGAGGGCTACATCCAAAGGTTGCAGAGAGTCTGACATGAGTGAATACACATATACTAGATCTTGTAGCTGAAGACCGATGGGCTGTGGTGACTTAATTGATCTCCACCAGCACCAGAAGTCCAGTGAAGATTTTGCAAATTGAGTTGGTGGGTGAAATAGTCCATTAAATTATTAATTGATACTTCCAAATTGTTCTTTTTTTAAAAGTTTTTTTTTTTTTTTTTTAATGTGGACCAGTTTGAAAGTCTCTATTGAATTTGTTACAATGTTGTTTCTACTTTGTTTTTTATTTTGTGGCCACAAGACATGTGGGATCTTAGCTCCCAGACCAGGGATTGAACCTGCACCCCCTGCATTGGAAGGCAAAGTCTTAACTGCTGGACCACCAGAGAAATCCCTCAAATTGTTTTTACAATGGCTGTATCCGTTATGGGCTTCCCAGGTGGCTCTTGTGGTAAAGAATCTGCCTGAAAATGCAGGAGATCCAAGAGACAGTGGTTCGATCCCTGACTCCGGAAGATCCCCTGAAGTAGGAAATGGCACCCCCCTCCAGTATTCTTGCCTGGAGAATTCCATGGGCAGAGGAGCCTGATGGGATACAGTCCATGGGACTGCAAAGAGTTGGACATGACTGAGTGACTGAGTACACATTCATTTACATTCATCCAAGACCATCCCCAAGAAAAAGAAATGCAAAAAAGCAAAATGGCTGTCTGAGGAGGCCTTACAAATAGCTGTGAAAAGAAAGGAAGCAAAAAGCAAAGGAGAAAAGGAAAGATATAAGCATCTGAATGCAGAGTTCCGAAGAATAGCAAGGAGAGCTAAGAAAGCCTTCCTCAGTGATCAGTGCAAAGAAATAGAGGAAAACAATACAATGGGAAAGATTAGAGATCTCTTCAAGAAAATTAGAGATACCAAGGGAACATTTTGTGCAGAGATGGGCTCAATAAAGGACAGAAATGGTATGGACCTAACAGAAGCAGAAGATATTAAGAAGCAGTGGCAAGAATACACAGGAGAACTACACAAAAAAGATCTTCATGACCCAGATAATCATGATGGTGTGATCACTCACCTGGAGCCAGACATCCTGGAATGTGAAGTCAAGTGGGCCTTAAGAAGCATCACTACAAACAAAACTAGTGGAGGTGATGGAATTCCAGTTGAGCTATTTCAAATCCTGAAAGATGATGCTGTGAAAGTGCTGCACTCAACATGCCAGCAAATTTGGAAAACTCAGCAGTGGCCACAGGACTGGAAAAGGTCAGTTTTCATTCCAATCCCAAAGAAAGGCAGTGCCAAAGAATGTTCAAACTACTGCACGATTGCACTCATCTCACACGCTAGTAAAGTAATGCTCAAAATTCTCCAAGCCAGGCTTCAGCAATACGTGAACTGTGAACTTCCAGATGTTCAAGCTCGTTTTAGAAAAGGCAGAGGAACCAGAGGTCAAATTGCCAACATCCTCTGGATCATGGAAAAAGCAAGAGAGTTCCAGAAAAACATCTATTTCTGCTTTATTGACTATGCCAAAACCTTTGACTGTGTGGATCACAATAAACTGTGGAAAATTCTTCAAGAGATGGGAATAACAGACCACCTGACCTGCCTCTTGAGAAACCTATATGCAGGTCAGGAAGCAACAGTTAGAACTGGACATGCAACAACAGACTGGTTTCAAATAGGAAAAGGCGTTCGTCAGGGCTGTATATTGTCAGCCTGTTTATTTAACTTATATGCAGAAACACAAGCTGGAATCAAGATTGCTGGGAGAAATATCAATAACCTCAGATATGCAAATGACACCACCCTTATGGCAGAAAGTAAAGAAGAACTAAAGAGCCTCTTGATGAAAGTGAAAGAGGAGATTGAAAAAGTTGGCTTAAAGCTCGACATTCAGAAAACTAAGATCATGGCATCTGGTCCCATCACTTCATGGGAAATAGATGGGGAAACAGTGGAAACAGTGGCTGACTTTACTTTTCTGGGCTCCAAATCACTGCAGATGGTGATTGCAGCCATGAAATTAAAAGACACTTACTCCTTGAAAGGAAGGTTATGACCAACCTAGACAGCATATTAAAAAGCAGAGACATTACTTTGTCAACAAAGGTCCATCTAGTCAAGGCTATGGTTTTTCCAGTGGTCATGTATGGACGTGAGAGTTGAACTATAAAGAAAGCTGAGCACTAAAGAATTGATGCTTTTGAACTGTGGTGTTGGAGAAGACTCTTGAGGGTCCCTTGGACTACAAGGAGATCCAATCAGTTCATCCTAAAGGATATCAGTCCTGGGTGTTCGTTGGAAGGACTGCTGTTGAAGCCGAAACTCCAGTACTTTGGCCACCTGATGCAAAGAGCTGACTCATTGGAAAAGACCCTGATGCTGGGAAAGATTGAGGGCAGGAGGAGAAGGGGAGGACAGAGGATGAGATGGTTGCATGGCATCACCAACTCAATGGGAGTGGACTTGGGTGGACTCCGGGAATTGGTGATGGACAGGGAGGCCTGGCATGCTACGGTTCATGGGGTTGCAAGGAGTCAGACATGACTGAGTGACTGAACTGAACTGAACACTATATAAAATTCTTTCCTGTCATCTTACTGACAACTGATATTCAATTTAAAAATTTTTTCCCATTCCGTTGGGTGAAAGAAATAGTATCTTGTTGCTTTGATTTCAACTTCCATGTTTGCTAGTGAGGTTTGAGCATCTCTATCGGGCCATTTATATATCCTCATTTGTAAATTGTCCCTTCTTATCTCTTGCCCATTTTTCTACTTGGTCATTTGTCTTTTTATTATTGATTTGTAGAGATTGTAGTCTCTACTGTTTGGAATTTATTGAGGTTTACTTTGTGACTCATTACTTAATCAATTTGTCTTTATGCTGTGTGAGCATTTGGGGAAAAAAAGGTATTCCCTGTTCAAATTCTATCTAGATTTATTAAGACAATCTTGTTAATTTTATTACTTAGGTTGTCTGTATGATCTTTAAAATATTTGATCTGTTAAATTCTGAGATGGTTGTTTTAAAACCTCCTAATCTGGTTGCAGATTTGTGAAATCTCCTCGTACTTCAGGGTTTGCTCTATATATTCTTTTGAGGTTATTTGTCCAGACGTTAGATTCAGATTTCTAATCAATCCATCACTCAGTGATTAAGAGCATAAACTCTGGTGTTATATTACCCGGGTTCCAGTCTTGTTTCTGTCTCTTACATAAAATGTAGGTGTGGCTGATTTACTTAATTTTTCTAAGCCTAAGATTTCTCATCTGTGAAGTGAAGCAAAGAATAGCATTTACCTTCCAGAACTGTCGTGAGATTAAATAAAGTGATCCATGTGAGTGTTCATAAATAGCCATTATTACATTTTCTTAATGCTTGTACATTTCATCAGTTGAAAAGTATTCCTCAGTTCCATTTAATGCTTTTCCCTCTTGAATTATGCCTTTAAAAATAAGAACATTACCACCCTCTCTTCATTCTATTTGAATTTTCCTGAAATATGTTTATCTATCTTAAATCTTTCATCATTTTTAAACTTTTGATGGCTTTCTTGTAAAGCACAATTGGCCAAAGACATGGCCAAAGATGGCCACCATGAGTTCTTTCCTTCCTTATAGGCAAATGTCCCTCCACCCACCAGATGGTGGGATCTGTTTCTCCTCTTATTGAATACAGATGGCTTGTATCTTGCCTTCACCAGTTGAAAGCAGAGGAAGCAACATCATGTCAGTTCCAAATCTATCCTTTAAGGTGTCAGAAAACTTCCATTTGTGTTTGGGGGAAGCCAGTAGCCATATTGAAAGAAGTTCAGTCTATAATATTAAATGATAAAGCACACTTGAAGACAGACACAAGCACTGAGCAACCACACACGTAAGCGAAGTCTTCTTGGACTGACCAGTCCAGCCCAGTCCTCTGCAGAATACAGCTGAGTGAGTGACCCCAGTCCGTGCCTCCCTGGAGCAGAAGACCTCAGCCAAGCCCTGTTCCCACTCCTGACCCACAGACCTGTGAGAAAAGTCCCCAAAGTTCCTTTGATGTTTAAGTAAAAATAAAAGACATGTTTTTTCATTTTTACCAAGAACTTTATTGAACAATGTATTCACCTTTTGTTCCACTATCTTCTGCCATTTTTCAGGCTGCTTCATATTTCCATCTTCTTACAATTTTTATTTTTTTGAGCAAAGAATCGCTCCAGGTGCCTTTTACACTCTTCCTGGGAATTGCAGTTTTTTTCCATTAAGATAATTTTGTAAAGATAAATGCAAATCTGCAGATGCAATGTTTGGTGAGTCAGAACTTCCCAGCCAAGCTACAGCAGTTTTTGCCTGGTCATTGAAGAAACATGCAGTCTTGTGTTATCTTGATGGAAGATAGTGCATTTTCTGTTGACTAATTCCGGATACTTTTTGTGAAATGCTGCTTTCAGTTGGTCTAATTGGGAGTGGTACTTGTTGAAATTAATAGTTTGGTTTTCTGGAAGGAACTCATAATAGAGGACTCCCTTCCAATCCCACCATATACACAACGTCACCTTCTCTGAATGAAGACCAACCTTTGGTGTGGTTGCTGGTGGTTCATTTCACTTGCCCCATGATCTCTTCAGTTCATACTCTACTATATTTCTGCTGGTCTAGGATGTCAGAGGGCTTCCCTGGTGACCCAGCTGTACAGAATCCACCTACCAATGCAGGAGATGCAGGAGACTCACGTTCAATCCCTGGGTTGGGACGATCCCCTGAAGGAGGGAATGGTAACCCATTCCAGTATTCTTGCCTGGAGAATCTCATGGACAGAGGAGCCTGGTGGGCCATAGTCCATGGGGTCGCAAAGAGTTGGACATGACTGAGTTCATGGCAAATAGATGGGGAAACAATGGAAAGAGTGACAGACTTTATTTTCTTGGGCTCCAAAATCACTGCAGATGGTGACTGCAGCCATGAAATTAAAAGACGCTTACTCCTTGGAAGAAAAGTTATGACCAACCTAGATGGCATATTAAAAGGCAGAGGCATTACTTTGCTGACATAGGTCTGTCTAATCAAAGCTATGGTTTTTCCATGTGTGGATGTGAGAACTGGACCATAAAGAAAGCTGAGTCCTGAAGAATTGATCCTTTTGAACTGTGGCATTGGAGAAGACTCTTGAGAGTCCCTTGGACTGCAAGGAGATCAAACCAGTCAATTCTAAAGGAAATCAATCCTGAATATTCACTGGAAGGACTGATGCTAAAGCTAAAGCTCCAATATTTGGCCACCTGCAAAGAACTGACTCATTGTAAAAGACCCTGATGCTGGGAAAGATTGAAGGCAGGAGGAGAAGGGGACAACAGAGGATGAGATGGTTGGATGGCATCACCGACTCGATGGACATGAGTTAGAGCAAGCTCCCAGAGTTGGTGATGAACAGGGAAGCCTGGTGTACGGCAGTCCATGGGGGTCACAAAGAGTCAGACATAACTGAGTGACTGAACTGAACTGAACTGAACTGAGGAGACAGCACAAGCACTACTAGAGCTATCACAGGGCAAAAAATGGAATGAGCTTTTGGGCCAACCCTATAACAAGTCAGTGTTGCTTTAAGCCACTACATTTGGGGGTGGCTTATCACCACCAAGAGATAACTGAGCCAAGAATAGAGCTAGATTTTTCTTTTTAACTCAAATTGAAAATCTTTGTCTTTTCATAGGAGAACTGAATAATTGGAAATAATTGGTCATTTTTTTTTTGGGGGGGTGTGGCGAGACTTGCATGGTCTAGTTCCCTGACCAGAAGTCTAACTTGGCCCTCTGAAGTGAAAGTAAGAAGTAGGAACTATTATTCTCCCCATATAATGGATGATAAAACTGAGATTGAGAAATTCGACCAAGGATCCATGGCTATACAAGCAACAGGAGCAGATATAAACCAAGCAGTCAGGAGACCACCAGATAAGAGAGACCCCACAACATCAACAACTCCCATTTCTCCTAAGGTGCTGGGAAGTGGGGTTCTCTTATTCACAAATGGGTCTTAATTGAGACCACTGACATGGTGGACCACATGCAGCTTTACCAAAAAGCAGTGCTCAGAACACTCACATCTTGCGTCCCCTTGAGAGGGGTTGGTGATGGCTTCCCACCCCAGGTACTCAGAGGTCAGGGAAGATGTCCAAAATATTTCACAAATAGGCCAGGTGCAACCAATTTGCTGCCATGGTATCTCACCCCTGCTGGCTTTGTCCTTTGAGTTCTCGTTCCCTGGGGCCACCCCCTCCTCCCACTTGGCTTTTCTATAGTTCTTTGCCCTGATCAAACCCTCTGCATTGTTCAGAAGGTGAGAGGGGAGATAATTTGAGAGAATAGCATTGAAACATGTACACTACCATATGTAAAATAGATGACCAGTGCAAGTCTGATGCATGAATCAGGGCACTCAAAGCTGGTGCACTGGGACAACCCAGAGGGATGGGGTGGGGAGGGAGGTAGGAGGGGAGTTCAGGATGGGGGGACACATGTACATCCATGGCTGATTCATGTTGACGTATGGCAAAAACCACCACAATATTGTAAAGTAATTAGTCTCCAATTAAAATAAATAAGTTAATTTAAGATAAAATTTAAAAAATTTTTTAAAGAAAAAAAAAAAAAAGAAATCTGGTTTCTAATGTGCAAGCTTCTGTAACCAAAATGTGGCAGCTGCTACGTTACTGCTGTTCCCCTTCTCTCTTTTTCATTGAAAATCATTTCAGTTACAGAAGAAATACATGCTTGGTGTGACAAAATCAAATAACAGAAGTCTAAAAAATAAGAAGCCAGACCCCAGTCTCACTCCAAGGTAACCACCGTTAGTAGTTATGACCTTCAGGAATTTTGTCTACAAACATAACACTCACTCGCTTTCTTTTCCTAAACTGAGATCACACCAATTTTCTAGTTGTACACATTCTTTATCAACTTAGCTATACATTGTAGGCATTTCCCCAAATGAATATCCCTCTCTATCTCACTCTTTTAAAAGCTGCATGGTATTCTGTCTACATTTAAAATAGAGCTATCTAGTAGAAATATGAGTCACACATGTAATTTAAATTTTTCTGGTAGTCACACTGAAAAAAAGAAAATTAAGCAAGTAGAATTAATTTTGATAATATATTTTACTTAATCCAGTAGGTCCAAAATAATATCAATTCAACGTGAAAACACTACATAATTATTAATGAGATATTTTATGTTATTTTAAAATACTAAGTCTTTGAAACCCATCCTGTATATTACACTGACATCACATCTCAATTTGGACTAGTCCCATTTCAAATGCTGAGTAACCACACAGGACCGGTGGCGACCATACAGGATGGCACAGACTTTGGTCATAATTTAGCTGAGTGCTTGCTGACGGGACTAGAGATTGCTTCTACTTTTTGCTACTAGAAGCAATGTTATAGCAAACATTCTTATGCTTATCACGTTACCCAAGCATGTGATTATTTCTGTAGGATAGATTTATAGAAATGAGGTTTCTAGGTCAGAGAGTTTATGCATTTTATAGTATAATAGATATAGCTAAATTACCCACTAATAAGGCCAAACCGGTTTATACTTCCACCAACAGTACATTAGAGTGACCATTTCCTCACACTCCTGCCAAATTGGATGGCATTTCTTTAGACATTTTTTTTCATCTCTCTCTGCCCTTCTGCATCTGTAAACGAGTGCACTGCATCTCATCACACAAGGACAGATCTGTTACAAAGCTGCATTTTTTTTTATTGGCTGCCATTTTCAGCCAGATAGAAGATGCATCTGTCTGGCTAGGTAACAGAAAACCCAGCGAATGCTGGCTCCAACAAATAGGAGTTATTTTCTCCTGTACAAAGAAGTCTGGAGAAAGGTGGCTGCTTGTAGAGGTTGGTCCAATGATCACTGATGCCTGCAACGTTCTTTCTGATTCAATATTGTTTTTTAAAAATTTATTTATTTTGGTCTGTGCTGGGTCTTCATTGCTGTGGGTGGGCTTTCTCTATCAGCAAAAAGGGGTTACTCTTTGCTGTGGTGTGCAGGCTTCTCTTTGCAGTGGCTTCTGTTGTTGTGGGGCATGGGCTTAGTTGCCCTGCAGTGTGTGGAATCTTCCTGGATCAGGAATCAGACTGGTGTCCCCAGCAGGTGGATTCTTAACCACTAGACCACCAGGGAAGTCCTAATTCAACATTCTTAGCAGGTGGGTTTTTCTTGCCTTAAGGTTACCATCTAATAGTCAACAAGGTGGCTGCCACTATTCCAGGGAACATGCCTGTACCCCAGGCGGGGAGGAGGGGAAGGTGGATGGCATGAGCTACTTCTTATCCAGATGCTACCCAGAATATTTACATGTCATTGGTCAAAATTCTGAAAGGCTATCCCAGATGCAAAGGAGGCTGGAGAAGAGAATAACAGCTTTTTTGGCTTATTGTGGAAGGTGGCAAGAGAAAATGGGATTGGCAGTGGCTGATGGGTTAGCCAAGAACAGTCCCACTACACCATCCACCTCTAAAGGTAGAAGTCAGGCTTTCATGTAAAAAGTCCCACTCTTGAATTCACGGCCTCATGTTTCTGGTCCCAGTTGCAGTTACCTTTGGCTGCTCTCACCCTCTGCTCTCCTCATGCCTGCTTTGTCATTGCAGTATGCTTTGGAACCCAAGCCTCAGGGGTCCTTCTGAGTCCTAGTTGTGCCTAGGGAAGAGGAGCTTCTGGAAAGAGTGTTTGTGATTGGCAGCTTTTGACCTGGCTGCTGGTGATACCTGCCTTGGGGTCTTCATGCCTTTGTAACCCCTCTCCTTGAGTGAGACTTGCTTCTAAGGAACAGAATATGGCAGAGTGATGAGATGTCACTCCTGTGACTGGACTACAAGGACTGTGACTTTCATCTTGCTGGTGGTCTCTATTGTCTTCTCAGCTTGTACCCTTTGATGGAGCAAGCTGCCATGCTGGCGAGGCCCATGGGACAAGAAACTAGAGACAGCCTCTGGCTAACAGCCCATGAAAAACTGAATTCTGCCGACAACCACATGAGTGAGCTTGGAAGTAGATTCTTCACCAGTTGAGCCACGAGATGACTGCATCTGCAACCAACATCTTGACTGCAGCCTGTGAGAGACCCCGAATCGGAAGACCCAGGATTCCAGACCTACATGAAGCTATGCGATAACAAATGTTCTTATTTCAAGCCCCTAAATTTTGGGGTAATTTGTTATGCAACAATGCATAGCTGAGAGCGTGCTGTTGGAAGACTGCCTATTTGGGAGCAACCAACTCCTACCTCTGTATCAGCTGCCGTTCAAAACCTCTCCCCTCCTCACGCAATTGCAGGGCAAAAGCAGCTGTGATTAACAGGCAAAAGTAATTTCCAGGCATTCAGAGAGCCCAGAGCCCCATGCACACCTTTCCCATCTTTTCACATTTTCCTATGAGTTCCTGGGATTTCATCTCAGAAGAGAGGCCAGGAACGGAGGTACTCGTATTGCTCTGTGGACTCACATTTCCACAAGGAGCATCCCTGGCCTCTCTCTGCACCCCTCGCTGATTCCCCCACAAAGGAGGTGAGGCTTGATCCATGCATTTTGAGGCAGGAGCTGAGGAGGTGCCACCCAGTCCCTGCTGGGCTCTCTCGACTCCATAGACCTGCAGGGAGACTGCAGTGCTGGTTGCCCCTAACAGGGGTAGCGAAGGCTTCCCCAGAAGGCTCTGCCCCTGCAGGGGGCAGCCTGCAAGCAGAAGGGGCAATTCAGTTCAGAAGGGGCACGAGGAAGCCCTCTGGGTCACTTAGCGACATGAGGAGCAATGTAGCTGATATCAGATGGGTGTCCCTGTGCCTTATTTCTCATTGGCTCCAAGCTCAGCAGGAGAGAGAGGGGTTTTATTCGTTGTCTCCATCTCAAATCTCAATGTATATATTCACAATAATCATGCTGTTAAATGAAGATACAAAGGAAGCTGTGATAGAAAGGAAGGACCAGGCAACTGGGTCATTGCGGGTGGTGGCCACGGGGAGTTGGGACAGGGGCTGGAGCGCGTGTCTCAGGTGTGCGTTTGTGTCCCTGCTGTCAGCGGTGACTGTGTGTCTACGTTCTTGTGTCCCTCTTAGGGATCAAGGACAGTGAATCCTGCCCCACCCCCACCTTCCAGCTCTTGTTCCTCTCCTATGGGTTCAACACGCCATAGCTGTACCTGGGAGCATTTGAACCCCGGGTGGGGTCTCCTCCCCGCTGAAGCCCGGGACTCCAGGGAGACTCTGATCCCACACAGAGGGTCTTGCCTCTCCAAAGCACCTGCTGGCCAGACCCCTGGGACTGAGCATGGTGGGGGTGAGGGCAGCGCCCCCCCACCAAGCTGCACGCCAGCTCCTACCGCTTCCTGGCACCCCTGATCTCTGTTCAATGCGTGATTTTTTACGATCGATCTTATATCCGGCACAATCAGATTTATGGCTCCTGCATCTTATGAAATTACACAGATGTTGCTGCTCTGCTTCTCTCCAGGACAGTAAAAGGCAATAACATTCTTGCAGATTTCGACAGCAGGCAATTCAATAAAGGGCCATGTATATTTTATAAGTACAATAAAGACAAGGCTCTCTGCCCGCACTGCGGCCCGCCAGGGCCCAGCCCTGCACCGGGCGGCTGCCCGCGCCCCCTTCCTGTCTGTTTGTCGATCAGGCCTTTTCCACTGTCACACAGGGGACTGGGGAGATTTATCCCCTTTCTGATCCATCATTTAAGTTTGGCTCCAGGGACCCTGCAAAGGGGGCTGTTTAAAATTTAAAGGTGTTTGTGGAACTTAATACTTTCCTCCTCCTGATTTGCACTATAAAATTTTATCTATATTTTTGTTGCCCCATAAAACGTTTCTATCTTATCGGGATGACTTGTCCTTTTACGGGCAAAACCATAAATACCCGATGAGGTGCATGTTGGCGGAAGGTCTCACAGAGGAGTCCTGGGAGGAGGCGGGAGGGGGGTACCCTGCTGGGCTCTGCCACAGACACCCAGGGTGGTTGGAGAGAGTGGGGCACCATACTTCTGAGACTCAGTGTCTTCACCTGTAAGGCAAGGAGAACCAGGACTTCCTCGGTGGTCCAGTGGTTAAGAACCTGCCTTCCAATGCAGGGGATGTGGGTTCGATCCCTGGTTGAGAAGCTAAGATTCCATATGCCTGGGAGCAACTAAGCATAGGCACTGGGCAACTACTGAGCCCTGCGTACTCTGGAGCCTGCATGCCAAGACTGGAGGGAAGCTGGCCTGCAGCAACTAAGACCAAACACAGCTAAAAATAAAATAAATATATTTTAAAAGGTGAGGAGAACCATAGCGCCCAGGGCTGCTGTGATTTAGGGAGACAGGGCACCAGTAGTGCTTCCTTGGTACAGGAGGGCCCTGTACAGCACAGCATGTGCAAAGGCCCAGGGGTGGGAGGTGTGGAGAGAAGGGTTCCCTCTCCAGGGCAGGGTTACAAGATGCTAGGCCAGGCTGGGAGCAAATGTCTGTGCCAGCTTGCCATTAATGTCACCCAGCCTTGACCTTCTCATTTATAAGATGGAGACATGAGGTTCCCATCACATGGGGTGTTGTGTGGATTAATGGTTAATGCCTGCAAATGACTAGCTCAGTGCCCCGCACGTAGTAACTGCTTCACATCTGTCAGGTGTGGCCATTGTTATTGCCGTCATTGTTACCAGGCAGAATTGGGACTAGGGCGAGGCAGGCGAGGTGCCCAGGGAGCAAAATGTGAAGAGGCCTCCCTCCCGGAGGGCGCAGGTGCAGGTGGGCACCTGGGATCGAAGCCTCCTTATATTTTGGGCCCTTTCCTCGCCCTAGCCCTGCTACCTAGATTGCTTTCATCTTGGCTGGTGGGCAGTCATGGTTGATCAGAACCAGGCCCCTTGGATTAGGGGGTATGGGAGCAGTGTTCATCTTCAATAGAACCAACACCTCCTAGAGGTCTAAGCATTACTGGAACAAGATCAGACAAATCTAGGTGTTTCCAAGGCCAAGCCAGGCCCATCCCTTCTGTATGACACTCACTGATGCCTGCTCTGTGCCAGGTGCTTGCTGGGCTCAACAGACTCAGAGAGAAGCACGTATAAGCCCTGCCTTCAAGGGGTGCCTGGTCTAGTTGGGGGGACTGGCACATCCAGCACAAGAGGTTCAGGGGCTGTTATTATTGTTGTTCAGTTACTAAATCATGTCTGGTTCTTTGCAACCCCATGGACTGCAGCATGCCAGGCTTCCCTGTCCTCCACCATCTCCCAGAGTTTGCTCAGATTCATGTGCATTGAGTCGGTGATGTTCTCTAACCATCTCATCCTCTGCCACCTCCTTCTCCTGCTCTGTCTTTGCAAGCATCAGGGTCTTTTCCAATGAGCCAGCTCTTCACATTAGGTGGCCAAAGTATTGGAGTTTCATCTTTGGCATCAGTCTTTCCAATGAATACTGGGGCTGTGGAGGGGTACAAAAGGGGAGGGTCTTCTATTCTGTCCAGGTGGCGGTGAGAGAAGTCAGGAAAGTTTTTTTTTTCCATGTGGGATCTTAGCTCTCCAACTAGGGATCGAACCCATGCCCCCTGCAGTGGAAGTGCAGAGTCTTAACCACTGGACCACCAAGGAAGTGCCAGGAAAGGTTTCTTGAAGGGGAGTCTCTCGAGCTAGAGCAAGGACAGGTAGGGGTTTGCCAGAACCGGAAGAACACTCCTCCCAGAGAGGAGCATAAACAGGGCGTGGAGTGTGGAATGCACTGACCTGCAGGAACCAAGACTGAGGTCAGTATCAGGGAGAAACCTGTGTCCCGTGAAGCTTCTGGTGGTCACAGCAGAGGTGAAGGTCCTCAGAGAATGGAAGTGTAGACAAGTTAGTCAGTACCTCCCAGAGCCTGAACTGGCCGGGTCCTGGGGCCGCTTGTAGAAGGAGTGTCCGCTGAGGCGGGGCAGGTCTCAACACAGAGCCCAAAGCCCAGAGGCGTAAGCCTGGGCAGCCTCACTGCTGCTGGTCAGGCTCACTCTTGGCTGGGGCCCTGACAGTCTGATTTGAAAGGGCTCCAGCGTTTAAAGCAGTGGTTCTCAAACTTGGCTCCGTACCAGATTGATGCAGTCCTTTATCGAGTCCCTTTGGCCTCAAGAACTGGAGGGAGGGAAGCCAGATTGGCCAAAGGGTGATGCTGAGCTGTGATCTAGTTATAGCGGAGGCCTCAGCGGGGTTCCGGAGCTGGGATGGCCCTCCAGGTTAGGCAAGGAGGCGGGTCTTCGGCCTCAGCCGCAGGCGCTCATTGGCTGTGGTCCATCCCACGGGAAGGAGGCAGTCCCATTGGCCAAGGGCTGTCAACAGGCAACACTCCTGGAAGCTGAGTGAGTGAGGGCCTTCGTCCTGAGCCTCCAGGACACAGCCCCACCTGTCAGTGGGGATGGTTGGGTGCCCATCCCAATAAAACACAGGCCAGCCACCTTATACTCTACTATCAATAAAACCAGAAAATAGCATGCGTTGGTGAGGATGTGAAGAAGTTGTGGTAAAATAAACATTCGCATAAACGTTATCATCAAAACCATTGGCAGGTACACAGTTCAGTGACAGGAAGTGTGTGTATAGTGCAAAAAGGTCGTAGTTGGTAGGAATGTAAAATGGTGTGGCCATTATAGAGAACATTCTGGCAGCTCCTGAAAAAGTTAAAAATATAACTAATTAAAAAAAAACAAAAAAGAACTAATTATATGATCTAACAATTCTCCTTCTGGGTATATACCCAAATGAGTTGAAAGTAACAACTCAAAGAGATTATCTGTACACTCATGTTCATAGTAGCATTATTTACAATAGCCAAAAGATATAAGCAATGCTGGATAAACAAAAGGTACAAACTTCCAGTTATAAGATAAATACGTATGAGGAATGTAATGTACAATATGATAAGTACAATTAACATTGCCGTACATTGTACACTGTTGTACATTGTACACATTTGTACATTGTACAAAGTTGCTAAAAGAACAAAATCCTAAGAGTTCTCATCACCAGGAAAATTTTTTTTCTACTTCTTATATTTTGTATCTATATGAGATGATGGGTGTTCACAAAACTTATTGTGGTGATTATTTCCTGATGTATGCAAGTCAAATCATGATGCTATACACCTTAAACTTATACAGTGCTATATATTAATTATATCTCAATAAAATTGGAAGAAAAATAATTAAAAACCCAGACCTGGAAGTTTCAGGAGAAGCAGAGTCCTGGGCATCTTCTCCTCTGGACAATCCCCCTCTCCAAGCATGTGTTTTCCATGAGAACAATTATTTTGTGCAACTATTTTTTATCTGACCCCTTGAGCTCAGACAATGGCCAAGGGCTGGGCCGTTGGGTTCTCACAGAAGCAGGAACAGAGTTATGGAGGCAAATGGTCTGTTGGAGAGTAAGGCTGTAAAGGGGAAAGGAAGGAGAAACCTTTCTACCACAGCCTTGTGGGGCCACAGTCATTGGTTGGGGCCACCCCAAGAAGAACATGACTTTGGCATGCAAAGACTAGCATCTGGAGGCTGACAGCTAACTACCCTCCTTGCAGAAGCAGCAAGTTCTTCCTTGAAGGGGAGTCCAAGCTGTGCATCTCCACGTAGCCACAGCTGTCCACTCAAGGCAAACCAGCGAGGTCTCCTATGGGACTTAGAACTTCAGATCTAGAGACAGTAGAGTGAGGCTCTCTGGACAGCTGAAGCTGTGACATGGTCAACTCTGAAGCCCTTGGTGGCAGGTGGTCTGTCCTGTGGACATACGGCCTGAAGGGCAGGGGAGCCGGTTTGTCCTGGAAGACGAGGGTGAAGCAGGCATGCAGAGAGAAGAAATGATGATTTAGAGAGAGGAGCCCACAGCACTCCATTTGCTGGTGCCAGTTGTTCAGGCTCAGCTTACTCTGACCTTCTCTGGTTGGTGGCTCACCATGTTCTTCTCCAAGATTCTGCCAATAAATCCTCCTTTTGTTAAAACCAGTAATTTCACAAAATTACTATAACCCAGAGTTTTAGCCATTACAGGGAGAATTTTCAGGGCGTGAGGGAAAGGAGGAAAAAGCACAACAGAGGTTGTTCTGGATACAGAGAGGAAACAAGAGGCTACAGAGGAGGCACCAGAACAGCTCTGCTGAGGGCTGCCCTGCTCTCCCCTGGGTCGTCTCTTGGGAGTCATCAGGACCTTATTCAGAGTGTGGCTGGTCCTTCCTGGATTCTGGGGACTGATTAGTGAAGGGGCAGCTGGGACCACACCAGAGACTCCCAAAGGGGTCTAACCATCTCAAGCCTTGTTGTGGGGGGGGGGATCATACTTTTGCTAAATGCTCATTAGCAATGTGCCAAAAAATGTGTTTTTCTGGCAGAGACTAAGCGAGCACTGAAATCTCACCATCTTTCATCAAACCCTGGAAATGGTCAAAAAAGACTTAAAAGTTAATTAAAATGGAAGTATATTAGAAAGCAACGAAGAGAATGTCCTGAGCAATAGAAACAGACAGGAATCCTTAAAGCAAGAAAACAAATGAAAGTCACACAGGAAGAAGGAGCCAGTTACGGTCACATTATGTAGCTGAAGGATCGCCTCAGACGTGAGCATCCACCAAGAGTCATCCAGCACCTGAGAACATCAGCACCACAGAAGCGTGACAGCCAGCTCCACAGATCAGGAATGTCACCTAGGAGGCAGACTGAGCAGACAGGAAAGGCCTGTCAATTAAGGACACGAGCAGGAGCATCAAAGATAAAGGAGAAAATCCCATTCTACAATAATAGGAAGTTATGAAGCCAAAATAGGCGTTTATGAAAAAGAATCAACTAGCTTATAAATAAGAGCCAGACCACTGTTGAATTTTTTTTAAGTTTGCTGAAGCATAAATGTAAATTTATAAATTTTCATTTTTCAGAAATAAATTTTCAGAAAACAGTACAGAGAGAAAAAGAGATGGAACATATGAAAGAAAAGTTGTGACATGGAGACTAGATTCAAAAGTACAAATATCTGTCTACTAGAGTTATGGAAATTGTAAGAGTGACACTCCTGCCCCCAAAGATAAATTACCTAAAAACAGATGAGACTCAAACGAACATGAGCCTTCTCATCAGCTCCACTGGATGCAAGGGAAAAAAAAGTGTAGGAATGGCTTTAATATACCAATCAGAAGTAACTTTGAATGTAGGATTCTATACCATTATTCAAATTTCAGGATGAAATAAATAAAAACATAACAGGTACATAAGAAAGCAGGAAAGATGTTATTCACAGACCCTCCGTGAGTTACTCACAGAACTAACTAAAGATGAATTCCAACAAGGAGAAAAGTGAAGTCGGAAGGAAGTTGTGGGTTATGTGAAGCAGAGGGGAGGCAACATAACACATGCTGATAATTTTTAACTAGTTATAGTAAAGAATTACTTTAAATAACAAACTGGAAGCATAATTCAAATCTAAAAGTGTGTGCATCTGTATATGTGTGTGTGTAGAAGAAAATCAGGAAAACGCCAAATTTTTTTGTCTTTCCTTTCAGTTCAGTTCAGTCGCTCAGTTGTGTCCGACGCTTTGCGAGCCCATGAATCACAGCATGCCAGGCCTCCCTGTCCATCACCAACTCCCGGAGTTCACTCAAACTCACGTCCATCGAGTCGGTGATGCCATCCAGCCATCTCATCCTCTGTCGTCCCCTTCTCCTCTTGCCCCCAATCCCTCCCAGCATCAGAGTCTTTTCCAATGAGTCAACTCTTCGCATGAGATGGCCAAAGTACTGGAGTTTCAGCTTTAGCATCATTCCTTCCAAAGAAATCCCAGGGCTGATCTCCTTCAGAATGGACTGGTTGGATCTCCTTGCAGTCCAAGGGACCCTCAAGAGTCTTCTCCAACACCACAGTTCAAAAGCATCAATTCTTCGGTGCTCAGCCTTCTTCACAGTCCAATTCTCACATCCATACATGACCACAGGAAAAACCATAGCCTTGACTAGACGGACCTTTGTTGGCAAAGTAATGTCTCTGCTTTTGAATATGCTGTCTAGGTTGGTCATAACTTTCCTTCCAAGGAATAAGCGTCTTTTAATTTCATGGCTGCAGTCACCATCTGCAGTGATTTTGGAGCCCCAAAAAATAAAGTCTGACACAGTTTCCACTGTTTCCCCATCTGTTTCTCATAAAGTGATGGGACCAGATGCCATGATCTTCATTTTCTGAATGTGAGCTTTAAGCCAACTTTTTCATTCTCCACTTTCACTTTCATCAAGAGGCTTTTGAGTTCCTCTTCACTTTCTGCCATAAGTGTGGTGTCATCTGCATATCTGAGGTTATTGATATTTCTCCCAGTAATCTTGATTCCAGCTTGTGCTTCTTCCAGTCCAGTGTTTCTCATGATGTACTCTGCATATAAGTTAAATAAGCAGGGTGACAATATACAGCCTTGATGTACTCCTTTTCCTATTTGGAACCAGTCTGTTGTTCCATGTCCAGTTCTAACTGTTGCTTCCTGACCTGCATACAGATTTCTCAAGAGGCAGATCAGGTGGTCTGGTATTCCCATCTGTTTCAGAATTTTCCACAGTTTATTGTGATCCACACAGTCAAAGACTTTGGCATAGTCAATAAAGCAGAAATAGATGTTTTTCTGAAACTCTCTTGCTTTTTCCATGATCCAGCAGATGTTGGCAATTTGATCTCTGGTTCCTCTGCCTTTTCTAAAACCAGCTTGAACACCAGGAAGTTCACAGTTCATGTATTGCTGAAGCCTGGTGCTTGGAGAATTTTGAGCATTACTTTACTAGCATGTGAGATGAGTGTAATTGTGCAGTAGTTTGAGCATTCTTTGGCATTGCCTTTCTTTGGGATTGGAATGAAAACTGATCTTTTCCAGTCCTGTGGCCACTGCTGAGTTTTCCAAATTTGCTGGCATATTGAGTGCAGCACTTTCACAGCATCATCTTTCAGGATTTGAAATAGCTCAACTGGAATTCCATCACCTCCACTAGCTTTGTTCGTAGTGATGCTTTCTAAGGCCCACTTGACTTCACATTCCAGGATGTATAGACTGTTAACTTTAGGTATTTTATGAAAACACATTTAACAATGGATGTCACCTATGACTGATTCAAACTGATGTTTGGTAGGAACCAACACAATACTGTAAAGCAATTATCCTTCAATTAAAAATAAATAAATTTTAAAAAATGGGTGTCAACAATTTAAGCACAAAACAGTTTGAAAAAATAACCATTAAAAGAACAGATATAGAATGTATGACAACTTGTAGAAAAATATTTTTGATCAACAACAGAAGAAAAAAGGTGAGTGTATGAATAATGAAGAAGGTATGTTTATCAGTTATCTTTTGCTGAGTAACCAACTATTTCAAAATTTAGCAGCTTAAGACAACATCAAAACAGAATATTACGCTTGAGGATGTAACACAAAGTGAAATAAGCCAGACACAAAAAGACAAATACCACTTTCACTTACAGGAGACACATCAAGATGTCAAATTCATGCAGAAGGTAGAACGGTAGTTGCCAGGGGCTGAGGCAGGGCGGATAGGGAGTTGTTGTTGATGGATTTTGCAAGTTTTAGTTTTACAAGCTGAAAAAGTTCTAGAGATCTGATACACAAGGTGCCTATAGTTAGCACTATTGAAGCATACACTTAAAAAGGGTTAAGGTGATAAAACAGAAACCAAAGCTAAACATCAATTTACTTGGCTTCTGATTCTGATTCTGTGGATCAGCAGTTTGGGCTGGGCTCAGTGAGGCAGACTGGCTGATTTGAGGTGGGACCACTCATACATTTGCAATCAGTTGCATTATTGGCTGGGGATGGGCTGGCCTAGTATGGCTCAGATGGAAGAGTTCTAGGCTGCCCATGGAGGCTCTCATCCCCCAGCTGGCCAGCCCTGGCTTGTTCTCAGAGCAACTGCAGGCGTCCCCAGAGTGAGGGAGGGCCAGGCTCAGAATCGTCATATTGTTACCCCACTGTGCTCCACTGGTCAAGCAAGTCACAAGGACAACCCAGATTCAAGGAAAGGGAAATAGAAATCTCATGACGGAAGAAATGCAAAGTCACTTGCAAAAGATTTCTGCCATCTTCTGTTCTCCATTTGCCATGCTGTGGTAGACTGCAAAAATGGGCACAAATTATTTACATCCCTAAAAGGTCCCACAACCAGTGGGGAAGTGGGTAAGGACGTGGGACTGGAACACAGTCTGATTCCAAAGCTCTTGGACAGCAATATGTGGAGAATCCATACTGCCCTTCCTCCAGCCTCTTGAGGCTAAATATGTGCCTTCCTGGCCGCCACATGGAGTGGGAATACAAAATTCCAGCGAAACTTGACCTTTCTGGGCAGCTGCCTTTTCTTCTTTTCTATCTTCCTTTCTAAAAAAAAAGTTTTTAAATAATTTTACTCATTTATTTTTGGCTGTGCTGGGTCTTCGATGCTGTGCAGGCTTTTCTCTAGTTGCGGTGAGCAGGGCTACTCTCTAACTACAGTGTGCGGGCTTCTCACTGCGGTGGCTTCTCTTGTGGAGCACGGACTTTAGGGCATGTGCATTTCAGTAGTTCTGGCTCTCGGGCTCTAGAGCACAGGCTTAGTTGCTCCACAGCATGTGGGCTCTTCCCAGATCAGGGATGGAACTCGTGTCTCCTGCATCGGCAGGCAGATTCTTCACCACTGAGCCACCGGGGAAGTCCCCAGCTGCCTTTTCTTAAGGGCCAGTTAGTTTCCTAATGGATTCTCTTTAGGAAATTCCCAGCTCAGAGTCAGATGACCTAAAGGGGAAGGAGCTTCTGATTCATACAGACAATGTGTGGAGTTTTGAGAGGTACAGGTCTAGGGGAATGGAGGAAGAAGACAACAAAGCCAGGTAGAAATGGGAACTGAGACAAACAGGAGGGGGAGACCAAGATGGGGAAGGAAGGGGACTGAGAGAGGAAGGAAGGAAGGAAGACAGAAGTGTAGAAAGAAGAAGAGCATTTAATTGGAGAAATTGAGGAAGGAATAAAGTATGAGATACAGAGAGGGGAAAAAAAAAGAAAGGGAAAGGCAATGAGAAACAGAGGCCCAGAACTCAGAAACAGCAACAGAGAGAGACATAAAAGGACACAAAGTGAGCAAAAGAGAGAGAGAGAGCAGACAAGGAGGGAGCCGGGAGGGAGGGAGGAGAGAGTGAGAACCATCCGGAAGAAAGGGGAGAAGGAGAAAGGAAAAATGAGAAAGGGCCCAATAGGTGGAGACAGAAACTGACAGAGAAATGATAGGATGGGACCAGAGAGAGAGAGGCAGAGGGAAGACAGGAGCAAGCAGAAAGGCCGAGGCAAACTTTGGGGATTGAGGATACTCTGCTGTCTTCAGGGAGGAACGATCTTCCCCCATCTGCCGCTAGGACACCCCCCCACCCCCACCCCGCCCCCCAGTACCAACTAGAAATCAAAGACGGAGGTATTTGGTGCAAGTATTCCTCATTCAGAACAGAACCATTAATGTATTCTAAAAAGCTTTTTAGCTGTGGCCTGCTCTGCATGTTATTAATTTCTTTATTACAGATCTTGTTATTTTCAGAGGTCCCCGGGGACCCATTAACAACGGATTTTTATGGGAAAGAAGTCGGTTAAAGTGGTGGGAATAACTGCTCCTCAGCTCTGAGTCAGTAATCGGAGTTGCACTGAGGATAATGTAGGCTGTTTTAATTTCCAAAATAGCAACAGTTCAGACATTTAATTGCAGTTTTATGCCCTTTTTTCATGCTGCCGAGTGTAAAATATGTGACCAGTAATATATAAACGGCTAACCACTGAACCACAGACTGCCCAGGGTGTCGCATCTCTCCTGGAAAGGGGAGCAGAGAGGAAGGAAGGAAAGAAAAATGGAAAAGTGGAAGGAAAGGAAGGAGGAAGGGAAAAAAGAAGACCTTAGGGGCGGTTCGCTGAGCTCAAACCAGTATACTGGTTCAGTCCTCTCCGAATCGCCCTCTTGCATTCTCCCAGACTATCTCCAGCTCGGTCTTGTAAATTTGAAAACTTCATATTTCCCTCCCTTTTTCCCCTGCTGCCTCAACGTCCCCCACAAACACGCTGTGAGCACCATCTTAGGTGACCACAATTGACCAGGTACACCAGCGAGATAAGCTTGGCTGGCCTCAGAAGTTCTCCTTCCCTGCGGACCTTTAGACACGCCAATGAAATGCACGTAATGAATGCACCAATGAAAACGCATGCAACATTCAAACGCACCAATGAAATCCCCTTGTGCTATTTCTTGTCTACGCCCCCCCACCCCCATCACATCCCGGATAAAGGCACTCGCCCCGAGTCCTCACTGGTACTGACCTCCCTGGGCACTCCTCAAATGTGATATAATCTCGGCCTATAGTTACTTCATCTCTCAGTTCAGTTCGGTTGCTCAGTCCTGTCCGATTCTTTGTGATCCCATGGACTGCAGCACACCAGGCCTCCCAGTCCATCACCAACTCCTGGAGCTTGCTCAAACTCATGTCCATTGAGTCGGTGATGCCATCCAGCCATCTCATCCTTTGTCGTCCCTGTCTCCTCACGCCTTCAATCTTTCCCAGCTCAGGGTCTTTTCAAATGAGTCAGTTCTTCGCATCAGGTGGCCAAAGTACTGGAGTTTCAGCTTCAGCATTAGTCCTTCCAATGAATATTCAGGGCTGATTTCCTTTAGGACTGGTTGGATCTCCTTGCAGTCCAAGGGACCCTCAAGAGTTCAACACCATGGTTCAAAAGCATCAATTTTTCAGTGCTCAGTAAATATACTGTTTTCCTGAGCTGCTCACATGTCCTCTCTTGTGGCGGCGCCTGACTGACCATCACCTAAAAGAACACAGAACCATCCCCTAGCGTGGTGGCTGACATCTAGGAGATCTTTTCTGAGGGGATCCTGTGATGGTGGGTGTGTGGTGCCAAGTGAGGCTCAGCAAGCTATCGGCAATCGCAGGGTCTATGGAATTGAAAAGCTGCTTGCCCCAGTGCCACCGGAGCCTAACAGGCCGTCTCTTTGGAGCTGCCCTGGCACCTGCAGGGCGCTCCTGCTGCCCAGCAAGGACTGTCCTTGGAGTCTGATCCCTTGTACCCTCCTCTCCCCTGCGGCACCCCCGTCCCCACCACCCTGTCCCCTGAGCCGGGAAGACACCCAGGACCTCTGGGGGCCGCAGCTTCCCAGGTGACTCTCAGCCCCCTTGCAGGCCCAGCCAGGGATGGCGAAGCCAAGGCATTTCGGGAGCTGTGGCTCCAGGGAAACGGGTAACTGTTTGGAAGTGGGATGGGTCTTGGCGTCGCAGTGTGGCCTCCAGAAGTCCCTGGTCATGGCCCAGTCTGGTCCTACGAGGCCTGAATCCGGGGACCATCCCAGGGTAGCTTGAACGCTGAGTCCTGCAGTCCCTACTGCTCAGTCATAGCCGGGGCACCTGCCCTCAGGCCCGGGCCCTCCTGGTCTGCTGGTTAGGCCTTCCCTTGCCCACCAGACCGCCCTCCTGGGGCTGTAGGTCCCCATGTTGAAGAGGAGGTTTGAAAGAGGGTTACCATCAGGCCCCATTTGGGCCTGCTGTTCTTATGAGACTAGTGGCCTGACAATCCTTTTGTTTGTAATCCAGGGTGTTTTCCGCAGGTAGAAATACTTCTTTGATTGTGAGGTAGAATTTACTGTAATGTTGTTCAGTTGTGTCCGACCCATGGACTGCAGCACGCCAGGCTTGCCTGACCCCCACCTGGGGTTTGCTCAAACTCATGTCATGTCCATTGAGTCGGGGATGCCGTCCAACCATCTAGTCCTCTGTCGTCCGCTTCTTCTGCATTCAATCTTTCCCAGAATCAGGGTTTTTTCTAATGAGTCAGCTCTTTGCATCAGGTGGCCAGAGTATTGGAGCTTCAGCATCAGTCCTTGCGATGAATATTCAGGGTTGATTTCCTTTAGGATTGACTGGTTTGATCTCCTTGCAGTCCAAGGGACTCTCAAGAGTCTTCTTCAGTGCTCAGCCTTCTTTATGGTCTAGCTCTCACATCCGTACATGACTACTGGAAAAACCAGTTGCTCTGTTAATATAATACTAGATTTTGGGGGAGCAGAGCAATACAGGACAGAATGCAGAGATCTGGTGGTAGCTCTGTTCCAGGAAGAACTCCTCTATCTCAATCCTTTTAGGCATTTAGGGGGAGGCCAGTTTCTTCCTGAGTCTTCTGGGCCTTGATTGTTTTCAGCTGGAAATAATCCACATATCAAAGACATATTGTGGCATGGCAAATTTTGTCCCCCTACCACCCCGTTGTAGTAATTTCCTTGAATAAATTCTGCTTTACCATCAAAAAAAAAAAAAAAAGGCTACTTTTCCCTTGGGCATCACCAGCCTCCCTTTCTTTTCCAATCCTTTCTCCCATGGGTTGGCAGACCCCAACCATGTAAGCCCTTCTAATCTGTAAGCACCAGGAGAGCTGATATTGCACTAGTTCCCAAACCTAATACAGTGTCTGGCACATGGTGAAGATCGTCTGAGTGGATGACAGGCATTTTAATTTTTCTCTTTGGTTCCTGCCATTTGTTGTTGGAGAACAACTCTCCAGTGTTCTCAATTTTACACAGTACCAATTGAGGGAGTTTGTGCCTAAGCTATACATTAACCCCTTTCCCTGAGAATTGCCTCTTGACACCCAGGGGAGGGCACCCAGCCTGTGTTTTACTGCATGACTTGTGACCTTGGGCATAGCCATTGGACCAGGTATGGATATATGACCCAAGCTGAGCCAATCAAATTTTCTTTTCATGCCTTTTGGAGATTTGGCAGCAAATCGGTCTCAATGATAATTTGCATATTTATAAGCTGTAGAGCCATTATATTCCCTGCATTGGAAAATTCTATTGTTTGCTTGGTTAAGCTATGAACATCTCTCCTAGAATCTCCTTCTAGGGTAGAGTTGACTAAAAGAAGAATTGGGAAGTGAAGTGAAGGTGCAGTCACTGCCATTATTCTCTGATGGTCTTTGTGGTTAAAAATGGTGACAGACAGATGCTAAGGTATCCATTGGGTCTCAATCTATCCTTCTTCTCTGTTCCACAACCTGTGTTTCTTCCTGTTCACCAAGAGCAGTAATAGCAACATGAGATACTTAGCAATGGGCTCATAGGGCAGGTAGCTACCCAGAGGCAACAGTATCCCACAGACCTCCTACAAGCCCTATTTTGTATTCCCACTTCAGGGGCTCCATATGCTTGGCCTCCTAGATTCCACCCAAGTCAAAGCTTCAGGCATATTGTTTAGTGACTTTGCCTCTGACCTTCTAATTCCCCCTCTAGACTTGCACTTCCCTAGCTCCATCCACAATTGTGTCAGGCCTAATCCCTATAATAAATTCATATCCTATAATGCTCACAGTGGGCTTTGCCTCCCTGACTGAGCCCTGACCGATACAGTTATTAGTAGTGGCGATGCTTCCAGGGGACCAGAAATGTAAGGATGGGAATCTGACATTGGTTGTCTGAGTAGATTTAGAGGCATTAAAGACACTGTTTTCAGGAGTAAAGGGGACATCGATGGTCCATAGCATATACTGGTGAAGCTGTTATTAAATTACCACCTTTAGACCCCTGGAGTCAAAGCCTATAGAACCCGAGACTGACCAAATAGCTACCCATGCAACATTTCAGTGGCAATAAAGGGTATAAAGACTGTGGGGTGGGTATAAGAATATAAGGACTGTGGTTGAGAAGATTTGGAGGAAAAGGGTGATGCGCCTGCTGCTACTGCTGCTGCTAAGTCGCTTCAGTCGTGTCCGACTCTGTGCGACCCCATAGATGGCAGCCCACCAGGCTCCGCCATCCCTGGGATTCTCCAGGCAAGAACACGGGAGTGGGTTGCCATTTCCTTCTCCAATGCATGAAAGTGAAAAGTGAAAGTGAAGTCGCTCAGTCGTGCCCGACCCTCAGCGACCCCATGGACTTCAGCCCACCAGGCTCCTCCGTCCATGGGATTTTCCAGGCAAGAGCACTGGAGTGGGGTGCCATTGCCTTCTCCGGTGATGCGCCTAGGACTTTTAATTCCCAAATCAAGATCTGGGTCAAGATCCAGAAAACATTTGTGTCTATCCTGAAAGAAACTCTTTATCTCCTAGAGCTGCAGGTTGAGATTTCTGAAAACCAAACCCAAAGACTATTCATGTGGATGACTGAAGGATAATGTCAACTAAATACACACCCTGGAAGTTCTCCTATTAGAGGGCTTTGATTGAGATGCTGTGGGAGCCTAGAAACCGGAATGGAGAGACTGGGCATAATCTGATGAACCTGAGAGTTGTGACTTCCCAACACTTACCCACCCTTTAGCCAGTGGGAGCATCCCATCCTCCCCTTCTGAGGAGGTTACTTTCCTGGTACCTGGAAAAACTCTAGTGGCCCCTCTTGAGGTGATATTCTTGCTGGGGAAAGGTGATCTTCCTTAAGACTTGCCCCCCAACCACATTGCTTCTAGATCTTCTACCAGAATCAAAACATGGCAAGCTTCAGGGGGTCAGGTACAAAGCGTGACTCATGAAGAGACTTTGCGTGCTCAGTTGCATCTGACTCTTTGTGACCCCATGGACTGTACCACATCAGTTCCTTGTCTGTGGAATTTTCCAGGCAAGAATACTGGAATGGGATTCCATTTCCTACTCTAGCTGATATTCCCAACCCAGGGACTGAACCTGAAACTCCCAAATCTCCTTCATTGGCAGGCAGATTCTTTAGCACTGAGCCACCAGGGAAGCCCAACATTATATACCAAAGATTTGCAAGATGTCTTCAACTTGTATTAGTGTAGGAATGGAACCGAATGTTGTTGGATCATGATGGAAGAAGTATACTGTTGGAGCTTTTGGTTTATACAAATCAAATAAGACCATAGAAGGCTGCCCATTAATTTCAGTCCTAGGGACACCTCAATCAACCAGCCAGCTATGTGGTGATAGGTTGTTTACTGTGGACCACTTCCAACATGGAAGGGACAGCACTTCATCCTCACTAGAGAAGACACTCTGGTTGTGGATTTGCCTTCCCTCTTACAATGCTTCTTTTACCATTAGTGCCTTATTTACTGTCATGGTATACTCCACAGCATTGCTTCTGGCCAGATAACTCATTTTACAGCAAATTAAGTGGCAACAGGCTTATGACTTATGGTATCCACTGATCTTGTCATGTTTTCCACTACTCTGTAGCAGCTGGCTTGAAAAAGCAATGAAATGACCTTTTGAAAACTCAATTATGACACCAGATGAGTGTAATGCTTGCAGACTCAAGGCAGAATCTTTCAGGTTGTGGTATATGCACTGAATCATTGTGACCAACGTGTGGTATCATTTGTAAACAGGATTCAAGGTCTTGGAATAAAAGAGCAGAAATGGGGCTGGTTTCTCTCACCACTATCTAAATAGTCCAATAACCATTGAAATGATCATTGGCTTTTATTCTATTAATATGCTGTATTACATTGATTGGGGCTTCCCTGGTGGCTCAGAAGTTAAAGCGTCTGCTTCCAATGCGGGAGACCCAGGTTTGATCCCTGGGTCCGGAAGATCCCCTGGAGAAGGAAATGGTAACCCACTCTGGTATTCTTGCCTGAAGAATCCAATGGACAGAGGAGCCTGATAGGCTACAGTCCACGGGGTCGCAAAGAGTCAGACACGACTGAGTGACTTCACTCTTCACTCACTCACTCATTACATTGATTGATTTTCATATGTTGAACCAACCTTGCATTCCCACAATAAATCCGACATGGTCATGGTGTCTAATCCTTTTTTTTTTTAAGTATTTATTTATGTATTTTTGGTTGTACTGGGTCTTCGTTGCTGCAAGTTGTGGTGAGCCAGGGCTACTCTTCGGAGAAGGCAATGGCACCCCACACCAGTACTCTTGCCTGGAAAATCCCATGGACGGAGGAGCCTGGAAGGCTGCAGTCCATGGGGTCGCTGAGGGTCAGACACGACTGAGTGACTTCACTTTCACTTTTCACTTTCAGGCATTGGAGAAGGAAATGGCAACCCACTCCAGTGTTCTTGCCTGGAGAATCCCAGGGACGGGGGAGCCTGGTGGGCTGCTGTCTATGGGGTCGCACAGAGTCAGACATGACTGAAGCGACTTAGCAGGGCTACTCTTTGCTGTGACGCATGGGCTTCTCATTGTGGTGGCTTCTTGTGCAGCAGAGCACAGGCTTTAGGCACAGGGGCTTCAGTAGCTTTAGCTCATGGGCTCAGTAGTTGCAGCAGATGGGCTCTAGGGTACTCAGGCTCTAGGGTGCACAGACTCTGTAGTTATGGCACATGGGCTTTAGTTGCTCCACAGCATGTGGAATCTTTCTGGACCAGGAATTGAACCTGTATCCCCTGCATTGGCAGGCAGATTCTTATCCACTGTACCACCAGGGAAGTCCAATAATCCTTTTTAAGTTGATAAATTTAATTTCCTAGTATTTTATTAGGGACTTTTACATGTGTGTTCATAAGGGATACTGGTCAATAGATTTTCCTGTCTGGTTTTGGACTCAAGATAATACTGGTTTTAATGGAATGAATGGGAAGTGTTTCCTCATCTTTCATGTTTTGGGTGAGTTTGTGAAGGATTTGTGTTCATTCTTTAAACGTTTGGTAGAATTCACCAATGAGGCCATCTGACCTTAGGTTTTTCTTTGCCAAAAGATTTGATTACTAATTCAGTCTCTTGCTACAAGGTCTATTCAGATATTCAACATTTTTTTAAAAGCCCATTTCAGTATTCTGTGTCTTTTTAGGAATTTGTTCATTTCATTTCGATCAATTGTTCATAGTATTCCCTTATAATATTTTCTTATTTCTATAAGGTCATTAGTACTCTTTCCTCTTCAATTTCTGATTTTAGTAATTTGAGTTTACATTGGGAATGGGACTTTGAAGTGGCACCAACCCATTCTACCCCGCCCAATAGCTGCCAGGCTGCTGAGTTTTACTGTAATTGCAGTGAGAGGGCACCTGCAGAGCAAGAGAAGGAGAGATGAGAAAGTGAAAGTAAAATGTCATAAAGTTTGCTGTTCTTACTGATATCCAGCTATTAGTTTTTTTAAAATAATAATAAACGATCTCCAGATTTCTACAAACCTTTGGTTAATTTCCAGAGTTCTGAAAAAGTCGTTTCTAACAATTTTTGCCAGTGTTTTCATTACTTTTATGGAGGCCCTTAATTGTCAATTTCGCTGATGTCACCTCCCTTTTTTCTTAGGAATACATAAAATAATAGTGTTTCTTACAATTGATGACATCTTAGATTTGATAAAATATTCTAAGCATCAGCTGTAAAACACAACTACCTACCCAATGGGAATATTAAAAATAATACTAAATACTAGGCAATAAAAAAATTGATGATGGGCTGATATGTAAATTAAACATCTTAGTTCTTATATAATTATGGAAAATGATAGAGATTTAATTATTCTTGACCTTGTCACATCAGTTATTTATGTTAAGATGTAAGGGCAACTACTCAGATAAGATAAACAATATGCAAGTTGTGAGCCAATAAAATGGAAAAGGGAAAATTAATAATTCAGTGGAAGGTTGGAAAGAAGGAAGGGGCAAAGAAAAGCAGTGACGAGATACACAATTTCAAAATAGATGTTATAAATGATTTCAAACAAAATAATAATCACAATAAATGTAAATAAATTAAATTCACCCATTAAAAGATGGAGTTTTTCAGATTGGATTAGAAATTGAGCCATATATCTTATTTATAAGAGATTCAGAAAACTAAGATCATGGCATCTGGTCCCATCACTTCATGGGAAATAGATAGGAACACAGTGGAAACAGCGTCAGATTTTATTTTTCTGGGCTCCAAAATCACTGCAGATGGTGATTGCAGCCATGAAACTAAAAGACACTTACTCCTTGGAAGGAAAGTTATGACCAACCTAGATAGCATATTGAAAAGCAGAGATGTTACCTTGCCAACAAAGGTCTGTCTAGTCAAGGCTATGGTTTTTCCAGTGGTCATGTATGGATGTGAGAGTTGGACTGTGAAGAAAGCTGAGCGCCGAAGAGTTGATGCTTTTGAACTGTGGTGTTGGAGAAGACTCTTGAGAGTCCCTTGGACTGCAAGGAGATCCAACCGGTCCATTCTAAAGGAGATCAGTCCTGGGTGTTCATTGGAAGGACTGATGTTGAAGCTGAAACTCCAATCCTTTGGCCACCTGATGCAAAGAGTTGACTCATTGGAAAAGACCCTGATGCTGGGAGGGATTGGGGGCAGGAGGAGAAGGGGACGACAGAGGATGAGAAGGCTGGATGGCATCACTGACTTGATGGACATGAATTTGAGTGAACTCTGGGAGTTGGTGATGGACAAGGAGGCCTGGCGGGCTGAGATTCACGGGGTCACAGAGTCAGACAGACTGAATGACTGAACTGAACTGAACTGAGGGGAGCCCAAATCCAGAACACTGATAAAATGCTGGTGACGATGTAGAGCAACAGGAACTTCTATTCATTGCTGGTGGGCATGCAAAATGGTACAGCTACTTTGGAAGGAAATTTGGTTGTTTCTTAGAAAACCAAATGTACTCTTGCCGTATGACCCAGCAGTCGCAGTCCTTGGTATTTACTCAAAGGAGTTAAAAACTTATGTCCACACAAAAACCTGTAGACGGATGTTCATAGCAGCTTTATTCATGATTTCCAAGATCTGGAAGCAACCAGGATGTCCTTCAGTGGGTGAATAGATAAATTGTGGTACATTCAGACAATGGAATATTATTAAATGCTAAAAAGAAATGAGCTATCAAACTATAAAAAGACAAAGAGGGGGGAGTTCCCTTGTGGTCTAATGGTGCTTTTACTGCTGTGGCCCAGCTCAATCCCTGGTGGAGGAACTAAGATCCTGCAAGCCGCACAGCATGACCAGAAAAAAAAAAAAAAGATACAGAAGAACCTTAAGTGCATGTTTTGCTAGGTGAAAGAAGCCAATCTGAAGGGCTACATACTGTATGACTCTAACTATAGGATTTTCTGGGAAAAGGCAAAACTATGGAGACAATAGAAAGATCGGCGGTTGTCAGGGGTAAAGAGGGGCAGAGATTTTTTAAGGCAGTGAAAATACTCTGCATGATATTATAATTATGGACATAGGTCATTGTACTTTTGCCCAAATCCATAGACTATACAACACCAGAAATGAACCGTAAGATTATAACCCAACACCAAAAATGAAACCTACACTCTAGACGTGGGGTGATTTTGACACATCGATGTAGGCTCATCCCTGTTTAAAAAATAATGTCATTCTGGTGACTGATGTTGGTAATGTGTAGGGGCAAGGAGTATATGGGAAATCTGTACTTTCCTCCCAATTTTGTTGTAAACCTAAAACTTCTCTAAAAAATAAAGCCTCTTAAAAAAATCAGGAAAGAAATATTGGGAATAGGGATGGGGGAAAAGGGAATACATTTGACACTTGTGTAAGAAAACTCCATCGAGCCCACTGGGGGATACAGAAATAAGCAAACAGTTTCTGCTCTTACAAAGCGCACATTCTAGTGGAGGGTGCAGGCAAAAACAAACCAATTTATAATATGTCAGTTCTAAAAAGAAAAAAGGGGAGGAGGAGTGTTGTGTATGTGCTACTTTACGCAGGGGTCAGGGAAGGCCTGCCTGGTTAGTTACTTGAACAAAACCTGAGGTTGTGAAAGAGTGAACTTAGTGGGATAAGGGAGTTCCAGGCCGAGGGAATAAAAAACGGCAAGTGGAACCATCTTTTATATATTGTATATTTAAAATAGATACATTATCAGAACTAATAAGATAATTTGGCAAGGTTGTCAGATACAAGACAAATATACAAAAACCACTGGGGTTCCTGTACAGTGGTAGCAACCAATTAGGACACAGAATGTGAAAAGGATATTTTATTCACAATGGTAACAAAAATAAAGATAACTATGATTAAAAATAATAGAATATATATAAGACCTATGTATACCATAAATTGTACATTTTTATTGATATAAGAAAATCTGGGGCTTCCCTGGTGGCTCAGATGGTAAAGAATCTGCCTGCAGTGCAGGAGATTTGGGTTTGATCCCTGGGTTTAGAAGATCCCTTGGAGAAGGGAATAAAATCTGGTAACATCTACTAAAAAATATTTCAACATGTAGGTTATGTTTATGAATGGAAAACCTCTGTATTTTAAAGATAGGAAGCCTCTACAAATTAATATAGAAATTAAATGGAATTCCACACAACATGGTAAATCAACTATACGTCAATTTAAAGAAAAAGGAAAAGAAAAAGAAATTAAATGGAATTTAATACACAGCAAGGTTTTTAAAAGGAACTTGGTAAACTGATCTTAAAATTCCTATGAGGATAAAGGCCAAAAATATTCAAAACAACATTGAGGAGGAAGAACAAGGGGACAAGGAGATACTTCAGTTCAGTTCAGTTGCTCAGTTGTGTCCAACTCTTTGCGACCTCATGAATCGCAGCACACTAGGCCTCCCTGTCCATCACCAACTCCCGGAGTTCACTCAAACTCACGTCCATCAGGTCGGTGATGCCATCCAGCCATCTCATCCTCTGTCATCCCCTTTTCCTCCTGCCCCCAATCCCTCCCAGCATCAGAGTCTTTTCCAATGAGTCAACTCTTCGCATGAGGTGGCCAAAGTACTGGAGTTTCAGCTTTAGCATCATTCCTTCCAAAGAACACCCAGGGCTGATCTCCTTTAGAATGGACTGGTTGGATTTCCTTGCAGTCCAAGGGACTCTCAAGAGACTTCTCCAACACCACAGTTCAAAAGCATCAACTCTTTGGTGCTCAGCTTTCTTCACAGTCCAACTCTCACATCCATACATGACCACTGGAAAAAGCATAGCCTTGACTAGACTTAGCCACATTTATTAGAATGACAGTAGCTGGTGAAACAAATCTCAACATATTTAAGGCTCAAATACGATAAAACTTTATTTCTGGCTTGTTTGAAACCCAAATCAGATATTCCTGATCAGTGGGCAGCTCTACTTCAAGCAGCAATTTGTAAACCAGGCATCTTCCATTTGACTTTCATTTTTCAAGGTTATCATATATGTTTGCATCAAACTATATATGTTGGCAGAAGGGGAAACAGCAAATGAAGGATCATGCATGGGCGGTTTTATAAGTAGTAATAGAAACGGTATATATTGTTTCCACTCACATCACTGGCCAGAATTCACCTACCTACTTGCAAGAGGGCCTTGTAAAAGGGTAACTGTGAGATAGAGCCCAGCTGTGGTCACAAGAAATAAGAAAAAAGAGTTGTGGCAAAGAGTGAGCCAGTCTTTGTCACATCTGCCATATATCAAGATTTCTTATACAGATATAATCATCAAAACTGTAGTGGCACAGGGATAAATGAATAGATCAATAGAACAGAAAGCAGAACCCAGAAACTGACCTACAAGTGTGTAAGAAGTCTGTATATGAGAGTGCTCACTTCACAAACCAGTGAGGAAATAGCGAACCATGTAGCATAGGGTGCTTGAACAACTGGCCATCTATATGGAAGCCAAAAGAAAATAATATATGAATATTAATACATATATTGTTGTTCAGTTCTAAGTCCTGTCCAACTCCTTGCAACCCCATGAACTGCAGCACCCCAGGCTTCCCTATCCTTCACTGTCTCCCAGAGCTTGCTCAAACTCATGTCTATTGGATCAGTGACGCGATCTAACCATCTCACCCTCTGTCGTCCCCTTCTCCTCAATCTTTCCCAGCATCAGGGTCTTTTCCAATGAGTCGGCTTTTCACATGAGGTGGCCAAAGTACTGGAGCTTCAGCTTCAGCATCAGTCCTTCCAGTGACTATTCAGGGTTGATGTAAGGCCATATGTAAAAATCTAGGTGACCTGAAGGGTAAATGTAAAAAAGCAAACTAAAATAACTGTTAAGTCTTAGAGAATATCTAATGGTGTTGTTTAGGAAAGATTTCTTAAACATGGGAGAGAGAGAGGAGAACCAACCATGAAGGAAGAGAGGGATTAATTTGTCTTTTCTGCTCCGTTGTTTTGCCTGTTCCTGTGCCAAAACCACCATATACAAAGACATCCTAAATTTAAAGTATTTAAAAACCACAAAGTGGGAGAAAACAGTTTCAAAATTAAAAAGCTATAAGGATTAATATTCAGATTACGTAAAATAACTTCTTCAATTCAATAAGATAAAAACAACCAAAAGAAAAGCAGACAAAGGACACGGACAGCTAGTATACAAAGGAGAAAATGGAATTCCCCATAAAAAAGAAAAAGATGCTCAACTTCGTTAATAATTGGGGAAACACACCAAAAAGATCATTAAGACACTGTATCATGTCCATCAAATGGGCATACATTTAAAAGTCTGGTAGTATCAAGTATGTATTAATAAAGATGTAGGGGAAAGACTTGCACACTGCTGGTGGGAGGGCAAATTAATGCAATGACTTTGGAGAGTAATTTGAAAACACAAATTGACAATCTACATACCTCAGGACCCAGCAATGCCACTCCCTGGTATATTAATCAGAGACATTTTGTTCTTATACACAAAGAGATATTCACAAGGATGCTCGTTGCATAAGAAATATGAACTACTGTACGTATGTACCACTGTATGTCTATTAGTGGAGGAAATACATTACGGTGTTTTCATACAACGGGTTACTCTTCCTCAGGTAAAATGAACGGACCCGGGCTACATGTATCAACATGAACAAATCTCAGAACATAATGTTGAATGAAAACAAGTTGAGAATGCTTCCATTTATGTAAATATGTACATAGTGGTATGTGACAACTTATTTAAATATTAAAAATATATAACACTGTATTTTAATGGATACCTCTATAGTAAAAAGTATAAAAATGTGGCTGGCAGGATACACACCAATTTGTAATAATAGTTACCTATAGGTTAGTAGTAGTGAAGAAAGTAATGAAAATGGATCAAGAGGAGGGCAAAATCAGATAGAAGTAATACTATGAAGAAACCTTTTTTAAATTAACTAATTACTTTTGGCTGCGCTGGGTCTTCCTTGCAGCATGTGAACTTTCTCTAGTTGCAGCAACTGGGGGACTACTCTCCACTTGCAGTGTGGGGGCTTCTCATTGCTGTGGCTTCTCTTGAGGCGCACAAGCTTAGCTGCCCTGTGGCATGTGGAATCTTCTCAGACTACAGATCAAACCTGTGTCCCCTGCACTGGCAGGCGGATTCTTTACCACTGGACCACCAGGGAAGTCCAACAGCAAAATCTCCATGATTGCTAAATATGGATGATGAGCAGAAGGTTGTCATTATATTATTCTATTCTTTCATATGTATGAAATATTTTGTATTTTAAAATTTAATAAAATAATTGTTTAGAATCCCAGGGAAGGAGTCTAATTGGCGTATCCTGAGTCAGCTGCCCACTTCTGGATCAATCAGTTGAGTCATGGTAGAATATGGCAGCTTTTGTTATAAGCCATGTATTTAGTAGGGGGCTGGGGATGGAGGTAGTATCCTTGAGAGGGGAGCTGCACAGACAGAACCAAAGATACCCACTGAGTATTGGTCCTAAGGGCATAAGCAGCCAAGGTGTATGGGAAATTAACCAGGGTACAGATTATAACCCTCTATGAGCTTCTTTCTGGAGAAGGCAAATGGCAACCCACTCCAGTACTCTTGCCTGGAAAATCCCATGGATGGAGGAGCCTGGTAGGCTGCAGTCTATGGGGTCGCTAAGAGTCGGACATGATTGAGCGACTTCACTTTCACTTTTCACTTTCACGCATTGGAGAAGGAAATGGCAACCCACTCCAGTGTTCTTGCCTGGAGAATCCCAGGGACTGCTGAGCCTGGTGGGCTGTCATCTATGGGGTCGCACAGAGTCGGACGCGACTGAAGTGATTTAGCAGCCCCAGCAGCAGCATGAGCTTCTTTCAGGGCTCAAACCAAGACCTACTGAGTCAGAATTTTCAGGCATGCACATTTCAAAAAATCCGTCCTATTTGTTCTGATGGGAAACCTTAGATAAAGAAAGTCACCTAAGACCTTGCATTCAAACTACCATGTTGAATCCCCTGCTCTGGGTGAGTGGGCCTTTTTCCACTAGGTAAAATAGGGATTTCTTCCCTCTGAGAGTCAGCCTGTGGACAAAGGAAAGATCGTGCACAAGTGGACAGGTTTCTAGGAAAGCCCCACTTCCTGGCTTCATCCTTCAGTAAGCAATACCCTTGGCCTGAACCACTCACATTGGTTCCTCTGGGGTTGGCATTAGGAGGTTGGAGAGTGAGGAGAGGAACTTGAACTTCCCCTAGAGGCCAAAAGTGTTAATGCTGGTGATTCTCTAAAGCCTCTTTGCATGGTTTAAAATAACAATAGTAGAAAACAATGACTTGCTAAGTACTGGACACGGGGCAGAAATGATTCGTCCAGAGTCCCTAAGCTAGGGGTCGGCAAAGTCAGGATTCAAGCTCAGGTCTGTCCGACTCCCAGATCCAAGCCACAGGGAATCTTGGGTCACTGACACTTCTTCAGAGTGTGGTGCCCACTGGCCTTCCCTCCTTACTGCCAGCTCTGATGAGTATTCTCCTCTCCAAGCACAGGTGGGAGCACCAGCTGCTGGTGGTGACAATGCTGTCAGTGGCTTCACGCCCTTATTGTTGCCCTCCCTGCATGGTATTCCCTGAGTATCCTTTCTATCAAACCGTCTATATAGCAAGTCCTCATGGATCTTGAGGGTTCTGCAGAATGTACAATCCCGTTAGTTGGTTTCCTCTCATCTTCCCCATTCCACTGTGTACTCCCAAACGTGGGCACTAATTTACTCTTCTCTGTATCCCTAGTTGATGAGCAGAATGAGGGGATGAGTGAATACAGGAATGAGTGAATGAATCAATGGTACTGGCGATGGCAAGTAAATGCAGCAAAGCAGAGAAGGGGGAGATGCAGGTGCCTGCAACCATAGTAACCATGATGTTGCTGTGTGATAGTCCTAAGAAGATGGTAACCATGGCAACACTGATGGTGAGGCCTGTTTAGACAGAGGGCTTAGTACTGCCTGCTGTCCATGCCAAGCCTGACCCACTCAGTGAGACGACGAGTACAAGTAGCAACTGTTGTCCTGTTCCCTGTTGTAAACCCCCGCGGAGGGCTGAGTTTCACAGTGGTCACACCCTCTTCCTGAGTGGTCCATGGGACTCTAGAAACACCGGGATTGGGGGCAAGGAGGTCCAGCCTGCCTGGATGTGGGATGTATGTCCACAGGCAAGGAGAAGTCAGATGGGCAAATGGATAAGGTGTGATTTGCGCTAAGGGCATTCTTGTTTGTGTGTGTGCCAGGGAAGTGTCTGCTGAGAGTGTGTTAGGGGAAGGGGGACAGTCCCATATATGTGCCTGGGGCACGGCCAGATGTGCAGAGGGCTAAGTGTTTGGGAAGGGGGAGTTAGTCTGCCACGTGTGTGGCCGCAGCGCGGTGTTTCTGGGAGGTGCGCCATGGAGTGTGTGTGTGTGTGTGTGTGTGCGCGCGCGCGTGCGTGTGTGCGCTCTTGCACTAGCTTGAGCTCCGTCGTGGGGGGCAGGGTTCTGGCGCCGCGGGGCGGGGACCCTCGGCCCCACAGCGTACCGGGCCCCGAGGTGGGGGTGCTCCGCCCATCCATCACCCGGAGCGCAGCGAGCGGGGCGGATATCACAGTGTCACGGCGGCTCGGCTCGCAGATCTTATCCTCTTCATTTCCGCCTGAACCGAGCCCGCCCGCACTGGCTCCCTGAAGGCTCCATCCATCATGGGGTGTGGGGAGGGGGAAAGATGGGGGCTGGACGGGGGGTGAGGGGGTGGCGAGGGGAGGGAGGGGCCGGCGGGAACCAGAAGTGCCATCGGACACCCGAGAAAGGCAACATCAAGACAAGTTGGGGGAGTGGGGCTTTTCTGGGTTTGCTATTCCACGTGGGGGAGGGGATGCTCCCTCGGCCTTGGCGGGGATGAGGGACAGTGACCAGACAGCCCTAGCCTGGAACCCTTGCAGGTTGCTCCCTGAAGGCTCCCCGGATCCCGGGTGCCCGGCCTCACTCTCCCACGATGGGGGCGGTTGGGAGGAGGGGAGCGTGTCTCCGCCCCAGCCCTTGGAAGGGTGGGGGGGGTGTGTCAAGCGTGGGGCCGCACCTGGACCCTCCGGGGTGACCTCGGGCCGGGGCGGCGCAGGCGGGGGCGGACGCCCCGAAGGGAGGCCTTATTTCATTTCCCCGCACTGCTGAGGTTTCTGCGAAGTGTCTCTCTCACCTCTTTAAATTTTACGGCGCTTGGCTTGTGGCCGCCGGCCCCGCCCCGGGGAGGAAGCGGGTGCGGAGTCGGGGAGCCTACCAGGCCAAGGGGTGACTCCACCCGGCGGGGCGCGGGTCAGGCCCAGGGCGCCGGACTCTGCGGGGCGGCCAGCCTGAGACTGCCCCCCGCCCGGACTCTGGTTCCCCGGGGCCTTCTCGGAGGAGGTGGGGGGTCCGGATTGTCCGGGCCCAGGGGTGGGGTTTGCCTGTAGCTTCGGGCCTGACCCCGCCCCCTTTCCGGGCTCCTTCACCCACCACACCTCCCTCCTCTGGCTCCTAGCTAATGTCGGGGTGTCTGGGGGCGGAGGAGGGTACTGGAAGAGGGAACCAGAGGAGCAGAAATGGATACCAACTTTGGGGCCCCAGCGGCCTTGCCAAATGTCACTCCAGCTTCCCTGGTGCCCCGAAGCCCGGATCTGGGTCAGGTACAGTCTGCAGATGAGGCAGGCAGGCACGCTCCGGTCCCTGACGGCCTGGCACCTGTCTGGGGATCAGGTTGGGGGCTGAGGATGAAAGGAGGGGCTGGGGAGGTAGGTGGGCTCCCACCCTTCTCTCAGGAGCCTGACGGACTCCTCACCAGGTTCAGGTCCGGTGGGGGTGTGGGGGAGGACGGGCGGGAGTCTTGCCCTGGAATGCATGAGGGAGATAAGGAGGTGAGTGGGACAGAAGAGGAGCTCGAGGGAGAGGAGCTCGAGGGAGGCGTGGAATATCCGAGGATCCCATAGACAACCAGCCAGTTAGGGTAGAGGAATGGTTTGAACACAGTTAGGTCTGACTCCAGAGCCCCTTTCTAAGATTAATCAGTACCTTGGTTTCTCTACAATCTACTTCTTATTAATACGGCCCAGGCTAGGCAATCAAGCAGCCCCAGACACAACTTTGTGACTAGCACATAACCAGAAGGAAACACAGCTCCAAACAGAAATTTGGCTTGCCTGGCCTGGCAGGGAGAGACTCCAGCTGCCCAGATTGCCCCTTGTGGGGGGCAGGGGGGGCCTCTGGGACACCAGGGTTCAGAGCAGGGGGTGGGGGGTGAGGGCAGAAGGGCAGCTGGAACTGCCCACCTGGTGGTTGAAGCTGCTGAAGAAGGCTCTGAAATGAGTTTTTTTCTGCACTGACCTGGAGAGGACATGTCCTGCCTAGCACACTCCAGGGAGCTCAACCAGCAGCCTGGGGAAAATTGGTCATCTCTACACGACCTGGCAAGGGTCCGTTACAGCCGCCCCTCCCCTGCTCCCACACCTGCTCCTGGCTAACACTCCTGTTTTGCACACTCCTCACAACCAATCTCTCACCAAGTCCTCTGGATTTGTCCTTCTACACGTCTCTCAAATCTGTCCCCTCTCTCTTATCCCTGCCACCTCAGTCATCGTCCTTCTTACTGTGGTCTCTCCTTGTGTTATCGCAACAAGCTCGTATCCATCCTCGATACTGTCATGACAATAGGGCCCTGTCCTACCCTTGGAAAACCCTGTAAGGGCTGCCCGCTGCTCCCAGATCAAGGCAAAGTTCACAGCATCCAGTTCAAGGCTGCCTTTCCTGCCTCCCTCATCTCGTTTTACTAAAGTGACCTTGCTCCTTCGTGCTTCTGAGTCTAGTGTGTGTAGTTCCTTCTGCCTGGAATGTCCTTCTCTCCCTTCTGTACTGGGCTAAAATTTTGTCACCCCAGGCCCAGTGCAAATACCCGTGCTCTGGGAAGACTTCCTGGAGGGAATGCCTCTTCTGTGCTCTCATGGCTTCTGTGCTTTCTTGTCCCCTAATTGTAATTAGCTGTTCGGGTCTGTCTGGGTCTTGCACTAGACGGATTGCTCACTGAGGGCAGGACCTTCACTTCGCACAGGAGCCTGAGAACCTGGAAGGAGGAGGCAGGAAGGGATCGCTGACAAATGAAGAAGGGGAACCAGTATTGTTTGGGACCTAGCACCAGGCCGCCCCAGCCTGTTTCTGAACTTCTTTGGACCTGGGACCCTTAGTCCATGATAACTGAGGTATGGGTGAGGAGAAAGGGGCTGGCCAGTGGCATTGTGGGCTTGCATGAACATTATTCCTTCACATAAATTCTCTTTCCTCTAAATCCCTCTCACACTGCCCCCAAGGCTGGAGAAGACCCACCTGTAATGAAGACTCAAGATTCAGAAATGTTCCACTCTCGGCCTGTGGCTTTCGCATTTCATCCCTTTTGGTGACTGGTTGTCATGGAAACCCGAGTGCAGGAAGCTCCTGCTGGCTCCCTTCCCAGGGTGGGAGCTGCGGGCTTAGCGCCCTATGTAGACTCTGGTTGAGCTGCTGCCTAACTGGCAGCTGGTGCTAGATGGCTGGAGCCTGAGTGCTCTGGGCCAGACTGGGCCTCATCGTCCCTTCATCAGTAGAAGTTAAGGGCTTCCCTGGTGGCTCAGATGGTAAAGCGTCTGCCTACATTGCAGGAGACCTGGGTTTGATCCCTGGGTCGGGAAGATCCTCTGGAGAAGGAAATGGCAAACCACTCCAGTACTCTTGCCTGGACGGAGGAGCCTGGTAGGCTACAGTCCATGAGGTTGCAAAGAGTCGGACATGACTGAGTGATTTCACTTCACTTCACTTCACTTCAATAGAAGTTTGTGGGTTTATCCCAGAGTGTTGGCATGAGCCTGCCCCATGCACTTCAAGGCTGCAACCCTATAAACATGTTTCTAGGGGACCAGCAACCCCCTAGATAAACTCAGGTTCAGGTTCTGGACTGAGACAGCATGGGTCTTAGTCTTGACTCTGCCACTGGTTGGGTTGGCTCTGTAGTCTTGAGCAAGACATTTGATTTTCTGAGCCTCAGTTCCCTCATCTGTAAAATGGGGATAATAATAGCATCATGGGATTTCCACTTTTGGCAAGATGGTGAACTGGTACTCTGAAAGGCCCTTCCACTAAAATACAACTAGATTCTGCATGAATTACAAAAATAAAGCAGAATGGACCATTGTTTTTAATGAATGCATTGGTGGGTTTGTTAGAAAGTAAGGGAAATCTCTAAGGACTGAACATTGTCTGCCAAGAAAAACTTAACAAGGCAATGGGGAGCTAAAACTAAAGCATGACGTTGTTACTAACAGGGAAACAGGAAAGTTAAGCTAAATGTTGAGATAAGCACTGTGATAGGCAAATTAAGTTTAGGGCCGAGGCGAGGTGAAAGAACTTAACTTGAAATGCCTGCATTGTGTCAGGGTCTCTTAAAGGTGGCTAAAGCAATTTCAGGTTAATAGCAGCCCCAACTAAATGCAAATGCCTTCAGTAGGAATGCACCTCCAATTTAGGCCCTCAGGATTCCCATAGATTAAATTAAAAATGAGCTAACAATCAGTGATGACCTACAAGGAAACAAGCCACTGTGAGTGTTAGTCAGCAATACAATAAACAATATGCTGAGACAATACGCCCTTCCTCAAATATTTAAAAATATTAAATATTTTTAAAAATCCAGCTATATGTTGTCTGCGAAAGTTACTCCTAAAAACACAAGGACAGTAAAAGGCTGAAAATAAAGATATCCAAAATGATACATGAGGAAAAGTATCAACCAAAGGAAAGTTGGAGTGGCTTCATTAGTATCAAAAAATAGTCATCAGGTTAAATATTATTATAAGAGATAAAGAGAGTTCCTAATAATGATTAAAGTTTTAATGAACTTGAAAGATAAAACAATTCAACTCATAAAATAACCTCAAAATATACAAGGGAAAAATGAATAGAACTACAGAGAACAATGGATAAATCCATGACTGTTATGGAAGATTTCAACATATCTCGTAAAGTTCTTGATATGTCAAGTAAAGAAAAAAATTAAGATATAGAAGATTTTAACTACATAATTTAAAAACTTGAACAAATAGGTGTAGATAAAATCCTAAATCCAACAATTAGAGAATACAAAGGGTTTCATCCATACATGGGAAATGCATAAAAAGTGACTACATGCTAGAACATAATACAATTCTCAATACATTATAATAATCTGGTATCATACAGATCATATTTCTGCAACCTATAATGCAACTAGATTAAAAGTCAATGATAAAACAGTGCATAAAAATATTTCCATGTGTTTTTAAATTAGAAAAAAAATCACACTGGAAAAGTTTAAAGTCCTTATGAATGAAAATATTGCATAGCAAAACTTTTGTAATGCAGTGTAAGTGGTAAGTTTGAGGGAAATTTAAAGCCTTACATGCTTATATTTTTAAAAAAGAAAGCTGAAAATTAGCTAGGCATCCAACTTAACAAAAATAGAAAAAAAAATAAAAGAACTCAATGAAAGTAGAGGAAAGAACATCATAAGTTAATAAAATAGAAAAATACAGGTACAGTAGAAGGAATCAACAAGGCCAAAATTAGTTCTTTGAAAGACTAATACAGTAGATAAACATCTGGCAAAGTTTAAAAAGAATTTTTTAAAAGGCATAGATCAATAATATTAAGGATGAGAAAGGAAATATTGCTACAGCTAGAGCAAAGATTTAAAAGAGAATGTACAGCTTTGTATTAATAAATTTAAAAATAGGTAAAATGCACAAATTCTTTGAAACACATGACTTACCAAAATCAGCTTAAGAAGAAAAAAAAATCCTGAATAGTCCTATAATCACTAAACATAGTTGAATAAGTTGTTAGTCCCACATAGAAAACATTAAGCCCAGGTGATTTCAAACATTTGAAGAACAGAAATTACAATTTTATGCAAATTCTTTCAGAGAATAGAAAAGAAGGAACACTCATCAGTTCACTTTGAGAAACCAGTATAACTTTATTACCCAAACCAGGACAACCTCATTCGTGTACCTAAATGCAAAAATCAAGAAAGAGTAGAAGACTGAGTCCAACAAAATATTTTAAAATCATGACCAAATTGGGTTTATACAATAAATGTAAGGAGTGGTTTAACACTAATATATGTCATATATTAATACAGTATTATTGTTATTATCATATTATAATGTTATATATAATAGATACTTATTACATATTAGTATGTATTATATTGGAGAAGGCAATGGCACCCCACTCCAGCACTCTTGCCCGGAAAATCCCATGGACGGAGGAGCCTGGTGGGCTGCAGTCCATGGGGTCGCTAAGAGTCAGACACGACTGAGCGACTTCACTTTCACTTTTCACTTTCATGCATTGGAGAAGGAAATGGCAACCCACTCCAGTGTTCTTGCCTGGAGAATCCCAGGGACGGGGGAGCCAGAGTCGGATGCGACTGAAGCGATTTAGCAGCAGCAGCATGTATTATATAGTCTATAATGATATTAATGTATATAGAATTGTAAATATGTGCAGTGACATTAACAGGTTAAAGAAGGAAATCTATGGAGAAAGATCATTTAATCACAATCAACATTCTTTCATGATTAAAATTCTTACCTTCCTAGGAATATAAGGGAATTTTCTTAATTTGGAAAATCTAGCAAAATCATACTTATTAATAAAAGGTAAAAAGCATTATACTTAACAAAACAAGCTAAGAATCTTAATATCCCCCTAATCAACATTTTAGTGAAGGTCCTAGCCAATGTGTTTAATATTTAAAAAGAGCAAGAAAGAGAAGAAAAGGAAGGAAAGAAGAATGATTAGAAAGAAACAAAGCTATCACTTCTAGGTGAGATGATTATCTACATTAAAACAATCCAAAATGATATACCAAGAGGTTATTAGGATTAATGAATTTTCAAGGTGGCAGAATATAAAGATAATATTCAAAATAAAATTGCTCATTTCTATACTTGTTTATAAAACAATTCAGAAAAAGACAACATTTAGGATAGCAACAGAAAGTAAGGGATCTGAAAACAAATCTAATCAAAGATGTGCAAGACCTGTTGCAGAAAATGATATAACTTTACTGAAAGACATCAAAGAAGACCAATAAACAGGGAGATTTATCTTGTTCGGGACTTCCCAGGTGGCTCAGTGGTAAAGAATTCGCCTGCCAATGCGGGAGACACGGGTTCTATCCCTGGGTCAGGAAGATCCCCTGGAGAAGGAAATGACAACCCACTCCAGTATTCTTGCCTGAGAATTATCCTATGGACAGAGGAGTCTGGCGGGCTATAGCCCATGGAATGGTAGAATCATGACTTAGCAACTAAACAGCAGCAGTTATTCTGTTTAAGGAGAGAAGGACTCATCGTCCATATTTTATCAATTCTCCCATATCGATCTACAGAGTGATTGTCATTTCAATCAAAACCCTAATAAAATTTTTAAAAAATTTATTTTTATTTTTTTTAATTTTTTAAGCTGTACCTTGAAGCATGTGAGATCTTAGTTCCCAACCAGGGAATCAAACCTCTGCCCGCTTCAGTGGAAGTGCAGAGTCCTAACCACTGGACTGCCCAAGGATTCTTCCCAGTAGAATTTTTAAAAATACTTTACTAACTGACTGTAAAATCTAAGTGGAAGACCAAAAACCCAAGACTATCTGTATACTCCTGAAGAAGAAATGGTGGTTAAACATGCCTAAATGGTGGTTAAACATGCCTAAATTAGGGTTAGGGTTAGGGTTAGGGTTAGGGTTAGGGTTAGGGTTAGGGTTAGAGTGGAAACAGTGTCAGATTTTATTTTGGGGGGCTCCAACATCACTGCAGATGGTGATTGCAGCCATGAAATTAAAAGGCGCTTACTCCTTGGAAGGAAAGTTATGACCAACCTAGATAGTGTATCGAAAAGCAGAGGTATTACTTTGCCAACAAAGGTCCGTCTAGTCAAGGCTATGGTTTTATCCAATGGTCATGTATTGATGTGAGAGTTGGACTGTGAAGGAAGCTGAGCACTGAAGAATTGATGCTTTTGAACTGTGGTATTGGAGAAGACTCTTGAGAGTCCCTTGGACTGCAAGGAGATCCAACCAGTCCATTCTGAAGGAGATCAGCCCTGGGATTTCTTTGGAGGGAATGATGCTGAAGCTGAAACTCCAATACTTGGGCCACCTCATGCAAAGAGTTGACTCATTGGAAAAAACCCTGATGCTTGGAGGGATTGGGAGCAGGAGGAGAAGGGGACGACAGAGGATAAGATGGCTGGATGGCATCACCAACTCGATGGACATGAGTTTGGGTGGACTCAGGCAGTTGGTGATGGACAGGGAGGCCTGGCGTGCTGCAGTTCATGGGGTCGCAAAGAGTCAGACATGACTCAGTGACTTTCACAGCTTTCTTTATGGTCCAATCTCTCACATCCATACATGACTACTTGAAAAACCATAGCTTTGACTAAACGGACCTTTGTTGGTTAAGTAATGTCTGCTTTTTAATACACTGTCTAGGTTTGTCATAGCTTTTCATCCAAGGATCAAGCATTTTTAAATTTCATGGCTGCAGTCACCATCTGCAGTGATTTTGGAGCCCAAGAAAGTGAAGTCTTGTCACTGTTTCCATTGTTTCCCCATCTATTTGCCATGAAGTGATGGGACTGGATGCCATGATCTTAGTTTTTTGAATGTTGAGTTTTAAGCCAGCTTTTTCACTCTCCTCTTTCACTTTCATCAAGAGGCTCTTTAGTTCCTCTTTGTTTTCTGCCATAAGGGTGGTGTCATCTGCATATCTGAGGTTATTGATATTTCTCCCGGCAGTCTTGATTCCAGCTTGTGCTTCATCCATTCTGGCATTTTGCATGATGTACTCTGCATATAAGTTAAATAAACAAGCTGACAAGATATAGCCTTGATGTACTCCTTTCCCAATTTGGAACCAGTCCGTTGTTCCATGTCTGGTTCTAACTGCCTTCTTCTTGACCTGAATACAGATTTATCAGGAGGCAGGCAAGGTGGTCTGGTATTCCCATCTCTTGAGAAATTTTCCACAGTTTGTTGTGATCCACACAGTCAAAGGCTTTGGCATAGTCAATAAAGCAGAAATAGATGTTTTTCTGGAATTCTCTTGCTTTTTCTATGATCCAATGGATGTTGGCAATTTGATCTCTGGTTCCTCTGCCTTTTCTGGATTTAGTTCAGGTTGAACATCTGAAAGTTCTTGGTTCACATACTATTGAAGCCTAGCTTGGATAATTTTGAGCATTACTTTGCTAGAATATGAAGTGAAGTGAAGTGAATTGAAGTTGCTCAGTCGTGTCCGACTCTTTGCGACCCGGTGGACTGTAGCCTACCAGGCTTCTCAGTCCATGGAATTTTCCAGGCATGAGTACTGGAGTGGGTTGCCATTTCCTTCTCCAGGGGATCTTCCCAACCCAGGGATCGAACCCTGGTCTCCCACATTGTAGGCAGATGCTTTACCCTCTGAGCCACCAGATGAGTGCAATTGTGTGGTAGTTTGAACATTCTTTGGCATTGACTTTCTTTGGGATTGGAATGACAACTGACCTTTTTCTGTCCTGTGGCCACTACTGAGTTTTCCAAATTTGCTGGCATATTGCATGCAACACTTTCACAGCATCATCTTTTAGGATTTGAAATAGCCCAGCTGGAATTCTATCACCTCCACTAGCTTTGTTCATAGTGATGCTTCCTAAGGCCCACTTGACTTCGGATTCCAGGGTGTCTGGCTCTAGGTGAGTGATCACACCATTGTGGTTATCTGGGTCATGAAGATCTTTTTTGTACAGTTCTCCTGTATATTCTTGCTGCCTCTTCTTAATATCTTCTGCTTCTGTTAGGTCCATACCATTTCTGTCCTTTATTGAGCCCATCTTTGCATGAAATGTTCCCGTGGTATTTCTAATTTTCTTGAAGAAATCTCTAGTTTTCCCATTCTATTGTTTTCCTCTATTTCTTTGCATTGATCACTTGGAAGGCTTTCTTATCTCTCCTTGCTATTCTTTGGAACTCTGCATTCAGATGGATATATTAAAGACCTTCTATTCCATAATTAAAGACCTTCTATTCCATAAGCTAGAAGAAGTAATTTTTAGCACATATAACTAGCAAAGAATTTGTATCTAGAATAGAGTTCTTACAAACAACCCTAGAAATAAATACACCAAAGACAAACAACCCAAAAGAAAATTGAGTAAAAGACATAAGCAGGTATATCCCAAAGGAAAACACACCGATGTAGAATGCACATCTGAAAAGATGCTCAACCTCGCTAATAGTAGATCCTTTGGGGCAGATCAAAACGGGTAAGTCATGTCAAGGATGTGGAGCAATGACAGCTCGTCTTAATTGTGGTTGGAAGTGTAAACAGTAAAGTCACCGGGGGAACACTTTCTGACAAGCTGACCCCGTGCATATCCCGGCAGCCCAGCAACTCCCCACCAGGCTATGCTCTTGAAAGACTCTAGGGTGTGTGCATTAGGACTCGTGTAGATGGACACTCATTGTAGCACTGTTTATTTTAATGAAAGATTGGAAAAACCCAAGTATCTGCAATAGGAGAATTAATAAACGGAATATTGTATAGCAATGAACAATGGCCACATGCAGTAATAAGGATGGATGTTGGCAGCAATATTGTATTAAACATGGAACTAGTAGGAGACTATGCATAGTGTACTGCTAGTATAAAATTCAAAAACATAAAAAACAAAAAAAAATAATTTTATGGGATCAGGAATTAGTTTTTTTTTTTTTTTTAAGCAAGGCAATGATAAACACAAAATACAAAATAGTGGTTATCTTTGGGATGAGGTGTAGAGAAAGTTGGCTGGAATACACAGGAAGGCTCAGTGGTCCTGGGTATGTCCTAGCTTCTCTGTTTGGTAATGCCCTAGTTGGGTTCATAGGTATTTATCTTATTACACTTCACAACTTATATCAGTTATAGGTTTTGTGTATATATAAAATATAACAACAGGAAAAATGAAATCCAGTTATATATTAAAAAAATAAGGAATAACAATGACAAAAAAAAAAACCCCACCAAAGATTGTAAAATAAAGGGCTGGACACAGACAAAGATATTAACAGAACGGGAAAGACTAGAGATCTCTGCAAGAAAATTAGAGATACCAAGGGAATATTTCATGCAAAGATGGGCTCAATAAAGGACAGAAATGGTATGGACCTAACAGAAGCAGAAGATATTAAGAAGAGGCAGCAAGAATACACAGAAGAACTGTACAAAAAAGATCTTCACGACCCAGATAATCATGATGGTGTGATCACTCACACTCACCTAGAGCCAGACATCCTGGAATGTGAAGTCAAGTGGGCCTTAGGAAGCATCACTACAAACAAAGCTAGTGGAGGTGATGGAATTCCAGTTGAGTTATTTCAAATCCAAAAAAATGATGCTGTGAAAGTGTTGCACTCAATATGTCAGCAAATTTGGAAAACTCAGCAGTGGCCACAGGACTGGAAAAGATCAGTTTTCATTCCAATCCCAAAGGAAGGCAATGCCAAAGAATGCTCAAACTACCGCATGATCGCACTCATCTCACACGCTAGTAAAGTAATGCTCAAAGTTCTCTAAGCCAGGCTTCAGCAATACATGAACTGTGAACTTCCAGATGTTCAAGCTGGTTTTAGAAAAGGCAGAGGAACTAGAGATCAAATTGCCAACATCCTCTGGATCATCGAAAAAGCAAGAGAGTTTCAGAAAAACATCTATTTCTGCTTTATTGACTATGCCAAAACCTTTGACTGTGTGGATCACAATAAACTGTGGAAAATTCTGAAGGAGATGGGAAACCAGACCACCTGACCTGCCTCTTGAGAAACCTATATGCAGGTCAGGAAGCAACAGTTAGAACTGGACATGGAACAACAGACTGGTTCCAAATAGGAAAAGGAGTACATCAAGGCTGTATATTATCACCCTGCTTATTTAACTTATATACAGAGTACATCATGAGAAACGCTGGGCTGGAAGAAGCAAAAGCTGGAATCAAGATTGCTGGGAGAAATCTCAATAACCTCAGATATGCAGATGACACCACCCTTATGGCAGAAAGTGAAGAAGAATTAAAGAGCCTCTTGATGAAAGTAAAAGAGGAGAGTGAAAAAGTTGGCTTAAAGCTCAACATTCAGAAAACGAAGATCACGGCATCTGGTCTCATCATTTCAAGGCAAATAGATGGGGAAACAGTGGAAACAGTGTCAGACTTCATTTTGGGGGGCTCCCAAATCACTGCAGATGGTGATTGCAGCCATGAAATTAAGAGACGCTTACTCCTTGGAAGGAAAGTTAAGACCAACCTAGACAGCATATTAAAAAGCAGAGACATTACTTTGTCAACAAAGGTCCGTCTAGTCAAGGTTATGGTTTTTCCAGTAGTCATGTATGGTTGTGAGAGTTGGACTGTAAAGAAGGCTGAGAGCCAAAGAATTGATGCTTTTGAACTGTGGTGTTGGAGAAGACTCTTGAGAGTCCCTTGGACTGCAAGGAGATCCAACCAGTCCATCCTAAAGGAGATCAGTCCTGGGTGTTCATTGGAAGGACTGATTGAAGCTGAAACTCCAATACTTTGGCCACCTGATGTGAAGAACTGACTCATTTGAAAAGACCCTGATGCTGGGAGGGATTGAGGGCAGGAGGAGAAGGGGACAATAGAGGATGAGATGGTTGGATGGCATCACCGACTAAATGGACATGGGTTTGGGTAGAGTCCGGCAGTTGGTGATGGACAGGGAGGCCTGGCGTGCTGTGTTTATGGGGTCGCAAAGAGTCAGACACAACTGAGCGACTGAACTGAACTGAACTGAAAGTACACACACACACACACACACATGTAGAATGTAGGGGTACCAGCATTATTATCAATGTAGAATTCAAGACCAAAAGCATTAAACAGAACAAAGAGGAACATTAGCTAATGAAGAAAGTTACATTTCCTGGGAAAGATAATCATAAACTTTATTGTATCAAGCAACACAGCGGCCAACTAATATAAAGTAAAAACTGCAGGGGAAAAACCTCAGTAGTTTGTCTTAATGGTCTTCCTGCTCAGTGGGAGGAGAGTCCGCCCTGCCATGGTGCTGCTGGCCAGGCCCACTCCTGAGCAGGCGGTTTTGAGGAGTCACCACAGGTGCCCACCTTCCCGAGGGATTTGCAAAGGGTTCAGGGAGTATGGCCAGGCTCCCAGGGATCCCCGTCCAGCCTCCAGCTCAGCTCCTGTATTTGCTTCTCTACTGGCCTCCCCAGTGGATGACCCCTACTTCTTCCTGCTTCTTCTCCTGACCTGCCTGATGTTCATCAACTTTCTAGGTTCCTAGTCTAGATTGGCTGTGTGAATTTAGTAAGTGGCTGCACCACTCTGAGCTCTGCTGTTCCCTTCTGGACAGCATGAGGCAATGATGCACAGGCAGAAGTCCTGTCTGTGATAGACGGGGCCAGCCATGAGAGGGAGGGTGGCTTCTGGCTGGCAGTCTCCCTTTCTCCCTGCTTCTCTTGTCCTGGCCTGTCTGAGCCAACCTGCTGGCCAGCACCTGGGAGGCAGCTTAGGACCGGCCATACCTCACAGCCCTGCTGTTGAGTCCTCACACCTGTTGTCCTGGGATGCAGCTTCCACTGCTGTCTCTCTGGCCATTCCATTGCACTCCTTGGCTTGGAGCCTGGTCTGGTGAAGTCTGCCCCACCCCCCTCAGAAAGGCAGAGTTGCATAATCTTTGGGGCTTTCCCTGTCTGTCCTGGTCTTCCTTGTAGGCAGAGTTGCTTGTTTACACTGGTGAGTTGCTCTCAGGATCTGCCACTCACTAGCTTTGTGAAGTTGAACAGGCTCCACCTGTCATAGCCTCAGCATGTTCATCTGTAAAATGGGGATGATAATACTTTGAGTGAAAAGGCAATGAGATCATATCTAGAGGCATTGGCCTATGATAACTACTCAGGACTCAGCAGCTATCATTATTCTGGTTATCATCACTGTTAGCATTATGACTTATTGTTGGCAGAGTATTTTTATAAGCAAAAAAGACCTGACGCAGTAAGTTGCTTTCTCCCAGAGTTGCAGCTTCACTTTGCTTTGCAGAGCAGGTTTCTGCTCATGTCACAGTCACTCTGTTTGTGGACATTTTTCTGATGGGTATAACTTGATTATTTGCTCATTAGTAACTCGGCACCAGTAATTCACTTTTTCAGTTGAACGCTGTTGCTTATGAAGTACCCCCACTGCCTGGCCCTGCGGCACAGCCTCCCAGTTCCAGCTGTGGGTGAACCAGAGAGGATTCCCTTCCGTGTGTGTGGGACCAGAGGGGACCAGGCAGGTACTTGTGGCCAAGACCTCAGATGACATAGCTACCAACATCCCTGTAACTTGTGCCTTGAGGCTCAGGCCTGGCTGACTGGCAGGGACAAGCTCCCACTGACTGTGCCCCAATGCCTCTTCTGGAATGGCCCTGGAGGCCCAGGTGTCTGTTAGTCTCAGAGCATGGGGGAAGGAAGGCTGGTATCACAGGAAGCCCAGCTCCTGGAAGCTTCCCTGTCATGCCAGGCCCCATGCGAGAGCTTTACACTGTAGCTTTAATGGGTAGGTGGGGCCTTACCAGTGTCAATGCCAAAGACCACCCCATATCCACCTCTTTCAACGGCTTCCCTGGTGGTTCAGATGGTAAAGAATCTGCCTGCAATGTAGGAGACTGAAGTTTGATCCCTGGGTTGGGAAGATCCCCTGGAGAAGGGAATGGCAACCCACTCCAGTATTCTGGCCTGGAGAATGCCATGGACAGAGGAGCCTGGTGGACAGTCCTTGGGGTCACAAAGAGTTGGGCTTAGCTGAGCAACAAACACTTTGACTTTTCAAGGCCCTTAGGCCCCTCCTGGTTCAGTGTTCTGGGCTGAGTTAGCTTCCGGGCTAGGCAGAGGGAGGGGTATCCATGAATAGTCAGCCCCACTGTTTGAACTCCTGGTTCACTTGCTCATGTGACCCTCACGATGGCTCTGTGCTTATCCTTCGGTTCACAAAGGAACCAAGGCTGGGGGGTGGTTAAGTGACTTGCCCAAGGTCACGTGGCCAGCGAGTGGCAGAGCTAGGACTGGAACTTGACAACATTGCTCTCACTTCCCATTCTCTGAAGCTGGACAGGGTGGGGTCCCCTCAGACACCACAGCCCCAGGCACCCACCAGAACAGTTGCCCCCTCATTGGTAGACCACAGAGACTGAAATGATCAGAATGAGATACTGACCCTCACATCCGGGGCCCCCAACCGTGACCTGCATCCTATGTTCTGGAAGCACACAAGGGTCACTGCATACTGAGGGTGGAGCTGGATCTTGCCCTGGTGAGGGGGTCCCCTTCGTGTGCCTGGAAACGAGGCTTTCCTGGGTCCTGAAGGAGGGGTGCAGGGGAAGGGGCCCAGCTGGGCAGCGGGGTACTTGCCAGTCCTCCCCTCTCCCCTGTGCGCCTCCCTCTGGGCTCAGGGAGGGCTGATTCCCCAGGAGCCAGGGCGCTGAGGATAGCAGCTCCCTGAGCCTTAGTTTCCTTATCAACAAAATGGGGGTAGTGCCAGAAGGTGCCTCGCAGGTGAGTGTGAAGAGTCAGACAGACAAGGCTGGGAATCTCTGAAGCAAGAAGATGCTGCTCTTCCCCCTCCCTTTCCCCTCATTTTCCTCCTCCTCTG